>NC_044913.1:26700312-27900312 GCF_001633185.2 Quercus lobata
ACCATGCAATACCTTGGGTTCTGTCTAAAACTTGATTTTTAAGTATTTTGGTTTCCCCATAGGTTTGAGTCCGAGGACCATGCAATACCTTGGTTTCTGTCCAAACTTGATTTTTAATGTAGTTGGTTTCCCCATTGGTTTGAGTCCGAGGACCATGCAATACCTTGGTTCTGTCCAAAACTTGATTTTTTAAGTAGTTGATTTCCCCATAGGTTTGAGTCCGAGGGCCATGCAATACCTTGGTTCTGTCCAAAACTTGATTTTTTAAGTAGTTGGTTTCCCCATAGGTTTGAGTCCGAGGACCATGCAATACCTTGGTTCTGTCTAAAACTTGATTTTTAAGTATTTGGTTTCCCCATAGGTTTGAGTCCCAGGACCATGCAATACCTTGGTTCTGTCCAAAACTTGATTTTTTAAGTAGTTGGTTTCCCCATAGGTTTGAGTCCGAGGACCATGCAATACCTTGATTCTGTCTAAAACTTGATTTTTAAGTAGTTGGTTTCCCCATAGGTTTGAGTCCGAGGACCATGCAATACCTTGGTTCTGTCCAAAACTTGATTTTTTAAGTAGTTGATTTCCCCATAGGTTTGAGTCCGAGGACCATGCAATACCTTGTTCTGTCAAAATTTGATTTTTAAGTAGTTGGTTTCCCCATAGGTTTGAGTGCCATGCAATACCTTGGTTCTGTCCAAAACTTGATTTTTTAAGTAGTTGGTTTCCCCATAGGTTTGAGTCCGAGGACCATGCAATACCTTGGTTCTGTCTAAAACTTGATTTTTAAGTAGTTGGTTTCCCCATAGGTTTGAGTCCGAGGACCATGCAATACCTTGGTTCTGTCCAAAACTTGATTTTTTAAGTAGTTGGTTTCCCCATAGGTTTGAGTCCGAGGACCATGCAATACTTGGTTCTGTCCAAAACTTGATTTTTTAAGTAGTTGGTTTCCCCATAGGTTTGAGTCCGAGGACCATGCAATACCTTGGTTCTATCTAAAACTTGATTTTTAAGTAGTTGGTTTCCCCATAGGTTTGAGTCCGAGGACCATGCAATACCTTGGTTCTGTCCAAAACTTGATTTTTTAAGTAGTTGGTTTCCCCATAGGTTTGAGTCCGAGGACCATGCAATACCTTGGTTCTGTCAAAACTTGATTTTTAAGTAGTTGGTTTCCCCATAGGTTTGAGTCCGAGGACCATGCAATACCTTGGTTCTGTCCAAAACTTGATTTTTTAAGTAGTTGGTTTTCCCATAGGTTTGAGTCCTAGGACCATGCAATACCTTGGTTCTGTCCAAAACTTATTTTTTAAGTAGTTGGTTTCCCCATAGGTTATGACTTGGTTCTGTCCAAAACTTGATTTTTTAAGTAGTTGGTTTCCCCATAGGTTTGAGTCCGAGGACATGCAATACCTTGGTTCTGTCCAAAACTTGATTTTTTAAGTAGTTGGTTTCCCCATAGGTTTGAGTCCGAGGACCATGCAATACCTTGGTTCTGTCAAAACTTGATTTTTAAGTAGTTGGTTTCCCCATAGGTTTGAGTCCGAGGACCATGCAATACCTTGGTTCTGTCCAAAACTTGATTTTTTAAGTAGTTGGTTTTCCCATAGGTTTGAGTCCTAGGACCATGCAATACCTTGGTCTTCCAAAACTTGATTTTTTAAGTAGTTGGTTTCCCCATAGGTTTGAGTCCGATGACCATGCAATACCTTGGTTCTGTCCAAAACTTGATTTTTAAGTAGTTGGCTTCCCCATAGGTTTGAGTCATAGGACCATGCAATACCTTGGTTCTGTCCAGAACTTGATTTTTAAGTAGTTGGTTTCCCCATAGGTTTGAGTCTGAGGACCATGCAATACCTTGGTTCTATCTAAAACTTGATTTTTAAGTAGTTGGTTTCCCCATAGGTTTGAGTCCGAGGACCATGCAATACCTTGGTTCTGTCCAAAACTTGATTTTTTAAGTAGTTGGTTTCCCCATAGGTTTGAGTCCGAGGACCATGCAATACCTTGGTTCTGTCAAAACTTGATTTTTAAGTAGTTGGTTTCCCCATAGGTTTGAGTCCGAGGACCATGCAATACCTTGGTTCTGTCCAAAACTTGATTTTTAAGTAGTTGGTTTCCCCATAGGTTTGAGTCCGAGGACCATGCAATACCTTGATTCTGTCCAAAACTTGATTTTTAAGTAGTTGGTTTCCCCATAGGTTTGAGTCCGAGGACCATGCAATACCTTGGTTCTGTCAAAACTTGATTTTTAAGTAGTTGGTTTCCCCATAGGTTTGAGTCCGAGGACCATGCAATACCTTGATTCTGTCTAAAACTTGATTTTTAAGTAGTTGGTTTCCCCATAGGTTTGAGTCCGAGGACCATGCAATACCTTGGTTCTGTCCAAAACTTGATTTTTAAGTAGTTGGTTTCCCCATAGGTTTGAGTCCGAGGACTATGCAATACCTTGGTTCTGTCCAAAACTTGATTTTTTAAGTAGTTGGTTTCCCCATAGGTTTGAGTCCGAGGACCATGCAATACCTTGGTTCTGTCTAAAACTTCATTTTTAAGTATTTGGTTTCCCCATAGGTTTGAGTCCGAGGACCATGCAATACCTTGGTTCTGTCCAAAACTTGATTTTTTAAGTAGTTGGTTTTCCCATAGGTTTGAGTCCTAGGACCATGCAATACCTTGGTTCTGTCCAAAACTTGATTTTTTAAGTAGTTGGTTTCCCCATAGGTTTGAGTCCGAGGACCATGCAATACCTTGGTTCTGTCCAAAACTTGATTTTTTAAGTAGTTGGTTTCCCCATAGGTTTGAGTCCGAGGACCATGCAATACCTTGGTTCTGTCTAAAACTTGATTTTTAAGTATTTGGTTTCCCCATAGGTTTGAGTCCGAGGACCATGCAATACCTTGGTTCTGTCCAAAATTCAGTTTTTATGTAGTTGGGGGAATTAACCCCTCGGCTATGGCGTGGAACCTTGGTTTAGGGGGATTAGCTTCTCGGCCAAGCCCCTAGGACCATCCGTGCTGTTGACGCTACGAAGCGCAGCCCCTAGTGAAGAAACGTAGCCCCTAGTGGAAATTTACGCTAGAACACTACATCTAGCTGTTGGAAATGATGTGAGGGGTTGTCTCAACCCACTACTTGTGCCAAGACACAAGCCTTTCCCACAGACGGCGCCAATTGTAAGGACACAATTTGTAACGACCCATAATAACGTTGGGTTCGCACGTAAAAAGGCCCATACAATATCATTTATAGAGCGTGGGTTTGAAAGGCTAAGTCTTGGTCACCGGACGATAATTCGGGTTGGCTCCGGTCAGTGAATCTCGTCCGAGGAGCCTGGGGAGTTCTATGCTCTTCTTATTCTCCTCGTTTCTAGGACTCCATGGCTGGGAGGACAGGTTGTCCCCCCCTCCCCCTCTCTCTCACACTGCCTCTCTTATCCTTTTATACGGGCATTTGTCCTCTCACCAGCGCCCACATATAAGCTCAATTTCCTAGGACTTAAGACTTGTCCTGTCAGCCCATAGTTAGAGTGGTTGGGGGTGGTTGTAAAAACTGAAGAGTATGGCTCTGTCAGGTGCAGAGCATTGAATGACAGTAGTGGCAGCTTTCCCTTTGTCCTTGGTCGTTATACTATCCAGCGTCTCCTTATCTATTGACATAGATATTTTAGATTTTTTTTTCCAAACTGTTGTTGTACCGTTTTTGCCCTTTCTTCCAGGGGGACCTCAGATATGCCAAGGACAGAATCATCCTCGGTTGTGTCTCAAGACTATTTGGACTTTTATTACCCATCCTCGGCTATACCGTTCCTCAGCTCGGGCCTTGGGCCCCAATGTAAAAATGGGCCAGGGCCACAAATTATTGGACCCCACATTTATATTTGATGAGACACGTAGTGCAAAATTAAACTTTAATTGAATTTCAATTTGAAATTTAATTAGATTTTCTCTCTACTTTACCTATTATTATTATTATTATATTTTTTTTTTAATTATCAAGAGTCATGTAGTTCAATTGGTTAACACCTTCTGATATGTCTCAATGACATCTACTATTCAAATATCACCTCCTTGTTGTAACTATTGAAGTATTTAAAAAAGAAAAAAAAATTATTTGTATGTAGGCACAATTAATATATTTGAAGGATTAAGTTGATACAATTAATAGTTAAGGGACCAAATTAAACTTTAGCTAATGATTAGATATTACAAGAGATACAAAGTTTAGAAATTTTGTTCCAATAGCCATCCAAGGTACACAAATACCAATATACATAAACACACATTGTTTTTGTATTTTTCTCATTCTTCATTTTTTTTTTTTTTTTTTTGTAAAACAAATAAAACAAAAACTGAAAACAAATAAACAAAAAAAAGCAAACAACTATAAAGCGTAAAAACTAGATGCAAATGCATGAAAGCACGATTCTAAAAACAAATAAGAAATCAAGCAAGAAAGTCCAACTTTAGATAGAAAGAATTAAAGTAGAGTACAAACAATTAAGTCTTAAGATCATTCATCACCAACACAAAGGAATTAGAATTCCCCTGAAATTGAGTTAAAAAGTTTAAAACTTTTAATGACTCTCCAAAAATAGGTACAGAGCCTTTAGACAAAGGACGAGACCTATTAGACACTTGCTTATGAGGTTGTTAGGGTGAGTGTGACCAAAACCACCACAATGGTGACAAATATGAGTAGTTTTAGAGCTACTCGGCTTTCTAGAAGGAGGTCTAACCTGGTTGACAAATTAGGACAATTTGGCCTAATATGACCAACAATATGACAATGATGACAAGTGGGGAAAAATTCAGAATTTTTATTCTTCCTAGGAGGAGTTTTAGACATAGGTTTAGAAACTTAGTGTTAACATCAGAATTTTTACCTTTGTCTATCCTAGCAATATTAGCCTTCAACTCTTCATTATTCCTTTTAAATGGAGGAATATAAAAATCTTTTTCTTTTGAGTTAGGCTCAACAACAAGTTTGGCACTAGTTAATTTTTAAACTTCAGTTTTAAATTCAACTAGTTGCTCTTCCAAGCTCTTAATTTTGTCCACCTGAGATGAAATTTGATTTTTAAAATTCTCATTCAAAATTTTGGCTTCTTCTAATTTTGCAATCAAATCATCTTTTTCAAGCTTGTCCTTTTTAAATTTAGCTTTTAATCTTGTAGAACTTTTAAGAGATCTCATACAAAAATTATAAAGCTTACAATCTATGTTATAAATTGCACTTGTGTGTCTGACCAATCTATGTTATAAAATGTATGTAGCTGTGAAAATTTTCTCTGTACTTCCGATTTCCAAGTTTCAAAACTGTTATATTGACCGGACTCAAAAAGCTGTATTAGTGCAAACAGAGCCACAACAACTAAAATCTTTTTTTTTTTTTTTTTTGGGGGGGGGGGGGGGGGATAGAAACACCAACTAACAACTTGAACCAACAACTACAACCCAGACTCTAGTTATTCAACTGAGCAAACCAATCTAACAATTAAATGGTTAAGGTATAAATTAAAATATGGTGTAAAGAATAGGGACTAACTTTATAATTTACCCTATTCAATTTTATGTTTTTCAACTTATCCTCTGTTCGGTTACAGGGAAACCTCACCACGAAAATGAGGAAAATTCAGTCTTTGCATACTGATATTGTTTCATACATGTTGTGATATCCCTTTGGTAAGATTAGGGATACATTGATGTTATTTGTGTATCATCCCTAGGATGCAACAATGATTTCTTCTATCCAACGGTTAGATTTTCAAAATTCACATCCAATAAAAAGATATAAGTTCAGTTTGAAAGATTTCTCTCTAAACTAATTTGGAGAGAAACTTTTTCCCATCTCAATGATATACTCAATCTTTTATAATCCAAGTCTGATTGTTGGGGGTTTATAGTTGTTTACTATGGGTGATGGAAGCGTAATGGAGTCCCACTTTGACTAGTGACAAAGAGGATCAAGAGTTTATAGTATTTAGGCATCTCATTCCCCTTAATAAGTTACCCTTTCACTATTGAAGGATTCTAGATGTTCAAAATGGTATATTGCATGTTTGATATAATTTATTTTTCAACATTTTGAAAAAGAATTGTTTAAAAAGTAATACATAAAAAACAAATTTAAAAAAATATATTTTGGAAACAAAAAAGGGTACCATTTCAAGCTACTAAACACAAACCACACCCATAATCCACAGGCTATATATGCTTTTTGACCATCATATTACTTTGTTTGGTGTTTTTTGAGAGAGTTTCAACCTATGGTATCTGCTCCTGATGATAGCTCTTTATCATCAGACCAAGACACCAATCAATTTTTGGTGTAGGCGAGGATTGAACTCTAGATCTCTTATTCAACCATCCGAGACTTTACTAGTTGAGCTAATTGGAACCAACTACTTTTTTTGGTGTTTAGGGTAAAGAATCAGTTAAATATTAGATATTATGTATGTCAATATGAATATGACACAACTAGCCTCATCATATGCGCTTTGCAAGGGCGATGATGTTTTTTTTTTTTTTTTTTTTTTTTTTTTTTTTTTTTTTTTTTTTTTTTTTTTTTTTGTTTGTCTAGTGTCATAATTTTCCTTCAAAAAATAACAAAAATTTTGATAAGTTTGTTTTGAAAACATGAATTAGTAGGGGGGGTGTCTTATTTTGTAGGCGTTTTAAGTGGAGTTGGAGATATGTTTTTACCAGGTTGTCCTTAAGTTGTTTCCCTTTTAAACCTAAGGTTTAAAGGTATTTCTGGACCACATAAAATTCCACTCCAAAGAGGGGAATCCTCTTATAGATATCATAGATAATGTAAAGCAATATCTTTGGTTAGAACTATAATTAATACAAGTATGATCTTTTGGTTCTTTAATTTCAATAATAAAAAGTGTACAGGTGTGGTGGCTAAAAGAGACATTTATAGACAAAATAAATGAAATATATAGAGGTAGTTGAGGGCCTTGAGGCTATTAGGGCTGTACACGGTGTGGTGCTGCCGGTTTTGGAGGAGTTTTTTGCACTGCACCTACAAGGACGGTTTCCCCTCATCCCCAACTGCAGCTCACCTGTGGAGGGGTGGGAATAGGTCTACACAAGGTTTGGTGCACCATACCAGTTCAATGTGGTTACTTTGGTTAAAAAAAGCAATCCAAATATTCAAAAAACAAAACCCAAAACCACATGAAACAACCCAGATAGAATCATCCAACAACCCAAATATTCATTTAAAAAAAAAAAAACAAAGAAACAAACATATTCATAATATTTCTCTAATAACCACAAAAAAATCTTATACCAAAATTCACAATCTTTCTTGAAAGCATAGCAACGAAAAACTTAATAGTTTGACATTAAGCATCAAATAAATTCACATACTTGGTAGCAAGCAGAATTGGAGAAGCATAATAGCCTATAGCCCTAGCCCCTAGGTAATGAGATTAAAACCATCTTTAGAAAATTTGCAAAGAATTGTTTCGAAAAAATGGAGAGAGGAGGAGGGGACACTTGGTTAACAGCGATAGCGAGCAGCAGCAAGCTGCAAAGGATTAGAGAGAACAAGAGGGCGCGTCTAATATAAATGAGAAAGCAAAATTTTAACTTAGGATAAAATGATGTCATTTTGAAATTGATATTAAATTTAATGTTAAGTCCAAAACAACGTCGTTTTAGTATCTGTTTTTGTTTTTTTTTGTTTTTTGTTTTTTTTTTTTTTAATCTTTAACTTAACCCTAAGTCCCTAATGCATCACTTTCTTTTCTTCTTGTTCTTCCTTCAAATTCAGTTGCCTCTCTCAATCTCCTCTCCTTCTTTTGAGTTCTCTTTCCCACTAAAACATGCAAACATATATACAAATATCCATATATATATAGGCAGTTGGTGTGGTTCTCATTGATGTACAAAATTGGCCACCACTAGCTTCACCTATTAGGTCGGTATTTGAAAAAAGCTGCCGACCACAGCGCTTAACAACTACAGTGGAGGACTATGGCGGTCAGCTCAGTGTGGCAAGGGGCGATGCCAATGGTGGTGGGCGGTGCCTGAACAGGCCTAGCTACATGGCCTAGAAAATAAAAATACACTTCCATCCCATGAGAAAAAAGCTACATGGCTGAATTTTAAGAGGGGAACCTAAAGAACAACACCTAAGCGTTGTACTCAAGGGAGTCAAGTTTGTACCAGAAGCTGTTTTGGTTTGGTTAGGGGAGTGAAATATTTTGGTATCGGTTAATACCGGTGTACCATTTCGGGTTACCACTATATAAATATGTGTGTGTGTTATTTATGTAAGTATGAATTCATTAATTTTTAAGTTCATCAACAAAAAATTTACAATTCACATATTTTATAAGCCTACATATTAGCTTAAGTACATTAACCAATATATTAGATTAAATAAAATATTTTTTAATAAATTTTTTCAATTTTTTATTATTATTGTACTGGCTGAAACGTCAATATAGGCCAGTACGAGCCAATACATGCCAGTACAGCTGAAATAGGCTGGTATAGCCTTAATGGTAAAGCTGAGGACATGTCAACATGGCCCGCCCAAAGATAAAAAATTATCCTTTTTGCATCATAACTCAAAGATGTTTCAGATAGCCCAATGCTATTTTTTTTTTTTTTTTTTTTTTTGGGGTTTATCAGCATAAATTTTTTATATAAAATACTTCAAAAATTACAAGGGGAAATGCAGAGTTTGAATCCTGGTGTGGCATAATTTTAGTTATTATATCAACTCAATATCAAAGTTGACAGTTCATCTTAATTAAACTCTATAAAAAAATTAGATCAAAATCAAACTCAATTTGCTTTTCCATTATAATGATGCAGGCCTATAGTGCCCATTTTGATTTGGTGTAAAACATTTTTTGAAAAATATTTATCTCATTTTTGAGCATTTGGGACAGTCGAAAAGAAAAACACAAATTTAGATGGCCCTAATATACAATTTATCCTTAAATTTTATCCTATGAGAGATTTTCATCCTTAAAATTTAAAGAGATTACTTTTAGTTCCTAAAAATTTAAAGAGCAAACTTAAAATGATTGTCTTTAGTATCTATTGAGTCAGACATAATGATAACATGCCAGTTTTTAGTTTGACCATGTCATTCAAGAGGCTAAAAGCAATCACTTACATTTCAAGGACAAAAATCACTCATGGGCTAAAGTTTAATGACTAGCAATGTAATTTGTCATATTTAATTTGTGTATAACTTTGCTTAATAAATAATTTTTTTGGTAAATTATTAATATGATTTAGATAAGCATCTTAATACACAACTAAGCAAGTGAGCTTTATGGCTTGTGTTTGTGATGAGTACGATTAAGATGATCTCTTATATCTCATGCTTATATCACTCTTTTTGATTGGGAAGAACTAGAATATCCTAAGAGAAAGGCATAAATAACCATCTCACCACTAAAGTCTGCCAATCATGTATAACATCTGTGTGCTTTACCATAGCAAAATTGTGATGTTTTGGCTTACATAATTGGATATTTCTTTTCTCTCTTATATGCCCATGCATGATATGTTCAAAAAGAAAATATGCAAAGAATGTAAAAGCAAAAAGAATCAAAATACTTTTAAAATGATTGTAAGCGTGTCTCTAGGAGATGTGGGAGTTATATGATGTACCTTAAAGGTGATAGTCCCCATCAAATAGTTATAATTGTGTGTGAGTGTATTAGATGTTCTCATATCTCAAATCGTCATAATATAAAAAACTTGTGCACACTTGTAATGTTTTCACACACAACATACATACTCTTTGCTACTCTTAATACATGTGCAGGTATAATGTGTTTTGACCATCACAAGGGATACATGTGTTAATATATACTTGCTAAACTGTCTTAACTTATTTTTGAAATATAAAATTGGTTAGACTTATTTAGTGTGTTTGTGGATCTAGGAATGCTTTGCATCTAAAGTTGAGGTATGGTTTGAGTGCTTAACATGTTGCTTGGATGCTTATTTGAGTATAATGTGTTTTGACCATCACAAGGGATACATGTGTTAATATATACTTGCTAAACTGCCTTAACTTATTTTTGAAATATAAAATTGGTTAGACTTATTTAGTGTGTTTGTGGATCTAGGAATGCTTTGCATCTAAAGTTGAGGTATGGTTTGAGTGCTTAACATGTTGCTTGGATGCTTATTTGAGTAGCCATCTTGTTGCTTTCTCATGTTTCTATATTTGATGATGATGTATGTGTTTCACTCTTTATCTCACATATGTTGTTTCTTTTCTCTCTTTACACACATGTTTCTTGTTTATTTAACTTGTCATTATTTTCCACATGGTACCTTGATGTATTCTGTTTAGCGCCTTTTAGGAAAGACAAGTTAAAGCCAAGTCAAGATTCTGAACCTTCTTCTTGCATCAACTTCCAAGGTTTAGATCTTTTAGACTAAGCTTATTTATTCTGTAATCTTGAGTAGAACATATTCTAGGACATTCAATGTACCCTTGTGGTTTTGCCACGGATTGCCAAATGGGAGATTGTAAGGGACATATTTTTATGTAATTGGCATATCCTTTAACAAAACACACTTAACTTTTATTTGGGTAAATCCAAGTAAGTTCAAGATGATCATTACAAGTGATTACATTGAAAACATGAAGATTACTCAAGAACTGCTCAAGAAAAGTGCAATCTGCAGGTCTCGATACCTCCTCGATAGAAGCTCGATCTGGATTCATTAAAGCTTGACACATGTCTCGATATATCGAGCTTACGGAATTCAGACTATAGTCAACAATGTTTTTACTCTAAAAGGCTATTTGTTTTTGGGTTTGTATAATCCTTATTGGACTAGGAAAGTCTAAGGTTTGTGCATACATATTTTAAATTGGAGAGCCCATTAAACTCCTATTTAAACAAGGAGGTGGAAAAAAAATAAAAATAAAACCTAGAAAGCTTTATAAGGTTTTCTTTTTGAAACCCTAGCCTCATCCTACAAAAGAAAGAGTTCTTACTGCATTTCTTGTACGCCTTTGGATTCTATAACCAAGCAAAGTCTCTCACACCATCATTGAAGATCTTATTGGTGTTTCTATGTGAAGCTGTTGCAAACCAACTACATCAATTAAAGGGTTGCTATGGAGTTAGTCACGTATTGGAATTCGTGCAAATGAGTTAGTCACGTACTAGGATTCGTGTATTGAACAGAAAGATTGTCTTTATAATACAAGCCTAATTAAGTATTGGGGTAAGGGTTCAACTGTAGGTTGGTATTTCGAGATAAGACAAAGGGTTTGGTAAGATTTCTTATACTTGTAACCGCTTGTGATTGATAATAATAGATTCTTGGGAATGTTGACCTTAAAATCACCCGATGGGGTTTTGTCTCGGTGGTTTTCCCCATTCGTAAACAAATAACCCATGTCAAATTTATTTTCCACTGCATTTAGTATAATTGGTGATTTGTTTGAAATACCACGCTATTGCATGTAATTGAACCTAATTAATTAACTTGGGTAATTAATTAATTTGCAAGGGGTCAATTCATTTTTTCCCTAACAAATGCAAAAATAGATAAGATTATTCATAACAGGTAACTATCATTGACACCCACTTTTAACAAAGGGCCCAATAGCAGAAGAAGTCCAACAATATGAAAAAAGTAAGAAGAGAAAATAGTAAAGAAAAGCCAGTAGGTCAGAATGGCAGGAATGATGGCCAGCAAGCCCACTAGAATGATAAGTGATAAAAAAGAAGTAAATGGGTCGAAGAAGCCCAAGGAATGAAGTAGTAAGCCCATGGGAACAATAAGAGATAAGGAGGGAATAAATGGCCCAGGGAAGCCCAGGAAATGAATTAGTATATTCATTGGATTGGCTTAAAGGCCAATAAGCTTGAAAAGTAATAAAAGGTAAAGATGCGGTAATTGGGCTGAGGAAGCCCAAAGGATTTAGCAAAAAGGCCATGAGAGTAAAAGGTAAAGAGGAAGTGAATGGGCCGAGGAAGCTCGAGGAATGAAATGGACTAGCATAGTAGGAATATTGGCCAACAAAGCTCAAAAAAGGTAAAGATGTGGAAAGTGGACTAGCATGACAGGAGCATCAGCCTGTAAGTCCACAAGTAACAAGAAATAAAAGAGAGAGAGGTAATGATATAGTAGAAACAACAAAGTAGCCTGGCAGGATCCCCAATCAAGAGGCCCACAGATATAGGAAAGAAGAGAACATGAGCTAGATAGGAAGGAGAAGGCCTTCACTTAAGCAATGCCCAACCCAGGGACAGAGTGAAAAGGCAAGGGACATAAGCCCAAAAGCCTATATGTCCTTCACGTCGCAAGAGTTAAACATCCACCAGAACATACAACAGAATCAGACAAACACAGAGGCAGTAGGAATGGCATGAAAGTAACAGATTCAGATGGAAGTAGAGCATACACAAAGGGCTCAGGCACCACCTACTTGTACCCATTCAATACATGGGAGGTGGGCCACAAGTCAAGGATATCAGAGGGTGTGGTCTGATGGTAGGGAAAAAGAGGGGGTCTGTTTTGGGATTCCCACTCAAACTTCTTTGGGAGAAATGTCCTACTAGGATGGCATCTCACCCAAAAGAAGTAAGAATGAGCTGGGACCACTTAATGCATGCCATAGAGGTAGGTGAGGGAAAGGCTTAATCCTTATCCAGATGAGAGTAGTGAGAACAAATGGAGGTATTAAACAAGACAAGCCATTTTTTCTGGGAATGAGGAGTGGTGCAACCAACACATTCAGTACAATGGTAGTGGTTAGGCAACCGGCAAGCCAGTGGGCAATCTTGGAAGGACACCCATAAGGAGCCAAAAGTTGTTGAAGGGTAAAAATAGTAAATCCCATCATGGAAGACAGTATAAAGGGTGGTAGCTATGAACAGTAGTGGGGAGGAGAAAAAAGAGCTATCACCAACGCGAAAAGAAATAGAGATAGAACAAGGAAAAAATAAGAGAGAAGAGAAAAGAAAACGTAAATTTAAAGTTGTAATTTACAACTATGTGTTTGATTGTAATTATGTTCAATCTTATGTACCTTATATTTCATGTGGGTTTTATTTGTAAGGGTTGTGTGTGAAAGAGAGAGTGTGTGAAGACTCAAGGCTATTTGAAACTGAAGCTGTTTTCATGGGTAGCTCGCGAATAAGCTTCCCGCGAAGTGATGCATGTGCCTTACACATGACTGGAATGAAACGAGTCAAGACAGGATGGAGACAGCTGGTTTTCGCGAGTGTCTCACAGGTAAGGCCTTCCCGCGAGACACCCGTGAAACATTCTATTTTACCAGATTGTTATTTCTGATACACTCTATCCTTACCTACACTATTTATACCCCCATTACCCACATATGTTGAGGAGTGCTTTTGAGAGAAAACCCTAACCACAAACATTGAGACTTAGAGATTGTTATACCCACAATTCTCTACACAATTACTTATGGATTTTCCTCAACTCCTACCTCTCCATTTCCATACCATTGAGAGATTGATAGCCCAAACACTTACCACACCCTTTTAGAGTGTCAAGTGAGGTTTTGGTGCTGCTAGGAAGCATTGGAAGAAGCCAAGTTTTTGGTAGATGCAATCGGTCGTATTGCGGGATCCGAAGAGCTAGACAAGACACGGTTCTGAGAAGCCTTGTTGGAGTAGGAGTTTGGAGGACTTAGATGCATTACGTAGACTAGGCTTAAAGGGTCTTTTGCTATTCGTGTATCCCAACTGATTGTCTAGTGGATCGATTACCGCTTGGAGGGCAGTGAAGAGATTTTACACCGAGTATTTCGATTTCCTCTTCAATAACACATCAGTGTGTTACCTACTTTTTTACCTTTCATTTTACTATTGTGTTATAATGATAATGGGTTAGAGTAGTTTGTTTGTTTATTCGCTCACATTTACTTTTGTCCGCATTTTGTATAAGTTAGAGTAAAATCAATCAAGTCGTAATCTTTAATTTGGGGGTCTAAACAGCTCTTGTGTTTTAACATATTTTCGAGCTTTCAGTAACAAACCTAAGAAAAGTATGAGTGATAAGAATAGAGGCATGCATTAGTAGGCTACCAATTTCTCTCCCTCTTGACAGACCCACTCTCTAAGAAATCAAGAGTTAAAGTTTAAGCCATCTAGGTCATTTTTCCAAAGTGTGTAATCTCTATGGCAAAAGCCTTCTTTGAGGTTACTCACATTGGAGATAGGCTCCCTTTTTGGCCTTGTGTTTGTTGAAAAGCTAAGCCCATTTATTGGGCAGACAGGTTTTACTTTTTGATTGATGAACAATTAGTTTATTACCTTATTATTGAACTGCTTGCTGTAAATTTGTTATTTGCAGTTGTATTATTCTACTATAACCTTGTTAGATTCTCTTCACCCTTTTCTTTAGGAGTTAGTATTATTTGTTAAATGTTATAGCTACTCTACCATATTGTATTTCCTGTTGTAATATCTATAATAGTTGTTCCTGCCGCGGGCACACTGTACATTTAGGACTCCTGCCAAAGCACGTCTATGCTAGGATGGCCCAACTTGCGCGCAAACTGGCCTATGGTATGTTTCACTTAGGTCAATCCCAACTCTCCTACCTCAAAATCACAAGCCATGGTATAGTAGGAGTGGTCAAAGCCCAACAACACAAAAGGCCCACCACACTATCATAATGCAAATAGAAACACCCATAAACCCCTATATTTAAAAAAAAAAAAAAAAAAAAAAAAAAAAAAAAAAAAAAAAAAAAAAAAATTCAAGTTTTAACCAAAAAAAAAAAAAAAACTAAAATCTTACAAATTATAGTGAAAATAATGAAAATTGGGAAACCCTAAAATTGAAAACATTCAGATTTTCCCTACCCTAAAATAATAATAATTCATAATCCTTAATCCTGCATAATCAAACAACTTGAGAATCCCAAAACAATTTCCAGAGTAAACTGCAAATAGTTTAGGCGTTGAATTTTTTTTAACTCCCAAACTTTACTAAAAAAAAATTAAAAAGGGGGAGATTTTGATCACAAAAATTCAAATTGCAAAAAATAACAAAATACGTTTCCTTCTAAATAAATTAAAATTTGTAACAACAAAAAACCCAAATAGAAACTCAAGAATCCTCAAGTGTGTAACTAATCTACTAATCTCAACCGTTAACACAACATGTATAAAATAATTTCAGAATACTAAGACTATGCATTTTCCCTTGTTTTAGTGGTGAGGTGGTTTCCTAGTAACCAAACAAAGGGCAAGTTGAAAAACTTAAAAATTGAATATTATGATTTGGAAGATTACCTGGATTACTGACACCGTCTACATCAAGGGAGGAATTGGGCTTCTAGGTTTGGGTCAAATTGGAACCATTTCCATTTGACGAGTAGAGCCTGAGTCGAGGCAACGAGCGAGGAGGGAAAACGATTGGGCTTGATGGCGTAGAAAGTAGTAACATTGCTCCTCATCAGTAATAGAGTTTGCTTCATGTAAATGTTCATGGCTGCTTTGATCCTTTTTTAGGGTTTTAGCCTCTCTTTTTGTTTTTGGGGTTTAAGGGCTTTAATTACACTACTTCAATATTTTTGTTTATTTATTTATTTATTATTTTTGGGTTTAAGGGTATTTATTGATTTGTTTATATAAAAGGGAAATGTTAACGAATACTTTAAGGATATTAATTTATAAAATATTTTTAGAAACATTTTATAGAAAAATGATAAAGTAATAAATTTTGTTATTGCGTTTTATATTTCCCATGAAAAATGGTGTCAAAAATTTCCTAAAATGATTTGTTAACAATTGCAAACACCAGTTAATAGGAAATTTTTATATAGAGTCATGTTAACGGATGCCCACAAATGTTAACAAACCATTTTATGAAAATTTTATTACCACACAAATAGATAAAAAGATAAAAAGCAATTTTTTTAGTTTTTCATATAGGGGATTGAGAAGCTCAATTTGGGTGTCCAAAAAGTTTTTTTTTTATATGGGATCTTGAGAAGCTTATACAAGAAAAAGCTATTTTCATATCTATTAAAAAAATTTATTTTCTAAAAAAAATTAAAAAAAAAAAAAAAAAAAAAACCTATGAAGTGATGTAAATGACTATAAATGTTGGAACTTCTTAATAGAAATGGGTAAAGCTTGGGTCCAGTGCCTAGTTGCACTAGACCCACTACGATGATTCATAAACTCATAAACTCAACAAAGTGTATTATTTAAATATTGAGAGAGAGAGAGAGAGAGAGAGAGAGAGAGAGAGATTAAATTCTATAAGAATATAGTGTAAAATCCATGTTTTACCTCTCCAATCCCAACATCCCACATCATCTTATCACATATTTAATAATAAGCACAATCACACCAAATCAATTCTAATACCTATATATAAATCTAACCAAATTGAAAGTTTAGTGAAATGTTATTAGGTGTGGTAGTATGTATTGAAATTTAAGTAAAATGTTGATGCGACAATCTCTTATTGGATGATGTAAAACTTGGGTTTTACATCCCATACTTACCAAATTCAGACTAAAAAAAATCACTTGACTCATTAAAACCATTTACATGTACTTAGAGTCACATGACTTATGTAATGAGTCATGTGACTTATTTAAATAATATACGTTAATAGTTTAATAAATTGTCTTGTAATAGATTGGAGAAAATTCCTACAAATCAGTTGGGAAGAAAAATTTGTCCAAAATTATAGACTCTTTGATGTTCAACTTCATGTGAAAAATAACTTCAACCGAATCAGTAAATTACCAAAAAATAATTCTTATGAATTTTTTGGTAATTCACTAATCGACCAATGTACATCTCCAAATTTGCTTGCTTGAAACGAGCTACTTCTTTGAAGTTTGAATATTAAGCTTGACACCATGGTATATATAGCCCCTCAAAAAGAACATCATTGAATTGTCCCTATAAATGCACCTAATTAAATGATTTCTTTTTGGAGATTTTAATTAAATGCTTTTATTAATAGGAATCAACCTCCAAAAATATCCTATTAATAGTCATAAATGATTCTTAATTGTTTTTTTAAAATAATAAATAATTCTTAATTGCTTTTTTTAATAATAAATTATTCTTAATTGCCTTTATATATTAAAAAAAATTATTCTTAATTACTTTTTTTATATATAATAAATGATTCTTAATTGCTATATATCATTTTCCTAAGCACTTTTATGAGCCACCTCATAGGCTTTTCCCATTAGTTAAAATGATTATTAAAAAAAAAAAAAAAATCCTCTAGATTGATAATGTGTATCCTATAAATTTTACTACATAATCTTTACAAATTAAGGGCTCACCAATTATAAAAGATAGATGACATTTATTTATTATATTTTTGAAATTCACCAATCACATTGCTACATCAATTTGTAAAGTTTTATAGTCATATGTCAAATGATCAATTTAGATAATTTGATGGTCATGTAATTAAAAGACTCATAGAAAATTATGTGAATTGAAATATGGAGTGTGTTAAAAAAATTGTTGCAATACTGCAAATCAGTTTTAACAACAAAAAATCCTAATTAAAATACAACATGAAAGTATTAATTGGTTGTCTCATTCAAGTTTGGGGATAAACTTTTTCTGATTTTTAATTATTTACATAAAATTAGGAATGTTATTGAGGCGAGGAATGACTAAAGGATAAGGTTTTCACCCATGTCCTGCATAGTTTTGTCTTAGTTCTATCCTTGCCCTACCTTGCATAACGGGGCAAATTGTCTTGCCCTAATCTTACCTTATCTTGTAAAACTCTATTTCATTTTAATCCAATTTATCTCGCCCCATGCTTGTTACAATTTTTTATATATAAATTATTTAATTAATATAAATATACTTGAAATTACTAATTAGTTGATGACATCAAATCAAACTAATTTTTAGCAATGTTTGAATAATATTATCCAAAGTATTTATTAAGAAAATATCACACACAAAAAACAAAAACCCTTAATATCCATGCATTTAAATACTTGATAATATATAAACTAAGTCTTTAACAACATTCATATTAATGTATATTTTAATATTTCAGCAAATATATAGCTAAAGACTCAAAAAAAAAAACTCACACATCAGTCTCAATATTTTCTCCCACAATTTTAACATTGTGTTGTGTTCTCGTCACAACTGGTGACACATTCTTCCTTGCCAGAGCGCTTAAAATGGAAATAGTATTTACTTTTCTTAGCCTCTCTCTCTCTCTCTCTCTCTCTAAATTTTGGAGCTCTCAAGTTCATGCCATTTTCAACAAAGAGGAGGCTCACCGGTGCAGGGAAGGAGGCACGACATAGATTGAAGCCCAACAATTCAAGTACGATGCTTTTCTCACTCTCTTCCCCAAATTTTATTGCTTTGTGCTTTATGTGTGGGGGTGTGTGGGTTTGATGGATACAGGGGCGACTTGATGCATTTGGGGGCCTAAGTCGAAAATTGATCATCTTGTTTCAGATGCAAAATTACTACTAATTAACATGAATTACGTAGAATTTTTTCGTTTTTTAGAAATTTTATAGACAGAAAAAATTTTACAAAATTTTTCATACTTGTTGATGTGGTAGATTGATAATGGTAAAAAACAGTGGTGTTAGTAGTAGATTTAGATGAAAACTAGTAAAAGTTTGCTAACTAAACTCTTATTATTATTCTTTTTTTTTTTTTTCAGAAATACAACATTCACAATATTTTTTACAACAAATTCTAGATTTTAAACTGCTTTTTGTTTTTTATTTGAAAATATCACTATAATTATTTTTTTGCCATCAACAATAGGCGTAACAACCTGCTACTTAGTATTAGTTGTAAAAGTGTTGTGAAAAATATTGTGGACGTTGTATTTTTCTCTATTTTTTTATTTGATTTTCATCTGGTAAAAAAAAATATTTTATTTATTGATTATAAATAACCCTATTGGTTAAAATTTGGGGGCCTTTTTTTTACTTGGGGCCTTAGGCGACCGCATTTCTTGCTCCACCATTCAGCCGGCCCTAGATGGATATGTTTTATTTTCTAGGTGTGTGGTATGTTTTATTTTCTGGATGTGTGGTTTTGGTGGGCATGTTTTATTTTTTGGGTGGTGGGTTTTGTGTCTATAGGTGTGTGGGTTTGTTTGTGTATATGGGTGTGTGGCTTTGTATGTTTGTGCTTTTATTTTCACTTTTTTGATGACTAACTATTGGCTTTAAGAGGTGTGTTTTATAATCTTTGTAATCCTTGTTGGTATTTTTCAATTTAAGAGTTGTTGGGCCTCTTTTAGTAACTGAATTTCTAGGATTTGGTTTGTAATCCTTATGGTTTATGCAGATAAGGTGTTTGAGTTTGGGTTTGAATGAGGATTATTCTTTTGAAAGAGGTAGGTCTAGTGGAATTTTATTTTGTTGGTGTTTAACACTAATAGTGCGAGGTGAGGCTAAAAAATCTAAATCCATCATCGCCCTGCCTTGAGGTGTGGACCAAAAATCTCACCCTATTTGCTCCCCAACATCTTTGCAAGGTGGAGAAAACCCGCACTAGGTGAAGCAAGACAAAATTATCATCCCTATATAAAATGTATAAACTTGATGTTGCCTCTACAAATCTAATTGAATTCCTTAGTAATATGGACAACAATAGGATGTTATTCCCCACCCATGCCTCATCCCTTGCCTATCATCATCCTAGCCACAACTTCCCACATGCATTTCATTTACAAAACTCAATAAATATACTAAAAAGCGCGCACACACACACACACATATATATATATATATATATATATACACTCCATATATATTTAATTATGAGTTTCAATTAGTGCAGTTGTTAAATTTTGTTGTCATCAAGACTTACATTCAAATTTCATCTATATCAATGGAGTCTTAATTTTACGGTAAAGAATAATAATCATGGAGCAAATGCTATAAGTTTCAAATTTTATATAGTATCTATCCAAAAAAATATTTTGCACTCTCTTTAAGAAGAGAAACAAACCATATATGTGCATATATACGATGCATAAACCTTTATATATATATATATATATATATATATATATATAGAAGAATGCACTGCATAAACCTAAGCACATATAATCAAAAAGAAAATCATTTCTTAAAATTCTCTACTATAATCAATTCAGCATTTTTAGGCATATTTATACTCTAAAATCAACATCCAAACCATATAAATTGAAATTTTTGAAAAAGTTTAGAAAAATTATATATAAACATAACCAAAATCCCATATCATCTCACTATATATAGTAATTAAAAAAAAATCATATAATTATTGTTGCAAACTCACAATAAACTCTTTTGTGTGCAAGATCTACAGGAATTATGACAAACAAATTTTGACTACATAAACCACAATCAAGATTTTTTTAAGCACGCACATAATTTTGATTAATAATTAATACGGGAATTATATATAGCTTATATATTTTGTTATAGTACAATAAAACAATCAATTTTCAAACTCTTTTTTTTAAAAAAAATAATTTGAGAAACAATTTTCAAACTCTTTAAATGCACAATTGAAGTTAAATAAATAAATAAATAAAATTATACTTTTTCTTGTGAATACAAGTGGTGTTTTAGTGGTCAAATAAGAGATATGTAGTTTAATCCCATGTACACTATAAACCAACATCTTAACTTATGATAAAAAGTAATCACCATAAAGTGAACACCATACTTTAAAATTATATTATATTAATATTATATTATATTATACGTATATATTTTATATATATATATATATATATATATAAACTCAACAATAATTTTAATGGAAATCTAACATTTTAGTCTATGGCCCGAGATCTACAATTTTCTCTTGAAAATTTAATCAATTTCACTAATTTTGAAAAGATATTTGTATCTTTTTAATTAACAACAAAACATGAATTTTGTACCAACAAATAAAAAATTTAAGTAAACTTGTCAATACTTAAACCAATTCATTATGCAATTTTAAAATATAAGGTTTATTATAATCAATTTCAATCCAAACAATCTCAACTATTATCCAACTTTAAATTATAGGGTTTAAAGAATAAGTTTTACTTACCTTTGTAATTCCTCTCTCTCTCTCTCTCTCTCTCTCTCTCTCTCTCTCTCTCTCTCTCTCTCTCTCTCTCTCTCTCTCTCTCTCTCCTTATGCAATTTTAAAATATAAGGTTTATTATAATCAATTTCAATCCAAACAATCTCAACTATTATCCAATTTTTAAATTATAGGGTTTAAAGAATAAGTTTTACTTACTCTTCTCTCTCTCTCTCTCTCTCTTCTCTCTCTCTCTCTCTCTCTCTCTCTCTCTCTCTCTCTCTCTCTCTCTCTCTCTCTCTCTCTCTCTCTCTCTCTCTCTGTGTGTGTGTGTGTGTGTGTGTGTGTGTGTGTGTGGCTTTATGATATAGGGGAATTTTAAAGTTTTATAATTGTAAAATTAAGTGTTTTAATATATATTTTGTTATACATGAGTCATGTTTAGGATTAAAAATGCTAAAATTCTATTGAAAAAATTTCCCTCCAAACTAGGCTAAAGGAGATTCCTCAAACTCATTATGTGGTGGTTTGTAAGACTATTCATTAATATTAAGTGCTCTTGATAAGTCATTAATTCATTCAAACAAGTTACACGACTATCATAAAACATAGAGTGCTCTTGATAAGTCAAGTTTATGCCTTCCATTTCCTTGATAAAATACCTCATATGACGCCTACAATGCTACATAGAATGAAATAATTTCAATATTCAGAGACCATGAATTTTCCCTCATCTTCATGGTCAGTAACCAAACAGAAGGTAAGTTAATAAACCTAAAAACTATATATTATGATTTGCAAAATTACCTGGATAACCGATGTCTTCTACATCAATGGAGGAATTGAGCTTCTGGGTATCAGTCAAATTGGACCCATTTCCATTTGACGAGTAGAGCCTGAGTCGAGGCAACGAGTGAGGTGGGAAAATGATTGGGCTTGTTGGAGTAGAAAGTTGTAACACTGCTTCCCATCAGTAATAGATTTCGCTTCATGTAAATATTAATGGCTGCTTTGCTCGTTTATTTAGGGTTTTAGCCTCTCATTTTGTTTTCGGGGTTTAAAGGCTTTAATTAAACACTTCAATATTTTTGTTATTATTTTTGGGTTAAAGGGTATCTATTGAATTGTTTATATAAAAGGGAAATGATAACGGATGCCTTCAGGGCAATAGTTTAGAAATTATTTTTAGAAACAGTTTATGGGAAAATAATAAAGTAATTAATTTTTTTTAATAGGTTTTTGTATTTCCTATGAAAGTAGTGTCAAAACTTTTTTAAAATGGTTTCTTAATAATTTCCGGCATCCGTTGACAAGACCTTCTTACATAAGGTCATATTAATGGGTGCTTTAGGGAAATATGGTTTATTAACAATTGCCCTAAAGGTACCCGTTAACATGACACCTATATATAAAGGTCACATTAACGGGTGCCAAAAATTGTTAACAAACCATTTTAGAAAAGTTTTGACACCACTTTTATGCAAAATAGAAAAAACTATTAAAACATTAATTTTTTTTTTTTTCATAAAAGCTTTCCTAAAACAATTCATTAACAAAGACCCTTTGGGCATCCGTTTACATTGCCCTATATAAAGTTGGGTTTTACTAATCTATGTCCTCAGGGCATACATTAATAAACTATTTTAGAAAACTTTTTATGTGGAAATGAAAAAGTAACAAATAGTTTTTACAATTACTCATTTTTTTCATACAACTTTTGCAAAAATTGATTATTAATGCATGTACAACATACATTAACCAAACTCATATAAAATTACTCAACTTTGCAAATTCAAGTATTTTTTTCCCCCTTTATTTCTTTTTTCCTTTTTTAAAGCTTCAAATTCCAACTTTTCAAGCACAACAAGTTATTACTATTTTGTGTAACCTTGCATACCACATCTCTCTACATGAAAGTAGATTCGGCTTAGGTCCAATGCATAAGTGCATTGGACACGATACAATACACGTATCTATACTGTATTGGGTACAGGGCATTGATGCATTAAACTAAAGCTTAAACCTATAAAAATATACCTTATTATTATAAGAGGGATATTGTATGTTATCGTTACACATGATACCACCTCTTTGACAATAGAAGCACTATATACTTTTTAAGTTATTTGAATCTAGAAATGAGTCAATAGTACTACATTCCTTCTTTTCTTTTCTTTTCTTTTGTTTTGTTTATAAAAATATTACAAAATTTCATTATATCTTCAGTAGTGTAGCATTGCCAACTTACCATAACAAATTTATAAATTATTATATAACATTTTTTTTAATATTAATACTAATATTATGCTTGTAAGGGCATAATTTGTAACGACCCATAATAATGTTGGATTCGCACGTAAAAAGGCCCAAACAATATCATTTATAGAGCGTGGCCTTGAAAGGTTAAGCCTTGGTCATCGGACAGTGGTTAGTCGTGGTGTTTATACAGAATTAAACCGTGTTCGCTCGAGGAGTCCTTCTCCTTGAGGCGGCCTGGGAGGCTCTGGTTCTAGGCCTATTTTCCCAGCCCCCCTTTCTTGGTGCATCAACCTTCACATTATATAACCCTTCTTGGTTGATCTTAGCCCTCCACTTGTTGATTAGGCAGGTGCCTACTTCAGTACTCGTCCCATCAGCTGTCCCTCCTTGCTTTTTGTTAGTTGCGATGATCGAAGTCACCCTGTCCAAGCGTCTTTTCTCATTAACACGGTTAGGACGTTGGCGGGTGCATTTAATGCGGAGGGGACGTATTTACCCTGAACCAGTTTCGCACCGTACCCCCACGTGGGCCCCATTCTACTCGCATCTCCTTTAGGAGGCTTTATGGGGGCAGCCCTCAACGAGATGTTGCTCTTTCCTTTGAAGTCTTGGAGTGCCGAAGACAGGGTCATCCTCGGCTGTGCCCCCAGCATTTCGGCCTTTCCCCATTCGTCCTCGACAAATAACCTCCTCGGCATGGGCCCTGAGCCCTGGGCCCTGGTAGAGCGTGGGCCGGATCATAAGTTCCCTGGCCCCACAATGCTTATACAATGAACAAGTTAATCCAGAATCATCTGTAAATAAAGAAATTAAATCAATATTATAATTAAAGTCAACTAATAAAAATAGAATAAAATTGTATTTTAAGATACATGGAAAATACACATTGTGTAAATCCAAGTTTTCGTCAAAAGCCAAATATTATAAATAGATTAAAACTAATTTTTAATTATCTTAAAATTTATAATAATTGAATTTTAATTATAGTATTTTCATTACTTAAAGTTTTGGAAATACATTATAACTAAAAGATAATTATTTAATAATTTGAATGTGGTTATAATGAGTCATATAGTAAACTTGTGTTGTACAACTTGTAATACTTACATTGAGCCACGAAATGCAAGCATGACATACATAATACAATTTTCTTTATTAAAACAAAAAGTTATGGTATATTATTAAAATACTACAAAAATAAAGAATGGAACCTCTTTTAGATTTCTAAAACTCTTTGTAATGGAATTTTATAAACTTCTTGAAAATTTGGAAATAAAGTTTCAATAAAAATAATTATATTAACTATTTAAAAAAATTCATAGTGTCTCACATGACAAAAGTAGAAAAATATAAAAGTAAGAATAGTTAAAAAAGAAAGGAGAGATCATCCATTTGTGCAACCGCAACATATCTGACATAACTTTTATGGTATATAAGTATAAGATATCATACAATTAAGATTGGTTTGGAAGCGGGCAACATTTTGTTTGATCCCAAATGAATATCTTGTTCTCTTCTTCATCAATTTTCTTTAGTCCCTTTAGGGAGACTTTATTTTCTCTATACCTAGGGTCAACTTTTGAAAATAAAAATAAAAAGAAAGAAAGAAGTATAAGAAGAAGAAACAAACCAATGATACA
Organism: Quercus lobata; assembly: GCF_001633185.2. Classification (NCBI taxonomy): domain Eukaryota; kingdom Viridiplantae; phylum Streptophyta; class Magnoliopsida; order Fagales; family Fagaceae; genus Quercus; species Quercus lobata. Next base: position 26,725,230 of record NC_044913.1, read on the forward strand.
TAGTGGGAAGCCGATGAGAGTTAAACCAAATAAAATGCAATGACTGTTAGATGGATCCCTAACGATTATATTTTATTCACGATTTTATGGGATCAAATGTATGAATTAAAATTTTTATGAACTAAATTTTGATAGTATTAAGTCACAAAAAGAGAAAAAGATAAATAGCTATTATAAGGACACGATTTGTAACGACCTATAATAATGTTGGGTTCGCACGTAAAAAGGCCCAAACAATATCACTTATAGAGCGTGGGTTTGAAAGGTTAGGCCTTGGTCACAAGACGGAGGCTTTTTCGTGGTGTTCATACATAATTTAAATCGTGCTCGCCCTAGGAGTCTTTCTCTTGGAGGCGGATTGGGAGGCTCTGGTTTTTGGCCATTTTTCCCAGCCCCTTTCCTCGAGTTGCTTACTTTTCCTTTTATACTAGCCTGTATCCCTTATCCAACGTCCACGTGTGGGGTTCGATTTTCCAAGACGGATACTTGTCCCATCAGCCCATGCCCAGAGTGGTTGGGGGTGGTTGTAAAAGCTGAAAAGTATGGCTCTGTCAGGTGCAGAGTATTGAATGGCAATAAGGGCAGCTTTCCCATTGTCCTTGGTCGTTTATACTATCCAGCGTACCCTTCTCTATTGACCTAGATATTTTAGATTTTTTCCCAAACTGTTCCTATACCGTTTTTGTCCTTCCTTCTAGGGAGACCTCGGATATGCCGAGGACAGAATCATCCTCGGCTGTATCTCAAGACTATTTGGACTTTTATTACCTATCCTCGGCTATAACCTTCCTCGGCTCGAGCCTTGGGCCCCAACGTAAAAATGGGTCAGGGCCACAAATTAGTGGACCCCACAATAGCCCCTCAAAATCCTACTATCCGACCTCTTGGTCGGAGAGGAGGGTTTTGGTAATGTCATGCCTTTATTGTGGTCTGCTTAGATCTGCCCTTCATCAATGTGGGTGTCTCTTCATCTATCCAGGAATCATACCGAACTACGAGACATTCCTTTGTATTCATTCATGATGCGTTCCTGCCACTTCATTATCCGAAACGCGCCTTTAATGACTTCCCTTTACGAGACCACTTAAATTCGACGGTTATTGACGGCGTGGGGAAGTGGAGCGGACATATTCTCGTTTACAGATTTTCTTGGAAATTTGGACAGATTAAATGCCTCCCGTTTTGCCCTTCATATAAGAAGGAAAACAAGAGGTTACCTCTCTTACACAGTGACTTTCCAATCCTTTTAAATTTTGAAAACCCTTAGCCTCCCCCAGAGTTTCCCTTATCTGCTTGCTTACACCTTGAATTGTGATACGTCCAAGTTAGGAGTGGGAATGAAGAGACCATACCCTTCCCAGAAATGCTACGTTCTTGTGAAGTTCAAAATGGCTCGGTCAAGGCAGGGATGGCAGAGACTCAAGATACTTCTCATCCTCCTTTCAGCCAAAATCCGAAGCAGGGGCTCATCGCGTCAAAATTTCGGCGCGACTGAGCTGGGGTCACCCATTATCAGTACCAACCGCTCCTTTATGAGCATAGCTAACATGGCACCAGCGTGTTAGGAGTCAGGACTGACGCAGGGACGAAGTATCCCTGCTTCTTCCTCTCTTCCTTCACTGGCACCTCCTTTTGCCTCTCCTTCTTCTTCTTTCCACCACCAAATCCATCCTGGTGCTTTTCCTTCTTCCTCTTCTTCTCCTCTCCCACCAAGGAAGGTCCTCCTCTCAATATGGATGCTACTGGAGCAGAACTTGGAAAGACTTGGAAGCAGAGCTTAAAAAGATTTATGACTGTTCGTTTGTCGTTTTTTTGTTTTTGTAACTCGTTTTCTATATAGGCTTGTTTAAGCCCTTCTTTGTACACTGTAATACCCCTTTATACTAATAAAAGTCATCATTGCTTTATTTCGTATATTCTATCTCTTCCTTTTGAAATGATTATGTCGTAAATAGACGCACTACTTTACGACTTCTTTTTTATTTCTGTACTCTGAACAATGCTTAGGGCGAAAATCCCAGTTAATAAAAAGATCTTGCCCTGCGCTTATTGAAACTATCCAACTTAATAATACCGAATTGAACAAATGATACTTAGGGCTGAAATCTTTACTAAGAAAAAAGATGTTATTATGAACTTATTAGAGGTATCGTGTACAATAGGACCGACCTAAAAAATGGGTTGTATACCCCAAATTTGAACGAGGTGATGGCTGAATGCTCGATGCCATGTAGGAAGTTATCATCCGAGGATATATAACCCAAAAATGTACTGCCCCTGTAGGTTGCTAAGTAATAAGGCGTTTCGCCATCTTCCCAATAACTTTCATAACCTTAACCTTTTTTGGTATTTGGTCCGAGGACTGAGCGACTTAGAACTCTCCTTAAGTAGCTGACTCCTCCATTCTGTCCAAAACTTGATTTCTAAGTAGTTGGTTTCCCCATAGGTTTGAGTCCGAGGACCATGCAATACCTTAGTTCTGTCCAAAACTTGATTTTGATAAGTAGTTGGTTTCCCCATAGGTTTGAGTCTGAGGACCATGCAATACATTGGTTCTATCCAAAACTTGATTTCTAAGTAGTTGGTTTCCCCATAGGTTTGAGTCCGAGGACCATGCAATACCTTGGTTCTGTCTAAAACTTGATTTCTAAGTAGTTGGTTTCCCCATAGGTTTGAGTCCGAGGACCATGCAATACCTTGGTTCTGTCCAAAACTTGATTTCTAAGTAGTTGGTTTCCTCATAGGTTTGAGTTCGAGGACCATGCAATACCTTGGTTCTGTCCAAAACTTGATTTTGATAAGTAGTTAGTTTCCCCATAGGTTTGAGTCCGAGGACCATGCAATACCTTGGTTCTATCCAAAACTTGATTTCTAAGTAGTTGGTTTCCCCATAGGTTTAAGTCCGAGGACCATGCAATACCTTGGTTCTGTCCAAAACTTAATTTTGATAAGTAGTTGGGGGAATTAACCCCTCGGCTATGGCGTGGGACCTTGGTTTAGAGGGACTAGCCCCTCGGCCAAGCCCCTAGAACCATCTGCGCTGCTGACGCTACGAAGTACAGCCCCTAGTGAAGAAACGTAGCCCCTAGTGGAACTTTACGCTAGAACACTACAACCGGCTATTTAGAAATGACAAGGGGACTGTCTCGACCTACCGCCTGTTCCAACACACAAGCCTTCCCCACAGACGACGCCAATTGTAAGGACACGATTTGTAACGACCCATAATAATGTTGGGTTCGCACGTAAAAAGGCCCAAACAATATCACTTATAGAGTGTGGGTTTGAAAGGATAGGTCTTGGTCACAAGACGGAGGCTTTTTCGTGGTGTTCATACATAATTTAAATCGTGTTCGCCCTAGGAGTCTTTCTCCTGGAGGCGGGCTGGGAGGCTCTGGTTTTTGGCCATTTTTCCCAACCCCTTTCCTCGGGTTGCTTACTTTTCCTTTTATACTAGCCTGTATCCCTTATCCAACGTCCATGTGTGGGGTTCGATTTTCCAGGACAGATACTTGTCCCATCAGCCCATGCCCAGAGTGGTTGGGGGTGGTTGTAAAAGCTGAAAAGTATGGTTCTGTCAGGTGCAGAGTATTGAATGGCAGTAAGGGCAGCTTTCCCATTATCTTCGGTCGTTTATACTATCCAGCGTATCCTGCTCTATTGACCTAGATATTTTAGATTTTTTTCCGAACTGTTCCTATACCGTTTTTGCCCTTCCTTCTAGGGAGGCCTCGGATATGCCGAGGACAGAATCATCATCGGCTGTATCTCAAGACTATTTGGACTTTTATTACCTATCCTCAACTATAACCTTCCTCGGCTCAGGCCTTGGGCCCCAACGTAAAAATGGGCCAGGGCCACAAATTAGTGGACCCCACAACTATTTTTCCTAGTTTTTTTTTTTTTTTAAATGGGATCTTGAGAAAAAGCTATTTTCATATCTATTACCTTTTTTATTTTATAAAACAAAAACAAAAATAAACTTTAAAAAACATATATATGAAATGGTGTAAACGACCATAAATGTTGGAACTTCTTAACGGAAATGGGTAAAACTTAAGTCTAGTGTTTAGTTGCACTAGACCCATCAAGATGATGACACATGTCCAATTTTGGACATGTATCACCATCTTGATGGCCCGGTATAACTAGATACTGGATCCAAACCAAGTCTAATTGAAATTATGAAATGATAGAAAAGCATATGGGAATCCGTTAAGAATAATAAAAGAAGAGAATTGTGATTTTTAGGCTTTGTACTCTACTTAGTTGGGAAATTATTGTGTGTTCCCGGAGTATCATAAATGCGTACTCCCTCCTCTCATATGAATGGTGAGTGCCACTAATTAAATTCATAGTAGAACTCACTATTCATGTGAGAGGGGGGACTACGCATTTATGGTACTCCGGAAGTACCTAATAATTTTTCCTACTTAGTTATAGGAGTACAATAAATGCATGCTCCCACTCTTACATGAATAATGAGTCTCACCATTAATTTAAGGGTTCGGTTAACAAATGCCCTTAGAACATTTCCTGATGAACCATTTTAGAAAAATTTTAATGCCACTTTTAGGGGAAATATAAAATACTGTCAAAATTTTAATAATTCTTTTACTTTTCCCATAAAAAGTTTCTAACATAGTTCATAAACCAATGCCTTTGAAGCATTCGTTTACTTTTCTCTTAATTTAATTTGTGGAATCCACTATTATGTGAGAAGGGGGGAAGGGACATGCATTTATTGTGTTCCTAGTACACTAAATAATCACTCTCTCTGCTTAAAAGAAAAATTAATGGAAAGTTTAGTTCCAAACCAAGTTAAAGGAAAATTCCCCCAACCCATTACATAATGATTAATAAAATCATCAAGTGTATAATTTATATATATATATATATATATATTAAAAATAAATAAAAATAAAATAAAAACCACTTAACTCATTAAGACCATTTACGTGTTCTTAGAGTCACATGACTTATATAATGAGTTATGTGACTTATTTAAATAATACATGTTAATGGTTTAATAAATCACCTCGTAATAGATTGGAGACAATTTCGACAAATCAGTTGGGTGGAACAATTTGTCAAAAAATATAGACCCTTGGATGTTCAACTTCTTGTGAAAAATAACTTCAAGCGAATCAGTGAATTACCAGAAAATTTTTCTTACGAATTTTTTGGTAATTCACTAATCGACCAAAGTACATCTCCAAATTTGCTTCCTTAGGAGCTATTTGTTTGAAGTTTGAACATTAAGCTTGACACCATGGTAGTTATAGCCCCTCATAAAGAGCATCATTGAATTGTCCCTGTAGATGCACTTGATTAAATGATTTTTTTTTTTTTTGGTCATGCTAACGAGTGTCTTTAGGGCACCGGTTAAGAATCTATTTTAAGAAAGTTTTGACATCACTTTTATGGAAAATGAAAAAAGCTGTTAAAGCATTAATTGTTTTTTTCTCTTTTCCCATAAAAACTTTCTTTAACTGGATTTTTAATAGGGGTGTCAATTCGGGTTAGCATTTCGGGTTCATGTCGTGTCGAGGTAGGGGTATTCGACTAAATGACTCAACCCTAACCCAACCCATTTAATAATCGTGTCATGATCTTTCAACCCTAACTCGACCCGTTAATAAGGTGGGTTGACCTGACCCAACCCATTTGACACGCTTAATAAACGAGTCGTGTTGGGTTGACACAAATGTAACACAACCCATTTCAACCTACATAATATTAAATATAACATCCATCTAGAAATATTTCTTTTTACATCTCAAAAGTAATGCATACACTTCAAGTCTTTAACCCACATTCAAAATAATATAGTTCAACAAAAATATAACATTCATCTAAAAATAAGTTCTTTACACTCTAAAAGAAGTGCATACATTTCAACCCAAAATTCAAAATAACATAGTTTAACAAAAATGAAATAACATAGTTTAACAAAAATATAATATCCTTAGAACTCACCAAATGCTAAGTATCAATATTGAAAGAATTGGAGCAAACAATAGACTAATCCTAATTATGACTACGATTATCATCCATAGATTCTTTGTTGATGTCCAAATTCATAACATCTTCGACAAGCTCATCCAATTTCATTTGTGCAAGTTCTATGCCAAAAAAATATCTAAGTATTAGTAGTTACAAAACATGATCATGCCTCAAAAGTTTTAAAAGCAATACCCATTAGATCTTGTTTATAAACTATCTCAATAAACCCACTTGCAAGATATGCAGACGGTGTCCAACACTAATACAAACACCAAAAAAAACACATGGCACAAGACAAAGCTACAACCGTGGCCTTAATCAACAATTAATATATCTTATATATTAATAACGGCTCATGGGTCTAAAGTTTATAGAACAAAAACATTATGCAGAAAAAATTACTGCAGAATTTTGAAACACCAAGAAAACGGTTTTCTTTAATTCTAAAACTCACTAAAGACATCAGAGAGAGAGAGAGAGAGAGAGCAATAACTAGTTTGAGACTTTGAGTTTGAGAATTGGGCATGACTAGTACAGTTGAAATAAAAAAAAAAAAAATTTAAAATTAGATATTTGTAAGAAGGTTTAGAGATTTAGGGTTTGTAGGGATTAGAGATTTAGGATTTGTAAAGTTTCAATTTCCAATTATATCCCTTGTAAGTTTTTGTAATTACTCACTTTTCATTTTAAATTTAAAATATATGTTGGATATAAAAGGTCTTTGACAAATCTAAAATAAAATAAATATTTATTTGTTATACAAGTTAAACGGGTTGAGTTAAATGGGTCATTTCAGGTTGACACAAATAAATTGGCATATCAAACGTGTCTATTACGGGTTACGTGGGTTGACCCACTAATGACATGTTTCTTATCGTGTCGCTTTCGGGTTGACCCATTTATGACCCAAATCCATTACGACCTAATCCTAACCTGCAAAAACCCGTGTCGGGTTCATGTCGTGTTCACGGGTTAGGTCAAACATTGACACCTCTAATTTTTAACCAATACCCTAAGGGTACTCGTTAGCATTATTTATTTTTTTTTGGAGATCCTAATTAAATGCTTTAATTAATAGGAATCAACCTCCTAAAATATCCTATTAATAGTCATAAATGATTCTTAATTGCTTTTATTTTATAATAATAAATGATTCTTAATTTTTTTTTTATATATAATAAATGATTCTTAATTGCTATATATATGCTTTTCCTAAGCACTTTTATGAGCCACCTCATAGGCTTTTCCCATTAATTAAAATGATTTTAAAAAATTCATCTAGATTGATGATGTGTATTTTATAAATTTTACTACATAATCTTTACAAATTGAAGGGTCACCAATGATTCTTAATATATTTTTTTAAATTCACCAGTCATATTGCTACATCACTTTGTAAATATTGTGTAATAAAGTTTGTAAAACTTTTAGCATTTTCTATACTTTTAATCACATATACAAATTGAAATATTCAAATGTCAAATGATCAATTTAGATAATATAATGGTCATGTAATTAAAAGACTCATAGATAATTATGTGAATTACCATATAGAGTGTGTTAAAAGAAATTGTTGCAATATTGTAAACCGGTTTTAATAACAACAAAAAATCATAATTAAAACACTACATAAAAGTATTAATTGGTTGTCTCATCCAAGTTTGTAGATAAACTTTTTCCAATGTTTAATTACTCACTTAAAATTAGGGATGGTATTAAGGCGAGGCAAGGCATGGCCGAAAGATGGGGTCTTAACCCCAAACTTGCATAGTTTTGTCTTGCCTCACCTTGCTGCCCCACCCTATAAAGCTCTACTTTGTGCTAATCCATTTCACCTCACCCCACACTTGTTACAATTTTTTTTTTTTTGAATATAACCTATTTAATTAATATAAATATATTTGAAATTACTAATTGATGATATCAAATCAAACTAATTTTTAGCAATGACTAAATAATATTATCCAAAGTATTTAACAAGACAACATCACAACAACAAAAAACCCTTAATATCCATGCATTTAAATAGTTAATAATACAAACCAAATCGTTAACACTAATAGTGCGAGGCAAGGCTAAAATGCTGAAATCCATCATTGCTCTCCTTTGAGGTGCAGGGCAAAAATCTCACCCCACTTGTTCCCCACTACCTTTGTAGGGTGGGGACAACCCACGCAAGATGAGGCAAGGCAGAATTGTCATCCCAACTTAAAATGTAAAAAACTTGATCTTGCCCCTACTCATCTAATTGAATTCCATAGTATTATGGACAACAATAGGATGTTATTTCCCACCCATGCCTCATCCCTCTTGATGTCATCCCTTGCCTATCATCATCTGTGACCACTGTAAAGTTGTAATTTACAACTATATTTTATGTTGGCCTTATTCCATGACAAAAAATGTTGTAATTGCATTAATTTATTTCCTTATATTTTGTGGGATTTTATTGTATTGGGTTTATTATTAAGTTGGTGAAGAATCGTGCATGAAACGAAGATCAATGCAGTTTTGTGACTAGCTTGCAAGAAGTTCGCAAGTAAAGGTTCCCATGAAAGGGCAAGTGAGAAGCACATGTTGGAAGCTAAAGAGTCAAGTGTCAGGCTGCATTTCGCGAGTGCTTTGTGAGACAAGCCATCTTGCGAGGTACCCACGAAACATTTTCCCTAGAGAATTTTAAACGTGACTTTCTTACCCTTCACCCATACTATATATACCCTCATTATCCACAAAAGTAAAAAAGGGTATTCAAAGAGAAAAACCCTAGATAAGTTTTCTACAATACAACACACCCATCTATTAGAGCGAGAGCTACTCACCCTTAGTGAAAAATCATTGTAGCCTCTTTTCCTTCCCTCTCCCATTGTCATACCTTGAGAAGAGATTTGTATTCAAACACAACCTACACTTATTTAGAGTATAAAGAGTGTTTTGGAACTTGCAAAGCTTTGGAGATTTGCCAAAAGAAGCTGGTAAGGCTTGGTGGATGTAATTGGGTGTATTGCAGGATCCGGAAAACTAGAGAAGACATGACTCTAAGAAATCCGTTGGCAGCAAGAGTTTGGAGGGCTCAAGTACATTGGGTAGACTAGGTTTAGAGGGTCTTTTGTTATTTGTGTACTCCAAATTTATTCTCTAGTGGATCGATTTTGACTTGGAGGGTCGTGGAGAGGTTTTTCGTCGAGTTCTTCGGTTTCCTCTTCGATAACACATCTTGGTGTTATTTTGTGTTTGCATCTCTCTTCCCTTACTCTTGTACTTTACATTTGTTGTTTGTTGTTCATGTTTATGCACTAGAATAGTTATCACTTCATTGCGCACATTTACTCTTGTCCCACACTTTGATTAAGTAATCTGGCCGTAATTTTTATTTGGGGGTCTGAACAAGCTCTTGTGTTTTAGCACAAATCCGAGCTTTCAACCACAACTTACAACATGCATTTCATTTACAGAAGTTAATAAACATACTAAACAGCAAAAATAAAAAAATAAATTAATTATGAGTTTCAATTAATGCAGCTGGTAAAGTTTGTAGTCTTTGAGAGACTTACATTCCAATCTCGTTATATCAAAGAGAAATTCATTGATGTCTTAATTTTATAATTATAGTAAAGAGTAATCATCATGGAGTAAATGTTATAAGTTTCATATATTATAATATCTATAAAAAATAATAATAATAATTTTGCACTCCCTTTACAAAGAGAAACAAAACCCTATATGTGTGTATATACACTACATAAACCTATGTGCATATAATCACAAAGAGAAACTATTTCTTAAAATTCTCTACTATAATCAATTTACCATTTTTAGTCATATTGATACTCTAAAATCAACATCCAAACCATATATATTGAAATCTCACTACATATAATAATGATAATAATAAAATAAAATAAAATAAAAAAGAGCATGAACCTCTGTGCATGTAATAATTTTTTTTTGAGGGGGAAGTTAAAATCATATGATTATTGTTGCAAACTCACAATAAATTCTTAACATGATATTTTTTAAGCACATAAAATTTTTTTGATTAATTTATATATATTTATATATATATATATATATATATATTGGTAGTATAAAACAATCAATTTTCGAACTCTTTAAACACACTATTGAATTTACATGAAAAAATGTATACTTTGTTCTTGTGAATAGGAGTGGTGTTTTAGTGGTCGACTAAGAGATATAGAATTCAACCCAAATTTTAGTCTATGGTACATGATCTATAGGTTTCTCTTAAAATTTTAATCAATTTCACCAATTTTAATAAGATATTTATATCTTTTTACTTAACAACCAAACATGAATTTTATACTAACAAATAAAAATTTTAAGTAAACTTGTCAATACTTAAAACAAAATATATTAAATTTAGAAATTCATTATGCAAGAACAAAATAATTAAAAAGAAACTAATAAAATCAATTTCAATCCTAACAATCTTAACTATTATCCAATTTTCAAATATAGGATTTAATGAATAAGTTTTACTCTCTCTCTCTCTCTCTCTCTCTCTCTCTCTCTCTCTCTCTCTCTCTCTCTCTCTCTCTCTCTCTCTCTCTCTCTCTCTCTCTCTCTCTCTCTCTCTCTCTCTCTCTCTCGGTAGAGAGTGGTGTTCGGCTTTATGATATAGGGGAGGTTTTAAGTTTTATAATTTTTAATATATATTTTATTATACACAAGTCACATTTGGGATTAAAAATACTAAAATCTTACTGACAAAATTTCCCTCCAAACTATGCTAGAGGAGATTTTTCCAACTCATTATGTGACAATTAGTAAGAATACTCACATTAGTAAACCATATGCTTCATTAATTCATTCAAACAATTTACAAAAATATCATGAAATATAAAGTTCTCTTGATAAGTCAAGTTTATGCCTTCCATATCCTTGATAAAAAAGCTCATACTTGCCTATAATGCTACATAGAACGATACAAATTCATTGGTATATAATTTTTTTTCTTGAATGATTAAGCAAACACATTTGGATATTATTAATTTTTTTCAATGCAAACTCTTTTGGAGTTATGGACCCTACCCTATTATTCGAACATTTTTGGATAAGTAATCAATTAAATAACAATAAAGTCACATACACAACAAAAATGTATAACAATTTTATATCATTTATAAATTAGCCTGCCACCTTTCTCCTCAAAAAAAAAAAAAAAAAAAAAAAGAGTAAAAAGGAAAAACTCTCCTCGCACACAATCTATCTCCCATAATCAGCAATTTAAATTTTTTTAAGAGTCAGATTAACAGGTTCTCTTAGGGATTTGCTAATAGAAAATTTTAGAAAATTTTTAATATCAATTTAATGGAAAAATAAAAGTTTTTTAAAAAATCAATTACTTTTTTCTTTTTCCATATAAAATTTATAAAACTACTTCTTAAGCCAATGCTCTTAGAGCATCTGTTAACTTTTCTTTTTTCGTAATAGTCCATGTACAAGATGGTGTGCTAATTTGAGAATGTTATGAAATCGATGTGAATTTTTGTTCTGCTAAAAAATATTAAAGGAAAAGATCGACATGACATTAATTTCAATAGTAATTACACCTACAATCTTTATGACTTTGTCATAAATGAGACATATATTATAATTACATTATACACAATGATTAATGGAGTTAGTTGGAAGGCAATTAATGTGTGCGCTTTGGAGAGAAAGTCTTAGGCAAAATTAGAGAGGGAAATAAACTTTTGAAGGGAAAATGATTTTTTTTTTTTTTAATTTAAGAAAAACCATAAGAGGGATAAGTATTAGGTGAGAAGAGTGCTCTAAAATTTATAATTAATTTGATTAATTGGTTCTTTAATAACTTGTTAAAATTTACTTTAGTATATCAAGTTATCAACTATTGATTGTGTCAATTTTTTTTTAGAAACAATTACAATAAGCTGCTAATCTCGCAGTTTGAACCCTTTCCCCCCTTACACCCCCAAGTATTGGGTTCCACGTCCATTTAAATTTTAATGAGATCATTATTTGAAATTGATTTGATTAAAATTTTTTGTTCTTTCTATAATAACCTTTAACTTGTGTTCCATTTGTCATATTAACTAATTTTGGTTAAAATTTAAATAGATGAGACATTCACATATGGAATTAGCTTAATTTTCAAAGTTAAAGGACTGTTTTTTTTTTTATTGTATATTTTGGATAGTAATAACACCTACCATCTTTAAGACTTTGTCATAAATGAGACTCATATTATAATTGCATTATTCACAATGATTAATGGAGTTAGTTGGAAGGTGTGGGGGCCTTTTCGCACTGTTAGGCCTTAACCCCTTCTGCTCCGTTATAGCCTGTTAGTCTGAGGTAAGAGAGTTGGGATTGGCCTTACTGGGACTATGCTTCAGGCTAGTTTGTACACAAGTTAGGCTAACCCAATGTAGATGTGTCCTGGCATGAGTGCTATGGGCTAAATGTATAGTGTGGTCACAACAAGAATAACTATTACAAGTGTTATAGTAGGAATACAGTATAGCATGATAACTATGATAATAAGCGTAGTAAATAAAACTAGCACCATGAAAAAAGTTAACAAAGTTATGGTAGAATAATACAACAAGTAGAAAGAACACTACAACAGAAAAGAGTAAATAACTTAATAACTTCTAACCAAATAGTGGGTAAGTCACCCAATAAACATGACTAATGAAAAGCTTGTTTGCTAGATGATAGGCTGAACTTTTCAGTAGAAGAGGGCCCAAGAAGAAAACCGATCTCCAACGCGAGTAATCTCAAGAAAAGGCTTCTGCCATAGAAGTTACACACTCGGGAGAAAGGGCCTAAATGGTTTGAGATTCGATTCTCAATCTTTAGAGAGTGGGTCTGTCAAGAGAGAGAGAAAAAGTGGTCTTAACTATCATCCAATTTTAAAATATAGGATTTAAAGAATAAGTTTTACTTACCTCTCTCTCTCTCTCTCTCTCTCTCTCTCTCTCTCTCTCTCTCTCTCTCTCTCTCTCTCTCTCTCTCTCTCTCTCTCTCTCTCCTCTCTCTCTCTCTCTCTCTCTCTCTCTCTCTCTCTCTCTCTCTCTCTCTCTCTCTCTCTCTCTCTCTCTCTCGGTAGAGAGTGGTGTTTGGCTTTATGATATAGGGGAGTTTTTAAGTTTTATAATTGAAAAATTAAATGTTTTTAATATATATTTTATTATGCATGAGTCACGTGAGGGATTAAAATTACTAAAATCTTATTGACAAAATTTCCTTCCAAACTAGGTTAGAGGAGATTCCTCCAACTCATCATGTGACAATTTGTAAGACCATTCACATGTATTAAACCATATGCTTAATTAATTCATTCAAACAAGTTACACAACTATTATGAAATATAAAGTGCTCTTGATAAGTCAAGTTTATACCTTCCGTTTCCTTGATAAAAAAAAGCTCATACTTGCCTATAATGCTACATAGAGCGATACAAATTCTTCGGTATATAATTTTTTTTCCTTGAATTATTGAGCAAACACGTCTGGATATCATTAATTTTTTCAACGCAAACTCTTCCATTTCCTTGATAAAAAAAAAGCTCATACATGCCTATAATGCTACATAGAGCAATACAAATTCATCGATATATAATTGTTTTCCTTGAATGATTGAGCAAACATATCTGGATATCATTAATTTTTTCAATGCAAACTCTTTCGGACGTTATGGACTATACATGAGTATTTTTGGATAAATAATCATGGAGGGAATCAATTAAATAATAATAATAAAGTCACATACACAACAAATTTTTTTAACAATTTCATATCATTTATAAATTAGCCTACCACCTTTCAGATCTGGGGTTCAATCTCTGCCCTACACCAAAAACTTATTGGTATCCTTAGAGCATTTGCGCTAATTTGAGAATCTTATAAAATTGATGTGAATTTTTGTTGTGCTTAAAAAAATCAAATAACAAAAATTAAAGAAAAAGATTGGCGCTAATTTGGATAGTACTAATACCTGCCATCTTTTTGACTTAATCATAAATCAGACATATATTATAATTACATTATACACATTGAATAATGGAGTTAGTTCTTTCTAAAAAAATAATAATAATGGAGTTAGTTGGAAGGCAATTAATGTGTGCGCTTTGGAGAGGGAGTCTAAGGCAAAATTTGAGGAGAAATTATACAATCCTGTGGTAGACCACGTCACTTTATAATTTCTCAAATTAAGAAATTATACAGTCATCTGGTGAACCACATCACTTTTCTACCATTTTACTAAAAGACTATCACTTGTTTAAAATTACTAAGTCAGTAATTAGTTTTTGTTTTAAAAAAATTTCTAACTTAGCAATTTTAAACAAGTGGAAATCTTTTAGTTGAATGGTGGACCATGTTACTTATCCACTATTCCACTAAAAAACTCCCACTTGTTTAAAATTACTAAGTCAGTAATCAGTTTTTGTTTTAAAAAAAATTCTAACTCAGCAATTTTAAACAAATGGAAATCTTTTAATAGAATGGTGGACCATGTCACTTGTCCACTATATGGACCTTATAATTTCTCAAATTTGAGAGGGGAAAATACTTTTGAAAGGAAAATGAATTTCTCTTTTAAAAAGAATTTAAGAAAAACTATAACAAGGATAAGTATAAGATGAGAAGAGTGCTCTAAATGTTATAATTAATTGTGTCAATTTATTTTTTTTAGAGATAATTACAATATGCTGCTAATCTCGCAACTCAAACCCTTTCTCCCCTAGACTCCAAGGCATTGAATCTCACATCCATTTAAAGTTTAATGAGATCATTATTTGAAATTGATTTGATTTAAAATCTTTGTTCTTTTTCTATGCTATTAATAACAGGATTTCCTGTTTGGTTTTCAACATTTTGCGTATTAAAATACCCTTACTCAAATTCTTAAACTCTCTAAAATACTTCTATCTTATAGTTAAATAATTTTAAATTAAAAAATACAAACTAGTTAAAAGAGTAATTTACTATTCCTAAGTTTTAGGTTTTTTCCTTTATCTTCTCAATTCGGCCTAAAACTTAGAACACTATTTCTATCTCATTTTTAAACATTATTCTACATTACCTTACCTCTTTTCTCTTTTTTTTTTTTCTTTTTTTTTTTAAACACGATTATTTATATATCACTTTTAAGCATTATAACTCTAAAAAAAAAAAAAACAAATAAATAAAAAAGAGCATTATTGCACACGTAAAGCGTGTTTGATGAGTCTAGTTCTATAATAACCTTTAACTTGTGTCCCATTAGCCATATTAAGTAATTTGGTTAAAATTTAAATAGATGAGACATTCATATATATTATTATATTAATTTTGAAAGATAAAGGATTGTTTTCTATTTATTATATATTTTAATCATCAAGAGTCATGTAGTTCAACTGATTAGCACCTCCTAATATGTCTCAAAGACATCTACGGTTCAAATATCATCTCTTGTTGTAACTATTGAACTATTTAAAAAAAAAATAAAAATTGTATGTAGGCACACTTAATAGTTAAGGGACCAAATTAAACTTTAGCCTATGATTAGATGATCACAATAATAAATTTAAAAAAAAAAAAAAAAATTATTAAGCAAAGCTATACACATTTTAAATATGACAAAGTATATTGTTGGTCCTAATTAAACTTTAGCCCACGATTGATTTTTGTCCTTTTTTGACTGAAGAAGGTAGTGATTTTTGTCCTTGAAATGTAAAGTGATTGCTTTCAGTCTCTTGAACGACATGGTCAACCAAAAACTGGCATGTTATCATTCTGTTTGACTCAATAGGTACTAAAGACAATCACTTTAAGTTTGCCCTTTAAATTTTTAGGGACTAAACGTAATCTCTTTAAACATTAAGGAAGAAAATCATTGGTGGGCTAAAATTCAAAGATAAATAGTGTATTAAGGCCTTCTAAATTTGTGTATTTTTTTTTTCAACTGTCCCAAATGCTCGAAAATGAAATAAATATTTTTCAAAAAACGTTTTAAACCAAATCAAAATGGGCACTATAGGCCGGCATCATCATATTGGAAAATTAAGTGTGAGATGCAAAAAAATAAAAATAAAAATAAGAAAACATATACAAGGGACAATTTTTAAGTGTTGTTTAAGTCAAGTGCACTTCAAACTTTGTAAATATTTAAGGAATAAAATTAAGCTGATAAACCCCCCAAAAAAAAAAAAAAAAAAAGCATTGGGCTAGCTAAAACATCTTTGAGTTGCGATGCAAAAGGGACAATTTTAAATCTTTGGGCAGGGCCATGTTGACAACTACAAGAAACATATACAAGGACCTAGACTAGAGGCCCATTTAGTCATGTCATGAGCTTTACCATTAAGGACCTGTTGATCCAAGAAAACTTTGGAATTATGAGTTCTCAGCCATGTAAGAAGTTAAGGAGTTTATGTCCTGAACAATAATTAATGTCGACAGCTCCTCGCTTCTCTCAGAATAATTATTTGGGATTGATAGATAGTGCAGTTCAGGCATCGCCTTCTATAATTGTTGTTTCCACCATTTATTCCCTTGCTAACTTAAGTACATAAATACCCATTTATTAATCAAAAAACATTACTACACATTTAGCAGCCATAGCCTCAACTCTCAAGGCCCTCAACTAACTCTCTGTATATTTCGTTTATTTTGTCTATAATTGTCTTTATTGGCCACCACACACATTCACTTTTTATTGTTGAAATTAAAGAATCAAAAGATCATACTTGTATTAATTATAGTTCTGACCAAAGATATTGCTCTACATTATTGTGTCATACTCATATTGATATACAGAATGTCTAATAGTTAACCGATTCTTTACTCTAAACACCAAACAAGGTAGTAAATGCACAGGATGGTGGTCGAAAACCATATCTACCTTGTGGATTAAGGGTGTGATTTGTGTTTAGCGGTTTGAAATGTTATCTTTTTTGTTTCCAAAATATATTTTTTTTAAATTTGTTTTTTAGGTATAACTTTTTAAACTACTCATTTTCAAAATGTTGAAAAAATAAATTATATCAAGCATGCAATATACCATTTTGAACATCCAGAATCCTTCAATAGTTCTTCTCAAAAAAAAAAAAAAAAAAAAAAAAAAAAAAAAAAAAAAAAAAAGAATCCTTCAATTGTAAAAGGACAGCTTATTAAGTGGAACAAGATGCCCAAAAACTATAAAATTTTAAATTTTAATCCTCTTTGTCACTACTCAAAGTGAGACTCCATTATGCTTCCATCACCGACAATAAACACCTCAACAATGAGACTAGGATCATAAAAGATTGAGCACATTATTGAGATGGGAAATAGTTTCTCTCCAAATTATTCAAACTGATCTTATATCTTTTTATTGAATGTAAATTTTGAAAATTTAATGGTTGAATTATATGATTTCTATGTTCTTAAAATGCATATCAAATTTCATTCAAATCGGATGTTATTTACTATTAAATCAATAAACTTATTTTTTTTATGTATAATTTTTTATGCTACAAAAACTTGAAATTTAAATATTTGATTGATGACATAGCTCTTAATCTTTGATCTTTTTAAAATTTGCAAGCATGAAAGATATAATATAAACATACAATCTAGCGGTTAGATTTTCAAAATTCACATCCAATAAAAAAATACAGAGGAATTTGAAAAGTTCCCCCCACACTTCCATTGAGATGTCCTTGAAAAAATTACTTTTTTTCCTCCAAAAATGCAAACACAATCTTTGACACTGCAACATGGTCCAATCTCAACTATTTTCTACTTACAAATAATCTCCACAATCTATTAATCTCTAAATGATTATTCATATTCCTTGAATTATTTTTTTAGACCCTTCGAACTTATTAATTTAGGTTTTTGTTAATGGGCACCCTTAGCCACTAGTCAAAATTGCATTAAATATACTAAAAGATACTTAATTTTTATGGGATCAAGAAAAATGAGCACATGATAAAGAAGAAAAAAAAAAGTAATAAGTGAACATTTGTGTCATATAAACATTGAAAAGTGATAGCAACATGCTGCATAAAATGAAGTATTTTAGTATATTTAATACAACCTAAACAAGTAGCTTGTTTGGCCTTCAGGAAAATGCAACCTAATCAAGTAATTTTTATGATACATTATACTATAAGTTAAAGTATATTTAATGCAACCTAAACAAGTAAGTTTATGAATGTTGTACTATAAGTTGTAACTTTTCGGTACATTGTATAAGCTAACAACTGGCTTATTCAAAATTTCAAATTCATAATATACACAACGAATGATTTTGTTTGTTGTATCCTAGGGATGGTACGTAAATAACATCAATATATCCCTAATCTTACCAAAGGGCTACTTAATTGTCAAAAGAGAGTGACTTTGATTTATACTTTGATCTTTGTTACCTAGTTGTTTATAAACTATTCAATAAATTGATAATTATTTTATATAATAATTTGAGGTATAATATCTTATATTTTAATTATCAAACGATATCTTTATTTCCTACTAACATTGGTTAATGGATAAGGTAAGTTTTTTTTTTTTTTTTTGGTGTTTAAAAAGACCAGAAAATCCTTAGGTTTACTATACTAATACAAGGATAAATTTACTATTAAAAAAAAAAACCAGTGTAGGGTGGGTCCAGTTTTGATAGAATAAAAGCAAGGTGAAGTTAAAAAAGTCAAAAGTGGTAATTACCTTTCTAAACAATAATTAAAAAAAAGTACCAATCAGCTTCTCTTCTTTAGCTGATTACACGGCGTGACGGCACGCACATCGACTTCGACTTCGACTTCGTGGTCATTTTCACTTCCAGTTGTTTTCAAAATGGAAATATCGTGTAAAAAAAATTCAGTTTTTATGGTCAAAAGTCAGAATACTCAAACAAACAAAGTCGAAAGTTGTCCCTTCTTTTCTCTACGCGACAGCCGACAATAAAATTTTCTTTTTTCTTTTTTTAATGTTCTAAAATACAATTTATTGGATTTTAACAAGTTGAATAAAAACCCAGTTATACTTACATCGAAATATTAGAAATTAATCCGTTTCGGAATTTTGTAAGTTTCGGTGGTTTATTTGCACTATATTTATATAAAAAAATGCTTAAAGCTAATTTATTATCAAAAGGACTAATTTTATTAAATTAAAGAAAATATCAAGACAAAAAGCAGAAAACTAAAAAGCTAAAATATTTTGGCCAAATCGAACAAGTCGAATACACTAGAATTCTCCCAAACCAGATTAAGTCAAAAAAGCATGAACCCTTTTCCTTTTATAAGTATAAATAAGGAATGGGAAATCCACCTCCAAAACTACACCTATCACCTATGATCAAGATAATTAATATTAAAAAAAAAAAAAAAAACTATAATTGAAATCCGGTGTTATGATTTTTTTTTAAAAAAAAATTAGAATTTCATGTTATGATTGATGTATGATAAAAATAGTGGTAATGAATACAAATGAAAGTTATGTTATTTCAATTACAATTTAACATCTTAAGAACACTCACATGAGTGGGTGTATATTAGAAAAAACAATGTAAAATTTATACATTTTTGCATAAAAATGACCTACATTAGTTAATGTATGATTTTGTAAATTTACAAGTTTATTGCAATAACCGCACGTGTAGCAAACTTGTAAGTTTACACTGATGCCATTAATTTTTCATTTAGTTTTTTTTTTTAATTAGTTTTACGTATCCTGGGGATAAAAAAAGAAAGTGGATGGTGATTAATGTGTATAAAAATGAGAAAAATTTAATAAAACCAAGAAAAGTTATATTTGAATAAAGTATAATGTAAAATAGATAATCTAATATGGAGTGTTTTAAAAAATAAGCATGTAAAATAAAAAATTAGGTTCTTATACTAAAATAAATAGAAATTTTTGCACGATTGAGTTGATGCGAATACTCTAACAGGTTGTGAAAAAAAAAATTATAAAAGTATTGTATTATTAGCATACTTCTTTATTATTTTTGGCTTCTATAAATTGTGACTTTAGGGACTAAGCTATGCTTAACGAATTACTTGTTGAAATTTGCACAATTTCAATCCGTTTTCAACATTAATACAGTTTTTTTAATTAAAAAAAAAAAAAACTAAAAACTAAGACAGCCTTTCCTTTAATAATACAACATTAATACAGCTATACAACTTAGAATCGACGAAAGAGAAAATCATATTTGCCAATGGTAGGTGATTGAGGATTCTTCAAACAAGGATTCTATAAAAAGGAGGGCCTAAATTACTATTTTCTACTTCATGAAAGAATCAGTCAACCTAAATTATTTAATCACAAAAAAAGAAAAGAAAAAAGAGAGTCACTTTGTATCAGAGACGAAACTATAGTTGGACTAGGGGGTTGCAGTGGCCCCCCTAAATTTTTTCAAATTTTTTTTAGTGTATATATATATATGTATATGTATTAATTTTAGTAATTTGTTTCAATAAATTTGCACTTTGCCCTCTCAACAATATTATTGATCTTTTTAAAGGCTATAAAAAATTTTATTGATCTAAAATTTGAAATAAATTTAACAAGTTTAACAACAAAATTTACCAATAACAAACTTAAGCCCAAATAACACCCCAAAACAAACCCACGGAAGACACAAACAAAAAATAAAATAAAATAAAAAATTCCTAAGTCAATTCTAACTAGTCTAAGTGAACACCCACACACATTTGACAACACACAAGACACCCAAAAAAAAAGCTTAACTTTCTAAATTGAGAAGTGTTATGTCCGTAACATTTTCACAACAAATCACATGCAGTAAGTTGTTATTAGTTTTAATTTGAATTCACAACTTAAATTATTTTTTTGCTCATTCATAACAACCAATAATAACTTACCATTTACGATTTGTTGTGAAAATGTAGTGAAAATATTGTGGATATAGCATTTCTCTTCTAAATGAATGCTTACTTGGAGTTTCAGGAAAAAAATTTTGTTTATACTTTTGCCCCCCCTAACTCTAAGTCCTAATTCCATCCCTGCTTTGTATGGTATAAGAACGACTTAGAGATCCTAGATTAGAAACCTAAATAATGATCAACAAAATTGAGACAGTTGAATTAAATTAATATACTACTTTATGGTGTCACAACTCAAAACTCAAAAATAAGCTTTTTTTTATTTATTTATTTTTTAATATACCAAGAAACCAGCCTGCTAAAAAAAAAGAGAGAAGGTAGATCAATGATAATGATATATAACGTGCCACTTCTTATGAAAATAATATGTGCTACCTAATTATGTAAAATAAAATTAAAAAAACGTGATTCCCATTGCAGAATTGTCGCAATTTTCAGCTGGTTAATGGTTTGTCATATACCTAATTCATTCCATATAATGTTGGAAGTTGGAACTTCTTCATATGGTGAGAATGTCGGATTTATAAAATTAGAAAAAGTTTAATTTCCATTAAAAAAAATTAAGTGTAACTGTATGCAGGTACTTTTTTTTTTCCTGATATTTTTTATAGATAAGATAGAATTTTAAATTTATGGTGTCTACTCCAAAATGTCTTACTTGAGAATAAGAAACTTTACTAAGCTAATTGAATACTAGAAAATTGTACTAAAACAAGAAACAAAACGTTTTTATTTTTATTTTTCATATAATAATCAATTTTGATTTGTTGGCTGAGTTTTTATTAGGCTATGTTTGGTTTGACAGAAATTAATTTCCAAAAAATATTTTTCGCATTTGCAGGTGTTTGGGGTGACTAAAAATCTTGGTCAACAGTAAATTGTTTTTTGGTTGATCATAAAATAAGGGCATTTATGGCGAAAATTGGTTTACACTTTCATTTTTCCGTAAATCAAATTCTGCCTCACCAAAACTCATCAACCAAATCACCACCCCCAATCCCCCATTGTCTACCACCCAATCACCACCCCCACTACCGTCCCTAGTCTTAGGTAGCCAGTCGCCAGTGGCGTCGCAGGTCCTAATTATGAATTTTTCAATCTAAAAATTTCTTCTTTAAAAAAAAAAATTATGTATGTACTTGGGAGATGAGAAAATGTGGGAAAATAGTATAAAATATGTTTTCTAAAAAATTTTCAATAATGTAATCAAACACTTGAAAATATTTTCTAAAATATTTTTAGGAATGTAACCAAACATTTGAAAATATATATATATATTTTTTGAAAAATATTTTCTATCAAACCAAACACAATCTAGTATAAAATATACAAAATTCTTAATAAAAGGACAACATGCACAAATGTCACTCCAGTTTTGAAAATTTTTAATTAACTTTTTGATGAAAAACATAGTTACTTATTTGTTCAAATTTTTATTTGTTGAATTATTTGTGATTCAAGGAATAACTATTATGCACTTTTTGGTAAGGAATGGCTACTTCTCATTTTAAATCCCAATAAAAAAAATGAAAAAAAAAAAAAACTGAATAATGATTGCAAATCCATTATTGAATCTATTCTTGTATACCAAGTCACACTGTCAATAACTTTTAATAAGGTGATTGCAAGCAACTTTTGATTTTAAAGTTCTCAGTTTTTGGAACAAGATCCACTTCATTTCGATTCCTCTCTCTCTCTCTCTCTCTCTCTCTATATATATATATATATATACTTTTTATATGTTTTATTCAATTCCATTTTTGTTGAAAAGAAAAAGTTAAAAAAAAAAAATACATGCATAGGATGCATGTAATTTAACTAGCTAATTAACTAATGAGCCTTGATGGACTAGCGAAAGAATTAGGGTGTGTTTGGATACCGCTTATTTTGCTGAAACTAAATTGTATATAAAAATAAAAATTAGTTGAAATAGTACAATAAGGCCCATTAATAATGCCAAAAAGTGCAGTGGAGCCTATGAATAGTATTAAAAATAAGCTAAATAGTAAAATAGTTTTAATTTTTAATCCTAACCCAAACGCACACTCAATGAAAGGCCAAGATGAAACAGAAATTCATAATTTTAAATTGATGACTTCATCAAACATTGCTAAGCTGTGGTGTCTCTTGGAATTTTCTCCTCCCACATGGTACACTCAGGACCTGTTTGTTACTATTTTTTACACAACAATTTTTAGTGTTTAAATAATATTACATTTATTTTCACACACTTTTTCACTCACACATATTTCCAAAAAATATAAATAATGTTACTAGAAATCTCTTATCAAATGGACCTTCAATTAGTAAAATCTTTTATCATCGAATAAAATATTTGAGTTCAAATCCCATTTACCCTAAAATCTAACTAGTATTTCGGCCTGATAATATATAAAAATTATTAAGAAACGGACATCATAAATTAAAATTTTATCGTATCTAATAAAATAAATTAATAAATTAAATCACCAAAAACCCAATTCGCTATAATATAGTATATGTTTGCATCCTTCTCGTGTTTCAACTTTCATCATGAGTCGTGATCACTGAGGCACTGACCACTGTGACCAGTCATATTCTTTGAGCTAAAACTCTATTCAATAAAATTTTGTTAGGTGCATGTTTTTTTTTCGGGGATGATGAAGTAACTTCAAACCCTCAAGTTTGAAGGCCTTGAAAATGTTAGCTGTATCCCTTTACTCAAAGGTGTTGTTACCTTTAAAACAATTCAACGACTGTTATCAATTTCTACTATTTGGTGCCATAGACAATTGATTGTTCACCAGTAAATGATATTCTCGTCATTTAACCACAAAATTTATTTTTCTTTTTAATCAACTAGTTATTTAAATATAATTAACTTTGAGGTTTTTTTTTTTTTTTTTTTTTTTTTTTTTTTTTTTTTTTTGGAGATGCTTCATTTGCTTTCATACTTCTTTTTGGCAAAGAACTCCAATTAAACTGATAACAAGATCCTTACCAAGGAATAGATAACGTCACAAGCAAACTACCATTCTCATTTGAGATCTTGTCAATAAAATCTATAAATGATTTTACTTTATTGGATTATTATTAAGGAAAAAAAAAAAAACTTGAATCAATAGAGATAACTGGATTAGAAAAATTGAATGGACACAATGGCCTATGGCCGACTTTGCTAATTTTTAATTCCTTACATTTGACACTATTGCTTATGCTTTGCCGATAATGGTGCATATTTACAGGAATTATTCTTGACTCAAATTAATTCAGAGTATCCTAGCATAATTCTTTCTCAAAAAAAAAAAAAAAAAAAAAAAAGAGTATCCTAGCATTTTTTTTTTTTAAATTGCTAAATTCTGGTTTGAGAATTAGTCAATAATTTACACTAATTAGACTTAAGTCCTTAGTTGATCAGTTCTTTAAATAATGGTACATAATAAAGAAGTTTTATATGTGTTAGAAGTATGATTAAATGAGTGATTGATTCAAGAACTTAAGTTAAACTATTAGGATGTAATGAATTTAATCATAATTTTAACAATACGTACTACAAATACCCACATATGTATGTTAGTTAAGGAAATTAAGTTGATTTTGAATTTCAATCACATATTTGATCATAACCATCTCCTAACTTTAAATTTATTTCATGCATAATTCATAAAAGAAAAGAATTTATTTCATGCAATTACTAGATATATTGGAATAGTTATTAAAGCATTCACATCAGCTCTTTTATAGATGTGTAAAATACACATTTTGACCACTTTTACACATTTTGAACCAAAAAACACTCCACATCAGTCCGTTTAAAAATGTGTAAAGTCTTCTAAATTTTTTAATGAGTTATAGTACCTGTGTAAATTTACACGGACACTGTAGCATGTGTATTTAATTTTTTAATAGTTTTTTCTCTCTCTTGTCTCTGCTCTCACTCTCACTCTCTCTCAGGCGCACAACACAGCTCTCTCTTTCTCTCATCTCATAAATTTTTCTTCCTCTAGCTTCTGCCGATCACCATCGTTGCTGATGAGAACGAGGTCGAGCAAGCCGAGTCACCGGACAAGTCTGTCGCCTACAACACGAACAGAGTTCTCCAACGGGTCTGTCGCCTAGAATCTTGTGGGTTTTGATCCATTTTTGGTTGAGCTTGAGGCCGGCGGCCGTCGTGAGGAGGTGGCAGTGCTGTGAGGCGTCGATCTTGCTCAAGCTGGAAGCCTTGATCTCGCTCCGATCTGTTGGTTGCTAGTTTTTTTTTTTTTTTTTTTGATTTATTATGGGTGTGGGTCGGTGAGTTTTGATCTTGATCGGCTTGGCTTTTCTGGTTCATTGGTGGGTTTTGATGATCTTGCCGTCGATTGGGTGGGCGATGATTTGGCTTGATTGGGTTTTGGGTTGGGAATGGGTTTGGGATTGAGTGGGTTTTCCTTGATGATAGTGGCTGGGTGGTGATGATGGTGGTTGGGTGTGGAGTGATCGTTGGTAGTGACGAACTGTGGGTCTATGAAAGAGAGGGGCAGAGAGGGAGGGAATAATAAAAAAATTATAAAAAAAAATGAATATTTATTGAATAAATGTGTAAAATAGATAAACTGATGTAAGTGTTTTGTAAAAATAAATATGTAAAAAAAAAAAAAAAAAGTAAGTTTTCCTGTGTAAAATGGCTGAGAATAGGAATGGCAATGGGTCGGGTTCGGGCCGGGTTTTTCTATATCCGGACCCGACCCGCGGGTCTTAACCCGTGGCCCAAACCCGATCCGTTTACTAAACGGATTTTTTTCCCGGGGCCCGGACCCGCCCCCGTCGGGCCCCACGGGCCCCGCGGGCCCCGTTTAGGCCAACCAGATTTAGGCCCAACCCAAAAAAAAAAATGAAAAGAAGAAGAGAATTGAAGCCTAAACAGAGTCTAACGAAAATCTAATCACACTTTCCTCTTTTTTCCTCCTGAAAATGCAATCTATCAAAACCAAATATTCCTCTTTTTTTCTCACACTTAATCGGTAACCAAACAGTCTGAACAGAGCCAGAAAATCACGATTAACAAACCCAAAATCACAAACACAAAAATCCTAAAATCACAAACACAGAAATCATTGAATATACATGTTTAAATAAAAATAATTACAACATTTTCTCGGCTATTTTCTTGCCATCCAAACGGATCCAAGATCTAACAAACCAACCCATTTTCTCAGCTTCTTTTCTCGGTCGAATTACAGAGACAGTACAGCGGTTCGACATATATTCTTCAACGACAAGTTGTTTGGGGGTTTGGAGGCTTCGAATTCGCTGAGGAACAGTGCGGGTTTCGATCAGAGGGTGAAGGAAATGTTGAGCATGAAAAGTCCATCGGATGATGCTGCACCTGCATCGCTAGTGTACGAGTTTTCTGGGCTTGGTTGGGGTTGTCGTGGTGAGAAGAGAAGAGAGTGAGTGAGGTTTGGTTGTGGCTGTGGTGGTCAGAGGAGAGAGGGAGAGGAAAGTGAGGCGGTGAGGACTGAGGGAGGCGTGTGTGTGAGAGTTGAGAGATGAAGAGGGAGAGGCGGCTGTGTGAGCTGAAATGAGGAGATGAATAGAAAATATTAGGGTTTTTAGCTATATATATGTGAGGGGTAGTTTAGTAATTATATATATATAACCGGATCTTATCCGGGTCGGGTTTCGGGTTTTTTATAAAACCCGGACCCGACCTGGACCTGCTTCGGGTTTTTTTTTTAAACCCATACCCGATCCTATTCTTTATCGGACCGGGTAAAATCCGGCCCATTAGGATCGGGCCGGACCGGATATCTGCGGGTCGGATTTAAATTGCCATCCCTAGCCGAGAATTCAAGGGATGCTCTTAGGCTTCCTATTAGGACAGCTGGTTTTAAGTTTTAGCACATAAAAGTCATGGTTCCTGTTCAAAAAAACATGACCCTAAGCTAAAACTGACATGATCAGATGGTCCACAAACAAACACATCTAAGCTGGACTTTTGTCACAGAAGAAATTGCAGCAAATACCACACCTTTCTTTTTGTCGTTTTGGGGTTTGTTCTTTGCGAAGTCATAAGTAATTACCTTTGCATTGTCCAAGAGTATCATCCAGCCACTTGATTTTTCAAGTTTCGACAATTCGAAAGGTTCCATGGACTTCCTGCCAAAAACAAAAGGCTCTATGTACTTTATTATTATTATTATTTCTTTTTATGATTCATTTTAGTTGGAAGAAAATTACTTTTTTCTAAAATTTTGTTTATTATGGATCGGAAAAAAATTACTTGATTAGGGGTCTTGTACCTATTATTTTACCAGCAATTTTTTTTTTCAAACTATAGAGCACCTGCCAAAAACAAAAGGCTCTATGTACTTTATTATTATTATTATTTCTTTTTATGATTCATTTTGGTTGGAAGAAAATTACTTTTTTCATAAAATTTTGTTTATTATGGATCGGAAAAAAATTACTTGATTAGGGGTCTTGTACCTATTATTTTACCAGCAATTTTTTTTTTCAAACTATAGAGCACCTGCCAAAAACAAAAGGCTTTATGTACTTTGTTATTATTATTATTTCTTTTTATGATTCATTTTGGTTGGAAGAAAATTACTTTTTTCTTAAAATTTTGTTTATTATGGATCGGAAAAAAATTACTTGATTAGGGGTCTTGTACCTATTATTTTACCAGCAAATTTTTTTTTTTTTCAAACTATAGAGCAATGTGTGGGTTTCTTTTTTTAGGGCAAACCTTGGTTCTAGTATTTAGTTGCAATGAACCTATCATAATGGTTATACGTATTCACTTTTAGTTATATGTTATCATTCTAACGAGCCTAGTAGTATAACATATACATTGAATTCAAGCCAAGTACCATTTTTTTCTTTTATAAATAAAGCAGGGCTTTTTGACTTTGCCACCTCTTACACTCTAGTCAATCACAAAATAAAAATAAAGACTATATATAAAAGAAAAAACTTTGCACCCTTTCTCATCTCTTGTTAATGAATGGGCAGATGCTTGTCTAGTAATTTTCTTTTGGGTAAATTTAAATGATTTTCTCTAACGCTTTGTTTGGTTGCAATTGAGGGAAGAGAAAAGAAAAGGAGAAGAAAACATTTTTCTCATGTAGGGTTGGAAATAAGAAGAGAAGAAGAAAAGAAAAGAGAAGAATTATTTTGCTTTCCTTTGTTTGGCTTGTAAAGGGAAAGAAAATGGTAAGAAAGATATTTGTCTTTTTACTTTTATACCCCTAAATTTGAGAGAGATGAATGTATAAAGTTGGACAAAAATGTAAATTTCATGTCATAAAAAGTCTAAGTGTTAGTTTTTTATTTTTAATTTTAATTGCTCAAAGTGTCAAGTTTTCTCTTCAATTCCGTCCAAAATGGGAGATTGAAAAAAGTGGGCCTAGTGGAGCTTTTATCTCTGTCCGTTCTTTTCCTTTCTCCTAAAGCAACCAAACAGAGGAAAGGGCCGGTCTTCCCTTCTTTTTTCTCATTTTCTCTGTACTTTCCCCCTTTCCAAGCACACTATAAATATTTGACTTAAATAAAATCATTGGAGTTTTCCAAAATGGGATCTAGGTTTCATTTTAATCCAAAACATTAGAATGTGAAAATGTATCTATTAAAAAGATCATAGGATTGATCTGTGATATGATAAACCACGAAGGGGTAAATAATTTATCAAGATAATCTGTTAATTTGAATGATTTTATTTTAATCCAAATCTTATGGGAATGGGATCGGCTGAGTTTAGTAATGTAAGCTTATAACTAAGTTGGGGCATTAAAGTGGTTAGATATATGTTAGGATTGCCTAGGTGGGATGTGGTGTTAATATGTTGATTTGTCCACTATATGGAGTCAATATTCAGCATGCCCCTTGCCATTGGGTTAAAGGCAGGGGTGGAGGTATGTATAAGGGAGGGGGGTGGGCATGAAATTTTGAAATTTTTTTTAAATATATATACAATTATTTTAATATTTTCAAAATTTAGTCTACAAAAATAAGAGTTGGCTCTTCCAAATATTTGAATTAGTCCAATAATGCTCTTAAAAAAAAAATTGGCCTAATAGTTATAGAGATATAATTTTATTTTTCGCAATTCTATTTTTTATTGTAAAATGTGCTCTTATATCTGTTAAATATTTGATAAAGTTTGATATCAAACATGTTTAAATCTATCTTTTTCAACTCGTTATGTGGTGATTAACAAGTCATTGACTCATTAAAAAAAATTTGTTACTAAAACTACACATGAAATGTGTCTTTAGTGGCCATATAATATGGGTTAAAGCAAGGTAGCTTTAAAAATGTTTGGAGCCTAATTTATTCCTCAAAGTTTAGGATCATTCATGTTTTTGAAAATTTCATTAGTTCAATTGAAAGATTTTTTACTTACTTTAGCATAAAATTTGATAATTTGTATTTAAAACGAAACTTTTTAAGAATTTGACTATGAAAATGGAAAAAATGAATTTTATTTTAAGAAAGATTGCCATCGAAAATAATTTTGATTGAAAATACTAAACTCTTTTGTTTTTTGTTGTTGTTGGTTGTGTGTATATATATAACTTATCAAATAAAAAATGTGTGTATGTATAATAACAAAAGGCGCGCATCTGTGTATATATATGTGTGTGTGTGTGTGTGTGTGTGTGTGTGTGTGTGGAAGTTGTCTTGATAAATATATTAGCGTTGTAACTTGACCCCCAAACAAAAATTTCTGGTTCTGTCCCTGGTTAAAGGGCACCCCCACCCACAATGGATGGGTAGCCCACACATCTCAAATCTCATGTAGCAATTGAATTTGATGAAATAAAAAAGCATCCATTTGGAAAGACTATCAAGACAAGTAAACAATCGGCCACATTACAAGTGCAGAAAATTTAAAGTCGCGAGCCAATAGACGATCGCAAGTCATGAACGATGTTAATTATGGCACAAGAATCACGCCTAGCACTAGCCATGATGTTGGGGTTGCCGAAGCACTTGGTTTCACTCCTCAAGGTCTCTAACAACCCCAAGCATGACCATAGTGTTGCAGTGCCCATGATGGTGAAAATGGAAAAAAAAAAGGAGAGAGAGAGAGGTGTGTAGGGAATTAACCCAAATTCCCAACCTGTGAGAAACAAAAATAGAGAAAAACACATGCCTAAGAAAAAAAAACAATCACATGCACAAAACAGCATTTACGTGGTTCGACAATTTGCTTACGTCCACGGAGTTGCATGGATTTCATTATTATCAGGAAAAAGTACAAAGTGCGGCTACAATTTTTCTCTTTAACAAAATACGGCAACAACACCCACAATAAAACCCTAATCACCAAAGTTGGTTTCTATATACAAAACGGGCCAAAAATCTCCAGCTTGGGCCTATCGACCCAAACCTCCGCTCTATGGACTAAGCCTTAATAAATCTCCCATTAAAAACCACGCAATATTATTTGGGTCAGGTCGGGTCGTCAAATCGGATCAAACAAAATTAAGCTCCACAAAGCCCAACAGGGTGGGTATATTAACCCATAATATCACTGTTATTAAAAAAAAGGATTATTTGACAAGGTAATCTATATATTGATATGGCTTATACGAACTCACAACATAACAAAATTATGTCATTTTGATCTTATGAGACACTTATCCACTTCAATAGTGGATATAAATGGGAGTAGTACAAGCATCTTCAAACCGAGAGCCCTACCAATTTGGCCAACCTCTAAGTTTATATATAAGTACTTACTTTTTATATTTTACCTTTATTAAATTGATTGGAAAAAATTTGGTTCTTATGGTATGTGATTATTTTAATTATGTAAATAAAACAGAATAATTTCAAATTAAAAAGAAAATAACATGAAAAAAGAAGAAGACAGCTATAAAGCTATAAATGCAAATTTCAAGAATTAGGAGGGAGTTGTTACATTTTGTCAGACCTCGAGGGATGTGAAGGCAAATTTCCTTCTTCTAAAATGGAATCATTCTGAAATACTAGCCAAAAAAATGATTCTTTTAAGAGTATAGAACACGAAGGGCCAGCATGGACCCACCACTGAAAGCTTTATGCCGAAGACATGGTTTGAGTCAAAATTAGAGCTTCTCTCACATGATTACCACTGTTTATCAGCTCATAGCTTAATGGAATACTTGATACTAGTAGTTTATTAGTTGCAATCCCAATACAGTGATGAATTTTGACCCTGTGATTACTCTTGTAGTAGTTGTAGACTGTAGGGCCAACCCCCAAATGCTGCTTTTTTATTTTTTTATTTTTATGAATACCCCTCAAATGCTGCTATAGCTATATTCCAATGACTTTTCGATTTGTATATTGTTGCACAGAAGAGACAGACTGAGAGGAGGGGAAAAGAATTAAAAACCTTTCTTCTGATAAGTGATAAGTAAGCATCACCCTAGCTTAAAGCAAAAATTAAAAACAAAAAGAGAGTGTATGAAGAAAAAGATAAAGTTAATTAGTCACAGATTCCAGAGCGCCCTATCTTCAGAACCCTGCTATTTGATGATGGCAAATACCCACAATCCCAACAAGAAGACAAACCATAGCCCACCTAACAAACTCCATAAAACACCAAAAAGATATAATCCAAAATTAAAAAATAATACCTAAGAGACATGAATCCATTATCTGTTATTATTTTTTCATCACCACAATTATATTTTAATTCATTATATGTCATTTTTTTTAATTCAATTATTATAATAAATAAGGAGAAAGATATGAATCATAATTTTCCTCATAAAAAAGTGATTTTTTCTTATAACTCATAAAAGAAATTAAGAGCTAAAAAACTCCAAACACGTCAGTTTTAGTCAAATATCTTGTCATCGAATGTTTTAAATTAATAATAAAGAATGGTTATTATAGAATTGTCCTTGAAAATTGAAACTCCATCCTTTCAAAAGCATTATTCTTTTATTCATTAATTATACAATAAATTACATATATAGTGATAAAACTTAAAAAAAAAAAGATTTGTATCATTTAATAAAAAAACCACTACGCAATCTCATTTCTTCAAATCTTAAAAAACAGGAAAAGAAAAAAAAAGGTAAGCAACAGACAACAAAAAATGTATAATAATATGTATTCTATTCTCTCCATTAACTCAAAAGGACACGCTCTCTTCCCTCTCTCTTTCTAAAAGCTTAATGGCTTCTTACATTCCATAATCCCATTCATTATTCCTTTCTTCTCTCTCTCTCATCAAATCCATCATACATACAAAGAAAAAACACACAGACTTTCCCTCTCTCTCTGTCTTACTATCCATTCATCTCTCAGAGGCAGAGACATGTACTGTGAGAGAAACAGAGAGAGAGAAACCATGCCAGTTGTTGACGAGACCACAGGTCTAGAGCAAGTCAAATGGAGAAGACCCAGAAACCAATTCCAACACCAACCCATTTCAGAGATGGATCCTCCAACTAGTCCTAACCCACAAATCCCATCTATAATCCAATCCAGTAGATGCAAATCCACCATCTCTTCCCTCCTCCTCTCCACTTTTTCCAACACAAACTCCACAAATGAAGCCACACCCACCAACGCAAACACCAAGAAAAAGAACAACTTTACTTCAGCAACGTTTAGGGGGCTTGGCTGTACGGCCTCAGCTTCACAGCAAGTGTCGGTGCCGGCAGTGATTCGAGGGTCAGCTGACTGGGAAGCTAAGAAGAGCAGGAAGAAGAAGAAGAAGCAAAAGAAGAACTTTAACAACAACAGCAGCAACAACAATGGTAATAATAGTAATGGCAATAATGGAGAAGATGGGCCTAATATAATGAGCTGTGTGGATGTGCAAGATGTTTGGTGTGGACCTGGAATTGGGTTCTCTGCAGAGGATTGTGTAGTGGCCAGGAGGAATGGTAATGGGAGAGGCAAGATTGATGGTGATACTAAAATCAACCACACCCATAGGGAGGTAATGCTCTCTTTTTGTCTCTCTTACTAATATTATTGACTTTTAAGGTTGTGGATGCTGAATTTCTCTAATTCTATAGGACGTGGGGGTGAGTTTAGTACTTTTGTCAAGATTTTTTTTTTTAATGTTTGATTTTGTAGAAGTGGGCATTTGTTAGGTGTTTAATCTAGTTTTTCTGTGTGAATAGTGATCTTGATCATTATGCTGTTCAAATTGAACTGGGATTTTTTTTCTTATAATATATATGCATGTTTATTTGGGTTGTCTGCAACTAGTTTTACTCTGGATTTGATTCAGAATTTACAGAAGAAAAGATGATAAGAGCAAAGACAAGATCTTTGGGGGCAAAACAAAGTCATCCAAATGAAATAAAGGCTGAAAAGTAATTTGAGATTGGGGAGAAAATAGACCAATATAAAAGATGCGTATGTATATATTTATTGATAGAGGCTAAAAATCTGGAAAAACCTTCCAAATCTCATCTTTCTTTCTCTCTGTAAATTTAAGAGAATTTTGATGGGTTCGAGTGGAAATAATGTGTATATTTTGAGTCTGTCTTTTGGGAAATGGAAAGTTGTCTACTAGTCTGTCTTCTGTATATTTTTAGTTTTATTATTTTACTGGTTAAATAATACTGGGGTTAGAGTCTGGGAGTGGCCAACTATAAATGCTTACTGAATCTTCAAATAATAGTCTTTACAATAAATATTGCTTGCAGAGTTTGTTTGCTTGTTTTGTTTTATATTATTTTCCCCTTTTGGGTGTGGATTCTGGAGTTGTTTGCATTCCTCAATGCTATCTTATTCTTTTCCATAAGATGTTTTTTTTTTTTTTTTTGAGAAACCCATAAGATGTTTCAATTGCTCCAATTATGTATTTATTTATTTATTTTAAAACCTATCAAATGGTATCGAATATCGATATATCAAGGTGGAAGCCCACTCATTAATATAATATACAAATAGGATTCCAATTTCAATATAATTTTGTGATAAGTGCCATTCTTTTTTTTTTTGTTGAGAAAATGATAAGTGCCATTCTAATTGCATCGTTACATACAAATTCATGCATTTGAACCTAGAAAAAATCAAAAGATTTTATTTGAATTTATTATGCTTTAATTTAATACTATGAATGTGTAGTAATTGTTAAATAGAAATATTTCATATATATATATAAAACTATGTTTATTATTTTTTTAATAAGTAAAACAACTCACGGTTAGAATATTAATTTTCCTCTAATTGTGCTAATTTTTCATTGCTCCTGTGCATTTGTAAGTCAGGGTTTGGTGAAATTTTTCAAAAAAGCCTCTTTTTTTTTTGGGTTCCCAAAGTAGGATTGTCATATTCTTCAGCTGGTCTTGCTTCTTTGTAGGAAATACGTCATTGGTTGTTATGTGGCACTTTCTGATTTCTTGGGTGTTTGTTAATTGCCTTTGACAGTTTTGACCAATATTTTATTGGCCGTGTGAGTGTGACATTCAGTGACAGTGTTTTATGGAACTAAGTCACTGATTTTCTTGTGTTTAATATTTTTTTTGGTTAAATGCGTGCACGTATAAATTTGTATAGTTGCTAACGCAAAATATTTTCTTTCATGAATAATTCACTGTGGATTAGACCCCTCCTTATATTAAGACTCCCACTTAAACCAGGAGACTCCTATGTGTGAGTTTTAGATAAGTGCTTCAGTGGTTGGACTATAGAAGGACTTTCTTTTCTGTTATCTATAAAGAAATTGTATTTATGAGGTATATGCCCACTTTTTATCATTTTTGTTGATTGTGCTTTCATCAAATCTTGGCAGCGTCCATGTTTAGGAAGGCGAGCAGTGAACCCTGAACCCATTTCATTTCTGGACTCTGACTCGGATTATGTATCTTCTCGTCCTGGATTGGAGGTATTCGGAACTAGGTACTACCGACATGCTCGCCATCCTTCTCCTGAGGGCTTTGCTGAGGTCTGTCCATGCTCTCCATGTGTTCTGTCAATATAATTCTCAAGGATGCTAGTTTATGCTTATTTAATTATTTATTTTAATATATATCTATTATCCATTCATACACTGCACTTTTGTGCCTCTTGTATTATTTGGCCCATAGGCCATAGCTTAATTTTGGTAGTTTGGGATATTGTTTATACTTTTTGGTAGCCTTTTCCAGTTTTCCGCTAAATGGTCTGGGTAGTTTTTGGGTTTGGTTTTGGCAGGTAAAACATAGCTTTCATTTATATATAATTGAGTTCTTTACTATATAGAATTGGGGGGATCTTGACAAATCAAATATATTTAAGTATTTCCAGTGATGTAATTCTCAATCAACTATTTGAAAGTTAAATATGACCGGAAGATGCTCAACATAAATTATAGATGTTGCAGTTTAATCCAGGCCCGCATACACTTTCTCATGAAAAGTTCCTGTGATTTCTTCTGAAATAATTGTATTTGCTGAAGGAGCAACTCTGCATTAAGATTCTTGGGGATGCTGGTTTATTTTTTCTTGCTCTCTTTTTTGCTTTACTTATTTGAGCAGATAATGAATTGGTTCAGCTTAATTTTAATAGTTTGGATTATTGTTGTCAGCTGCCACTTTCTGGTTCACCAAGCAAAACAGAAATGGTAGATGCTATGAAATCGGTGCCAAAAATCACCTCATGGAGAGCTCTTTAGATGTGATATCTGTTGAAAATTTTTATTTGCCAAAAAGCATCTCCTGTAGTTTGCTATTATTATCATATTTAAGACTGCAAATTTAAAGTAATGTCAACGGGCTTTGAACCTGCTTGTGTTAAATGGATTTGATTTTCCTATTGCACAATAAACTACTGGGAGAAAGCTGGGGAAATTCTGATTGCTATACATGAAAAATAAAAATAAAAAGAAATTGCTGACAATTAAGTTTGAGAGTCACATCCAATAATTGGATAATTCTTCATAGATTATCTAATAAAATATATTAATTAGTGAAGGAAAGAGATAAGGATTGAAGGGTTAGGTCACCTACTTATGCCCTGATTGCCATTATTTTTTCATAAGTCAATGTTAGGAAATTGTGTTAAGGAAACCTGGTTAAGACACATGTTGTACTCTAGCTCTGTGTAGGGAATGATATTAACGACATGAAGTCTTCCTCCCTCCCCCCTTCTTTTCCCCTCTTCAGAGAGAGGGAGAGAAAGTTGGCGTTTCCTCCTCCCATAATAATGGGATTTTTTTGGGGGGGGAGGGGGAGCTCTGGGTTCAAGACTCACTAGGTGCATGTGTAATCTGTTCTTCAAAAAGTATAACTTGAAAGTTCTCCAAGAGAATTTTGTAGTGCTCCTGAAACTGATAGTAAGAGCATTTTGTAAATTACGTTGGGTGATGGTTAGGTCAGTGCAATAAATTGGCTGAATGCAATACATGGTCCAATGAATAGGTTGAATACAATGATGGATGTTAGTTTTCTGGTCAAAACTACTTATAAAAAAAAAGTTTTCCACTCAATACTATAGATTGTTTGGTAAGCTCATGGTTCCTGTTACTGCATTTGTCTGTCTATCTATCTATCTTAAGCGTATATGTAGCTAACAATTATTTGCTATGGAGTTACATGAATACTCTGTTGTGAACTACAAATGTAAAATTAAGGATTTTAATGTATATTATACATAATTCTTGGCGAAATGATGAAGTTCTGAGGGGAAACTTCACCTTATATGTGATTATATTGTGGCAAAGATCATGTGTTATTTAGGAGGCATTTAAAAGATTGCTGGCTGATGCAGATTATGATGCTTCAGAATAGTCTGCTAATGGGGGGAAGAATAGACACACACGATCGATATAGAGACTTGAGACTTGATGTTGATAGTATGTCATATGAGGTTTGTTGTTTTTCCTTGTAAAATGCATCTTTATATCTTTTGTTTTACTTTTCCTTTTATTCTGGGAATCATGTCTACATTGTATGATGTGCATCCTGTCGTAATTCCCTTGTTTTATGGCAAACAGGAATTGCTTGAGCTTGGTGATAGAATTGGTTATGTGAGTACTGGATTGAAAGAAGAGGAAATAAGCCGCTGCCTCCGGAATATTAAGCACTCACTTGTAAATGATCTGTCCCCACATTTTACTAAGCAAGTAGATAGGAAGTGCAGCATTTGTCAGGTGAGCTTGTAATAACTTGTTCACTTTTTTGCTATCAAAACTGTTCTCCTTTGAATCTGCCTAAAATTCTTATTCGTGCATGTAGGAGGAATACGAAGGAGATGATGAGATGGGGAAGCTGGATTGTGGACACAGCTATCATTTACAATGTATTAAACAGTGGCTTGCACAGAAAAATTGTTGCCCTGTCTGTAAGACAGAGGTGGTGGCCCGATGCTGAGACTGGTGGTGGACTTGTCTTGGCTTATTCAATGCTGGTGGTTTTTGGATACTGCTTCTCAGTTTACCCCTCCCCTACTTGGTGTATAGATTTCATCTCCTCCAATACATGATCAAGTATTGATTCTTTGGTTTGAAGCTTCAATCCCTATTTTGCATGTTTTGAAATGATCGGGCTTCTTTGACTATTAAGCAGTTCCATGTTAATTGAAATTATCTAGAATTTAATGGGGATCATTAAATCATATATATACATTACACATTGTTTTTCTTTGAACATATTCAATTTGATAGATGCTGGAGTTGCAACTTGCAACGCCTATATTCTAAATTCTGTTTTCAGGTCGAAATTTGAATGCAACGAGTGGTTTTTTTATAGTGTATAGCTCAATATATAAAATCTTGTAATTCTAGTGAAGATTATCAATTATGCTTAAGAAATTGGAATATTGATAAAAATTTCAGTGCCGAATAGTTTTCAGGAAGGGGGAAAGGTTGGTGTCAATGTATTAGGTAGGAGATGGTGTCTGATCATGATTGTGGTTTAGGCAAGCCAATTAGAATTGAGAAATAAAAGTCTTTCATTTGAATTTCAAAAATCTTATTTCAATGTTGTGACTCTGATGCGATAGATTGGATATGTAGTGTCGTGGAACAACTATAGAACCCAGTTCCAACCAAATAAGAACCAACTATAGAACCCGGTTCAATAAGTGGAACGCATTAGCTGTCTGTTCTAAGGTTGATATGAGTTTGGCTAATTGTACATTTGCTGAAAAGGAATGATAATTTTTTATTTTTTTTCCAAGTCCAACAGGGAGACTTTTTGGGTTTTCCAAATGCATGTTTAAAAGTTTGATTGACATTTGTTTGTTCTATTTATCAAACAGAGTTGAGAATCTTCCCAGTTCTGGTAGGCTAGAGTATATATCCCACATTGTGTACAATTTTCCTCTACTATGTCACGGGTTAGATTGGAGTCTAGGAGCTCTTTCTAGATGTGATTACTAACTAACAAGTGAGTTGGTACTTGGTAGTGCCCTCCATCCTTTGTACTCTTGTATTGGAAGGTTCCTTTATTGGTGTTTAGTAGACTTGTCCTGAAAAATGCTGTTCCTAGAAGAAATGAGGGTGTTTAACATCATACATAAAGCAGGGTTCAGAGGGAGTTGCAAGTACGGACATTAGGAGAAACTTTGTAGTCTTATCTCTCTCTGGGGCATTGGGAAGGTCGAACTTGAAGGGGAAAAGAAGAAGAAGAAGAAGAAGAAGGAGGAGGAGGAGGCAAGAATTAGACTTGGCTTGGTACTAAAAGAAATCCCAACATTTTAATCCAGTAGTCCCCATACTCTTAATGAACATGAAGTAGAAAACGAGAGATACTAGGATATTATTTCTTGATTACAAAAGATCTTGCTTAAACACCTCATTGCATTAAATTTTGAGTACGAAAAAAGACTTCACAAAGACGACACATGCATGCAACTCAGTACACATCTGTTCATATAATTTTCACGCAAAGAAAAAAACAATTGATAACAATACAATAAGAATGGCAAGGGAACTTGAGATGAACCAGAAGTTGCAAGCACAACAAGCTCATTCATTTGGTCTTTGATCTTAATAAGAGAAAGCTACAATCTAATTCTTGTATGACAGACATCTAACTAGAGTAATTAAAAAAAGAAAGAACGAAAATTTAAGTAATTTATCTTTTCGATTGTAATATTTGCTATTTCCTTTACAACTATGTGCACAAGTGGAACATTATACAACAATATTCAAGCAGACACCAACTTCCTTTACTTCTTTGGTGGCTTCTTTCTTTAGGAATCTTCATTCAGTTCAACTTCTATATATGGACAAAAAATATTGACTAAAAATTCGAGCGTAGAAATGAGATGAGGAAATCAAATCACATCGTTACGACTGAGAAATTCAATTAAACAGGGATACACTTGATCTGCAACCTGCACCAAAGGAGAGAGAGGGAGAAAGGAACAGTAAAGCAACCTGTTAACACAAAAGAATTCACTGACCAAATTCTAACTGGTATAGCGAAACTTTATTCTTTTCATTATGTGAAAGAAAAATTTATCAATCTAGGATAAATAAATTACTCATACCATACGACCTCCAACTAGATCATAGTGACCATAGTGTGGTCCGCGGGGTTCTCCAAAAACTTTGTAAGCAACA
This sequence comes from Quercus lobata, assembly GCF_001633185.2. Lineage (NCBI taxonomy): Eukaryota > Viridiplantae > Streptophyta > Magnoliopsida > Fagales > Fagaceae > Quercus > Quercus lobata. The sequence continues at coordinate 26,764,574 of NC_044913.1, forward strand.
AAATCTTCCGAAATCAGCTTCGCCGTTTCTGCTCCATATATATCAATCATCATAGGTATGCAGATAGAAAATATAAAAACAAACAAAACGAAATAGTAAAGGAATATAACTGAAAACTGGAGTCTGTTAAAGGCACAAATATATGAACTAAATTCTACCATATACAGCTTCTGGTGGACAAATTAAGTCTTGGTCTCCAGCAAGTGCTAGCACAGGGACATTGCTTTTGCGTAAATAATCCTTGTAGAAAAAAGTTCCACTTCTGTCACGTAAACCGCCCTCTTGGAAGGCTGTTGTTAGCTGCAAGAGAAGCTTAGCAGGAACCGTACCTACAGATTATATCAGGATGAGAATCAGCCTACAGTCACATATTAAGGAGAAAGAGAAAGAATGCTGAAAATGCTTTCCAGTTGAAAATGATGTTAAGAGAAATTAGTCACTAATGCTGAACTTAAGCTAAAAATAAAACTTTAAAGAATTTGTTTACAAACTCATGATGAGAAAAACACTGATGGACCAACTTCAGAAGGAATTGTGCAAACAGATTGGAGAAAAGACCATTCAAATGGATTAGATTTCATGGTTATTAGTGATAAACTAATACTACTTATTCCAAAAACTTAAACTGATGGGAAATGATTAATTTAATCACTTACTGTTATTCTAACAATTGAAATATACACAGATATTAAATAAGGAAATCCAAAATTGATCTACTGCAGCACAAGACTAACCGGGGGCTAGGCAACTACTAAAGGTTGAAAGGACATTAAACTGACAGCAGAGATAAACAACAGTACAGGCACGCCATGCTTTTCATCACGTCCCACAGCTTTTCCTATTTTCATCTTCCTCAATGCATCCTTCATCTCGGTAATCCTATTTCTTCGAACAAACCTATGGTTTCTATCCTTAATTGGGAAATTGAGTTCCCTCTATTCTCTTGTATGGCTTCCATGAAAAAGTTTATCAAAATAACTTTTGCTTATCTCTTCAATCTCCTTTACTTTACTAACACTCTTTCATTTTCATCTTTAATGTACTAGAAACGATTCAAGTCTTCTGTTTTCATTTCCCTTGTTTTTTAAAGTTTATAAAAGTTCTTTTCTCCATCCTTAGTTCCCAACTTGCTATATAATTCATCATAAGCCTTAAATCTAGCCTCTTGGACAACCTTTTTTTGCTTCTTCTCTCTTTGCCAATTTTTAATTTTCTTAAGTTGACATTGTATCTACAACTGAATTTGACATCCTTCCCAAAAATAATTGTAACTTCCTTACCAAAAATGGATCATAAAGTTGAAATTGATGTACAAAATATCCTTGACATATAAATGTTGGGCTATGTGGAGCCTAGTTGTGTTTGATTCGGATTATGACCTGACTCGATATAAAAGTGCTACAGTTTTTTAATGGGATTGCCCTTGGGAAAGAAACTTTGGCCCTTTTTTAGCCCATTGTGAATCCTGTGTGTAGGATAGAAAAACTGTTGCTTGGAGATTAGGGTTTGGTGTGTTGTTTTGAGAGAGAAAACTGTGTTGCTGCATCTTGTACTATTTTTTTCATGTGAATAGTGAAATCATTGCAACTCCGTGGATGTAGGCAAATTGCCGAACTACGTAAATATTGTCTTGTGTGATTGTTTTCTTTGGCACATATTTTTTCACTATTTTTGCATCTTACAGATTTGGGAATTTCGTGTATATTCCCTACAATAAATAGCTAAGAATGTAACGAGTCCCCCATGGATAGCCTCATACCTGCCTGAACCATCCCTAGGGAAGATGCCTCCCCAGTCTATTAAATATTCTTTTGGCTCTTATGAAAATGAACTATGTGACAATGTTATCATAATGTAATAGCCGAACATAATATTTTAGCATAACTCCTAAAGGGAACTTCTAACCAGGAAAGGATCAAATATCAAATCACTAGGAATATTCTTAGCCATTTTCAAATGCATTTGGTGCTAATCAGTTATGTAATATTTTGGTAGAAGAAAGATAATTGTACTCACAGAAGTTGTTCAAAACAAGCTTATCAAGCAACTCTGGATGCAGCATGCCCTGAGCAGAAACTTGAGAACTCAACCAAGACAGAAAATAAGGAGGGCGAGATGCAAGAGGATGAGCAGCAGAAAGCAATGCCCCAATTGGAATAACAGGAACATTTAGAGCCTCTGCAGGGTCAGCCTGTGTAACACAGTGAACTAGCATCAGCTCCTCAGGATAATTATAGTATACAGTCATCTAATTCTCATAGTGAAGCAGTAAAGAAATACTTAAAAAAAGTAGTCTTTCATATCACTTGCCAGAGGTAAAAGTAATTTGAGTGACGACTTTGAAGTTGTGTAGTCAAGTGATGATCCCAAAGTAGCAATTGATGTGAACCCAAAATTCCTTCCTTCAGAACCTTATGAAATAACATATTTTAGCATTAAAATCTTGTTGAAGAAATGATATAGCACTGCAGAACCAGATTTACAAATAAAATGTTAAAGGAACTAAAATTTTGAAGTATCAAGAAACATAAAATTTATGTGAATAAAAAAAATTTGGAAGTTCATAAACAACTGATATGTCTCCCAACCTAACGTGATTTGTTGAATATAACTATACAGAAATAAACAAAAACAATATTTTGCAAGACTTCAAGACTCCTGAACTTGATAGACCAAGACTTTTACCATCACACCAGTGTGTCCCCCTTTCAAAATCAAAATGAATACATGCAAAGGTTCTTTTGCATTGTGTGTCTGAGCATGTGTGTGTGTGTGTGTGTGTGTGTGTGAGAGAGAGAGAGAGAGAGAGAGAGAGAAACCAAGATGAAAAAAAAAAAAAAAAACCAAAGCCAGAATTTAGGAAAGGAAATGATAAAAGATAAGCGTGCATCAATGTTAGGTAACAAATGTAGGACGAACAAAATGACCAGTTTAGCCAATTAACTTACAGCATCGAGAGAGCATTGCATATAGCAAGATACCCCCCATTGAGTGACCAATTGCAAGCAACTTTCCATCCTTTGGTTTGCAATGAGTCCTTATGTACTCCATCTAAGATGACAGATTAAAGATTGAGATATCCATTCCATTCAAGAAGTGCATTATAAGTTTATGTCACAATGGTAAGAGAAAAATGTGATTTATCATGTCATTTGTATTGAAGGAATGTCACCTCACCGCAGCAGGTACATCCTCTTCCAAGTAGTGATCAAAGTCCCAATCATACTTTACAATCAGGTCAAGTTGTTTCTGGAATTCTTCTAATCTAGTAAAAAAACGCCCTTGCAAGTCCAAAAACTGTTCTGGAACTGGCAGTTGACCTTTTTCAATGATATTTACAAGCCTTTGACTCACATCGCTAATTTGGCTAACAATAGCAGAGTTTTGCCTTACTTCTAGAAAACCTGCAAGTTTTGTCCAAAATCAATATAGTGTTCATATAATGATCATAGACAAAAAAAAGTCAAAAATTTGATTCAATCAGTTGACAGTTGGACCAACATTCGTTTAAAAAGCCAGAGATTTTCTCTGATAAATGAAAAAAGTTTCCATCAATTTGGTAACTAATTTCAAGTCATCAGATTTAGAAACAGTCAGTTTACTTTTTCTATTAACATTAGAGATGTCATAATCAGAAAAAGCACCACAGTCTAAGGTAGACTCTTGACTTGATGGAAAAATACCATCCATTCCATGCTCAACTGAAGAATCTCTCATGGCATCAAGAGGCTGCTTAACTTTCCCAAAGTCCATCCTGTATGTACTCAACCCAGCACCTCGAACTTCAAGAATCCATGTATCAAATCCTTGGCTAGACATGTAACGTGCAAAAGAGGACTGCAAACAATTTACACACTCATCAATAAGGCCTTGTAATAGGAAACCACAGAGGTTGAATATAAAAAAGATGGATAAACTCTGATTTGCATCTCAATGGTGAATTTTTTTTGAGTGTTCTCTTATAGTTAGATAGTTAGTAGCCATTGTAAGACTGCCCTATAATATTGAAGCTAGGTGGAACAAAATAAATAATGCAAACCATCAAACTCTCTAATTAGTTGTTGTAGATAAGTAGCTTTAATTCAGGGTAAGATATAGAAATAAGAAGCTTGGTGCTCTTCCAAACATATTTGTGATTGGTTTTCGCGTGCGTGTTAATATTTGAAAAAGAAATAAGGAGCTATGTAATTTTAGGCATATGACCCATATAATTATAAAAACAGGATTGAATTACATAAGGTTTGTAACTATCTTTTCTTGTAACCTGTTGGAGAGGTTCTTGTCAAAACCAAACAATAGCTCAAACCTGAAAATATTTGTGCTGAATAAATGAATGAATAGTTTTTGTCCTACTCTTAATTAATTAATTTATTTATTTTTTTGAAAATACTAAGTATTTAACACACATACATGAGAGAAGGAAATAGGTTTTAAAAAAATTGACTGTAGTGAATAATACTAAGTATTATACATTGATATTTAGTATCAATGAATAATACTTAGTATTATTCATTCCTGTAAGAAACCGAAACCTGTTTTGGTTTTGAATGTAACACTTAATTGCCATGGTTTGTTTTATACGTAAACAATTAGCTGTGTAACGCAGAACCTCTCCTATGATATTGTGAAAATGTACTTCTAAACATGGACATGTCACGAGTCATGACGTGAGCAACTCAAATTTATTTTAACCGATGTTTAACCGTTTTAAAATTAAAACAATAACATATGGGGCTAAGTCTTCTGTGAGTCCTTGAGTACTTACTTTTCTTCCCTACAAATTTTTGTTTACAATCTAAGTAAAAAATGAAAAGAAAAAAAGAAAAAAAAAATCCCCACAGTATCCCTATCCTTAATAGAAAGAACAAGGATTTAAATAGTAAGAAACACATGCATTAGACAGAAATGAAAATTGTCTTAACCAAAAAAAAAAAAAAAAAAACCAGCACCAAAAACACAAAAAAGGAAAAGAAAGGAGCAAAAGGGTATTAATAAAATTGATAGCATTGCAATTTGCATAGTACTCCTATGAATAAAAAGAAAAAAGAAAGAAGAGGGACCTGAGGAGAGAGATCATATCCAATAGCATTGGTAGCAACTCCTGACAACAGCAACAGCGGATGGTTCCTCCTCGGCCTTCCCTGTTTTTGTTTTCACATTACATGTAATTCAAATACATAGTACACCTCCATCAAAAAAAAAAAAAAAACATAGTACACCAAATATATATATATATATTAAAAAAAAAAAAAAAAAAGGCAAGTTACAACTTATCAACATTTTTAGCTAAAATTTAAGATTTAAAATTTGACATTTTATCAACTTCAGGTTTAATCAAAATTTAAATTACTTACTTATGGTTTGAAATTCTATGATACAAGGGCCAAGATTCAAGCCACACATATATATTTAGATTAAATTAGAGTATAGTTTTTATACGGTACATTAAAAAAAAAAAGTTATGAAAATTTAACTAAACTAATAATTGGTGGATAGAGTATACATTTGGATACAATTTATTTTGTTGAAAATTGAAAATAATAAAAAAATAATTTTTTTATTATTGTTTATTACTGTTTGGCACTATTTATTGACCTAAATTTATTATTGTTGGCTAATGAATAGTGCACGCTTCATAAAAAAAAAAATAAAATAAAATAAATAAATAGTGGATAACACGCTAGTTTGAAAAAAAAAAAAACGCCCAAACATAAACGGACTTGAATCCAAACTAACCTAGAGTGTCAAAGGGTAAGTGGTAATTTTCCCTTAGAAAAAACAGATATTTCTCAGAAAAACAAGACAAGAACCTGCGACTGAGGAGAAGGAAGGTAACGCCAGAGAGCGAGTGTCCAATCCGAGTTCGGAACAGACACGTAGTGCAACTCATCGCCCGTAAAGATCGGCGACTTCTTATTCTCCGATACGACGCCGTAAAAGGCCCTCGGCCCCACCTTCACCCAATGTGGGCCCCCAGAAATTCCTCCGGGTCTTCTCGGGTCGGAACGCATGCATAATCCGGTGGTTGTCCGGGTCATGGACCATAGATCAGAATGGGAAACTAACATTTTTATTATTTAATTTTGATTTGGTCGCTTATTGCTAAGTTTGGGGTAAAGTAAAGTTAAGTGTGCCACAATGCAAAGAAAGAGAATTTATTGGTTAGTAATTTGGATGAGAATAGTAAGGTTAGGAGTTTATAATTATAGGAGGGTTTGTTTTGACTTTTACAAAATGATGAAGCTGCTTAAAGCTTCCTTACGTGTCTGGATTGAAGCTTATACGCTAACCATTTTATCCATTTTTTTGTTGCTTCATCCACAAGTCATGATATTATGACATCCCAATTCACTTTCATCAGTTTCAAAAAACGTGTTAAAGTCTTCGTATACTATTTGTAATCTTCCATGTGCCTGAAAATGATGTTCAGTTAACCGCCCCACAAATCACAACCAAGTGCTACAAATCTTGCGTTTCAGATTAATCACAAATCACAACCACCCAAATTTTAGTTCATATATATTGTGGACAGAATTAAAAAAAAAAAAAAAAAAATCCATTCTAAATATTTGCTCCATAATTATTATATTTTACTGGTCATCAATCCTTACGATCCACAGGAAAATTCAAGAAAAGATCATCAAGCATTGTCATTCCCACCTTCGTCCATTGAATTGATATCAATTGCATTGAAAGCTATAAATAAGATATAGGGCAAATTACAATTTACCTACTTGTGATTTAGTTGAAATTTAAGTTACTTAATTGTGATTTGAAATTAGACACTTTACCTACTTAAGGTTTGACCAAAATTTAAGTTGCTTACTTGTAGTTTGAAATCCCGAGATGGAAGTGTTTTGCTGGATTATTTTTTATCTTACTTGATCTTGTCCGTTTAATAAGAGATTTTTAGTAACGTTGTTTAAGTGTTGTAGAAATACGTGTTTTGTTATTGAACATTGAAAACTGTTGTTTAAATATTAGTACCAAACGGGTCGTATTTTTACATATTTTTGTGTTTTTGGAGGAGAGAGAAATAAACGTCGAGCAAAATTACATATTTAATCTAGTTTTTATCAGAAGTGAGGTACGAAACTCTAATTGAGATGACCTCAGGTGGGTAAGTGTCAAATTTCAAACCACATGTAGGCAACTTAAATTTCGGCCAAACCACAAGTGGTAAGTTGTAATATGCCCTAAAATATAAAATAATACTAATTGTACAAGTAAAAACCCATTAGATTCTCAAAAAAAAAAAAAAAAAAACCCATTAACATTTTTTTTTCTTTCTCAACTAAAAATAGTACTAACGTAAAATAAGTGAATCATTGATTCTATAACATCCAAATTGTGAGCAGCACAAAAATATTGAATCAAAGAACTCTAAGAAAGAAATTGTCAAGCGAATTCAGCATTAAAATCACAATTACTTTACATGAATAAACAATTACTTTGAATCATTATTCGAAAGAGGAAAGACAAAAAACTTAATAAGTCTCAAAGATGAAGTTCCTCGGATATATTTTAGCATCAATGTCCAAGTTCAGCCCTATGTGTAGCAAGTATAAGCAAAGTATCCACAACCTTCCTCCTTCAGAATTCAAGAAGCTGCTCCAAAGAAAAATTGTTAAACAATGGTATACCATCCTACACACTTATTTACTTTTTTTTTTTTTTTAAAGGGAAGAAGCATAAGACAACTAAAAGAAATAAAATCTAACTTATATAATTGCATAATTTAAATCAATAAATTTGTTTGAATTATTAAAATTCACCTTCATATTTACCCTAGAAGACCACATGCGAAAGATCTAACAATATCTAAGATATTTATTAAGCAAAAAGAACAATAACTCAGGGAACTATAAATTGGAGAGGGGAAAAAGTAGGAGATTATTATGCTGCAATGAATATGAACAAAAATCATGTACCAAAAACATGCAATTATATAGAACACAACCTCCAACACATGCTTAAATATTGCAGGAGGCACATAATCCCATTTTCTTATTGAGTCATCTCATGAAAAAAGATTAACAAATGCAACTGCAACCAAGTCTAAATCAACAAACTCTAGCCCAAATATTAATGACATGCTATGAACTAAAAAACACAAATAAAGATAGGGGGTTTTACATTTTCAAATAGGAGAACATGCATGCATAAAATTCAATGATGCTATTAGTTGAGAATTATGACAATTCAAATTAAAAATGAAAAAAAAAAATTAAAGTAAAAGCCTAGATTTCCCAAAAGGTGCTCATCAAAATCGTAGAAACCACTGGCAACTCAGGGCCACACATCATTCAAATTAAAAGGACCCAAAATTGTCCCCATAGAAAAAGACTAAACACAGTAAAAAAACACAAACCCATTAAAAATATCATCTAGAATAAGAAAAATTTGTTATTTCAATTTCAATTGACAAATTAAATAACAAAACTATATCAGAGGATGGAAAATAATTAAAACAAAAACATGACAAGAGACTACCTGGATGTTCATGGCCTTATTATTGGACTCAAGTTGGCTTCCTACATAGAGAAGCTTAAAAATTTTTCACATTATTCCATTACCATAAATTCACCAAATTCAACACACCATTCTAACAGCTAAATTTATGTCTTAAAACCCCTAATAACTTGCTTACAATATAAAATTAACAAAATCAAAATTATTTCTGATAAGGAATATTTTAACTGAGAAATTTTATAACTTCTTTTACTCGTCAGGTCCATTTACACTTCGGGTTGGAAAGTACCCGACGGTTCCATTTACCCTTCGGGATGGAAGTACTCGTCGGATCCATTTACCTTTTGGGTTTCGTTTATCCTTCGGGATGTAAATGCCCTTCGAGTTTCATTTACCCTTGTCAGGACATATGTGAATCATGTTAGGAACATATGTCAATATTTTATGTAATTGGCTAATCTTTTGAAAAAACGCACTTTACTTGTAATTGAGTAGATCTAGGATGTGTTTAATATGTCAAGGAACAAGGTTTCAAGTTCTAGTGTTAAACCATGCAAATCTGTCCAAGAAACAAGTGAAGAAATGCTGGATTTTTAAAACTCGACAACTAGCTCGACAGCCAGTATCTATCGAGGTTTAAAAAGCTACTGAAGCCCGAAGCTCGACAGCTAGCTCGATAGATACCTTATCTATCGAGGTTTATGGAATTCAGTTTTTCAGAACTGGTTTTCTTCCAATCCGTGTGTATATGTTTGAGTTTTCTTTTCTCACAATCCTAAACATATATGAGGATTATTTTAAGGGCCGTCAAAGGTTGTGCAAGTGTGAAGCAAAGTTTGGTTCATGCAAATATGCCCGAAGACAGAATTTGCCCTAGTTCATCTTTCTCTTGAAGAAGCTACTGTGTTTGTACACCATAGGGTTTTGTGACCAAGGAGTTTCGTGATCTTCATCGTGTGATGAACTAAAGAACTTTGCAACCAACATCTTTCTCAAGTTGGTGATTAAGTCGCATATTGGGATCCACGCATCTATTAGTTAGTCACGTACTGGGAACCGTACATTAAAAAGGAGAGATTGTCACTACAGAACAAGTCCAATTAGGTATTGGGGTAAGGGTTCAACTGTAGGTTGGTATAAGGTATTGAGATTCATTTACTTGTAACTACTTGTTGTGATAATAGTGAATTCTCGGGAGTTTTGACCTTAAAATCACCCGGTGGGGTTTTTGTCATATAAGTTTTCCCCATTCGTAAACAAATCACCGTGTCAATTTAATTTCTATTGCATTTAGTTAATTGGTGATTTTTTTGTGCTACCACGTGCTTTGCATGTTAATTAAATTAATTAATTAACTTGGCTAAATCAATTGGTTAATTCATCACAAGGGGTTAATACATTCTTGGCCTATCAACCATTCAGGATGGAAGTGCTCGTTGGGTCCATTTACCCTTCGGGTTCCATTTATCCTTCGAGATGCAAATGCCTTTTGGGTTCCATTTACCCTTCGGGATGAAAGTACCCATTGGGTGCATTTATCCTTTAGTTTCCATTTACCCTTCGGGTTGGAAAGTATCCGTTGAGTCCATTTACCCTTCGGGATGGAAGTGTTCGTCGGGTCCATTTACCCTTTGGGTTCTGTTTATCCTTCAAGTTCCATTTTACCCTTCAAGTTGGAAAGTACCCGTCAGGTCCATTTACCCTTCGGGTTGGAAAGTAACCATCAAGTCTATTTACCCTTCCGGTTCTGTTTACCCTTCGAGATGGAAATTCCCCTTGAATCCATTTACCTTTCAGGTTGGAAAGTTTCCGTTGGGTTACCAAATACCAATGTTGGATTACACTAAGTCCCAAACTGTTTGCGTGTTCCCCACTCATGCATCCCTATATGGAAAGAACTTGCACACCATGCCCAAAGATCCTTCTACATATTCGTATCCTTCCAGTATGGGAAGTAGAGCCTTAAGATCGTGGAACATTAACTCCATATCTTTCATACAAAAAAAGATCCTATGTTCATGGGATCTTGGTCAGCCCTACACCACTATATAAGCAGTAAGTCTTCTTTTCTTCAAGGTACATAAAAACTTCCATAGCTCTCACACTTTTGAGTTTTTGAAGATTCTTCTATCACTGACTTAACCTTCAGAGGGTCTTTGGTCGGCAACCCATCGGTACTCTTTGTAGGTTCTTCACCCTTTTGTTCTTTAGGTACCCAATTGGCATGTGTGTGGACGATCAGCTTATTGATGATTTTTTTGCATCATTAATTGGCGCCGACTATGAGAACAAGTGATTAGCCATATCACCATTTCTAAGACAAAGAGTTGCATGGTTCAAACATGATCAATGGCTACCATCAGCTAGGAGACTCAAAACACCTCTAACACCTTGGAAAGACGGGTGCAGACCCTCGCTGCAATTGTCGATCGACTCACCCAGAAAAATAAGGATCTAGAACAATAAGTGAACCAAATGAATGAACGATGTGCTACCTCAACGGTTAGCATGACACATGGAACAATGATGAGTAGGACGACAGTCATCTCCCAACGAAAGATCGGTAAGAAAGGGAAGATCTAGAAGAAAGCAACATTGCTAGCAGATGCAACAGACAGAAGGACATTAACCATTCGTCAGATTCAGAGAAAGGCATAATACACATGGTACAAGACATGCAGATAATGAAGGACAAGATGGACATGATGATGAATGCCATAAGAGAGGGAGTGTCTTCCAACCTGGATGAGCTAGTTCACCGTATCAACTTCCCCTTCACGGCACAGGTCACCTCTTGTCCCTTACCAGCCAAATTCTGGATTCCATAGGTGGAGACATATGACGGGGCAAAGGATCCACTTGACCACCTAAAGTCGTTCAAGACCCTCATATACTTACAGGGTGTTCTTGACAAGATAATTTGCAGAGCATTCCCAACCACACTTAAAGGACCAGCTAGAGTATGGTTCAGCAAGATTACTCCAAACTCCATCTCAAATTTTATGGAGCTAAGTGGGCACTTCGTCACGCACTTCATTGGAGGACAAAGATACAAGAGGTTCCCAGCAAGTCTCCTGAATATCAAGCAACGAGAAGATAAGAGCATAAGGTCCTATGTGGCTCAATTCAATAGGGAAACCCTTTTGATTGACGAAGCCAATAACAAGGTGTTAGTCACAGCTTCACCAACGGGCTATGCTCTAGAGAATTCCTTTTCTCCGTTTACAAGAATGACCCGAAGATGATGAAAAACATGCTATACAAAGCCACCAAGTACATGAATGCTGAAGACGCCATGACATCCCGAGGGGCAAGACAAAGAAAAGGGAAAGACAGGACGACCCTCATTTGGGCAAACAAGCCCTTGTAGAAGACAATAATGGTCCAGATAGACAAGCCCTTGCGAAAGGCAATGAACCATCTAGAAGTAGCCAAATGACTAGTCTTATGGGCGATATAATTAAGTGAGTTTGACATACAGTACCGTCCAAGAACAGCCACCAAAGCCCAAGTTTTGGCTGACTTCATTGCTGAGTTCATAGTAAAGGAGACGAAGGCTATATCAAACTTGGAACTTTGAGCACCTAAGGAAGCATTACCAATAATTCACCAACTACAAACTATGTTTTAATTTTCTCTTTCAATTTTCTATGTAAACTACAAAGTGTCCATCTGACACCTAATCTACCGTTCCATGTATTTTTCCTAATTCAATAAAGACATCATTCTTAAGAAATTTTCACATCACTACATGAAGAGAAAGGAAGAAAACTAAGTCATACATACGGATGGACGATCCAGATCAAAGTCTTCCTCATGAGGGAAGAAAAACAACCAAAGTCACCTAGTAAAGTCAACACCACAAAGGAAGAAAAACAACCAAAGTCACCTAGTAAAGTCATCACCACGAAAGAAGAACAATGACCAAAGTCACCTACAAGTGGACGGTCCAAAGTAAAGTCATCTCCAATAGGGAAGGACTACAAACAAAGTCGCCTATGGGTGGACAATCAAATGCAAGTCATCCCCAAGCGGGAAATCTAAGCCTTCCTACCTACAGGGGGGACAAACGGATGAACCAAGCCACCTACAAGTGTCTTCGTAAAAAATCTAAGTCTCCCTACCTACGGGGTGGACAGACAAACCAAGCCACCTACGAGTGACTTGGTAAAAAATCTAAGTCTTCATACTTATAACGGGGATGAACAAACGAACCAAGCCACCCACGAGTGCCTTGGTAAAAAATCTAAGTTTTCTTAGCTACTAGGTAGAGGGACGAACCAAGTCACCCACAAGTACCTTGGTATAAAATTTTAAGTCTTCCTACCTACAAGGGGGACGGACAAACCAAGCCACCCATGAGTGCTTGGGTAAAAAATCTAACTCTTCCTACCTATAGGAGGGACAAAGACAAACCAAGCCACCAACGAGTGCCTCGGTAATAGAAAACTGGATGGTACCTGACAGACAAAGGAATGAAGTTTCTAAACCTTCACATCCATTTAAAAACATACAAGGATTGTTAGATCAGCAATCGTCGAACCAAGTCACCAAGGTGATAGATGATCCAAGGGATCCCTAAAAAATGATTGAGTCAAGTCAGCAACCCTCTATGCCACGAGGGTGACAAATGAACAAAGTCACTTGGGTGACAAATGAATGAAGTCACTAAACGCTCATGGAATATGAGGCAAGAAATAGAGCCCCTAACACTCTATGAGTACAATGTAACCCTTCATATTCCACGCTTGTCCAAATTGATAGTGAATATTTTCACCATCCTGAAAATGTTTTAACACCCTAGAGTCTTCAGGTACCCTCCTTGACACCAGGTGACACATTCTGCCCTGATGGTCGTTATGTATCAAGGGCTTGTCGGGTACCCTACTCATCTCCCAAAACAACACAGACATTAACTCGTCTAAACTGATGGGACACACATGACAAACGGCCCATTATACTTGTCCAATCAACAGACCAACTTGCTTACTGATATCATAGCAATGCTCAGAGGATCACTTGTTTGGTGCATCGTGTGACTAATGAGTTAATTAGGACCGATGACCAAGTACACTGATACGTGACTAGTTACTTATTCGAACCATACTACCTACAGGGTGAATAGATGACCAAGGACAACGACAGGTGCCTGGTCACTTATTCAAACTATCCTACCTACAAGGAGGAATGATAACTGAGGTCACCAATGAATGCCAAATCACTTATTCAAACTGCCATACATGCAGGGTGGATCGACGACCAAGGACGCCTATGGGTGCCTAGTTACTCATTGAAGTTAAGTCCTTTCTACGGGGTGGACCGATGACCAAGAACATTGATGGGTACCTAGTAACTAAGTCTTACCTACGGGGTGGACTGACTACCAAGGACATTGACAGGTGCCTAATCACTCATTAAAACTAGCTCCTACTTGCGGGATGGATCGATGACCAAGGACACCGACAGGTGCCTAGTCATTCGCTTAAAAATAAACCCCATCTACAAGGTAAAACTATTTTGCGACCCATCGAGTATCCTGATAACCACGGCATAGGAGGCAGCTGATAAGGAATATTTTAATTGAGAAATTTTATTACTCCTTTTACCTTTCAGGTTGGAAAGTACCTGACAGGTCCATTTACCCTTCGGGAAAGAAATGCCATTTGGGTCTATTTACCCTTCGAGATGGAAAGTAACTGTCGGGTCCATTTACCCTTCGGGATGGAAGTGCCCATTAAGTCCATTTACCCTTCAGGTTTCATTTACCTTCAGGATGAAAATGCCCATCGGGTTCTATTTACCCTTCGAGATGGAAGTACCCATCGGGTCCATTTACTTTTCAGTTTCCATTTACCCTTTAGGTTGGAAAGTACCCGTCAAGTCCATTTATCCTTTGGGTTGGAAAGTACTCGACGGGTCCATTTACCTTTCAGGATGGAAGTACCTTATGGATACATTTACCTTTCGGGTTCTGTTTACCCTTCGAGATGGAAGTGCTTGTTGGGTTCCATTTATCCTTTGGGATGAAAATGCCCTTCGGGTTCCATTTACCCTACGGGATGAAAGTACTCGTCGGGTCCATTTACCCTCAAGGTTGGAAAGTACTTGTCAGGACCATTTACCCTTCGAGTTGGAAAGTAATTGTCGGGTCCATTTATCCTTTAAGATGAAAATTGCCTTCGGGTTCCATTTACCCTTCGGGATGGAAGTACTTGATGGGTCCATTTACCCTTCGGGTTGGGAGTACCTGTAGGGTCTATTTACCCTTTGGGTTTCGTTTACCCTTCTAGATGGAAATGCCCCTTGGGTTCCATTTACCTTTTGAGATGGAAGTACCTTCGGGTCCATCTACCCTTTTGGGTTCCATTTATCCTTCAAGATGAAAATGCCATTCGGGTTCCATTTATCCTTCGAGATGGAAGTACCCATCGGGTCTATTTACGCTTCGGCTTGGAAAGTACCCGTTGGGTCCATTTACCCTTCGAGATGGAAGTGCCCATCGGGTCTATTTACCCTTTGGGTTCTATTTATCCTTCGGGTTCCATTTACCCTTTGGGTTGGAAAGAAACCATTGGGCCTATTTACCTTTAAGGTTCCGTTTATCGTTCGGGATGGAAATGCCCCTCGGATCCATTTACCTTTCGGGTTGGAAAGTGCCCATACCGATGATGGATTACACTAAGTCCCAAATTGTTTGCATGTTCCCCACTCATGCATCCCTATATGGAAAGAACTTGCATATCACGTGAATGTTCAAATAGTGTATAAAACACCCATGAATGTTTAGACTCCCCAATTTACAAATTACCAACACAAGCTTATAATCAAACAATATATGTGCGGAATATGATAATAAGCTAAAACAAAATTGGTAAAACAATCTAAACCATAATTAATCACAACCACAGCAGTAATTAAAAGACAAAAATTAAGGGAAGAGAGATGCAAACAAAAAGACAACACAGTGATGTGTTATTGAAGAGGAAACCGAAGTCCTCAGCGTAAAACCTCTTCGTCGCTCTCCAAACAGTCAATAATCCACTAGAGAATAAAGTTGGGATACATGAATAGCAGAAGACCCTCTAAGCCTAATCTATTCAGTGCACTTAAGCCCTCCAAGCTTCTTGCTTCAATAGGGTTATGCCGAACCTTGTCTTCTCTAGCTTATCGGATCACGCAATAGCCCATTGCAACAATGAAAATGAATTGCTCCCTTTTGAATTGCTTCCCAAGCACCAAAATACTCTCTCACAAATATGGGTATGGTGAGATAAGAATTTGGCTAATATACCTCTCAAGGATGTATCGATGAAGAGGGTAAGAGTAGAGGAATTTGGAGAATCAAAGGATGAAGATTGTGGATGAGTTAATCTTGTTTTTCTCTAGGGTTTTTCTCTCAAAATTCTCCCTCGAAACTCTCTACATTTTGTGGGTGTAAGGGTATTTATAGTAGGGTGTGTATGGAATGCGAAGAGTCAGTTACAACCAAACAAGGTGTTTTGGCGACTCGAGCTTGCGATTGGAATGAGTCGCGAGTTTGAGTCACGAGCTAATTGCCTTGCTAGACTGGAGGTTTTGTCCTATAGTGCAACAATTGGCGTGACCCTTCAGCTCCCCTTGCATGCTTCACACGTGTGCCATTCTGGCGACTTACCTGTCGCGAGATTCAGTTACGAGGCTCTTCTTAATTGCACACTCTTAAACTTTTCTTTACACTTTCTCATACACTACCCTTACATGATTCCCACCTAAATACAGGGTTTCTAAATGCTGAATTACAAGAAAATTTGTCACAGAATAAAGCCAACAAAATGATTGAATAAATTCAACCTTACACCATGCCCAAAGATCCTTTTGCATATTCGTATCCTCCTAGTATGGGTGGTAGAGCCCTAAGATCTCGAAACATTAACTCCATATCTTTTATACAAAAAAAGATCCTATGTTCATGGGATCTTGGTCAGCCCTACACCACTATATAAGCACCAAGTCTTCTATTCTCCAAGGTACATAAAAACTTCCATAGCTCTCACACTTTTGAGTTATTGGAGATTCTTCTATCAATAACTTAACATTCGAAGGGTCTTTGGCCAGTACTCCATCGGTGCTCTTTGTAGGTTCTTCACCCTTTTGTTCTTCAGGTACCCAATTGGCATGCGTGTGGACGATCAGCTCACTGAGGATTTTTTTTGCATCATCAATTTCATTAAAACAATTATACCTTTTGATAAAGTACATACATAGTAGTACATTATTTTGGTGTTAAAAATGACATAAAAAATAAGAAAAAAAAAATCAAATACAGAAATTAAATTAAGCTTATTACAAAAAAAAGGATCAAAAAAATTCAATAAAGCAAAAATCGTATGTCACCCTTGCTTCATTATGTACAAATACAAACACGAAAAAAAAATACAGCAAGTACCTGCAATGAATAGATAGATGCCTTTTATATTATATTTTTTTTTCTAGTACATTTATCTCTTTTATGGTAGTTCAATTTTTATATAAAACTAGCCGCGAACCCGCGCATTATGCATGTAATCATTTTTATAGTGGTTTTATTAATTTTTTTTTAGAATTTAAACTAATTTAATAAAGAATAATATATTTCATAATCATATTTTTATTTATTATAGGAATAATTATAAATGTAATATAAAAACAATCATAAATTATAAATATAAATTTGGTCGTACCAAAATGAAAACAATACAATTTTTCTCAGAAATTCAAAATGCAAGTTAATGAAAATATTCATTTTTTAATAAAAGTTATTTATAACATTTTGTGAATCATTAAAAAGAAAAGAAAATTTGAAAATTATTCTTTCAGTTTTAAACAAACTTTCTCAAACATTATTTTTTTGCCTACATTCTAAAACACCGAAAAATGTAACTAAGAAAATTAATAAACTTAATAATGATTAATTGGACCAATTAGGAAAAACAATTTGTTGTTGATAATCTATTAAGGTTATTTTTTTTTTTGCAGAAATTGTAATTTCATCCACCCAAAACATATTATCAAATAAACAATTATTAGCAAAATTTAAGAATTAAATTTCTATATATGCATTGTTATAAAATAATAATATCAATTAAAGTAAAATTGTAAAAATTAAAATTTGTCACCCTTTTGATTATTTTCGTTTGGCTAACCTTTGCTTTTCTATAAATAAATGGCATGATAGAGTACTTCTAATACAACTAATATGAGTACTTTGTCCACCACAAAAGATTAAAAAATAAACAAAAATTAGTAAAGTCTCATAGTTTAACATCTAAATTGAGCACTATAAAAAATCATGTTGTGTTAGAATTACAATAAATACCAAATTATCCAAATCATGCTATGTAATTGACTAACATTATATTTTTATAAGTTATATTTAATCCTTTATAATGCAATAAGATAAAATTTAACAATCAAAGAGAATAAAAAAAACAATTTAAAAAAAAACAATAATACCAAATTATCCAAATCATGCTATGTAATAGAATAATATTATATTTTTATATGTTATATTTAATTCTTTATAATGCAATACGATAGAATTTAACAATCATATACAAAAAATAAAAATAAAATAAAAAACAAAACTAAATCGCATTAATCTAAAGTAGAGTTTTAAAGAATAAAAAAATTATCAACCTGCTTAAAGCATAGATACAAGAAAAAAAAAATTCACCAAAAAATTGAGAGAGAGAGAGAGAGAGAGAGAGAGAGAGAGAGAGAGAGAGAAAACCTTTTTTTGTGAGGGAAAACTATGCATAGAATGGAAGAGATAGTGACAAATTTATAGTAAGAGGGTGTGAATAAAAAAAAGACAAAAATAAAGGAAGATGAAGGAAAAGAGGAAGAATAATATTAATGTAGAGGGTAGTGGGGAGATGAAAAGGTAAGGGAGGGAGAAAAGTTGAAGAAGTAGTGGAGAGATGATGAGGTAAGGGAGGGAGAAAGGTTGGAAAAGTACAAATATTAAAAAAAGAAATGTTAAAAACAATTATAGGAAAATTGAAAAAAAGAAAAATAATGACGTAAATGCTGATGTGACTCAACTGGAGCATAACAACAATAAATGCTACACTTCAACTTTTAGATATATATATATATATATATATATAATGACATTCAAGATGATTAATGTTAGATTGCTAAAACATAAACACAATTTAACATCTACCTCTCAAAATAGAATAATTCCAAAAATCGGAATGCTTAGCACATCAAAACACACATATACACATAACTAAAATCAAAAACAAAAAACCCATAGATCCTTTACTCAAGAACCTTAAAAATGTAAAAATTTCCAAAAGAAAAAGAACATATTAATGCATAAGTACATGTCTACATAACTTTTGAATCATCCAAATGTAGCAACTCTATGGTTTCTTCCCTACTTTTAGTGGCTCCTAAACAATTTTTTCTCCTTCTCAATTCTATTCATCGTTCCACAGAGAAATATCACAATCAACATGAATACATCTCATAAAGAACTAAAAGCATATTTGTTAAGGCGTAGTTAGACTTAACTCACCTGTGGTTAGACCGATTTTATCATTGCCTACCTATTTTTGGAGTTTGTCACTTAACCTACCAATGGAACCCTCCATCAGCTCTCCATAACCCACCTCACCCATTCCATTTGTAAACATCATTTCCTATATAATCCAACTTTTAGAACACCCTCTCAAGACTCAAGACACTACTCGAACAAAAATCCACAAAGAAGAACACAAAATAACAATAGATATGGTCACAAAAGCTACTAAAATCGAATTTCATGCTCAATAGAATGTGAGATCCAACTTCTGGTATTGATTTTGAGTAAGGGGATACAATGTTTGACCATCATTGTCCTTTCACACCGGTAAGTTAATGTTACAGGGTTTAAAACATTTTTTGAAAAATTTAGTCAGAGTTTTGGCTCTTTTTTTTTTTTATGTTTATTTTAGTAGGAATCAAAGATCTCCTTGCATTATGACTTCCTCAAGTGATTTTTACTTGAGTTTTAGCTAGTATTTTTGTTCTAGAGAGAGAAGTGAACTGAGGACCTCTTTGACATTATCTAACTTTGGGACAAGGTCTTTTGGATGCTGCTTTTATGATGATTTGAGTTATGTTGGAAAACGATTTTATTTTCAACATATGCAATAGTGTAAAATTTTGGGTAATTATTATTTGTCCATTGTTTGTAGGAAGAAGTAAAGGCTTGCAAGTACTTTAAGTAGGCTGAAAAAAAAAATTGTCAATGAAAGTCTGAAGTCTAGAGTAGCTCTTGTGGATGCAAAATTTAGAAGATTGGAGAAGGAGGCAAAGACTGCTAGTTATAGGGAGAAGCTAGCTTGTGATATGGAATAAAAAGAAAGAGAGATGGAAAGAATAGCTAAGAGAAGAGAAGAAAATGCAAGATTATGAGAAATAGTTTTCAAAGAAAGAGCAAAACAATATGGAGTTGCCTTGGTTGTGTCATGGTTTTATTTATTTATTTATTTATGTTATTCCTTATGTTTTGTGGTTGGTTTGAGGATGTTGGAGTGAAGCCATTGAGGTTGTTATAATTTCTAAGTTTATGTGAGTAGTGGGTAAATGTTATGTAAGTTGTTAGTAATGAATGTTGTTAGTTGGAATTTGTAATGAATGTTGTTAGTGGGCAACAATTTGAAATGAAATGGGTTTTTGGAACTTGTTGTATCCATAATTGGCCATTTTAGACACGATTGTTCATTGTATACAGAATTGGTCATTGTAGACACAATTGGACATTTGTAGACACAACTGATCATTGTACACAATTGACAATTTTAGACACAATTTGTTAGTTAGACATAGTTTGCAAACTTAGACACAGATGAAGAGTAACACAACAAATGAGAATAATAGGCTGGCCACAAAAGCTAATTCATTAATCTTCACAACTATATTAGTGCACCATGCACATAAAACTATAGTACCACAAAAGTATGGACCATGTACACAATATAAACACTTTTTCTAACTTCAACCTAATCTATCCATTTGATACCACAAAAATATGGATCATCTAATAGCAATGACATATATTGCCAAATACAATAATAAATTGTCTGCCACACACAAATCTACCAAACACAATAATAACTTGTCTACAACACACATTTCAATACCCTAAACCCAACACAGACATAAAGTTTGTCCACACCTACTTTAGTGCACTATTATGCACACGCAAAAAGTTAACAAAAAGTGAGTAAATCACATTCTTACAATCATCATTTTTCTTTATCTTTGCCCTTGCTCTTAGCAGGTGTATGTACTGATGCCCTTACTCCAGTCCTTTATGCTCTCATGCCTAGTGATGCACCTCTTGCACTAGTCCTCCCTCTTGAACCTCTTGAACTAGGCCTTCCTGCAGCACCACTTGGTCCTTTATTTCCTCTAACCCTTTTTGAAATCCTCAAATCTTCAGGCTGAAATAATATACAAGACTATTGGTTAGGTAGTTGCAATATAATAGGTTTAAAGTCACATCTCAAGGAATTTGAATCATACCTGAATTAGTGATTCTCTTAAATCCCGTGTCTCTCTAGACTGATGTGTACAAGGTTAGCTGCTTGAAAACCATGTTGATATTCTTGTTACTGGTGCTCTAGTATGGGATGTTGGCTGATTAGATGGGGGTTGATTGCTAGAACTTGTCTAAGCATATGGCTGATATATTAGAGGTGGTATTTCAATATATTGGCTTGGTTGAGGTGGTCTTTGATTAGGTTAGCTTGCCTGAGGTGGTTATGTTGTAGGTTGAGAAGTATTTCCACTACTGCTGCCTTGTGCCTATAAAAAAAAGTACACAGTATCAGTTCCATATGTTAGTTTTAAGCTCAAATTATATTGAAGGAAGGGTCACTTACTGATCTTCCTCTTTACAGCCTCACTCTCCTTTCCTATGGGGTCTCACCTGTTTTGCTAGTCTTGCATCCCCTTGAATTATGGCCCAGCAATTTACAATCACCACATCTAACAGATTTATACATCCTAGAAATCCTGTTTGGATTTCTTGGCTCATTAGCACCTTTCTTTCTCAACACTGGTGGCCTGCCTAGTGGTTTGTATACAATTGGCGCAATGGAAGCAGGCAGACCAGTCTTAATCCACTCACTTTGTCCAGGCAGTAGAGGAATAATCTCCTTGTAAGTAGCCTTGTATGCATCCTTCAAATAACATGCATGTACATATTCTTTTGGTTGCTCAAGGTTCTTGTAAATTGCTGTCACAATATGCTTACATGGAATTCTATTTAAATCTCATAATCTACATGAACATGCCTTGGAAAATCCACCACATGTCTCTCATACTCATTATCAACTTCTTAAATGAATCTACCAGATGGTGTAGCACAGAAACCCTTACTTTCTAACTTCAAGTTCTCAAGCTTATCTCTAATATTATATGTCATGTTTATATCTTTCAATACCAACTCTTTTAATGTATAGTCTACTCATCAATCTAGTTCTAATCCATTCTAGCATTGATACAATGGGCTTATCCCTTGCACGTAAAATCATTGAATTAAAAGACTCACTTAGATTGTTCACATGACAGTCTGATAAAACTCTACTACTAAAATGAGACCTATTCCATTGGGTTGGGTCTATGTTGGCTAAGTAATCTCAAGCTCCATGGTCTAACTCTTTCATCTCCTCCATTCTCCACTCAAATTCTCTAATAGTTATGGCTGTAGCACACTTCCACCTAGTAGGCTTCAACTCTAGTCCCTTAAAGTCTATCTTGAAGTTGTTGTAAATGTGTTTAACACAAAACCTATGCTCAACTCTTGAGAACAAAACTGCATTGCAGGAATCAATCCCTACATTTCATACAAAACAAAAAAGAGTAGTTGAGAATGGTACCACATTTCCCACCACAGACATTAAATGAAAAGGAAAAAAATGTTTAAGTTTTCATACATTTTGTCTATCAGAAATGAAAACTATATTTATTTCATCTGGATTGCCAATATCATCTGCAAATTGTTGCAAAAACCATAGCCATGACTCCTTATTCTCTTGTTCAACCACAACCAAAGCAATTGAGAAGATGTTATCATTCCCATCTTACCTAGTGGCTGATAGGAGTTGACCACCAAACCTCCCCTTCAGGTGGCACCCATCTAATTCTATTAGTGGTCTACAACCACTCAGAAACCCTACCTTTTGTGCATTATACCTCACATACATTCTCTTGAACCTTGGCTATGAGTTCTCATTATCCATTTCAGTTTGAAGTATCACCTTACTACCTATATCAGTTATACAAATCATTTCTACATAATCTCTCAACCAAGTGTATTTCATAGCATCATCCCCTCTAAGGAAACTTCTAGCCATTTGCTTTGTCCTATACACTTGGTTCACAGATATGTCAGCTACAAGATGCTTCCTATTATGGTGTTGTATAGCATCAACAGACCACTTATCATTTTTATTGAAATCATCCAAACATTTCCTAGCCATATAAGTTGATGTGTTGTGGTTGTTTTTGAATGTCCTACCACATGTATAGTTTGGAAATAAGGTCTTAATCTAGAAAGTAGATTCACTAATGATTGTGGATGCATACACCTTCCACCCATACTCATTCTTACAATATACAGATATCTTATTTTTCTCATTCAGCTTAAACTTGATATTCGTAGGTTTCTTCACAACATACTCCCTCAAAACTTTTCTAAATACCTTACCATTAGGAAATTTCATACCTTTAAATAGAACTGGGTTCTTCATGAAGGGCATCTCAATATATTCAGGGAATACCTCTTTCCCTTCATCATCTGAACCTTGTACACTTTCAAGGTCATCACCATCAACAGCAAGCTCATACCATTCAGCATCATTAATTGGGGCTGTGCAGGTTGAGGTCTGCTAGATGGCTCAGCATGGTTTGCATTATTCCTCCTAGTCTGCTGAGGTTGGGGATCATTATCCCTCTCATGAATTGGGGGTTGTGCATGTTTAACATTTTCACTTCTTACTCCAAACACATTATCCTCAAAATCTGGTCCCTTAAACCCCACATCTAACCAATTAGGTCCCTTACTCTGGTCAACATTCTCCTGTTGACCTTCATTTTTTCTATCATTATTCCTCTCAATCTGCTCATGGTGGGGTGCATGTTGCCCATAATCATTATATACAGCAACTTCATCATAGCCATAAAAGCAGTGCCTATCATCCTCCTCCAACTCCACATCATCTTCAATCAACACATCTTCTTCCACCATAGCAGGCTCACCATTGTCCACCTCAGGTAACTCAATATTATTAGGTTGAACCCCTGCTTTTGTGTACAAAGTAATTGTATCGGTTGGCCATTCTTTGTGTATTTCACACATATACATAACTTCATCATCACTATCTCTAGGAAGCAAGCTCAAACCATGCTTTAAGTCACCTCCTGGTATTAAGTAATGCACCTTACAACCAACTAGTGCTCCAGCCTTCACACATAGATCATGTATTTCAAACCTACTTAAATAGTTAGGATCTACCTTAAACACTACACCCATTCAGCCACTTACATACCGCAACTATGGTTTGCACTCAAATTTCCCACCGTAATGTAATTTTAGTGTGAAAGTAAAATCACCCATCTGCATAAAGTCAAACACAATCAAACAAAAATATGATTTTTTTTTTCCAAAACAATTTGATAAAGGTAGATAGAGTACACAGGGAATAATAAAATTGTTTTCTTAGAGACCACAACTAATACACCATATAGAGAACAACAAATAGACACACTTAATCCCTATAGTAGAACATGAGATGACATTTTTGTGAACATTATAATACAAAAATGTTATTGCCTTCGATAATCTACAATATTTAACTAAACTCCTGAATCAATTAACACATTTAACATATACTAATCAATTAATTGATCTAAAAATATGAGTTCAGAAACATATCTTCAATGTGTCTCAAAATAAAAACCAAGTAGAGTCCACGATGAAATCAACTTCAAATCCCAAAATAAGAACCAGCTAAAATAATTACTACTTTGTTATGAGTCTTAAGATTTCAGTTTTCATCATAAACAATTACTAATCTAGGGTTTTTGTTCAAGAAATGTCTTAAGTCTTGAGAGAGTGTTCTAAAAGTTGGATTATATAGTAAATGATGTTTACAAATGAAATGGGTGAGATGGGTTGCAGAGAACTAATGGAGGGTTCCACAAGTGGGTTAAGTGACAAATTCCAAAACACATGTAAGCAATGTTAAAACCAGCATACCCATAGGTGGGTTAAGTCTAATTACCCCATTTGTTAATGTTCTAATTGTCAAGCCAAACAGTCCCAAGTTTACTACCAGAATACGTGTCATAGGAATAGGTGGAGATTGATATTTTAGAACAGCTTCATTGACATTGTTGTCTCTCTCACTTGCAAGAAGTTGGTTGCCTATATCTAATAAATTATGTTGTAAATTTTTTTAGTTTGCCTTTGCCATATTGTAACTTTAATATATATCAATGCCTTCATCTTAGAAAATTTAAATTCCCAAAAAAAGAAGAAAGAAAGCAACCTGTTAATCTTAAATTACCTCTATGTAGTTTTGCAGTGGCTTTGGTAAGTGATAGTGACAAGTTCGCCTTGGGCCTATAAGTAAAAAGCAAATCACAAAATGCATTAAACACAACCCAATAAGAAGCAATAGTTTAATAATTCTAACAAATAGAAAGTTGTATTCTTTAACAGATAAACAAAAAGAGTATCCTCAAATCTCATCAACAATAACAAAATACATGGATCAAACATGCATTAATAAGAAACCCCAAAAATGGAGAGAGATTGCTATGGAGAGGTAGAGGTGGCGTTTGAACTAGTCAAAAGAGAAAATGTCTTTTTTAGTGTCTGAACTTGTCCCAAAAAAAAAGCCTCTAATAGTCCAGAGAAGATTAAATTTGAATAATGAAAAGTTATTTAGAAAATATATTAAAGAAATATGTAAATTTCTAGCATATGAAAATAAAAATTAAAAAGTGAAACGAATAGAATTGTAAACATAAAGGGGGAGGAAAGCAAATTGATTTAAAGAGAGGGGCTAACTATGTGGTTTTTTTCAGCATGGGCTGAGGGAGACCAATAAAAAACCATTGCCCACTTTTCATTCTTTGGTGTTTTAGAGCCCTCCAATAGTGCCCTTTTCTTTCACTTTCTAACTCTCTCAAATCAATTCTATATTTTAAACCTTAATCAAAACCAAATCTAGGTTGGATACGTAAATAAAAACTAAGTAGTCCATAATAATCAAACCTAAATCATAATTATTGTGAAAATTTGTGTATATAAGAAAATACCTTTACCGATGTGGTGCTGGTGGTATTATGGTGGTGAAATGCCATTGAAGGTGTGTGCTGGCCTGACAATGTTCTTGCTTTTGAGGCTTTGCTTGCAAATAATTTGAATGGAGGAATTGTCTCAAAGTTTTTGCAAGAAATAGAGTAAAGAGGGTGGAAGAGAGAGGAAAAATAACATATAGAGAGAGAGGGAGAAGAAAGAAGTTGTTTTTGGTTTTTTGAGGAAAGAAATATGTAACATGCAAAAAATTTGTAACTACCAAGAGACAGAGCGTTTTGTCTTTTTTTTTTTTGAGAGAGAGTTTCAACCTATGGCATCTGTTCCTAATGATAGTTTTTTGTCATTAGACCAAGACAACAATCAGTTTTTGGTGTAGGTGGGGATTGAACCCTAGATCTCTTATACAACCATTAGAGACTTTACCAATTGAGCTAACTAGAACCCACCGAGCGTTGTGTCTTTAGTTTACAAAGAATATAGGCTTGTTGTTATGAAAAGTAGCTCTATATTGGTTGGAGTTAATTTCAAAACTATTCCCCTTTTGGTTAAGAGAGACAGAGGACGTCTAATGGTTTATATATCTTCTATTTGGTTTTATCTCTTTGTTTTTATAAGGGCCATGGCAACTGAATAGGTATGAGGTGATTGGATTCAATAAAGAGAGCAAGAGGCAAGAAATGAAGAGATGGAGAGATTGAGACATTAAAAAACTTATAGGGAAGTTGAAAACAGTGGAGATAGAGAGTCATAGGTGTTTTGGAAGCTAAAATGAAATATATTTTTTATTAATGAAAATAAAATAATGATATGGTTGCTGATGTGGCTCAACAGAAGTGTAACAATTAAAAATAGTACGTCTCAATTTTATAGATATAACTAGTTACAAACCTGTGCGTTGTGCGTGATAATTTTTTTAGAGTTATCTAATAAATATATTATTATTATTATTGTTGTTGTTTTACTATTGTCTATGTAACTTATGTAAAATTCTTATATGATAAAATTATCCAAATCATGCTATGTAATAAAATAATATTATATTCTTTATAATACAATAGGATAACATTTAACAATCAAAGAGAACAAAAAAGAAAAAGGAAAAAAACTTAAAACGCAAAACTAAATTGCATCAACCCAAAGTAGAGTTATTAAAAATACAAAAAATTAATTACCTAAAGCAAAGATGCAAGAAAGATAAAAAATCCACCAAAAAATTGAGAGAGAGAAATAACATTTCTTGTGAGGGAAAATTATGCATAGAAATATAGAATAGAAAAGATAATGAAAAATTTATAATAAGAGGATACAAATAAGAAGAAAAAAAATAAATGAAGATAAAAGGAAAGATAAAGTGTGATATTAAGGTAGAAGGTAGTGGAGAGATGAAAATGTGAAAGGAATGAGAAATGTTGGAGAAAGTGTAAATGTTAAAAAAAAAAAAAAAAGGTATGATTTTATAAGGAATTTTTCATTTATTTGTATTTAATTAAAACATTATATGTATAATTTTTAAAAATTTAAAAATAATGAGAGAAAATATTAATAATTTAATGATATGGAGGATATGACTGAATTTAAATGATCAATTGTTGTAGTGCAATTGAAATATATATATATATATTTTTTTTTTTGCAACATGAAAAATGCTAAACCCTATCCATATAACTAAATTAAAGTTGCTTTATGATGTTGACTTAACAAAATGAATTGGTGATTATCAGAAAGCTAAGCATTTTTTTTTTTTTTGAAAGAATAAACTTGAATGTTAAACATGAACTGTCTTGTTTTATTGCTTGTCATTTGCGTGATATTGAAACCTCATATAAATTAATGGAGCCTCATTAGACCTCTCAACCATTATAGTTCTAAAGAATACCAAAAACAAAAACTTAGCATAATTCAGTACTTACCCTTTGCAAGCCAAGAGGTTACACAAACAATCTAACGTACATCATTTCCTAACAATGTTTCAACTCACCACACGGCAAAGTAATCATGCAAATGAACTTTGAAATATCCATTTGGTGTTATGATCGATGGTATGTAGTTTTTAGGAAAGTGGTAAATTAAACAACACTATTCAACTACTTATATTTATCACGATACAAGGAGAACACGAATGCATTATGGACCCCTTTGTTCCTTATGGCTCATACAAAATTTAAATTATTGGAATTAAGAAGAAATAGATTTCCACTACGCTCTACCTTAATATCATCTTCACTATCACATTTATCTACACCATACCAGTGTACAAATAAAAATGAAAGCTGAAATTTTTGTTTAGACTTTAGACTAATCAAGTCATCACATAAACAAATCTCACTCAATTGATTTAAGAGAAAAGAACTTTATCTAATCAAATTGCTTTGTGTTGAAACCTCTTTCTAATCAATCAATAAAACATGGTCTAGTTGAGTAGGACATACGTAAGAGATATTATATAATATTGTGAGATCCATGTGAGAGTAATGTTACATGTACCCTTAAACAAGATACCACCTCTTCTATTACAGCTTAACAACAATAAAGCTTTAGTCTCAAATTTCGGAGTAAGGGTTAGCTACATTTATTCTTTTCTTTCATCCTATTTTATCAGAGAGAGAGAGAGAGAGAGAGAGAGAGAGATTTTATGATTCTAGTCCCTTGACCAACGCTCAAAAACAATTATTTGATCTTGACTTCCTTCACACATGCATCTGACTTTCACTGCCTTGGTGGACAGCAAATTGAATGCCAAGAGTAAAATTTACAGCCTGGCATATTTGAGAAGCAGAATATTTATATTTCAACCATGAAGCAACTTTATTGCATCTCCTTCACTGTTTATATAACATTGTGAGATCCATGTGAGTGAGATGTTACATGTACCCTTAAAAAAGATACCACCTCTTCTATTACAGCTTAACAACAATAAAGAGAGAGAGAGAGAGAGAGAGAGAGAGAGAGATTTTATGATTCTAGTCCCTTGACCAACCCTCAAAAACAATTATTTGATCTCGACTTCCTTCACACATGCATCTGAGTTTCACTGCCTTGGTGGAAAGCAAATTGAATGCCAAGAGTAAAATTTACAGCCTGGCATATTTGAGAAGCAGAATATTTATATTTCAACCATGAAGCAACTTTATTGCATCTCCTTCACTGTTGATAAGTTGACTAAAGATAGAATATGTTGTGCAATCTCTGCAGAGGCATTGGGATTTGCAGCTTTGAGAGCCCTCTCAGACATATCTGCCATTTTGCTCTCATCTCCTGTCAAACGTGAAGACAATTTTAAGGAAAAAAAATGAACAAAGAACGTTTTAATTATCATGGTTTTCATTATTAATAACAATACCCACAAATGACATCCAACATCTTCAAGGACAAGTTTATTTATACAATTTATTAACACGTGGCCAAAAGAATAAAAAAAATCAACCACTTATCTCTAACATAACTTTACACATCTAACATAACTATACACACTCAAACCCAAATATGACATAACACATTTGAAATAATAGAAACATACACTTGAATATTCTTAATGCTTTTATGTGAAGTTGGAAATAATAATACTGTGAAGGTGGCATGTTCAAAGAAAATAGCAAAAAGGATGCGGACAACCAAAATTACATGCCTCAACCACATGCATTTTAAAGAGTCCTAAGAAAAATTTCAGGAAATATAAGAGCAAGCCTCAAATTAATAAAGTCCTGAGTTTCAATTTTGTAAAATATCAGAGGAAGCAATACTGGGTATTGGCCTCTGTAACTGTTTAACAAAAAGAACCATTTGGGCTAAATGTTAGGGGAATCATCATCAGGCAAAATATTCAAGCAAGCACTTCAGGCAAAGCAATGCTGGACAATGGCACTGAAGTTGAGTACCCAAATGTTAGATGGAGCAACCTCACCTCATTGATGAATCTTCACAGGTAAGAATTGTCAGAGCCCTACAATATAATAACTGTCAGTTCCCTTCTACAATTCCCACATGTTTTGCCCTTTGGGAGGGGGTGTTGGAAGGGGTGGGGGGGGACCCATTCTATTTGCATGTTAAGGATCCTAATGCATTTCACATCTCACCTTTCTAGGATTTCATAAGAACTAAAATTATCTATGTAGCTTAGTAAAACCAGTGGAACTGCATAAGTACTCTAGAGTTTCATCATGTGAAAATCTGGAAAATCAAGATCTCATTATGATTTGGAAGTCAAATATAGAGTTTTTAAATTCCAGCACAGTAAAGTAATGAATGAACATCCAATAATAACCACAAATCTAAGCAAAAGATTCAACATACCCAATATCTCTTCAATTGCAATGGCAAGGGTGGTTGAATCAAGTTCATCTTCAGTTATAACCTTGCAATCTGCTAAATCAGCCAGTAAAGAAGCATTTCTGAATTGATGTCCTTCAGCAACATTTGGAGATGGTATCTACAAAGTCAGAAAGACATAATTACTCCCTCCTCCCAAACTAGAAGGGGTGCTTTCCTTCTTGCACAGCCCAAAGTGCATGGAAGCGTAAAAGTTGAAATCTTTTACCCACTGAACTTCCCATATCGTCCTTAGATTTCTTGGCACCCCTCAGAGCATTCATGAAAATTGTTGTCTTCATTTTATGTCAATAAAATATGTGCCATTTGCAAAACTCCCATCTACTTTAGGATGGTGGGGAGTATATCTTTTTACACTCAGGCAATAAAACCAACCCAATTAAGGACATGAGAAAAATTGAAAACACGGCTGGAAAGTGAGTTTCACATGCAGGGTGATAAAATGCCATATAAGATGAACATATAGGCATGGGTTTATAAGCATAAATGGAAAAAAATAAGATGCCATTTTTTTTGGACATGTGAGAGAGAGAGATTGGAAAATTACTAACTTGGGACCTCATACTTTTGTTCTTCAGGATTTATTTTGTCATCATATCATCATGAATAATTACATAGTTATGTATTCATACTTGATCATTATTTTTTAGTTATGAGTTATGACTGACAGATTTCAAGAATCAAGAAAAAGGAATGTCAGTCAGATTCAGTTCCTAGATCCCACAGAAAAATTATTAGGAGCATCACTAGAGCACACACATTCAAAAAGACGCATTGGGCATAACGTCAATAGATTTTTCAGAGATTATATCTTCTGGACCTTCCAACGAGTATAAAGACTGAGACTTCCCCAATAAAACTTAGATTCATATCCAAAACTCAAACATGTCTATTATTTATTAAGTTTTTAATCTTATATTCTCATCAGGCATGTATGTCAGTCAGAAGCAGTTCCTAGATTCAGTACAGAAAAAACCTGATCAGCATCATTAGAGCACATACATTCGAAAAGAGCTGCATTGTGCATAACGTCAATAGATTTTTCAAGGATAATATCTTCTGGACCTTCCAACAGGTATAAAGGTAGTTACCACCATTTTTCAAAAAAAAAAAAAAAAAATTTAAACATTGTTATTTATAATTTGATTTTACTTCTTCCATCTCCCCGAATCTTCCTAGAAGAAGCAGAACCACTTAAATAATCATAAATCATCTTTTTTGAGAGGTAATAACTAATAAATGAATACACGAATCACTAAGATCAAATATTCAAAATTTACAAGATGAAAGTATTAGATGATTAGTTCAAACTTCAAAACTTTGCCTTTTCATGTAAATTGTTGGTGCAGATTTAAGATACCTATCATGAAATGCCAAAAAATAAAAACACTATCCTACTTGATTTGTCAAATTAGATCCCAAAATGTTATAATCTCATATATGAAAATTAGTACAATATAAAGGGAATTTTTATTTAAAATTTTTTCTTAAATTTAAAAAGGAAATGAAAAATGAAGCTTCTTTACCAGAATAGAAGGTTTCCCAGTGGCCAAGATCTCATAGCAAGTCATAGCACCGGCTCTAGAAATGATAAGGTCTGCAGCTGCATATGCTAAATCCATAGAGTGCATAAACCTTCATAAAACAGAGGCACATTAGACTAAAAGGAACTAATAACCAAGTAGATTATAAATTACACCTGAAGACAACCATTCTATTTGAGCTTCCAAAGTTAAAAGCAGGTCATAAATTTATAAATCAGATCATAATTATTGAAGTCAAACTTAAAATGATGGTGAGAAAATTGTTAGTAGGAACAGGAGTGCAAATAAATGTTATAGATCATTACAACTAAAGCAGAATATATCTAGACCTCAAAGTAGACAATGGAAAGAAGCAAGAATCCTGTAGTTAAATAAGTTGTCTGATGTTTGCTTCATGAAAATTTGAATCTATCAGCATTGTTGGACACCATTTGATGAATTTGACCAATTTGAGTGATTTCACCATATTGGGCTATTCATTGCTTTCCACCAAAACTTATACTGAGTTGAAAAAAATAGGAGAGGATTAGCAGAGGTAGGCCAAGGCAACAGCTATCAAGTGTAGGGCAAAGAGATATTACTACCCGGAAGTCTAAATGGTTAGTTGAATTGACTTAAGATAAGAAATTGGATACATACAGGAAAATCTAAAAAAATGTAGGTTACATGCCTGTTTATACCTTTTCAACTGATGATTTTGTTTTTTGTTTTTTGTTTTTTGTTTTTTGTTGGGGGGGGGGGGGGGTGCGCGCAGACATAATCCATCATGCAAAGCAGCTTCTTAGCACTAAGATGGGGATGTAGAAAGATCCTAAAAAGTTAAACAAAATACATAAGAAGTTCAAAATACATTCTGTACGAGAGAGTAAAAAAACCCACTTGCTCTGCTGCTTATTTGTAAGAGAATAGAGGTAAACCTTTTCATAACTATTTGAAAGTAGTATCCAAGTACCCAACTAGAATACCTATGGAATAATATTTTGAAATTTATAGTTATGTAGTTTCTCCCCTATAATATCTATGACATCAATAGACAACAATTAACCTTGGTTGTCACAAGTTTCATGCTTCTTCATGGTCATACAGAAAAACCAGTTTGATTCTATCGTGTGCTTTTCACTATCTCATTGTTGAGCAGCGAAAATCTGGCATGTTACACACCATTATTTCGCAAGATTGTTAAGTAATATTATTACCAAGTTCACTTCAAACCAACAAGGCAGCAAGCAATTGCATTTACAGAAACACTCAAAGTAATGGAATCATAAATAGACTAACAAATAGATTGTATCTCATTCATACAGAAAACTACTTACGGCGTCAAAAACAAATGCGGGTGAGTTTTTACAAGGCTCTCCATTTCATTAAAGGACTCAACTCCAGTCTGCCATATAATAAACAAGTTGTTGTTTTGCAACAGCATCTGATAATACAAGTTCAACATAGCAATATTAATAGCATTAGCACCCAAAGACCCTCCAAGCACCAACAAAACCTTTCCCTTCAAATCCCCCTCCTTCCCTGACTTAGGAAAGAACCTCAACCTCGCTGCTGCCTTTGGCACGTAATGCCTCAATGCCATCCTCACCGGATTCCCACACACCACACATTTATTCTTCCTTGGAAAACAATCAATGGTCGAATTAAACGCCACGAAAACAACCTCAGCCAAGAATGAAAGAACCCAATTGGC
This sequence comes from Quercus lobata, assembly GCF_001633185.2. Lineage (NCBI taxonomy): Eukaryota > Viridiplantae > Streptophyta > Magnoliopsida > Fagales > Fagaceae > Quercus > Quercus lobata. The sequence goes on from NC_044913.1 coordinate 26,797,953, forward strand.
AATCCCTGGAACTGAGTTCTGCTCTTGGATCACAACCTTAATGCCTTTCAGCCAAGCAGCTAGGCATATTGGGAATGAGACGTACCCGCCAGTACCAACAACAATATGAGGATCAAATTCCGAAAGTTTTCGATGACTTTGGATCAGGCTTTTTATCAAGCGGATGGGGAGCAAGAGGTTTCGTGGGGAGATAAGAGGTCGGGCTAGGGGAGAGGCGGGGACGGGGGCGAAGGCATAGCCAGTGGAGGGGATTCCGGCGCTTTCCATGCTATTGGGTGTGCCTAGGAAGAGGATTTGGACGTTGGGGTTGGTGATTTTGAGCTCGTCGGCAATGGCGACCGCGGGATATATGTGGCCACCAGTGCCACCAGCGGCGAAGACCACACGGAGAGTGTCAGTGGCATCATTTTGCGTGGTGGGTATTTGCTCATTTGGTTGTTGGTGTTCGAGGGAGAGACAGCAGAGGAGCTTGAGGGACCTGAAATGGAAAAAAAAAAAAAAAAAACAGAGAGAGATCAGTAAACTCAGTGTGTGTGTGTAGAAAGAGAGAGAGATGCAGAGCTTGCCTGGATTTGGGTTTAAGTGGAAGAGTGAGAGAAAAGGAGGAGGAGAGAGAAGAGTAGAATGGTAAGTATGGGGGTTTTGGAGAAATGGAAATGGCCATTAGAGCTGGGGAAGAAGGAATATTGATGGGTGCATTGGTGAAGAGTGGACTTGTATTGAAAGTCAGAGTAAAGAGTGTGAGAAAGAACACTGGGTGGTGAGTTGAAAGTGGGGTATCTCAGACACAACTCCACTGGTGGGTGTGGAGAACCAGGGAGGGAGAGGGAGTACAAGTAATGGGAGTTGAGAAAGACAGTTGATAAACAAAAAGTGTTTAATATTGGTGCACTGGCGCCTCCTCCTAGTCAAGTCTTAACCACAATTGAGTTTTGAGAGTTGCTTTCGTGCTCCATATTTCAATAATACCAACTAAGTATTTATTTTAATATTTCCTATCTAATAAATGAATAATATTTATTTCAAAAAATTATATCAGATTACTTTAATAATTTATCTTTCTGATAATATAGAAGATTATGATTAATTTATAGAAGTATTCTGATGTAATTTTTTGAAACAAATGTTACTCATTTATTGGGTAAAAAATACCAAAATAGATACTGAGTTGGTATTACTGAAACATGGTATACTTTCTCGTCTTACTCCTATCAATGCTGATTTTTGGAACTGGACCAACTTCTCCTACAAATTGAAAACATCTCTAAGGATGATCATGATTAGGAGATGGCCATTTTGTCCCGCCTAGTCCCACCCCACGCTACGATGAAATAAAGTGGAAATTAAGAACTAGGCAATATGTATATTAGGAGTTTTTATGTGCTATTATACTGTTGGTGTTAAAAAAACTTAGTTTGTATTACTAAGTATTTAAATGCATATTCTTCTATAAAAATAAGTATTTAAATGCATATATATTAAAACACCTTTTTTTTTTGATATGATATTTTCTTATTAAACACTTTGAATAATATTATTCAATTCTTACTTAAAATTAGTTTTTATCTGATGTGATAAATTTATTTATAATTTTTAGTATATTTATATTATTGAAATAGATTTTTATATAAAAGAAAAAAAAATTGTAACAGATGTGGGGCAAGTCAAATTGACACGAGTAGTGTATTAAGGGACGAGGATGGGGGAAAGAAAGTTTGCCCTATCATGTAGGGTTGGGCGGAATTGGAGCAAGATAAAACCTTGCGAGGTGTGGGTGAAATTCCCATCCTTCGACCCTGCTCTATCTCGTTGCCATCGATTGCCCATTATAATTAAAAACACAACTTTAAGTCACGATTTAAAACTTGAAAAAATTATGTTTTCATTTATAATGGGCAGTTTGTATTTGTACATAGTGTGTGCAACAAAAAATTATTTGAGTACGATGGAAAAAATTCAGATGATTTTTTTGGTATAGTAACGGGACTTTTTTACGAATTCTGCTTATACTTGAAGTTAAGGGAGGTAGAGAAATTGCTCAATAAAGAAAATATCTGGTTTACATATAATTTTGTTCGTTCGGGATTGTCTCAGTTTCGAATAAAATAAGAAAACGTTAGACAGTGTTTAAATTGATTAAAACTCTTTCTTGAATTATCAAATTCAAATAACGCTAGATTGTGACCCCTGTATTATTGTGAGTGTGATTCAATATATAGTTTTCATCAAATCCTTTTGTACTTTTCAAAATGTGATTCAAATTATATTCAATATACAGTTTTCTTAAGCTCTCACACCGGATAGTCTCTCTATTGTCATTATAATGTAGGTTAACTGTTAGAAACATTTTCATTTGAGAAAAATGCACGTGACTGTTTCAGGATTCGAAGATCAACTAACAAAATAACGTGCTTATTGGACTTTTTTTTTTTTTTTGGGCGGGAGGGATAAAACGTGCTTACCGGACTTAACAAACAACACACAGCTTGTTTTAAGGCCATGCATGTTATTAGATTCCCACATATCGGCAAATAGAATATCTAGAATTGAGTGTTTTACGGAATCCGAAAGTTACCTTTAGACTCCTATGCACATTTTACTAATCGATTTTGCAATTAACAGTCCAAAGAGTTGACTAATCTGATTATTGTGCTATTTAGATAAATTAGTAAATCAAACAATCACATGAACAATCTCACACACACGAGATGATGGATTGTTCACGAAGTGAAAACCCAATAAGGAAAAACACTCCCAAGGCCATGCCTAGCTCGTCAAATCCACTATGAAAAAGTCGCAATACTACTAGGGGTGTGCAAAAAACCGACGAACCAAACAAACCGGCCGAAACCGACCGAACCATTGCCAAATTTTCGGTTCGGTTTCGGTTTCAATTTTGAATTTTTAAAACCGAAAATATTCGATTCAGTTTTCAGTTTGAATGCATCGAACCGACTGAACCGAACCAAATCATATTATAACATTTTATAATATATTTTATATATAATATAAATTTTATAAATATTTAGGCCTCCTATACATATTTGGGCTTTTCATTTTGTTTAAAAACATTTGGGCCTTTTAAAAAAAAAAATGATCCAGCCTTTACATTTCATGTTTTCAATTTTCATTTTATCATTAGATTAAGTAACTATAATTAAACTAATTACTAATTAGATATCTAATTAAACTTAATCTAATTAAACTATAAAAAAAAAAAAAAAAAAAAACCCAATAGACCCACACGTTATTAGTTCTCACATTCACTCTCAGACTCCAGTCCCTCTCAGCTCTCACAGTCTCCTCTCACAGCCCCCACTCCAATCCCTCTCACAGCCTCCACTCCACGCCGACTTCCACGCAAATCTGTCTTTGTGTCGCCTCCACACGAATCTGTCTCTGCCGTTGCCTCAATCTGCCTCTGCCGCTGCCTTCACACACTGGCCTCCACATGAATCTACCTTTGCTGCTGCCTCGATCTACCTTTGCCGCCACCTCCACACGAATCGGCCTCTGTCGCCACCTCCACAAGCCGGCCTCCCCACGCCGGCTTGATCTTTTCATTCTCAGTTTCTCACAATGACATTTCTCGATAACCCTCTTTCTTTTTTGTATTTTGGGTTTTGTTTAATATTGCTATTTTCTGTAAATCTGTGATTGTGATTTTGAGTTGTTATTTTCTTATTGAAAAATCGATAACCCCATGTGATGTTGAGTTGTTTTTTTCTTTTTGTGACTGTGAATCTATGATGTTGACTGAAACCGAAAACTGACTGAAACTGACCAAAATCGAAATACAACCAAAACTGATCGGTTTCCAATTATTTTGGTCAATTTCGGTTGGGAATTTCACAAACCGAAAATTTCGGTTTTGGTTGGCCAAAACTAAAAAAACCGACCAAACCGAACCGATTACACCCCTAAATACTACCAACTTACAAGACCTTCTGTATACATTGTATCTAAGCTTTTTGCTCTTACTGCAACTACTAATCTAGCCATTGTCTTCACAATTCTTCAATGCTATAATTCGATCGCTAACTGCAAATCGATCTCTTGATTACTCGAAGGCTACTTGAAGATTTGATCATTGCCTCTATGGTTTCTAACAACACTCTAATATCAATAAAGTGATCTTTGTGTTGTGGGTGTGAATCTCCTCTCAAAAATTGGTCAATTGGACTGGGTGAAGAAATAGATGGCACTTGGTTAGGTTTTCACATGATACACTCTTTGGCCATCAAGATTTTTGTATCACGGATATTCGGGTTTTAATTTCATTCTTATATGGGTAACACTTAAGGAGTGATTAGCTCCACAAACAATTGAGAAAATCCCAATTTGTGAATTTCCATAACAGAATCGCTTGACCGAATGTTTTGTAAGTTTTAGAAGAAACTCTTTGTCTAATAGAATTTTGAATTGTGTAACTTTGCTTGATTGGTCCCAACTTCACTTAACTAAATTTCCCTAATATGCACCATGTAGAGCTTTCTTATAAGTTAAGAAACAATTACAATGAAATTTTAACATTACAAGTAAAATTTTTTACATAACTATTTATACTATAAATATCCTAACAATCTCCCTCCTTCTCAACTCTATAACAAAAGACCCTAAACAAACTCAAGAACTAGAATGCAACAATAAAGTAAACAAAATATCATAGCATATCATAAAAGATTATAATTTTGCCAGACAATAAATCTTCATCAAAAGACTACAATGATCAATTAAAAAAATAAATCAATCATCCGAAGATGTTAACATAGCAACTCCTCCTTGGTCATTGATGCAGCCTTCTTAGGCCTTTATTGTCTTCTAGCATTCATCCAGTGTTATTGTTCATCATTGTCATAATCAAGGGTGGAACTAGAATTTCAAGAATGGGGGGCCAAAGATAAAATTTTAACTAATGTAATTGTTAACGTATATAGTGTTGTGCGCTTTAGGCCCAATTAAATTACTTGTATAGCACACATTTTTGTACTACACTCTTTCTTGTATTGTACGCATATGTCTATTTTATAAAGATACTCATGTATATTCTATTATTTTGAGAAATACAATAAAATTATTCAGTATTTCTAACATGGTATCAGAGCCACTACTCTAACCCTCTAGTGTGCCGCTCTTAAGCAGTCTTGTCTTCTTGGGTGTCATCCATTGCAGCAGTTGTTGTGAGCAGCACCACTGCCTCCACCGTGACTCCAGTACATCAAAGACCACTGCCTTGCTGCCACCACCACTTCCGCTTCTCCGATCAAACTATAGATGCACCATCAGAAAGTAATCTCTCTAATTTGCTCTTTTGTGAAAAAATCGTCTTCATCGGACCTTTCACGTGCCTCCATGCGCTGCTACAAGTCTTGGCATTAAAATCACGTGCCACCAATCCTCTTCACGAACTTCCACGCATCTACACGTGCCAGAACTCGGTTGGCTGACGTCATCGGTTATGCCATGTTAGCCCTAGTGACATCATCAAGCCATGTGATCAATGCTTGCATTAGCAACATGTTAGCACTCAGTCAACGATTACGTCATCACGCTGACGTCATCACTGTTGACTTTTTGGTTGACTGTTAATCGCCGCCTTTGACCATTAACTTTTTGCCTGGGTTGACTTTTTGCAGTCCAGGTGCTTCTTTCCTAGTTTTTCACGTAGATTTCATTTTTGCAGTCCATTTTTGCATATTTTGCTTCTAAATGAAGAATAAGGACAGGTCTTTTTCTTGTTGCAATAATCATTGCTGACAATCCAGCAAACGTTTTTGCAATTTTTGCAAAAGTTTTGGCCACAATATTGAGACTTGCTATCATCGCAAAAAATCAACTGTTTCAATTTCTACTGCTACTGTTGCTAACATTGAGAGTGTCCAGCTAATGGCTCCCGTCTCTGCACAGTCTAAATCTTCAGGACGCACTTTCACCATATCCATAGATGACCTTAAAAATATCATCGCTAATGTCATTAGTATGGTTAGCAATGCATCTTATTCCTCTTCTCTCTCAACTTTATCTAGTATGTCTCCTTCCTTTTAGCTTATGGATTCTACTTTTTGTAATCACATGACACCTCACTCGTTCTTATTTTTTGAACTTAAACTTGCACCACACCCTTTTAATATTCGCACAGCAAATGGTTCCACAATGTCGGGTCATAATATAGGTTCCGTTTTAACCTCCAACTTCTCGATTCCTGGGGTCTTTAATGTTCTTGACCCTTTTTACAATTTATTTCCTATGAGATAATTAGCTGAGTTGGGTTATCACATTATCTTTGATTATTCTGGGTGTATTGTGCAGGATCCGAGGACGGGACAGGAGCGTGAGATCGGTCCTAGAGTTGGGCGTATGTTTCCTGTGGACAACCTTCGTCTTCCACTTGTTGCTCTTGTTTCTGTTGCTACCGCTACTACAGTTTCTTTAATTCCTTCCCTTGAACTTTGGCATGCTTGACTTGGTCACGCATCTTCCTTTTGAGTACAACAATTGGCTTCTAGAGGTTTGTTAGGTTCAGTGTCTACAGAAAATTTTGACTGTGTTTCATGCCAGTTAGAAAAACAACAAGCTTTACCTTTCAATACTAATGAATCAATATCCATTAATATCTTTGACCTTATTCATTCTGATGTTTGGGGGTCTTCCTCTGTTTCTAGTATTGGTGGGTCTTAATATTTTGTTGTCTTTTTTGATGATTACTCTTACTATAGCTAGATTTTTAATATGAAACATCGTTCTGAATTATTGCAAGTATATTCTAATTTTGCAAAAATAGTTGAAACTTAGTTTTCCAAACGCATCAAGTTTTTTTCGATTTGATAATGCTCTTGAATACACTCAATATGCTTTCTAAGTTGTTTTGCATTTCTATGGCACTATTCATCAACTAACTTGTCTAGGTACCTCTTAACAAAATGGTAGAGCTGAATGAAAACTTCGTCATATTCTTGACACTATTCGTGATATCCTTCTCTCTGTCAAAGTTCCTGCTCCTTTTTGGGGCGAAGCTGCTTTTCATGTTGTTCATGCTATTAATTGCATTCCAAGTCCTGTTATCCAAAATCAAACTCCATATGAGCACCTTTTTGGGTCACCTCTAGACTATCACCACCTTCACTCCTTCAGTTCTGCTTGTTTCGTTCTTCTTCAACCACATGAGCATAACAAACTTGAGCCTCATTCAAGGCTTTGTTGTTTTCTTGGTTATGACGAAACTCAAAAGGGGTATCGCTATTATGATCCTGTCTCTCATCATTTTCATATCTCTCACAATGTTGTCTTTTGGGAACATCGCTTCTTTGTCAAGCTCTCTTACTTCCATGCCTCCCTATCTTCTTCCTCTGTCTTAGATCTTTTTCTAGATGAGGCACATATTCCTTCTGTAGCTGCTCCTGATTCTTCTATAGATTTCTCTGTCCAACCACCAAATATCCTTGATCCCTTTTCTAGTTCACCATTTAATGAACAGGTGGGAAATAAACAGGTCGAAGACGAGCTACCCAACCCTGAGCTTGGGTCCCTTGCTCCTGCTCCACCTGAAGATCTTGTATAAGACATTCCACCTCGTTACTCAACTTGGGTAAGATCCATTTTTGCACATTTACTTGACTATCATTGTTACATTGCCCTTGCTACACTACACGAGCCTCACACCTATCATGAGGCTTCCACTGACACTTTATGACAGATTGCAATGAAAGAGAAACTTGATGCATTATCTAAAAACCATACTTGGGATTTGGTGACTCTCCCCTCTAGGAAATCTGTGGTTGGTTGTAAGTGGATCTACAAGATTAAGACTCGCTTTGATGGGTCCATTGAGTGCTACAAAGCACGTCTTTTTGCAAAAGGTTTTATACAAGAGTATGAGATTGATTATGAAGAGACTTTTGCTCCAGTTGCTCGTATCTCATTTGTTCGTGCTCTCTTAGCTGTTGCTGCTGCCAGTAAATGGGACATTTTTCAAATGGATGTAAAAAATGCATTCCTTAATGCGGATTTAAATGAAGAAGTTTATATGCAACCTCCTTCTAGTCTCTCTGTTGAATCAAACAAGTATTGTCACCTTTGACATGCACCTTATGGCCTTAAACAAGCTTCACGAGCTTGTTTTTCCAAATTCAGCTCTACCATTTCTCGCTTGGGATACATGGCCAGTCATTATGATTCTGTCTTATTTCTTCGTTGCACTGACAAAAACACTATTTTACTTCTCCTGTATGTGGATGATATGATCATAATTAGTGATGACCTCAGCTACTTCTTGGACATCTCAGCTATTTCTTGGGTCTTAAAATCACTCATTCTACAAATGGACTTTATACTACTCAAGCCAAGTATGCCTCTGAACTCTTGTCTTGAGCTGGACTTACTGATAGCAAGACTGTTGACACTCTAGTTGAGTTTAATGCGCATCTAACTCCCTTAGGAGGGAAACCATTGTCTAATCTCTCTCTTTACAGATGCTTGGTTGACAGCCTAGTTTATTTCATTGTCACTCATCCAGACATTTCTTATGCTGTTCACCAGTCTGTCTACTCCATGATCAACTCACTATGCTGCTATTCTATGCATTCTTTGATACCTAAAGGGCACCCTATTCCATGGTCTTTTCTACTCTGCTCAGTCTCCTTTTGTTCTCTGTGCATTTTTTGATGCTGATTGGGCAGGAGATCCCACTGATCGCAGGTCCACCACTAGTTATTGCTTTATTCTTGGTTCTTCTGATTTCTTGGTAAAGTAAGAAACAAACTCATGTGGCCCGCTCTAGTAATGAGGCAGAATATCGTGCCCTTGCTGATACCACATCTGAGCTCTTTTGGCTACGATAGCTTCTTAAAGACTTAGGTGTGTTCACATTTTCTGTTACTCCTCTTTATTGTGACAACCAGAGTGCCATTCATTTTGCTCACAATGATGTCTTCCATGAATGGACTAAACATATCGAGATTAATTGTCATTTTATCCGTTATCATCTTGTCCATGGTGTTTTCAAGTTGATCTCAGTTTCCTCTAAAGATCAACTTGCAGATATCTTCACTAAATCACATCCTAAGGGACGCGTTCGTGATTTGGTTGACAACCTCAAGCTGGTCTCACATCCACCTTGAGTTTGAGGGGGACTGTTAACGTATATAGTGTTGTGGGCTTTAGGCACAACTAGATTACTTGTATAGCACACATTTTTGTACTATACTCTTACTTGTACTGCACACATATGCCTCCTATATAAAGGCACTCATGTATATTCTATTATTTTGAGAAATACAATACAATTATTCAGTATTTCTAATAGTAATAAGGTTATATATGAAATATGAGGTGTTTTAGGAGCGCCATCCATATATATTTTTGAAAAAGTTTAACTATATGTAAGAGTGAAAGTCAAATTTTTGCAATCTACGTGGTCCATTCTCCATTCATTTTGGGAATTTATGGTCATATTCAAGGCCAATTCATCTTCACTAGCTTTCTCTACAAATTCTAGTTGTCTTTAAACTCTCACGTTGAATTTGAAGGGGGTGTCGAAGATAGATAGTATAAAGGAAGAGAGAAGCATAATCCTAGTCAAAATCCAAGCCCAATACTTGGTGCTCAAGCAAAGTCGTTATTTCTTTTTAATTGAATATTTACAATGGGGGAGGTAGGATTTGAATCCAGGGTGTCTTTGTTAAACAAACCAAGATATGTCAATTGAGATTAAAGGCTCTTGGCATACAAGCAAAGTATTCTGCTTGTACTACTAATTTATGGTTAATATTTGGTTTAATATCCTATAAATATCTCACATTAGGCTCATTGTAATATGTAATTCAGTATAGTAAAAATGTAGCCATCGACAACTTTCCTTCTTTGACCTAGACCATATGATCAAACCATGTGTGGGTGCCTTTTTTTTGTGCCATCAACAGACTTGGGTTAAGGCTCTTCAAGCTTGAGGAAATTGGGCCTGGCCATCTCTGTAGGATGGGCCTTGCAATCCAGTTTGTGCACAAACAACACACTCCAATACAACAAAGAACAATACATAGGATATCCCAATAATTGTTAGCCCAAAAAATGTTAGGAAATCAATAAATATGAAAATAAGTGCCAAATAAGTATAAGAATTCATAAATTGCTCTTTGCTGAAAAACTGACTAAGAAGATATCAACAACAACTCACATAGCCTTACTACCAACTTTGGACGAAAACTGTGTAGTTTGGAGTATGAGTCCAAATAGCCTGCAGAAGGTATAAATAGTTCTCAATAGGAGAGGGAAAGATTCATTTAGTGATGCATGCTAACTTTCTGCTATTCTGCCATGAGTACTCTTAAGTGTTTCTCTCCTATCACTCTCTACCATAAACGCCTCTAAGTATCTCTCAGATGTTACTTTCTACTTTTTTTTTTTTTTTTCCTCTCATTTCTCCAATTAGGCTACCTTGATTTCCATCTACCTGTTCATAGTCCTATCCCCCTTTTTATACACAAATTTGAACAACCATTCTCCCTATTTTGGCCTCTTTTTCCCTCTTCTCCCTAATCAAACTTGGACAATAAGGCTCCCCCACCCAATTTCTTATTGGCTGTTCAACTTAGTCAAGGTGCCTTTGTTTGCTTCAGAGTTGGTGGTCTTCTTATTTTTTGGGTAGATCCTAGTCTGCCGCAAGACCGCCTAACTGTTTCCTCCTAAAATGGTAAAGGGGCAATTAATGCTCTTTGTTTGGACTCCTAAATGTGCATTGCACGACTCCCATCAGCCCTTCATTTTATGGAAAAGATGCTTATTCAGAAAAGCATCTTCAGAAAGGAGCCTTGGCAAGATGCCAAACTAAGGTCTTTCCCCCTCTTTACCAAATCACTTCTTCTAAGCTTCATCAGTAATAGGCATGGTTTTAAAAACCAGATTGGACCGGTTGCCTCCAGTTCCTAATTTTTACTGGTTTTGGCCATTTTTACTAGACCAAACTAGTACTTGGTACCCGGTTCTCGGTTGAAATAGCTGAACCAGTCGGTCCAACCCCTCTTGCGTGGTCGGGGATGTAGAAGGGTAAGACTCTTGACATTCTTGCTCGCATGTCCTGGATCTTGGTGTTACTCTTTTCATATATTTTTTCTCTTTGCATGTACCTCTCTTTCTCTTTCTTCTTTTCTTTTGTTTTTGTCATGCCTTCTTTGTTGAAAACAGTGGGTAGTTCTTATCTTTTATACAAAGGGAATTGGGTCTTTATGGGCCAAATATTCTCTACTGGATCAAAAAGGGCTTTAGGCCCAATTTGGTTAGGTCATCCTATGGAAGACCTATTTTGTATGTCCTCTCCTCATGATTTTTGGGCTATGCTTGGCCCAAGTTTACCCTTTTTGAAAGATGCCCTTTATAGAGGTCACCCTTCTTGCTCCGTTCCCCATTCAAGGGATTGTGGGCCATCCTTAGGTCCGACTTATTACCCAATTTTAGGGCATTCTGTTGCATGTTGCTTTCTCTTACATTTCTCTCTCTTAGGCTTTTATATTCTCTTGTTCGTCTTGGGTCTTTGAGCTTGACTCATTGATTTTTCTTGCCCTCGACTTTCTTGCCAGGCCCTTAAGCCTTGCATTTTACTAGGATTTTGGACTCCTCTTGTCTGGCCCACGATAAGTGAAAAAACGGGTATAAAAGTTTGCAACACTAAGTAACTATCACAAACACCAGAATTTACAAAATTTCTTGCCTTGATTACTTACTAGGCATCCTTCCTTTGTTCTATTGAAATGTTGCTCTTATTTTTTTTGTTATCTAAAATTTTCTGTGTGGCTTCAATCAGAGTTTTTGCGTACGGGGAATTTACCTTTAAGGCTTTAACTACCATATCCATCTACATGATAACAGTGTACAGATCCACATTAATATGCTTACAAATAAAAGAGAAAGGTGGAGTTTTAGTTTAGACTAATCAAATGATCACATCATCAAATCTCACTCATTTGAGTACAGAGAAGAGAACTTCGATGGCTACAATTTTCCAATCAAATTGCTTTCTGTTGAAACTTGAAACCTCTTGCTAATTAAACAATAAAATACAGATATTTTGGTCATCGCAATTTGGAACTAAATATTTAAGGTTGAATATTTGGCATATAGGATCTACTTAGAACATAATTAATCACATAATCAATTTCACACTTGACTGTATCAATGAAAGTTTAGATTGAACAATTGTTAAAGGAACATGTCCAGTTCTCCCCCTTTTTTACTCTCAATGTATCTGAGCATTAGTTTATGCCACGTACTGGTCAGATAGCATAAGCCAAAGTAAGAGCTTGACAAAAGCAACACTAATGATTTTGTATTATTAACCCATTCTTTTACCTATATTTAGAGAGAATAGTTTGCCAAAGCCTATTCTATGATTTCCCTTTTCCAGATATTAGTGGCTACTGATTTGCTTTACGGCTTTGAAAAATTTTCTGTCATAGCAAATAAGTCAAGGATCTAGCTGTACACACCTTTTCTCTTTCGAGGTAGAATTTTAATGTAACATAAGGGTCTAGCATTGTGATGAACATTAATATAATTTCATGTTAATGAAAGCAATTGGTACTTATGATTAATTAAAGGTTTAATTATTATAAAAGAATATTAAGGAGAGAAGAATTTAGATCATTTGGGGAGAGATCAAGAAGGAACAATGAAATTGAAAAACTGGTCTATATGTAGTAATGATCACAAAATAGTTAATGAGATCATATTGTGTTCATTGTTTTGTTTTGAGATATCTGACAAAAAAGTTGAGATTTTGCTTTCTCAATGATCTTAAATCACTAAGACTAAGAGCAATTAAATCCTTCACAGATTTGTGCACTATTTTTCTACCCTTATTGTCAAAAAAGAATAAAAGTTGTTGAGCTTGTGGCATCTGAAACTGTAAAGGCATCTGAAACTTCAGTTAGCAGTTTATATCTAAATATCAAACATACACATGAGCGCGCGCGCGCGCGCACACACACACACACACATATATATATATATAAAAACATACATATATGGTATAACTTTATGTAATGTTACACCACCTAATAACTTCTTATTGGATAAATTTTTAAAAAATCCAAGCGTTAAATTATATGTTCACTATGTTCTTAACACGTACGCTAAGTTTCGTGTCAATCAAATGTCATTTACCATTTGATCTACGCACAATTTTAAATGCAAAAACTTAAGATTTAAACATATGATTGATGATATAGTTATTGATTTTTGATCATCTTAAAATTTTGCAAGCATGTAAAGTATAGAAATAGAATTTAATCCAATGGTGGATTTGTTAAAATTCGAATCCAATACAGAGATAATAAGTGGTGTAATATAATTTAGAGTTATGACTTCCATTGAACTTTCAATTTTGTTCTCAGGATTTGTTCTTTGGTATTTTTTTTTGGGTAAACTGTTCTTTGGTATTAAATAATCTTATTGTTACATGCTGTTATATAGGATATTTGGATATGTAATTATGTATGCTCTTATTGTTTCAAATCATGTGAATTCAATTTGCTGCAACGATACATAAAGTTTAAGATTGACAAGCATGTAATTAATGGGTGGTAGGAAAAAGTGTAAATTTGTTAAATTAATAATCCATGTATTTTATTTATTCAAGTGCAAGGTAAATTTTGTTAGAGCATTCGCATCATGTAGGCCTAATGTTAAATTTTTAGCATTTGACAGACCAAACACCAAACACAGACATAAGATGTTCCAAATACCAAATAATTTTGACATTTGCTAGAGCACTATCATAAATATTTGCTAAAAATATTTATTCATATTTTATTAAACTTTTCTCTCTCCTCATGTTAGAATTCATGCACACAAACTTCAACAATGGAGGAACTGAGAGAGTAAAAAAGAGAGAGTTTGTATCTGAATGAATTCGTGTACAGATAAATAGTACCCTCTGGGTCTTATATAGGAAGAACAGAGGCACGGGTAAAGTCTAACAAACTAACAACCAAAAATATCAACCAATAGGAAGCTAACACCTGTCTAAACTACCAGCTAACTAATTCTATTAACTCTGTACAAAACGACAAGTAGTTTATTTACTAATATACAAAAACGATCTGTAGCTTTGGGCTGTACACAGTATTTCTTCTTTCTTCTTCAGCTTCAGCCTTTACCCCTTTGCTTCTTTTTTCTTGAACCTCTATATGAGTTCAAGTTTGGTAAGAATTGGGTGTAAAACCCATATTTTATACTATCCAATAAATGATTGCCGTATAAACATTTTACTTAAAATTTAATACATCTTACCATATCTAATAACATGTCAATAAACTCTCAATTTGGTTAGATTTATAATATGGCATTATAATTAATTGGGTGTGGTTGTACTTATTCTTATATATGTGATAAGATGATGTGGCATGTTGGAATTGGAGAGATAAAACATGAGTTTTACATCACATCTTTATAGAATTTAATCTCTTTTGCAAATGCTATCAATGTACTCTCATATCAATGCAAAAACCCATATTTTATGCCAACAATTTTTATTTGTTGCTTTATGAGAACCAAGCCCTACAAGTTTGATGAGTCCTGACCTCAAACTAAAAAGTGAATTTTCACTTAATAATAAGATTTCTTCGGCTTGCATTCTCATTCAACATTAGCTGGCATTACAAGATAAGCATAATATTCAAATTCAAAAGAAAATTACAAGTAAATAAGATTTATTCAAAGACTAATCTAACTACTTATCTCATCCTTATTCGTTTACCCAATTTCTTATTAAAAACAAAATACAATCTCAAAACGATAAAATTAACAAGCACCTTATCAACTTCAATTAAAGCCAGCCCCTCACTGTATTAGTTCAATATAACTTATTGAGATACATAGATTGAACAAACTAATATAAAGCAGATTTTTACCTTATGATCTGATGCTTCAATCACCATCAATTTTAAATTTTTCCATGGAAATGGCAGCACAGCAAAATGAAGATGACTCAGTCCCTTGTTATCCATCACATATGAGAAACAGCAGGTATATTTGTACCCTTGAATGAAAGAAGGAAACCAAAGTCCAACCCAAAATCCACCACACTCAAAATTGTTTGTATTTGCCTAATTGAATTATAGTGGTTGTGACATTCTGTTCTGCTGCCGTGAGTCTGTTGGCAGCTGTTTTGAAGCATCTGATAATGCTATAGCTGCTGCTGCTGCTGTCATGGTTTTGTATTGAGGAGGTAATGGCGCAGCTTGATGAGTGTAATACACATGGTCATTTGGAGGATTGGTGTATTCGAAACCATAATTAGGATTAGCAGATGAAGCAACAGCTATGGACTGAGATGGATGGTGCATCTGAGGATACCCCACATATTGTTGCTGAAATTGGTTACATGGGACTTGAACCAATTGCTGATTTGGTGTCACTATTGTTCTGTATCCACTCGCAGCCATTTCTGGCTTAGCAGTTGTAGATGTCTTTGTAGGGTAGATGGGTGGAATTGCATCCTTGTAAGCTGCCGGATTTGGAGGCGTCAGTGGGCGGCTAGTGTCAGCCATGTTAGATTGCATAGACATGCTGTATGGTTGTGCCTGCGAAACGGACATTACATACATTTGATATTGCTGATCGATTGGATGATGAAGTTGCTGCTGTGATGGCGAAGCGTACACTGGATAGTATGATGACATTGGCACTGGACTTGTGGCAGGGTGAGGCATATAATGCGTGCTGCTAGCATGAACAAATTGTTGTTGCTGCTGCTGCTGATCCAATTGGGATATGTAGCCAGGATCCTGAATATGTTGCAGTTGGGTTTGAGAACTTGAATCTGGAATGTCACTTTTTGTATCTGGGCTATTAGGACCTCTGTTGTCTCTAGGGACAACATGAACTTGGTCTTGATAGTACACAGGTATTGAGACGGAGCTTGCAGATGAAATGCTACCATCACTGGATAGTCAAAAAAATCAAAATAACCATTTCAAAATTAGATAATTATTTTCAAGAGTAATAAGGAATTGGTTAATTTCCAATCTCCCCTATGTTTGAATGAAAATTATGATTTAGCCCTCAACATCAAATAAATAAACTCCACAGTGAACCAAACATAAAGTTTTAAGTAATCCCAATACATTTGTTTGTTCCCATATTGACTATCATTGAAATACATGGATCAATACAAGAACTAAACAAAATCCAGGGAAAAAGTTAATAGAAATTGTAATAGACAATACCTGGCTACCGAATCTGGTGAAGGCAAACTATAACCTCCAATACCAGCCTTCAAATGCGCTGTCTGCAGCGGCAATGGAGGCTTTCGAAACCCAACTGGCACCCCATGATCTGATTTTTCATCATCGGAGGAAACCCGATTGACAGTCTCATTACGAACAACCATAGGATGAATAGCTGCAGTTGAGGCCACAGTAGTACTTGCAGCAGCCACAGCTGTAGGAAGTGGAGGAACAGGAGCATTCAAAAGGCCAAACCCATCATCTTGCTTCAACCCACTTGGCGCAAAAGTAACCTGTGCAAACTGTTCCTCCATCCCAACCTTCTGATCCTCAACACGAACACGAATAGGAGGCAAGTTAGACATTGAAGGAGACGAAGAAGTCGATCCATATGATGAAGTATTCTCCACCATAGATGAGTCAGGCATGGAGTGCAAATCATGAACATTACTCTTCACCTGCTTATTATTGTTAGTATTAGTATAAATCTCAGCCTCAGCCTCAGCCTCAGCCTCCACATCATTGCAAGAGTCACTACCTCGAACCCCATCAAGATGTAAAACACAGTCCATGGTAGCTGAATCAGATAGACCTCTAGGGAGTATCCCAGCATTGTTTAGTGCATCAACAAACCATGTCTCGGACTTAGCATCGTTGAGGAGTGACCCCATGGAAGCAACAGTCTCAGGCTTTGAGAAGAAGAGAAACAAACGCAGACGTGAGGGTTTTAAAGGAGAGACAGAGGTTGTACGGTCATACTCTTCGATCATGTTGTCAAGATCTTCATCAGTGGTGACAGAAATGAGTGAGTCAAGTTCTTCGTTTGGGAGCTGGTACTTGAGAGTGAAGGGACGACCATCAAGGAGGGTACGGGAGAGGCGGGAGCAGAGGTCAGAGAGGGAGGAATGGCGGTCGACAACCACGATACGAGTCTCACCGCCGATATAGCAGAGGGACTTGTCATGGGGACGGGGGATGATGTGGCCACCATAGCTGCACATGAAGCGGAGCTTGGCATTTGGGAGAGGGGGTAGATGCTCATCAACCCATGTTTCGGCATTGCCACGGGACCGGGGAGAGGAGTCTACGGAGTCAGGGTAGTTGAGTTGGATTGCGGTGGCATTGGCATTGGCATTGGAAGTGGGGGCTGTGGTGATGGTGGTGGGGAGAGGCGGAAGAGGTGGGGGATCCATTGTTGTGGTGGGGTTGAGGTTTGTGCTATTGGTGGACAAAGAAGAGTTGGTGTTAATGAAAGTTGATGCTCTTATCTTAGGTTATACTTCAACTTTGATTAATCTTTTGACTTTTGAAGTGAGAAAAAGAAAAAGAAAAACAAAAGAGCAGTGAATTAGGCTTTGAATCTTTGCTAACTTGAAACATACCGTTTTGTTTCTATCCATTACAACACCTTTGAGTATTGAACTAGGAAAAGGATCTTGCTTGGAAAAAAAGGATCTTATTATCCATTTCATGATTTTGGATTAAATTTATAAATTTAAAGATATATAGTCTCACGTTATTTAGAATGTGAAATGAAGCGACACTTTGTCTTCATATTCCTAAGGGGAAAAAAAAAATTCACCATGAAATTGGAAAAAAGTAGAGGGATTATGAATCTAAAGGAGATTATTCATGTCCATTGGCCCCATCCACGCATGCACCCCTTTTGACATAGAGGCTTGTGAGGAAACAGGTTATAGGGTAGTTGAAGGTTTGCTTTCTCAATAATGAAGGTGATTGGTACAATATTTTCATAAAAGAACACATACAAAAAAAATTAGCCTCATCACACGTGCAAATGAAGGTGATTGGTACAATATTTTCATAAAAGAACACATACAAAAAAACTAGCCTCATCACACGTGCTTTGCACGTGTGATGAAACTCTTTTTCATTTTTTATTTTGAGTTTAGTATTCTAATGTTTAAAATTGAGATAGAGATGGTGTCCTAATTCTTAGGATTTTTCTCTACATGAGTTTTTTTTCTTCTTCTAATTAGTTATTTGTACGTAAATTAGTGGTTGATATGAATGAAAGAAACTATTTGAAATAGTTATAAAAACTGTATTGGAGGTTGACCCGGCTAAAGAATTGGTTCAACCAGTGATTCATTGGTTGAATGGTAGGTTTATTAATTAATTAAATAATATATTTTATAATTATAAAAAGCAATTAAAATAAAATAAATATACTCCATCTAGGTAAATTAATAAATTATAACAATAAAAAATTACATCATATGAAAGTTAGAGAATAAAAATAAAAATAAATAAACACACCATTCACATAAATCATCCAATAACCAAGTTATATAGTTCAAAAGTCTTAAAACAACATATCTCATAGAAATTCAAAATAAATTTTTAGCTTAATCATTAAACCCTAAAATTACACATTTGTGAGATGTTGGAGTAGGCCGTAGGATTGCTTTCTAACTTTTTAGTCTAACAAATTTTGACTCTTTTAGTGTAGAAGTTCTTCCATTTTTTTTTTTTTTTTTTTTAGTTCGTCACTTTATCACCTGCATTATCTATAATTTTATCACTATCTCTTTACCTCTTTTTGGTCTTATCACTATCTCTTAATGTCATTAATCTCAACGCTCATATCATGGCACAGCTCTTACTTTATCTCTTTAGTATTTTAGTTTTTAATCTTTATCACTTTATGTCTTTATCAAATTATCTTTTCAATTTTCATTAGTTTAGTAAATACACGGTAATTTTTGGTTTTATGCACGGGTTGAAAAAATTAAACCATGCAATCTGTTAGTTTACCTGGTTTGATAATGAGTCATTGCATATTTGGTATTTTATATCAAACCATTCTGGATAATGCTTTGGTTCATGGTTTAATTGATGGTTTGGTACGGTTTTTATAACAATATAATGAAAATGAAACTCTTGATTTTTTTTTTTCCAACTCTCATGTAGAGGCATTGAAAATGAAACTCTTGATCTATCTCCTTTTTTTTTTTTTTTTTTTAAATTTAAGAAAGAGGTAAGGTAACGTGGAATAATGTTAAAAGTGAAAATAGAGATAGTGTCCTAATTTTTAGGATCTTTCTCTACATGAGTGTTGATAAAAGTTTGAGAATTTAATTTAACATAAAAAGTGGTTGTGGGGGGACAAGGATCTAGATGGCAAGCCCAATTCATATGGTGGTGACCTCGGGAGACATAGGCAAATTATTCTTGGAAGGTATGCACTTAATTCGCACCTGGGCTACCTAACCATATTTGATGAGGATGCCGAGGACACTTGCCTAACCTCGGATGGTCGAGGGATAGAGTCAGAGGGTGCATGGGGCAGCCTGAAGGGGAAGAAGGGAAATTTGGTGCTAAACCAAGAAGAGAAGGGAAAGGAAGTACAAGATGGCCATCCCCTCTACTTTAAATGCACCACAACCACTTAGCTTGTTGCATTAATGGGGAAATGACTGTGAATAATGTTGCCACAGTTGATACTCAAGTGTAAAAACTTTCTAGCAATTAGTCTTGATGGGACAAGTATCAAAATAGTTTGATCATTGCCTTCCAAATGTAAGGTCCGAATGCATCTTGGCTAAGTTATATAAAGCCAAGAAGCACCTAAATTGAAGAAAAAGGAGGAAAAAAGGAAAGGGGAGAAAAGAAAGAGAAAGAGAGAGAAAAACCATTCAATTGTATCTTCATCCTCGGACTGAACTCGAGGACTAACACTTAGCCTTTTTTTTTACAAGCTCTAGTTGAACATTTCCACTTTGTAGACAATTTATCTCTGATATTTGTTTCATCTTACACAACGGGTATTACGGGATTGACCTTGCATCCCACCTCTATAAATTAATTGTGCGAGTGAACTGTAGCTTAATTAAAAAATGAGTCTTGTTTAATTGTTCTACCTTTCGCCCCCCAAGGTGGTAATTCAGATTGGAGAAGAGAAAGGAAAAGCCTAAAACTTAGGAACTTTAAAAAAAAAAATAGTAAATTACTCTTCTAACTGGTTTGTGTTTAATTTAAAATTATTTAACTAAAAGATATGGGTATTTGAGAGAGTTGAAGAATTTATGTGAGAATATTTTAGTACGCAAATAATGAAACTCAAACATGAAATCCTGTTAATTATTAATAGTATAGATTAGTGGCAAGTTATGGGAAGAACAATTTAGATGATGATGGATAAGAGGATGAGTAGTTTTTTAACAGCATGATAATATGGGATAAGGATTGAGTATTAAAAAAATTAAAAAGAAACACTCGGTTAAAAGATGATTGGATTTTTTTTTTTTTCAAAAAAAGATAAAGATAAAGAAAACATGAAGCCTTAACGTGAGATTCGAAAGTGGTGAACGTGGGTACGTGGGAGAGAAGAAGTTTATCTAAAATTAAGGATTTTGAAAATTAGTAAATATGGCTTATTTTTCCCATTAATTGCAGTTTGTTAAGTTTTTAATTGTTATGTATGTGATAAACTCAAAAAATGTTGAAAATTTGAATTTAAAATAAAAGTGGTAATTCAAAATAGAGAAGAGAAAAGAAAAAACCTAAAACTTATGAACTTTTTTAAAAATAATAAATTACTCTTTTAATCTGTTTGTATTTTTAAATTTAAAAATATTCACTACAAAAAAACCGGTCTGAAGCCGCGTTTTGTAGCCGCGTTTTTGGAAAATGCGGCTACAGCTTTTCCTTTGAGCTGCGTTTTTGATGAACGTGGCTCAAAGGAAAGGCTGGAGCCGCATTTTCCAAAAACGCGGCTCCACCCCTGGTCCTATAGTCGCGTTTATTAAACGTGGCTATAGACCAGGGGTGGAGCCGTGTTTTTAACAGGTCAAGCCGTGTTTAGCTACCTAGGACTGAAGCCGCGTTTTTAAAAAACGCGGCTTCAGTCCAGTCCGGGATTTTTTTTTTTTTTTTAAATTATTGGTTGAGCTGCGTTTAAAAAACGCAGCATCAAAAATGCTTTACAAGTCTAGAGCTGCGTTTAAAACGCAGCTTCTACATGTTTGGAGCTGCGTTTCTTTAAACACGGCTTCAACTTTCAGTATAAATAACAAAAAAAAAGAAAAAAAAAATCCCTTATAAATAACAAAAATATTTAACTAAAATATAAGGGTATTTTAGAGAGTTTAAGAATTTGTGTGAGGATATTTTAGTATGAAAAATGATGAAATTCAGATAGGAGAATCCTATTATTAGTAGTATAGATAATACTAATATATATGTAAATTGATAATTTAAAAAGAAAAAAAGAAAAATTACATTTTGAACCTCATATTTTAAATTTTAAAAGATTGGTTTAAAAACTTTCTAGTTTTAAAAGTTTCAATTTAAACCAGTATTTTCTTCAATTTTAATGGATTTTTCACTTTTTCAAACAAAATTTTATAGTAATATTGGAGGGATTAAGGCCAAATTCAGAAATTTTTATTTTATTTTTTATTTTGAGAATACAAATTCAGAAATTTCTAATTAATATAGCAACTACCAATAAAATAAATGGTCTTTTTACATTACATAATCATGATAATATATATTCGTATATTTTGTGGTGCATCAAATCTCTGATTGGAATCTCTCCTCCCATCCCACACTATCCACACATCACAAAAAATTACGATATATTTATAGTTTTTCATTATTTTATTTTTATAACTAGTCGTCTCTAAAGGAAATTTAACCCAAAAAAAAAAAAAATTACAAATATTCAAAGTGATCAATGTATTGTATGTACTTTGACAGGATTGAACGTGTTTATAAAATAGTACTGTATGTATGACTTTCATGTTTTCTAGTTGAATTGTTAATGTTGTCTGTGAAGTTATAAAATAAAAAAGAATAGATTCTTAATTAAAGCGTATATGCATGCATGTGAACTTTACGGGAATTCGACTATCACATGAAGAAGATCCATTGGCACTCGTGCTATTTCAAAGTCGCTATTTACGAAAGCAACTCTCACTTTGAAAGCTTTGTCCTTTGCTTCCACTTCCTTGCAGATACGAGGAGTTTGTAATTAAAAAACAGAACCCAAGAGAGCCAATATGGGAGAGGAATATGGTAAAAAATATAATAATTACAATAAACATCATATTAAAAACATTACATTGCTAAGAGTTTTAGTGATTGATATATTCTGTTCTTGGATTTTTTTTTTTTTTTTTTAATTTTGATTTAGATTGAATCGGCCATTCTATATCTCTGAGTTTGTGTCCATTAATTCGTAAAATTGGTGCTAATTCCTTATTTATTTATTATATAAAGGTTGTACCATGTGGGTTCCAGTTAGCTTAATTGGTAAAGTCTCTAATGGTTGTATAAGAAATCTGAGGTTCAATCCCCGCTTACACCAAAAACTGATTGGTGTCTTGGTCTGATGATAAAGAACAATCATCAGGAGTGGACGCCATAGGTTGAAACTTTCTCAAAAAAAAAAAAAAAAAGGTTGTACCATTGTTCCAATACACATGTTAGGTTTTTTTTTTTTAAAAAAAATATATATATATATATATATATATTTATATATATATAAATTAATAATTCACTCTCTCCACAATAAAAAAATAAATAAAAAATAAAAAAATAAAAAAAAAACCAAATTCAACATCTTATGATAATATTTCAAGCAAATCTAGTGGAGGAATATTGTAACGTAAATCTTGTTATTATTATATTTTTCTTTTGAAAGTTGGCAACAGTAAGAGCATTAGTATCAAGAAATGCTACTTTACTTTATTTTACCATCTCAAAAAGCCACTTTATCACTTATATCATACCATTTTACAATACCTTTAACATCCCAAACTTTTATTTTTTTATTCTACTCATTAAAATAATATATCTACATAATAAAATAATATAAATCAAAACCCAAATAAAAACAAAAACCCAAATTTGCAACCACTTGCTACCACCACCACCACAAAGAATGTACCCAAACCGAAACCCATGGCCACGCCACCACCCCATGGCAAAAATCCAAACAAATGAAACCCATATCTGCCACCATGAAACCCACCTTTGCCACCACAACCAGAGACACCACCACGGCAACAACACACCCACCACCACGATGCAAAGAAACCCACAAAAAATCAAAGAAGATTCATTTAGAACCCCCATCAAAACCCATCAGAAGCTGATCTCTATGCCTCCACCGGCAATGTCTCCATAACCATGGCCCCACGCAAGATCAATACCTAGCCACAACCACGGCCCCATGCCACCGTTGCACCACCACGACCCAAAACCCACTCCCACAAATCAAAACCCCACACCCACACCACCGGACCCCATTACAAATCACAGAGAGAGGCCACAGATGACCGAAAGGTACCTATCGGCATCGACAGCATTGCCAACCTCCTTGGCAATGGTCTTTACGGCCTCGAAATTGTCGTTGGAGACGGCGGGGAAGCTAGCCTCGATTATGTCGACGCCGAGCTTGGCGAGCTATGTTGAGTATTTCCTTGGAGGTTAGAGAGGCACCAGGGATTGCTTGCCATCGCGGAGAGTGGTGTCGAAGATGCAAACGTAGTTGGAGTCAAAGATGCGATTGGGGATGTAATTGGGGCGGTGGCGGGGGGAAGGTGTGGGTGTGGGAGTGGAGTTTGATGGGGTTTGATGGGGAGAAACAGGAAGTGGGAGACGGAGAGATAGAGTGGGAGTGAGGGAGAGAGGACTGAAATGAGAGACAGAGATGAGAGATGAGAGAGTCAGAGATACATTTTTTTTTTTTTTTTTACAATACTGCTACAGTGCAATTCTACCTTTAGAATTGCACTGTAGCAGTATTGTAAAAAAATTTGCAATACTTGGCTTTACAATTCTCTAATGCAGAGCACTTTGGGGTTGCAAATGCCAAATTCTCCTTACATTTGGCATTTGCATTCCCTAATGCTAATGCACTAAGTTGTTTATCTTTGGCTTGGTAATCAACAATGATGATTGAAACTTGAAAGAGTGTTGTTCAATTACGTACTTATGTTACATGCTAACGTTTATACAAAAACGGCTGCAATTAAGTTTGCCCTAGCCTTTCCTAGCAATTCACCTGGATTCGAAAGTGGTTGAATTACTTAATTAGATTATCTAGAAAACCTCAAATTATCTCAAAAACCTCTCCACTCGTTCCAATTGTCTAGAGCACTAAAAGCCCTTAGTTTGGAAAAATGTTGTTGCACACAATTTGATTCACTTTGAAATCGCACTTCAAGTCATAAGTTCTGTTATTTTAGGATAGTGTGCAAAATTGTATGGATTAGAGTACGTGTGATAAACACTACTCTTCTAAAAAAGTATATTGTGTAGTAGCTATATGCAATGAGTCTCCTGCATCATTTGGGCCTCCATACACTAGTGGGACTCATATGCTGTGAGTATCTCGTTTTATACACTTGTTACACTCGTTCTTCACTCTTTCTTTTTCACACTATAACAAAAGGTTCTCTCTATGAAGCTCAAGTTTGCACCATCTCAGACTTCGACAATGAATTGGTTTTAGATCTAGTTTCCATTTTCAGCTAAGAAACAAAAAACCTGAGCTCACACCATACATCGTTGTTTCAAAGCTAGATGGAGGACGATGGTTAGGTCATGATGGGTGGTGAATGACAGTGGTTGGGTTGAGGATTGGTGGTCCATCATTGTGTGGGTCTAGTTGGGTTTATTTATTATTTCCTAAATTGGGCATGTTTGGGTTTGATGTGTGATGTTGGATTTGGTTAGTTTGATATGATTAGGTTTGATATGGTTGTGTTTGGTTAATATGAAAAGTTTCAAAAAATGTTGAAATAGGGATGGATGGGTGAACAACAAAAAGTAGTTGGAAAGCAGAAAAAATAATATTTAATTAGATTAGTGATAGATTATTGAAGTTGATGTAGTAGATTGTAAATAGTAAAGTAGGAAATGTGAGATTTTTAATCCAAATTTGACTAAAACTGTATTGAACTTGATGTGAATGTTCTATGCTACTTACACAATACCAAATATGGGGTGTAGGTTAAGTGAAACTTAGTTACCAAAAATATATGAAACTTTATTACAATAAGTATATTAAAATTAGTAGTGTAGTATATGTAAAAACGTAAATAATTGTTGGTGTCTTTGCTTACAGTTTGCCAACCCCCCCCCCCCTCTTTTTTAGAAAATTAAGTATTTTTAACACACGCACATAGGAAGGGGAGAGGAGAGGAGACCTTAAAGAAACTGACAGTGGTATATATCCAAAAACTCTAGGTTTAACAAGCAATTTATCCCTCCCCCCCCCCCCCCCAAAAAAAAAGCAATTTATCCAAAGTTTGTTCATTGTTGAGGAAAGATGTGGTTTGAAGTTCTAAGTCCTCAATCAATTTGTTAATTTAAAGTTGATGTCTCTTTGGGGAAACTAGAGTGGGAGTGGTAGGCTTAATAGACTTAAAGGACTTGCCCTAAACTAGAGGGTCCAAACTTCCCTCCATCACATAGTCTTGATCGATAGGATTTTTATGGTATCACATAAACATGAAGTGAAATATTTTCTGCAAAGACTTCCTTATATCAACCAAAAAAAAAATGTTGATAGATGCTTGGAAGCACCAAACAAAAAAAAAGTTTTGACCTTTTTTTTTATCTATTTAAATTTTTTTATATATTTATAAGAAAAGCAGGTTTGAGTATCTATCTATACTATTAGTAATAAGAATTGCTGTTTGTGTTTCATCATTTTTTCTACTAAAATATCCCACACAAATTCTTAAACTCTAAAAAATAACCCTATTGTTTAGTAAAATAATTTTAAATTTAAAAATACAAACCGGTGAGTTATTTACAACTTTTTAAAATGTTCCTAAGTTTTAAGTTTTTAAACGTTTATCAACTTTCAAAAATATCATAAAAATTGGAATATTATCTCTATCTCACTTTTAAACATTATTTCACTAAATTTAAAATAAAAAATAAAAAAGAGGATCATCTCACCTTTAAAAATTATTTCACTAAACCTAAAATAAAAAATAAAAAATAAAAAAATTCACATTTTTGTGCATGTTTTTGTGGTACTATATTGCTATATTGCCATATTTTGGCTCCTCAAACCCCAAAATCATACTCATAGCAGTGGAGCTAAATCTATAATTTTTAGCTCCATTGCTACAGTGCACATCTATAAAAAGATGTGCACTGTTCATGAGAGCTAAAAAAAAAAATTATTTTATTGAATTTCTCTCTCCCCCTCCATTAAAAAAATATTTTCTCTTTCTTTCTTTTTCACTCTCTCTCTGGCTTCTCTTCTTTCTTCCCCTTTCATTCTCATTTTTTTTTTCTCCCTTATCTACTCTCTGCTGCCTGTGCCTCTCTACTCAGTCCGTTGCTCCTCTCTACTCAGTCCTCACACTTCGTTTCTGCTTGTTGCCTTCGACCAAGCCCCTGCCCAACGCCGACCGAAGCCCCAGCCCAGCGTCGACCGAAGCCCTAGCCCAGTGCCGACCACTCTTTGCGTTCTCCACAACTCCACCCCCTCTCTCTTTGCTATCTCATGCCCAGCGTCGACGTGGGTCTCTATCTTGCATTTTCTCTCTCTAGATCTCCTCCTCAAAGGTCGAACCTCCAAGCTCCACCCTCTCTCTACTATCTCATGCCCAACGTCGATGTGAGTTTGTGTTTGTGTTTTCCGATCTGTTGTGGGCAGTGGGTTTATGTTTGTGGCAGTGGGCTTGTGTTTTCCGATGTGGCTGTTGTGGGGGCGGCGGTGAAGATAGAGTGAAAGAGAAAGAAAGACAAAGTTGAAGTAGAAAAATAAAAATGCAAGTGAAGATAGAGTGAAGATAAAGAGGAGTATACGTGTGTGGAGGAGAAAAACAAAGAGTTAAAAAGAAAAGAAAAAAAACGTGTATTTGGATGAAAATAATGGGAAAAATAAAATAAAGAATAATAAGAAATTAAAATTAAGAAATGTTACCATAATATTTTTGCAATAAATTTTAAGTAATAGGTTATTACTATATTGGTGAGAAAAAAATAATTTTTTTGATGGTGGCAGTTGCGGTGGTGGTGGCGGTGGTGGTAGTGACAATGGTGGTGGTAGTGGTTGTAATTGTTGTTTATTGTAGAGAATATATTATTCTATCATGTGGCGGCGGCAGAAGAGTTGGCGGCGGTGGAAGAGTCAGTGGCGGCGGCGGTGGCAGCGGTATTGGCAGCGATAGTGATTGCGGTGGCGGTGGAAGAGTCGATGGTGGCGGTGGTTGCGGTAGTGACAGCGGTAGCGGTTGCGGATGGTTGTGATTGTTGTTTATTATAGTAGATATATTATTTTATTGTAGGGGATATATTATTTTATTGTGATGTCTATATTATTTTATTGTGTTGAAAGCTAAAATAGATCCACTGCTGCAGCATGTGTGTAGGTAAAATAGATAAAGTAACTTTTGGTGGAGCTAAAAAGCTAAATTTTTAGCTCCACTGCTGTGGATGCTTTAATGAGTCTAGTTTTACATATTGAGCTAATTGGAACGGTTAAACTCAGGGGGAATTTGCAAAGTAACGGTGTGAGGGGGTTGTATATAGTAAGTTAGGCAACGTTCGAAAGGTTTAAGAAAACTAGGATCTCGAGTTTTAGAAACTCAAGATCCAATTAAAAAACGAGTTTTAGAAACTCGCTATGCAGTTGTTGTGAATTGCTGACTGGGCTTGAAGTGCCACATAGATCTCGAGTCTATAAGACTCGAGTTCTAAAAAAAAAAAACTGAGTCTTACAAGCTCGATTTTTGTCGGACTTGATGAAACACAAAACCTGAAGAACGCAGCAAGAACAGAGACGAAGAGACCTGAAGAACGCAGTGATCTGACGACGAAGAACAGGAACCCATGGAAGAACAGGATGAAGAAGAACACAACGGAGCTTCACCACCGCTGCCTTCGTCGCTCCTAGGACGGAAGAACACAATAAAGAAGAACACAACAGAGCTTCGCCGCCACTGCCTCCGTCGTTTCTGATTTGGGATTTCTGATTTGTTGTTTAGATTTGTTGTCCCTTCGTGTTTCTTTTGATTTGTTGGTTATTCCTTTGTGTTCCAGAGTGTTCCTCGTGTTTCTGTTTGTGTTTCTCTATTCTGGTGTTCTTCATGTTTCTGTTTTAGGGTGTGAAATCTCTGTATGGAACTCGAGTCTTTAAAACTCGAGTTCTACGTGGACTTTTCCTCCACCTCAGCTACCACCACATGCAAATCGAGACTTAAAAACTCGAGTTTTATATTTGAACTTAAATTTTAGATACTCGAGATGCTAGTTTTCAACATTCTTTTACAACATGACAACTAACTAAATTTTTTAATATTTATTGTTATTTAGAAAAAAAATTCGTTATACTCACGTAGCCTTGTACTTGAAAAAAGAAAAAAGAAAAAAGAAAAAAAGGTATGAGTTTTGGTTTTGTGTGATGGAAGTGAAGCTAAGCCAAAGACGAGACCTTCTTCTTCCCAAACTCCTTCCAAACCCAAACTTCCCTTCTCACATTCACAGGTTTTCCCTCCTCTTTCTTTCTCCTCACTTTTTTCCCCCTTTATTTTGGAAAAAATAAAATATATTCATCTTCCTATTTTTATTGCAGAGATTTAAGCTTCTATTTGAATTCATGGGCAAACAGTAAGAGTTCCTTTCACAAGCATTTTAGATACATTGCTCAGGTACCGTACAATCTCTTGCTCTCTTTTCTTTTCTCTCCCGCAGTTTTTTTCTTGTCAACCAAACATAGCCGTGTCTTTTATGCTGTCAGAAATGGAGGTTTCGGATTCAGGAGATGTCAAAGGTTCAACACCCCACCAAACACTACTTGGTTCATGTTGTCAAAGAGTATGGCAAAGATTTTGAATTACTTTTCGTTTATTTGCTGCTCAACTATTGTTATATCCATTTGAAACAATGCCCATTTCACAGTTCCATTTGGGTTTTTGGCTGCGTTTAAGACATGCCCATCTTGGGTTTTGGCCAGAATTATTGCTTTCTGTTTGTAGGTTTTATGGTTATGGATCTTTCTGAATAATTGTAAAAATAAGTAGATGATTTCAGAACTGTCGCCACACTTGGATTGTGCTCAAAAGCGAAGACTTGGGCTGCAAATTTGAGTGCTTTGTCAAATAATTTGAAATTTTGAAGAAGTCATTGATTAATTTAGTTATTTACATATATCTCAAATTATATGATTTGAATTATTGGTAATGAATAGGAAGTATGGAAAATTTATCTGTTTCAATTTTTGGTTAAACATTGGCCACCAATTTTGTGAAAGAATGTCTGAAACTTTAGTTAAAATAATTAATGTTTTGGAAGATATGACTTTTTAGCTTGGAAGTTTAAACAAAGTTTTGAACTGAAAAGTAATTTCAAATTTAAGAATTAATATCGTTCAGTATGTAATCCTAATTTTCACCTAAACAATGTGATTGGCAGGGGTGAGACTTTAACTTTGATTTCAATGCAGTATAGTGTCTCAATATCTGCAATCGCTGCTGCTAATAGGAGTATCGTTGACATAGACCTTGTTTTCAAAGGGCAGCACCTTAACATTCCTTCTGCCTCAGGAGACACTCAAATGGTGAGCAAGACTGCAGGATCATTAGTAATCTGGTCTGACTGGTTATTGCTCTGACTAAGTTTTGGACGTTTTGTGTCATCTATTTGTTTGACACAAAATACTATCCAATCATATCTTTCCCCTTTGCACGTCCCTCTGATAAAGGAGGATGCTTACAATTTTCTGAGTGTCATGTAGCTACACCAAATTACATTATGTTCCTATCACATTTTATTTCTTTATCTGAATTTACTAAGACTGTGATTATGTGTGGGCATTAGGTATGATTATAATATGACCATGAATTTTAGAGATATTGTGATGAAAAATTTGAGTTGTCTGCTACAGTATAGCTTGCAAATATGTAACTTTGAGGTATTTAGATTTGAGCGTGTTTAACTTCATGCTTCAAGAACTGATGCATAGTCATCATGAGCTATCATCTTTTATTATAAATTTAGCATGGAAGTGCAAATAAAATATTGTAACAAATATGTATACATATAAAGAGGAAAAATACATATAAGATGATTTAATTTAAAAAAATATAATTTTGAAATGTGATTGATATTCAGCAATGAATCTCAACTGATAAGTTTGGTATTGACAGATGCTTACAAAGTCAGCCTTCAATTTGAGGTCTGCACCTGTGCACCATGTAGATTTAACTCTAAGAAACTGAGCTGTGAAACACTTTTGTTTACCCACTCCTGAAAGGGGCTCATAACACCTAATTCTCAATGTGCCTATTCAGTTCTGGTAATGTGGCTTTGAGATGAAGGTTTAGATAGACACACACACACACGCTTAACGCATCTTGTGATGCACTAAACCTTATCTTTGATAATTGATATGCTAGAGTAGCTATGGATTGAATGCTATGGAGAAGTCTAAATTATTCATTTCAATTGTTGATTTATAAACCTTATTTAACTTGGTAGTATAGATTTCAAAGAGTTCTGATTTTTGACTTTTTTGGGCTTCTGAAGCTGCAAATTAAATTGCCAGAAAACCATCTAGGCTCTCTCAATATCTTGCATGGACTTCTGGGGCAGAGGAATATCAATGTGCTATCCTCTTATTGTTTACCACATGTATGTATGTCTTGTAAAATTTGCAGCCTACATACTATAATTTTAAGTCACCTTTGGTTGGTTTATACCAGCTCTAGTTATGTTCTAATGACTTTTCTATAACAAGTTGATGCATCTCAGTGACCACAACATGCTTGCACATTTTATTATCAGGATAAAACCACTGGATATTTTCTAGTTCTGGTTCCTCTCATAGCATTTTGCGTCAGATGCATAATTTCTGCCTTGCACACTAGAGTTGCTGGCAAGTTCAGACATCAAGTTGTGAATGAATCAGAGGGACGACATCATGGGTGCAGAAGCATGCGGTGGAAATCTGCTCTCAGTGAAATACTGGAACCAGATACTTTGGATGCTGTGTCAAGTTCACATTCCAATGTAAGCACTTGGTATATTGTGGTTGTAATTCTCAACATCTCTCTTACCTTAACTCTTGACAAAAGTGATGAAGTTCAGGAGGGGGAAGATTCAGAATTTTACAACTCTTTGCATTTTTAGTGGTTGTGACATTGAAATTTTTTTTGTTTCTTTTACCCCTTTTTCTACAACCAAATGAAAGATAATTATGTCTATAGATCATGTATTTCAAGTGCTCTCATGTTTAAGCACCAAATTTTGAATCGCTAAACAGAAATCATTTTAGTTTGTTATATTAACATGCTTACTCATTTGGAACCATTGTGTAGAGCCTTTCAGAAGATCAATCTCAAGTTTCTTTTGAAGAGGAGCCACGTGCTTATGGCAAGCTTGAGCAAGATTACCAGAAATTTCTATCAGAATGTGGAATGAGTGAATGGGGTCACTGGCGTGGAGGTTCTCCTAAATAACTTCTAGTGCAGTAACTTTGAGCCAAGCTATGGAATCCCTGTAGTAGCATAAAATTTTTCTTTTGTTTTTTGTTTTATGATTTTTTCGATTGTGCAGATTTTAGACAGACATACAGATACATATAGATTTTGCTAGAATATAGAATTAGATTTCAAATTCATTATATTTCGCCCCTTTTACTTTCAACTTTTAGCTTGTATATGTGCTAAGAGGTGGTTGGAAAATCTTTAGCTATGTAATGTGAACGGTTTTAAGGAACTGGAAGAATTTATCATTATTATTGTAAGGCCCTGATTTGAGTCCCTAACTCAAAAGGTGGATGGATTTGGGCTCAAAAATCCCAAAACAATGAATTTGTAGAAAGTGGGTTGGAAAACTAGGTTTTAGTGAATCAGACAACAGGTGAAGTAGATCTTGATGACAAGAGAATGAAGATAGACAAGTTTAAACTGCAGAAAATCGTCATCAGCACAGTTCGAGGAGATCAGCTCTTATATATTGATTCACAAATTTGATTACAAGTTCAGTTTTTGGTTGCTATATTGTTTTTCTCTCAACTTCTCTATCCCTTCTCCATGGAGGGTCTCTTCCATTATGTAGTTCTCTTTAGATGATCTTGGTCATCCATTTGTTGATCATCCAAGCCACTACTTAAGTGTTTGTCCTATTGGACACCTTCTCAGGCCTTCTGTGCGTTAGGGTAGCCAATGCAGCACTGTTCAGGGGACTTTTCCACATTAATGCAGTCAGAAATTTAGCTGTAGAGCATTTAATGCGATGGTAACAACTTTCTCTTAAGATATTTTATGGCCTCCTTCTATTCTGCTCCTTCTGGATACTTATCCACAATAGTGGAGTTGTCCAAATCGTTGCCCCTGGTGTTAGACCACACCTTCTGACCTCGGCTTTCCCCTATCGAGGAAATATTCCTCCTCGGACATCCTTCTTAGATGGTTATGATCAAACTCACCTCTTTACATACCAACACGGGTTCTTAGGAAGGTGTTTACCCATCCTCGAACTATTCATGTCTTCGAATTAGGCTCTTGGCCCAATATATATGTAGACATGCATTCCTGGGCCTATCACCTCTACAATAGCCCCTCGAAATTCTTCTTTCTGGCTCTTCGGGGAGAAAGGAGGATTTCGATGTCACTGTAGTTGCTTTGTGATCATTGTATACCACTCTAACTACGAAGACGCCTTTTTAACTGCCCAAGGCACACTTTTGATGCTTTTGCATTCGAGACGCGCCTTCATTAAATTTTTACGGCATCCTGTCCCCTATGCTTTATGACGTGATGTGGATCTAACGGCTGAGAATTTTGCTGGAGCCCGGGCGGGAATTTTCTCGTTTGTAACTCTCCTTTGACATAAATACCACCCAAATCAATTACTCACCTCACTTTAGCATTAATTTCACTTTAGCGCTTATATATTGAACCTGCAAACTCACCCAACTCACTCGTGCCCCTACAAATACCAAGAGCCTGTCCAAGGAGAGTTTTTCTTTTTCCTGTAAGTCTTCGCACACCTTTTCACTTTATTTTTCCATATAATTTTTTTTTTTTTTGTGTGTCCTTTCCTCCTTGGCACTTCTCACTTCTCTCAATCTTCTTAGTTCCTCCAAACTTTTCTTAGGAATGGATAGATTCGCTCATTTGGTAGACTTCGAGGAGGTTTTAGAGGACTTTAGGGCTCCGTATAGGATTCCTCCAAGAGTGGCCCTTAGGTACTGTAAGGAAGGGGAATGACATGAGAAAAGGCAAGAGGGAGAAGTGGTGATCCCAATGATTACCTTCATAGAAGGAGGGATGAGAATCCTTATGGGTACCGTAACTAGGGACTACCTTAGGGCCCATAAGTTAGCTCTCACCCAGTGTACCCCAAACATGTTTAAGATTCTAAGGAGTGTAGACACCCTTAATGAAAGGATGGGCTTAGGGCTTACCCACCATGATATCAATTGAGTCTATAACCTCCACCACTTAAAGGGGCAGGGGTATTACTTGAAATCTAGGTACTCCGAAGTTAAGCTCATTCAATGCCTTTCCGAATCCAACAAAGGCCTGAATAAGGATTTCTTGATCGTGTCAAGGGAATGGCATGATGGCCTTCCCTGCCCAACGAGAGGGGGACAACCAGGTGGGATTTTAGACCTAGAATGATTATTCTAAAGTTATCCCCTGTTTTCTTTTTCCTTCGTTTGTGTTTGTACATAAAGCTTCCTTTGATTTGCATGATTTTTTGCTAATGATGTTTTTTGTTTCTCTTGATGGTTTTGTAGATAAGAATGCGACTACACCTAACTTCAATCTCGTGAACCAACCGAGTTTGGATAAAATCTTGAAGGTCGAGGTGTTTGTCCATACAGATGGCCAATTGAGGGCGGCCCATCTGATCTTGGACTACATCCCAATTTCCAAGAGCTTCCAAGCGTCAAAGTGTGTCATTAAAGCTAGGGATCCTCGACTACATCGGATCAGTGTTACTGCTCCAAGCTTTCTGATCACCAGTCCCATTCCAGAAGGCATGCTCACTACCGATCCGATACCAGAAGGCGTACTGAAAGTAGCCCTGCCACCACCACATACAACTGAGGAGGCCACTTCTTCTAATCTTGCCATCACAAAGAAAGAAGAAGAAAAAGAAGAAGAGGTAGTTGAAGTGTCTGACTCCGAGGACGAGTTTGAAGTTTTTAATCAAACTTTGTCCCCAGAAACTTCAACCAGTGATCTTGGGCAGCCTTCCCCATCCCAATCCAGCCACCATCAAGGATCTACCTCTACACCAGACGATATGGGAATCCAATGTAAGCTGAGGTCCACCCTGCAAGAATTCCTGGAGTCCTAGCCAGGGAGGGACGCTCCTGATAAGGCAGCCCAGACAAAGCTCCCCACTCCTCCACCCACCCAAACCCTCCGAGCTAACCTTGTTGACCATAAGAGGAAGAGGGAAGAAAAGGGTAAGGAGGTGGCAGAGACAAGGAGAACCCTCCTTTCCCATGAAGTTAAGCCCCAGAAGGGGGCCAAGCAGCCCAGAGGCCTTCAGATGAGGTTAGCCAGTGAGGTAGAGCGAAGGGGCGACCAAAGAGCTGCAGCCCCAACTTAGGCCCTACGCATGAAGTTGGATGAGGATTCTCTACTAAGTGACGCCTCTATCTGAGACTTCCAGTAGGGCATGGCTGGGTATGTGGCAGACGCGGTGGAGTAATCCCTGTTGTTGCCAAAAGACATGGATGACCTTAGGTCCATAAGGCAGTATAAGGTCTTCCTCGGACTAAAGAGGGACCTAGCCATGGTAAGTCCTTTTTTTTTGTTTATTTATTTATTTTATTTATATATATATTTTAATTGTACACCTCTTCCCTTCCAAGCCATTCAAGCTACCTTCAGGGTCGAGGAGATGGTGAATAGTTCCCATCGAAAAATGAAAGAGGAGGAGGGGATGCGAATCGTAGTTATGGGTGCCTTCCACCTGGCTGAGAAGAGAAATCAGGAGTTGAAGAGCAGGTTAATCGAGCCAGAGAGGGGCAAGAGAAGTGCAGAGGTTGCCCTAGATAATGCTGAGAGGCAGGTTGAAGGACAACGCATGCTCCTTCGTCAGATTGAGGATCAGCTGGCCACCTCCAAAGAGTAGATTATTGCTTTGAAGAAAAAATTGGAGGAGGTGGAAAAGGCCAAGGACCAAGCAGAGAAGGCCAGGGATTAAGCCGAGTAGGAAGGGTACGAGATAGGAGTGGCAAAAACCGAGGAGGCCCTCAGGGCTGAGGTCTCGAGGGTATGTAGGAACTACTACTCCCAAAGTAGATGGTCTGAGGAACCAGACATAACTGAGATTCTGTTTAACACTTAGATAGATGTCAGGAAGTATTAATTTATCCAATGCATGTGGTCTGAGGAACTAGGCATAGCTAATGTTTTGTTTAATACTTAGATAGATTCCATTAAGTATTAATTTACTGAAAGTATGTGGTCCGAGGAATCAGGCATAACTAAGGTTCTGTTTAATACTTAGAAAAGTAACTTAACATACCAATTTACCCAAGGTATGTGGTCCGAGAAGCTAGCATGACCAAGGTTCTGTTTGATAGTTAGAAAGATGCTATTAAGTATTAATTTATCCAAAGTATGTGGTCCAAGGAACCAAACATAGCTAAGATTCTGTTTAATACTTAGAAAGATAACTCAACATATAAATTTACCCAAGGTATATGGTTCGAGAAGCTAGGCATGACTAAAGTTCTTCTCAGGTTATTTACATTCCAGGGTCGTGGTACAACATTCTCATCTAGGTCTTCAAGATGATACGCACCTATTCTAGCCATCAAGGTGATACATATGGCCCTTCCCAATTGGGTCCTAACTTTCCCCATGCTGGGTTCTTTGCAGTACCCAAAACCTTTCTTAACACCAAGTTTCCAGGTGCCGGCCTTAGCTTCACGTTGGTATCATACCCTTACTTAAGTTTGTGTTGATAATAGGCCAATTGGACCATGTCATTTTCTCTTCGTTCTTCAATTAAGTCTAAGCTTTTCTCCAATAGCCCATCATTCTACTCAGAGTGAAAAAGCTTGTTCTCAGCATCGGAAATCCTGTTTCCAAAGGAATTATAGCCTTAGCCCATAAGTCATTGAAAAGGGGTCTTCCTAGTGGACCTACAAGGTGTAGTCCGACATATCCAAAGGAAGTGTGGTAATTCTTCTATCCATTTTCCCTTTGCGTCATCCAGCCTTTTTTTAAGCCAACTCATTATGACCTTATTGACAGTTTCAGCCTGTCCATTCCCCTATGGATATGCCGGTGTAGAATATCTATTTGTTATGCCCAGGTTGTAGCAATACCTCCTGAAGACCTTACTATCAAACTGAAGACCTTTGTCCGAGATGAGGGTACGAGGGGTTCCAAATTGAGTGATAATATTTTTCCAAATAAATCTCTTAGCATCCATGTCCCTGATATTCGCCAATGGTTCAGCTTCAACCTACTTGGTGAAGTAATCTGTACTGACCAACAAATATCTCTTATTCCCTGCTGCCTTAGGGAAATGACTTGCAATGTCCAAGCCCCATTGAGTAAAAGGCCAAGGGCTGGACAGAGGATTAAGGACTCCTCCCGATTTATGAATGTTTGGTGTAAATTTTTGGCATTGGTCACACTTCTTCACATACTCTTGTACTTCCCTCTGCATATTTGGCCACCAATAGCCTTGAGTGAAGGCCCTGTGAGACAAAGATCTACCCCCTGTGTGGCTTCTACAAATCCCTTCATGTAACTCTTCTAAGAGTAGCTCAATTGCTTCAGGGTGTATGCATAGCAGATATGGGCTAGAAAAAGATCTCTTATACTATTTTTGGTCCTTGGATAGCTAAAACTGAGAAGCCTTTCTTCGCATCTTGTTAGCCTTTGACTTCTCCTCAGGTAGGATATCCTCCTTAAGGAACAATACTATAGAGTTGATCTAGCTAGGTTCCACCCTAATCTAATGAATATGAGCCACGTTTCTCCCTACTTCAGTAGGCTTACATAAGTCTTCCACAAGGATCATCGAGGTAAACTTTGTGTCGAGGAGGTTGCTAGCATGGCAAGAGAGTTGGCATGTGTATTTCTATTTCTAGAGATTTGTGATAAATTAAAAGTCTCAAATGCTGACTGCAAATGTCTAACTTGGTTCAAATACTCCTGCATTTTGGGATCTCTGGCTTCTAGCTCTTCCCAAACTTGGCCCACCACCAGCCTTGAATCAAAGAAAATCTCTATTGCTTTTCCACCTATTTTCTGAACCATTGCCATCCTTACCAATAAAGCTTCATACTCAGCTTTTTGTTTGTGGCCGAAAAGTCCAATCTCAAGGATTTCTTAATTGTAATCCTTTCAGGAGATATCAAAATTAGTCCCACTCCAAAACCTCTATGGTTCACAACACCATTGTCATATACCTTCCAGGACAAAGGCTCCTGTAAGGAGATTGCACCAACCGATTTTCCGTCCATGTTCTTTTCTTTACCCTCTCTTCTAATGGGGTTTTAGCAAACTTGACCACCAGATCGGCAAGGACCTGACCCTTGATAGAGGTGCGAGGCATGTACTTGATATCAAAAGCCTCTAGGATCGTACCTCACTTGGCAATCCTTCCTGTGTAATCAGCACTCCGAAATAGAGATCTAAGCGGAAGTTGGGTCAGGACAATAACTATGTGTGATTGGAAGTAGTGGGAGAGCTTGCGCGTAGCATGCACAACTGCCAAAATGGCCTTCTCTAGGGGTAGTTAACGGACCTCGGCCTCATATAGTGATTTGCTCACATATGTAAGCAAATAATACCTCGTCCACCTCAGGCTTGGACATGACAGGTGGCCGAAAATGTATTCCTTAAGCTATTGAAAGGTTATGGCACACTTCTTAGTCCACTCAAATCCCTTCTATTTATTAAACAACTGGAAGAAGGGTTTGCATCTATCAGCTGACTAAGAGATGAACTGGTTTAAGGCAGCAATCATTCCTGTTAGCTTCTGGACCTCTTTGGGATTCTGAGATGGTTGCAGACTGTTAATTGCCTTAACCTAATCAGGGTTAACCTCAATTCTCCAGTGAGTGACCATGTAGCCCAGGAACTTGTCTGATCCCACGTCAAAAGAGCACTTGGAAGCATTAAAGCACAGCTTGTGTTTCCTTAGTATCCTAAAAATATCCCCGAGGTCTCCTACATGCTCGGACACCACCTTACTCTTTACCACCATATCATCTATATAGACTTCAATATTTTTACCCAATTGTAACTCAAACATCCTAGTCATCATTATTTGATAGGTAGACCCTGCATTTTTCAAACCAAAAGGCATCACCTTGTAATGGTAGTTTCCAATAGGAGTGACAAAAGCTGTATTTTCTTAATCACCTAAGGCTAGTGGTATTTGATGGTATCACTGAAAGGCATCTAAAAAGCTCATCTGAGGATGGCCTACAGTCGCATCCACTAGTTGGTCTATCCAAGGCATAGGGAAAGGGTCTTTTGGATAAGTCTTATTTAAACTTGTGAAATCTACACACACTCGCCACTTCCCACTTTTCTTTTTCACCACTACGGTATTGGCCAATCACTCAGGGTAAAAAAACCTCTTTAATAGCCCCAGCTTGCTTGAGCTTCATCGCCTCGTCTTTGACAACATCAGAATGATCCTTAGATGAGCACCGAGGTGATTGCTTTTTGGAGGTGACAGATGGATTGACATTTAAATGATGGCAGAAGAAGCTCGGATCCACCCCCAGAATTTCGTAAGCACTCCACGCAAACACATCAACTTTCCTTCTGAGAAATTCTATCAGCTCTCCCTTCTCCTGAGGAGGCAGTTGAGCTTCAACTTGAAAAAAAATTCTTCGGATCATCACCCACAACAATTTTCTTCAAATCCTCACATTTCACCTCTTCATCCGACCCATTGACAGATAACACCGAGGTCTTTAATTGCTATGAGCCTCCCTCAACTCCCAACAAGCTCTTCGATCTGATCCTCGAACGGATATTTCACCTTCAAATGTAGAGTGGAGGAAACAGCCCCCAGGGCATGAAGCTAGGGTCTTGCCACGATGGCTGTGTAGGGAGAATAGGCATCCACTACAATGTTCACCTCCACTACCTCTGAACTTGCTTGTACGAGTAGTTTAATCTGACCCTTTAGAATGACAACTTTTCCATCAAAGCTTACCAAAGGTGAATCGTATGCTGTCAAATCCTCAGGCTTTAGGTTCAGCCCCTTGTATAAGTCAAGGTACATAATCTCTGTACCACTGCCCTGGTCTACCATCACTCTCTTCACATCATGCCATTCTATCCTGAGCATGATCACTAAAGCATCATCATGTGGTTATACGGTTTCAACCTTGTCCTCATTTGAAAACCTCCACTCTAGCCCTTTTCGGCACAGGATTAAAGTCCTTGGCGAGTGGCAGAGCTACAAACATCACCCTGGAGGGTTGCGAACCAGTTCTCTCAAGAGCAACAAAGATGACATTAATTGTACCCAAAGGGGGCCTTGAAGAAGTATTACCCTGAGCCCTCGACCTTATTTGGTCTCCTTGCCCACTTGACCGGTACAAATACTGTTGTAACCTTCCATCTCTGACCAATTGGTCCAGATGATTCCACAAAGTTCTATAGTCCTCGGTGGTGTGTCCTCGTTCTTGGTGGTATTGGCAATGAAAACTTTGGTTGCACCTCTTGGGGTCTCCTCCCATCTTTTTTGGCCATTTGAAGTATGACTCATCTTGATTTTTTCCAAGACTTGATGTACTGGCTCTCGGAATACTGTGTTAACCACCTGAGGAGTCATAGACCCAGATTGCCCAGTAAAATCTCTTGGGGTCTGTTATTGTTGTAGCGGTCCAACGTGAAATCTCTCATCTCCTGAAGGATAACCTTACTCTTCCCCTTGCCTTGTTGTTGGTCCTCCTTGACCCGTTTATACTTATCTATCATATCCATGAGTTGTCATACATTGGTAGTAGGTTTCTCAGTCAAAGACTTCCTCAAGCCATGTTCGGTAGGTAGGTTGACCTTGATTGTCCTAATGGCTACATCAATAAATTCACCATCTATCTCATTGAACATCTCCTAGTATCTTTCCAAATATGTTTTCAGGGTCTCCCATTCTCTCATGGATAGAGACAACAAGGAATTTAAGGGCCAAGGAACCCTGCTGCATGTAATAAAGTGAGATCCAAACGCCTGAGTGAGTTCCTTAAAGGAATCAATGGAGCCTGCTCCTAAGCCATCAAACCACCTCATGGCCGCATGCCCTAAACTGGAGGGGAACACCTTACACATTAAGGCCTCATTCTTGGAGTGCACAACCATTCTCCAGTTAAAGTAGCTCACATGCTCCACATGGTCTGTTCTACTATTGTACATGGTGAACATTGGCTGAGTGAACCGCCAAGGAAGTCTCCCTTCCTTGATTCTGCGTGTGAAAGGTGATTTGGAGATTTGATTGAGTGCTCTACTCATCGTATCATTTCCTAAGCCTTTGGAAGATGAATTTCTGTTTCTGCGATCATGATGGATGTCTTCATTATATGAGAAAGACTTACTAGGAGGAGCCCTTAATCTGCGTCTGTAACTACAATCCTCTTCGTCGTCAATAGAAGAGTCAGAAATGGACGGAGTTCTCTTTCGCCGTTTGTGGCGCAGTTTTCTCTTCAGATAATCAATTTCTAGTTGCAGGGCCCTGGTATCCTCCTCTTGAGAAAGGTGGCTCCCATTTCAGGATTGGCTCTTGCTAGTGTGGGTGGTATGCACACTAACCTCCTAGTCTCTTCTTCGCCCAAGATTGACGAAATGGTCTTTACGCTGGTTCCCATAGATTTTGCCTGGTTCAGACTTGAAACTGCCATAGTTGGACGTTAGACTCACTACAACCCAAGTTCTTCCCACAAACGGTGCCAATTATAAGGACCCGATTTAAGTCCCTAACCCAAAAGGTGGATGGACTTAGGCCCAAAAAGCCTAAAACAATGAATTTGTAGAGAGTGGGTTGGAAAACTAAGTTTTAGTGAATCAGACAACAGGTGAAGTAGATCTTGATGACAAGAGAATGAAGATAGACAATTTTAAACTGTAAAAAATCATTCTTGGCACAGTCCGAGGAGATCGGTTCTTATATATTGATTCACAAATTTGATTACAAGTTCAGTTCTTGGTTGCTATAGTGTTTTTCTCTCAACTTCTCGATCCCTTCTCCATGGAGGGTCTCTTCCATTATATAGTTCTCTTTAGATGATCTTGGCCATACACTTGTTGATCATCCAAGCTACTACTTGAGTGCTTGTCTTATCGGATACTCTCTCAAGCTCTCTATGCATTGGGGTAGCCAATGCAGCACTGTTCAAGGGTCTTTTCCACATTAATGCAATCAGGAAGTTAGCTCCAGAACATTTAATGCGGTGGTAGCAACTTTCCCTTGAGATATTTCATGGCTTCCCTTTATTCTGCTCCTTCTGGATACTTATCCACATTAGTGGAGTTGTCCGGACCGTTGCCCTTAGTGTCAGACCACACCTTCTGACCTCGACTTTCCCCTGCTGAGGAAGTATTCCTCCTTGGACATCCTTTACATACCAATACAGGTTCTTAGAAAGGTGTTTACCAGTCCTCGGACTATTCATGTCCTCGAATTGGGCCCTGGCCCAATATATATGTAGACATGCATTCCTGAGTCTATCACCCCTACAATTATTATTAT
Source organism: Quercus lobata (assembly GCF_001633185.2). Classification (NCBI taxonomy): domain Eukaryota; kingdom Viridiplantae; phylum Streptophyta; class Magnoliopsida; order Fagales; family Fagaceae; genus Quercus; species Quercus lobata. Next base: position 26,839,862 of record NC_044913.1, read on the forward strand.
TATTATTATTTTTGAGAATTGAACTTCATCATTATTTAGTCTGAGAGGAGAAAAACAAGCTATTTTTGTTTTGTTTTGTTTTTTGTTTTTTTTTAATGATAATTCAAAATACATGGGGGAGTGTTGGAAATACCAATAGGTAATCTATCAGAGCTAAACTACAAAACTCTTGGAGAGAAATAGAGTATTTAATCTAATCATGCCTAGTTTAGGCGTTTCTACCGTGTTTGTTTTTTTGGTTTGTTTTTTTGGTCATTTCTACCGTGTTTTATTTTGGGCTAAAATGCAAAATTCACCATCTAAGTTTCTTTAGAATTTATTTCAGTCCTCTAATTTTATTTTCATTCATTTCATTCCACTAGTGTCCGTTTGGGATCTGCTTATTTTGTTGAAATTGAATTTTTTTTTACTGAAAATACTATAGATAAAGGTAAAAATTAGCTGAAATAGTACAATGAGACCCATGAATAGTATCAAAAAATGCAGTGTGATTCATAAATAGTAGTAAAAATAAGCTGAATAATAAAATAAGTTAGCAAAAATAATTACCAAACGGACAATAAGGGTCTGTTTAGATACCGTTTATTGCTAAAAACTAAAAACTGAAAACATTGTAGCAAAATAAATTTTAAATGTGTAAATAGTGTTGTGGGACCTAAATTTATATTGAAATCTGTGTTTGGATGACTTTTATGGGTCTGTGAACAGTGCCATGGGACCCACACTTTTTCAGCAAAACACACATACGCAAATGTGCTTTTCATTTCAATGCAATCCAAACACTCACTAAATTAGAGTACTAAAAATTATAGGATTGAAATAAACAAAAACAAAGTTAGCGGACTAAAATGAATTTTGTTGAAAAATAGAGGGTAAGTTTTGTATTTTAGCCTTTATTTTATTAGCTGTAGTCTCTTGTTCTTTATGAAATACTATTAATTTTTTTTGAAAGATTTGGTTGGAAAAAAACTTTTTTTTTTTTTTTAATCATAAAACAGAGAAGAAGAGAAGGAAATACGAAAACAAAAATGTTTTTAATGTTTCCAAGATCCACCCTTTTGTTACATATTTTGTTATGAAGCGTCCCAAATTGCTCCATTCTGTTAACTTGTACAAAGAATAAACCCATTGGTAATGTATTAAGTTGTTGTTTTTTCTTGGTGAGAAAAACTGAAAACTTGCCCAAATAATATTGTCCACTAGGTGTCAAAGCATAGCTGGTACTTATTATAGTGATCAGAATCATCAGATCTTTTTCTGTTACATAACTTGTAAATTTTAACCTAAATCTAGTGCAACATATTAGAACTTTTATATTATTAGCCAAGGTTGTTCACTTTCTTGCCAATTTAGTAAAAAAATAAAGTTGTTCACTTGTTATGTAAACATCATGCTAACCAAATCATAAAATTTTGTCCTTTATAAATTGAAACTACTAATTTTTCCAAATACTTTTATTGTGCGGTTTTGTACCTCTCTCTATTTAGGCATATGTTCGATTTAAACTCTTGTAATTTAAATTCCTGTCACCTATTGTCGTAACTATCGAATTATTAAATAAATAAAAAATTCAAATCATCCAAAGAGCGCATTTCACTGCCTCTCTATCCTGTGTGCCTTCTTGGATTGCCCTTGCTAAGACCCCTCGAGCTTTCCTTCTTCAGGATTATTCTCTCATAATTAAGGTAGGTTTTATTTTCTATAAACTTTTTTTATAGGGTGTTTAATTCTTGTTATTAGGCTTGAATTTGGGTGATTCTTGTAATCTGCTATTAATTTTTGCCTCAGCTACTTCAAACGTTATATGCCTATTGCAACATTGTTCTGAATTTTCGATATTAGAGGTTAAATTCTAGAATGTTGATTTTTCTTACTTGTATAATTTCCGATGAACCTTTTTTCTTTTGTTGAGAAAAATGAGCATTAAATTATGATTTCAGTTATAAAGATTTTGGGTCTTAAAATAAAATTTCTGCCTAGCTTGAGAGGATCTTGATGCAGAATAACGAGACAAATATTTGTTACACTCAAAACTGCCTAAACCCAATATGCATGCTTTGTTATTCTGGCTAAAAGTCAGGCCCACCATAGCATCACCAAAGCAAAAACCTTTTTGTTAGAGTGCGTACGTTGAACCAATTTTAGTGCTCGATAACTTCAAGGAGTTGGTCTAATGGTTTTCATGACCCCATGTGATTCATGAGGTTCTGGATTATATTTCCTAGCCAATACCTTGGAGCCACCTTCAAGAGGTTGCTCTCTATAATTATCGAGTGTGTGTAGGACGAGGAATTATACTCACCAGGGGATTAGTTGTTGCTCTATATGTTTTGCACACTGACGTTTAAAAAAAAAAAGCCCAGGTGAGATATGGCCCTAAACAATTGGTATGCAAGATGCAACAATTGAAGAACTTAGATTAGTCTTGGCCTTGGGCTCTGTGTTTCCAAAATTCTTCAGTATAGTTAGAGTAGGACTTTTAAGGCATTATAAAAATCAGTATTTCTTAAACCCATGGAGTTTCGTTATGAGTAATGTTAGAGAGAGATAATATTTTTCACTGTTTTTCTTTTTAAAAACAATTGTTGATATAGTTTATTGTGATTGGTATAACATTATTTTTACCGAGGTTTGTTACTAATGCAACTTTTATTATGCAAAAATTCTAATAGATAATGTCAGTAGAATTTTAAAAAAAAATTGTGAAAAATGTTGGGCTGGTTCTTTAATGGGATGGCTTTGTCAACAAGAAAGTGAGAGGATGATAGAGTCCTTTGCTTTTATATTTTGTTCATCATGAATTGGGAAGCTATGAAATTATAGAATAATAATGGCATATATATATATATATATATATATTCATATACTTAGGGATTTCATTCTCGTTGAAAAAATATCCAAGCTCCTATTAAGAGGACGAAGAAACAAGAACAAGCTAGAAAAAAAAAAAATTGCTTTATTATTTGTTAATTCTAATATCAATGCTGGATTATATTACATTTCTTTGTATTTGGGGTGCACAGATGACATGTTATTTTTCTTTCTTACAACTAGTGCGTGAGGGAGGAACTTTGAACCCATGTTTCCCCCAGACAAGAGACTAGTGCCATTGAACCACAAGGCTTGGTGTTTCATGTGGCTAATATAATTACAATGCATATGTTATGTTGTTTTCCTACTTTATTTATAAGGTGTTAAGTTTGTGACATTTTCAATTGGTGTTTCAATTGCTCCTATCATTTTTTTTCTGAATGGTTAGTAGTACTTGTCACTAATTATGATAGATACATTATCTGAATGATCCAACTTTTTTTCTTTTGCAGCTTAATTTGGGAAAATGCCTGAGATTATGTTAGGAAGCCACACTGTAAAATCTCATGGAGTCAAAGTGGCAAGAGGACATATGCATGACTGGATAATTCTTTTGGTTCTTGGGGTAATAGATATCGGTCTGAATGTTATAGAGCCTTTTCACAGATTTGTTGGGAAAGACATGATGGCAGACCTGAGATACCCATTTAAAGAGGATACTATCCCTTTTTGGGCTGTTCCAGTTCAGTATACAAATTCTTTGATTTTGCATTTGTAATTTTGTATACCTAATGTTACTTGTGATTTCAAATTATATTACCTTCTATAAGGAAATGCCCTTACACTTTCTGTTTCCTGTGACAGTTCTATGCTGTACTGTTGCCATTTGCTATATTTACTATATATTACTTTCGAAGAAGAGATGTCTATGATTTGCACCATGCCATATTGGGTAAATCTCCTTTCCTTTTCTAGGCTTTTGATAAACCTGCTTTCACTGCTTGTAACTCATTGTATATTGTTTGCAATGCAAGATCAGGCACTCTATTTTCTCTTCTAATAACTGGAGTTATTACGGATTCAATCAAAGATGGTGTTGGTCGACCACGGCCAAACTTCTTTTGGCGGTGTTTCCCTGATGGAAACCAGGTGTGTCCTTAATTTCATACCACCTCAACCTTCTTTTCTCTTTTTTCCTTCAATTTTTTGATGGGATAGATAGTCCTCTTAATTGTGTATTAAGCCAATATGTTATTATCCTCATGCTCTGACATGTCAGGTCTTCCATCCTGTAACATTGGATGTCGTTTGTAATGGAGATAAGCGAATTATAAAGGAAGGATACAAAAGCTTTCCTAGTGGACACACTTCATGTACGTAGAAGAGCTATTTACAGGTTACTTGTTTTTGCAGAATAACAACCACCTTTGGATTATTTATTAACCATGACATGATACATACATATCTAATTCATTTATTCCTCATCTTCATCTCTGACATTGTTTTATTTTGTGTTCGATGCATATAGTCTTAGCATTATTTTCAACATATATATACCTTACAAAGACTAGTGGGAATTTTTATTAAATTGTAATTTGTCATTTGAAACAAAAAGAGTCCATATCACAGTTAAGATTTTTATTTTCTAGATCTAAAAATGTACATAGTATTAGTATTAAATGATGAGTTGGCTTAGGCTTAATTCTATGGGGTTTGCCTTTCATTGGATTGAATTTCAGTGAGGGTCACAAGTGAGGATTGTGGGGGTAAGGGAGGACACTGAATGCACTTCTAAATTTGTATATTTAATCTGAACCATTAAATAGAAAAATTTCAAATGGAAAAAAAAAAAAAAATCCTTTTCCTGTTCATCATTATTGCCTTAGCAGCTCAAACAATTGGGTTAAGTGTTCAGAATGCCTATTAGTAACTCTACTCTTCTAGTTATTCTGAAGAAGAGTAAAAATTGTTACTTAAAAATGTGGCAAGAAATTAATTTAAAATTACCATCAAAAGGGTTGGTAAAGGTGATTTAATTTTGTAGGTTTCTTGAGTTTGAATCTGCCAAGCATGAAGAAGCCATAAAGTTTTCATATAAGACAAACATACAAACAAACTTGGTGAGTGGTGTAGTGGGTTAACTAGAGCAGCTGGTTTGGTCCAGTAATGATAAGAATTGATAACAATGCTTAATTCATTGAACCACAAAGATGCCTTGGAATATTCAATAGCTGCGGAATGTTTTCAAAATGATTCTGTAAAATACTTAAGGAAAATTCCTGACTTCCATTCTTGTTTGGGATCAGGAGGGTCTCATATTCATTTCTCCTGTTCTTTGCTCAGTAATTAGAGGCGTTATATGGTAGCATAAGATTTGGTCATTCACACTTCGATCCATAGATGGTGGTGCAAATACACTTGAGCTCACTTTGATTATGGTCATCAATGTGCAGGGTCTTTTGCAGGTCTTGGTTTCCTTTCATGGTATTTATCAGGGAAAATTAGAGTGTTTGATCGCAGGGGCCATGTTGGAAAACTTTGTGTTCCATTTCTTCCATTGCTTTTTGCTGCTTTTGTGGGAGTTTCTCGTGTTGATGACTACTGGCATCATTGGACAGATGTCTTCGCTGGAGGTCTTATAGGTTTGCACTAAAATAAATTAATTAGTGTGATTAATTTCTTTTTTGATCCTACTTTATCTTGGTAAATTGGATCCTATATCAATTAACATAAACGATTATCTCACTGATCCAATTCCCTTTTAATTTTTTCAATGCAGGATTAACAGTAGCCTCATGTTGTTACTTGCAGTTCTTTCCTTTTCCTCATTCTGTGAATGGTATGTCTCATTTACTTTTAATTTCTAAATGCTAATATTTTTTTACTAAGTGAGGTTGGTGTTAATTTTTTAAATAAGATGAAATTTGGTCAATTTTACACAAGTACTATTGTTGCATGATCTATCACAATAGTATTTTTTCTACAAACCGAATGCCTTTCAAAACTGTAATGTTGAAATCACCTGATATCAACCATTGTTTAGTGAATCTCTTGTACTTGGGACGAGTTATTAAGATTAGGAGAGGGATTTTTGAGTAATCATAAGTAATTGATCTAATAATGGTCATGAATTGCTCCTTGGTAAGGTTCATAGAACATAATAGATTCATATAATCCTCTACATTTGATCTGCATGTGTGCCTTTTGTGTTTTGAAAGGTTACTACAGCTGTGGTTTGGAGTAGGAAATACAGAAAGTGAAGTTCCATTGGTGCCATTGGGGATAAGATTTAGATTCATATTTTGTGGCTTTAAATGATACTGTTGTTTCATTCATGTATGGTGGTCTAAACAGAAAATAAGAAAATATGCTCGGGATATGAAATCAGCAAATATTGCAGCCAATTGTGAAAATATGTATCTTATTTGTGCACTTAAAACTTATGGTTGTACTTGTATCAATTGTTCAAACACTTTGCTAGCAAAGGGGCTTTTATAAGTGAAATGCTTGGAATTTTGTTTATCATCAATCTTCTTATTCTTTATTGTCATGTTTAATCTTTAGTCTCTTCTCTTCTGGACATCCAGGTTGGGCACCTCATGCATATTTTCAAAATTTGTCAGAGAGCAATAATGTTCCTCGAAACTCTTTAAGAAGGGCTCGCTCTCTTGGTATGGAGCTACATGAAGCACAAACTTTATTTATAAGACACGACAAAAATAAAGAAATTGGAGAACCCAGTTCAGAAAGTACAAGTCCATCATTAGATTCAATGGAAGATGGGACAAGCAGATACTGATTTTAGATTTTTTTTTAAATTAAAAAAATATGAAACAATTAGACATGTCTATTTACATAGAAAATCCAACTTGTCACGTATATATTCTAACTTTAAACTATGTATAGGACTTGGTATGTGATCACTTCCTATAGATGTTCTTGAATTTTTATTGGGCCATATTTCTAAAAGCAGTCTATATTCATAATACATATACTTTTTTTCCCCCCAAAATTTAGGAGGGTGATGGTCACCCTAGCCCAGTAGTGCCTCCGTCCCTACTGCCCATAGATTTCATTGTTCTTAAGAAAAGAGTAATAATTTAATATTTTGGGAGAAATGTTCTTTCCACATATAACAGTAGATTTTGTTTCCACATCTAATAGTAGATTTTTTTAATTAAATTTATGGTGTGATTTGCCAGGAGAAAACATTATTTTCGAAGTATTTAAATAATTTTTTCTAACAAAATACGTAACTAAACATAAACCAAAAAAATACATCAAATAACATTAAATCAATGTCACTTTTAAATTACAATCCCCTTGTCAAACAGGCTGCTAAAAGATTTGGGCTTACCCAACCATTTTTAGGCGACAAGGCAAAGATTTCCTCCAAAATGTAGGCTGGTCCATTGCTTTTGGGGCGATATTAACAAGTAGCCAGCCCAGCTTTTGGATCCCACAGTGTTGAAACCGTTGTGGACGCCACCTACCTCTAGAACTCCCTCTCTACTTTGCATTGTTTTTATTCGATTTATCTGCTGCATTTTATGACCTACTTGTTATTTTTTTGTTGATGAAAATGACCTATATTTAATTCTAGCTTAAAAGCAGTCTTGTCATTTCCAAAAAAAAAAAAAAAAAAGCAGTCTTGTCATTTCCCAAAAAAAAAAAAAAAAAGAAGCAGTCCTGTCATTTGGCTAAGCATTTAAATGATAGAATTAGGTTCTCCAAAAATTAAAAAAGTGATAGAATTAGAGCCAACCACCCCAACTCCCAAACTTGCTTGAAAATGTAACAAGTTAACAACATAAAGGTCGCTAGCGTGTTCTACTCTACGTTACTGCTAAAACAGTTCCAAGTAGAATTATGAGACTTTTTTTATTTATTTTTTATTTTATTACAAGATAGAATTTTATTCTAACTTAATTTAGATGTATATGTATATAAAATTTTCTTTTGAAGACTTGAACTCCGACCTTTACCTTTACCCCATCCCCACAAGGCAAAGATTTCCTCCAAAATGTAGGCTGGTCCATTGCTTTTGGGGCGATATTAACAAGTAGCCAGCCCAGCTTTTGGATCCCACAATGTTGAATCTGTTGTGGATACCACCTACCTCTAGAATTCCCTCTCTACTTTGCATTTTTTTTAGTCGATTTATCTGCTGCATTTTATGACCTACTTCTTATTCTTTTTGTTGATGAAAATGACCTATATTTAATTATAGCTTAAAAGCAGTCTTGTCATTTCCCTAAAAAAGAAAAAGAAAAAAAGTAGTCCTGTCATTTGGTTAAGCATTTAAGTGATAGAATTAGGTTCTCCAAAAATTAAAAAAGTGATAGAATTAGAGCCAACCACCCCAACTCCAAAACTTGCTTGAAAATGTAAAAAGTTAACAACATAAAGGTCGCTGGCGTGTTCTACTCTACATTACTGCTAAAATAGTTCCAAGTAAAATTATAAGACTTTTTTTTATTTTATTTTATTACAAGATATAATTTTACTCTAACTTAATCTATTAGTATATGAGTGTAAAATTTCTTTTTGAAGACTTGAATTTCGACCCTTATCTCCCACCTCACAAGCACTTATACTTGTGAAATGACTATCACATTAAGGAAATACGGTGGTAATTATGAGACTTTTTATCATAAAAGAATTAAATGAGACTTTGCTAAAAAAAGAAAAAGAAAAAGAAAAAAAAAAGACTAAAGTGTAGACACTAACTCATTTGATTTGACTAATGGCGTTTGAGGCTTCCAATTTATCAGTTTGGGATAGGTTGTTTCGTTATAAAATAAATTGAATTAAAGGTATCTTCTAGATTCTCGGAGAAGGAAAAGAGTGGTTTTTATTTTTATTTTTATAATTTATAAAGTCATAAATGTGGGTAAAAAAATAGGTTATTGTGAAATTATTGAGAGATAAAATAGTTGAAAAATTATACAATAATTTAGGAGTATGATTATATTGTGTACTCCTTGCTCATAAATAGTGAGTCTCATCATGAATTTAATAAGTAAAATCCACTATTATGCAAGATAAGGATAAAGATTGAGATATTATTTCACTCCTAGAGTATTGTACAATTAGTTAATTAGCCATAATCTGGTTTAACGGGTTTCCTTCTAAGGTGAGTTAAAGGGTGATTGAAAACAAAGAATAGAAAATGAGGTTGGTGAACAAATAATTGTCCACTTAAAACTTTTTTGATTTCTGCTAATTACGGTGCTTGTAATAATTGGGGATAATGTGTAGGAAATTGTGGAATGAATAGTAATACATAGAGGACCTATATAGAGAGAGATTAGATAACCTACTAGTAGTAGTAGAACAATATAAGTACAAGGGTATAATACAATGCAATACAAATAAGTATAAGTACGTCTATACAATGGGATCAAAGAGTGGGCTGGGGCCTCTAATACACTAACAACCCCCTCAAACTCATTGTGGGGGATGAGAGATCATTTTGAGTAGTTTAGATATTATATGTGGGCCCATTTGGTAAAAGATTTTTAGTAATATAGTTTGTATTTTTTGGAAATACATATAGGTAAAAAAATGTATGAAAATACATGTAATATTGTTTAAACACTGAAAAATGTTATTTAAACAACAGTAACAAACGGTCCCTAAATCACGGAAACGCCTTAAGGTGTGACTTGGTGAATCTATTTGCAAGCTACTCATGAGTCATGAGAGGGAATTGAGTGAAGTTGGAGGGAGCTATGAAGAAGATGATGTCGAGCAATGTTACAATCAATTGTTTGGTACGTTTTTGGAAGATGTGATTACAAGCAATATGGGTGGCACTCTTGTTGTCACGGTGTACAGGAGTACTAGTAGAAGCAAGCTAGAGACTTAAATCTTGTAAGAGCTAACATAACCAATGGAGTGTCGAGGTAGTGTCAGCAAGAGTCGGGTATTTAGTCTCAAATCTCAATACTAGATCAAGCAACAATGATCTACATTGAGTTATAAGGGAGGAATCAAGAAGAAAGAAGTACCCAATAGTGAAACAACAAAAAGGAGAAGCATCAATATTAGAGCAAGCAACCAGGGTCTATAGTGAGTGTACTGTGGAGGTGTGCAACAGGGGCAAAAGTTTCCTCGCATTTAATGTCATTCTCTTGAGATGAAACCTTTAGCCAAAGAGGTGAGCTTTTAATCTCTTCAAGAGAGAGTGGTGGAGGAGAGGGGCATGTGGAATTTTGTCATTTTTGTGAAGAGCTCGTATTCCTAGAAGATGATATGATGAGACCCTAAGGAATTGAAACGTACAGGATCCTAGCTAACACCTATATTCTTAAAAGCGTTTTCAACCGCGATAATGACAATAATTGTTGTCACCAATATTCTTAAATGGGGGATGACGAGAGTTTATTTTTTGACGAGCTCTAATTGAGATGAGAGGAGGAAGATCTAAAGGTTGTTGTACCAATCAATGAGGCTAATGCAGAAGGCTTCATTAGTCAAAGAGGTTTTCTAATAGGGTTTCTTAAGTTCTTGAGTGACAAAGCTACAGTTTGCGGCGTTTGAGAAAGCTATACGTAGATTGAGACTAAATAAGGTCATTTTTGCAACCCAAAATGGTATGAGCAATGTGAGAAATCTCATTTCGAGTCATTTAGACACATCAAATGTATAAACAAACCTATGAAATACATGGTCAAATGAAAGTTGGTCAATGATCAAAGTCAACAGGTTAATCAATGGCAACCGAGACGTATGTCAGACACGTATTGGAGCATGTCTCACATGTGCCAGGAGGGACGAAGCGCATGGCTCAATGTGGGCGATGTGTGAGGCACATGGATTGAGGGACAAAACTTTAAGTGGCGTGTGAGGGTCCAGGAAAGCTCCATATTAGTGGAGTACTTTCGAGTGACATGCTCAGGCTAGGGACTCAAAGAGGAAGCTCAAGAGGTTGAGATTTGAGAGGATTAATGCACAAGCTACTACGTGAGGATGTTGCAAAGGGATCAAAAGAGAGAGTTTCATAACCTTGGTCTAATACCATATAGAAATTCAGAATGATGATACATGGAGTGTACATCAGAATGAATAGTAATATACATATATATATAGAGAGGCAAAATAACTTAGCAGTACTAGTACGTAGTATAATACAAGTATAAAAGCATAGAATAGAATAGTATATTAGTATAAGGAAGTATACAGACATATCTAAAGAGTGGGTTTGTGCCCAAAACCAAATACTGTGTTTTTGATACACCAATAGTGCTTAACCCAAAGTCATAATTTAACAATAATCTAGAATTTATGATCATAATGATGTTGGTGTATCTTTTCCAAGCCTATGTGCCAAAACATCACCAATATTGTATAGCTTTTCAAAAGTGTCTTCCTTGTCAAGGTATATATAACTGCACTTTTTACACAATAGACAAAATAAACTGATAAAAAATATATATTTGTCAAGAGGCGGAGTTAATCGTTTCATTTCTTGCACATGCAAGACGCTGAACCTTATTTGCTCAATATATATGACTTTCTTTTCAGATGAGTAATGGCTACTTTTCCTAACATAGTCAAAACAGCACGAGTGCACGACATTTATATTACACTTCTCATTGAATGAAAAACAAGAAACTATGATAATTGGTTACCTTTGTTGTCCCGGTTACTTGTACGACATACACACGTGTTAAGCTGAAAAACTTGTTTGGAGAGGGAGACTTAATATAATTAATTAATCCAGCAAGATGACAACTCCAATCCACGAGGAACTGTGGCAAAGGTAAGATTTTTGTTGTATTTTGAAAGAAAGATGAGAGTAATTACTTACTGCAAACCTAATTCCAACCCCCCTCCCCCCCTACAGAAACATCACAGGCGCTGTACTCAATTGATGGCAAAAAGTCCATAATGCGATGGCAAAAAGTCCTCCCATTTAACGCGATTCACCTACCTTTAATTTAATTTTCCTGTAACCTATCTTACCTAATAATCCACTAGCGTAAAGTAGTCCTCTTTTTTTATTTTTTTTGGTGGTTAGTTTCATGTCTGCTCACTTCTCTTTATTCAATTTTACAAAAAAGTAAAAAGGAAAAAAAAAAAAAAAAGGTTAACAACTATCTAAGGTATTGATTTAGCAATTATTTTTAAAAATTTTTTATAGAAAAAAAAGAGCAAATGATTTTTTTATAATTTTTTTTTATGAAAGTGGTATTAAAATTTTTTTAAAATAATTTATTGACAAATGCTTTAAAGATACTAATAAAAAATATTACTATAAAATTTAATCACTAATAATAAATGAGATTGACGAATTTTAAAAATACAATAAATGAATGTTAGAATTATATTTTTGAGATTAGTGACCTATAAGTTTGTAAATACTATTATGTAGGAGTAATAAAATTTATAAATATGTTTAGTGTCACTCTTTAATTTAAACTTTACTATCACAATTTTTGTTACAATTTGTAGAACTGGTGGTTAAGTTTAACCTTCACGCATGACTGCCTTTTTTTTCTCCATCCCTCATCATGGTCCATCACGTGAAATTGTGAGAAAGTTGTGCTGTTGTGGCACAAAGACTCTCTCTTTAAGCCTCTCACCTATCTTTGCTTTTCGCCTTATGACTCCACTCGTAGCTCTCTCCCCATATAACTCCGCTCACCTCCTTAGCCTTTAATGAGGTAGCCCTCTCTTTGAGTTTTCAAAGTTAAAATACTCACCCATATTGTCTTTACTCAGTTGGCTTCATTCCCCGTTCCATGCCTTTGGCCATGTAGCACCCCATCTCTCTCTGTCTCTCTCTCTCTCTCTCTCACACACTCACACACACTCACACACAGACAACATGATCATGGAGTCGGACATTATTCCATTTTGTGGAATCATGGGAAGGCGCAGGTGCAGAAGAAGATATCATAGACTAAAAAGTGAGGAAAATATACAGATTTCTATATCAGAAGTTCCAAAGTATGCAAAGACTAGAGTGGCACCAAAGGCAACCTTATCAATCAAGTTCTTAAAAAGATTTAGAGATGATTATGTGGAAATGATGCTTTGCTTAGCGGGACATATTGCGCAGTTGAATAATGGTAATGTTTACTTATATAAGAAGATCCCAAATGCTCCACTTTTCTCACCTTCACAGGGGGTTGGTTTCCGAGCCAAGTTCTTTTAAGCTTAAGTAACTTGCCTTTTCTTTTATCTTCTCTATCTTGTATCTTTCATGCTTTTTTTTTTTTTTTTAATATATATTTTTTTCTAAGTTTCTTATGTAGATGGAATGATCTTGTTCCTGTATAAATTCTATCTCTGTCCTTTGTGGTGAACTCAGAAATGAGTGAATGTTCAACCACCCTTTTCTTTTTGGTTTTCTTTGTTATCTAGTTGGTAGCTGCATAAATGTGGAGATAACAGTATCAGATCAATGGTTGATTAATATAAGCATCAACCGTTGTATCATATTATTTGAGTAGTATTGAAAACTGTGAAAGTAATATTCTCTCATCTTCCTTCTTAATAATAATAATAATAATAATAATGAGTTCCATTAATTAAATTTCAAGTCAAACTCACAAATTTTGTGAGGAAAAAGCATTAATTTAAGAGCATTAATTTGAATAAATTTCTCTAATTTTTTGCTAACGAGTACCCTAAGGGTACTCATTAACAATCATTTTAAGAAAGTTTTGACATCACTTTTATGGGAAATGAAAAAAGCTGTCAAAATATTAATTGTTTTTTTTTTCTTTTCCCATAAAAACTTTCTTTAACTGGATTTTTAACAATTACCCTAAGGACACTCGTTAGCATTTCCCTTTTTATAATTCAAGATATTTATTTTAGAGTTTTCTTTAAAAATTTAAAACGAGAGCCATCACACCTTCCATTTCCACTACAAAAAAAAAAAAAAAAAAAAAAAAAAAAAAAAAAAGCTAGGGAATATTTGCCATGCATATTTATTTGGAGAACAAAAAGAATAGTTTCTTACTAGGATTTTATTGTTCCTGTAACAAAAATTAACAAATAAAATGAATTTTCTAATTTATTAAATTATGCTCTAAATAATAATATTTTACAAATTTGTATTATAAACATTAGGAGATATTACTTCACTAGAGCTTTGACGTATCTTATATTCCTAAGAGTTTACATCCCTATTCCACCATAGGGATCTATATTGATTTCATTAATAGAGTTTACGATAATGCAATCTCATTATCCATCTCCAATCGCTGCCTTCAAATTTTGATACTAGATATCACAGTAAAATCTGTCTCCCACATCGCAAAAATTAAAATTGCTGGCGGTATCCTAAAAATTCTTCCTAGAGGACACTCCCAATGAGCAAGTCCTTATGAACATATGGATGCTTCATATCTTGTGTAATTGAATCAAGGAAGTAGCCAAAAAAAAAAAGTAGCACGGATTTTCAGACCTAACAGCGAGATCAATACAATCCCACCATGTGGAAAAGTTTGATAATGATCCTTGATTCTTACATGTTTTTATGATACCCCAAATTATGTGGATTTGATTGGATTGAATTATTTAAGTGTGAGTTGTGCGGGTATGTGCAGATCAAGCGTTTACTAGGTGGATTTTGGGTTTATAAGTGATTATAAGGAGCCTTAGTTATAACTTGACTAGTCTTTTTAGAGTATTAGTGTAGATGTGACTATTGTTTTCCTTGAGTCATTACAAATAACATTAGAACAAACGTGACAACGCAATATGGCTTGGGGCATTGCAACAAAATGAGGATCCTGACTAGGACATCAAAAATTTAAGTGCAGGAAGATTGTAATATGATAAATTGTGTAGATTTTATTAGATGGACTATTTTAATGTGTGTTGTGTAGGAGGGTGTACATTTGTGTTGACTAAGTAGATCCTAATTGGCCTTGTAACTAATTACAAGAGGTTCCAATTGTAACTTAACTAGTCATTTTGGGCTATAAGCGCAAATATGACTAGAGCTTTTCTCAGGCTATTACAATTCCCGCGTGCTACAATCATGAAAAAGGAAGGTAAGCAAACATGGTGCTACACCAAAGCATAAAAAATTGAACTCAAATATCATATGCATTCTAAAATTATAATTGAATCATTTCCATGCATAAAAAAAGGATTGCCAAACATGATATTTCACATATGTCACATTGTAATAAGTTCGAGCATCAAAGGGTCACACATGATTAATCTTGAGGCCACGTAATCAAAAGTTCCTAGAGATGTGTTAAGTACTTAAGTTTCCCTAGATTAAGACATGAAACCAAAGATGATTGGCAATATATAATTTTCTTGGCATCCAAAGATCCGAAAGTTTAGCATGAAGAGCGAATCTTGACTTCAAACTCAAGTTTTTTCTCATGGAAAGATACAAGCTTCATAATAGATTTATGTCCCAAGTCAGAAAGAATTAGGTCTGTAAACTAACCAAGCTTTGTTGAGTAGTGTATATTTGAGTTTGGCTTGTCAGTAAAAGTCAAAATTTCAAGCTTAGCTCGAACTCGTGACAAGCTTAAAATAATTTTTGAGCTTGAGCTTGAGCTTGTGAGAAAGCTAAAAAACTTGAGCTTGGCTTGATTGACTTGATTAATTAGTCAATCCAAGCTTGAGCTTAATATAAAGCTCAAACTCGAGCTTAGGTCAAGCTTTTAAGCTTGAGATTTAACAAAATTATATTATGAATGCCTAAATCTCCAAAAATCAAGTAAAAAAAAATAATAATAATAACATACTCATTTTATCATGCCTCTAAGTCCCAACTACAATTAGCCATTGTTCAAATTACGACTTTACATAACTAGCATACTCATTTCCATCTATTCATCCTTCATTATATTGTCTATAACTTATTCAACAATTGTTCGAAATACAATTTTTACATTCATGTTATATGGTGAAGGAATAGAATAAGACTTGTTTTGTAACTATTATGAATGGGAAATGACTAACATGTTTCATAACTTTGCATTAGATGGTTGATGAGGAAAAACCATACATGACCCACTCAAATTTAGAGAAAAAAAAAAAATGTAACTAAAGTCTAAAGTGGTGTTTGGTCAGTTTAGAGTAAAGGGAAAAATTAAGGTAATGGGTAGTATTTCCATATTGACCATGTTATTATTAAGATATGTATAATGAGTATATTTAAAAAAAATACATATCAAGCTTATAAATGAGTCTATGCTCAATTTGTTTTGTATCGAGCCTTATAGCCACGAGCTTGTTCATGAACAAATATTTTTGCTTAGGCTCAGCTTGTTTATCAAATAAACCTTAAACTAAGGTTCAAACTTGACTTATTTATAAACAAACAAACATAAATGAACTTTTTATTGAACCGACTCCAAATTGTTTATGAACGGCTCATTTACCATTGAATCATAAAATTATTTTGTTGAGACATTTTGTCAAACAAGTTAAGTGCAAGTGGAAAGGGATAGGACAAGGACAGCCATTCAACCACGGAGACCAATCCATTCGATACAAAATTTGTCCAAGGCAAGTTATTCCCATCAACAAAGCACCAAAAGAATACTATGGCCGGATATTCCAATGTCCAAAATCCGGATTTAAAAAAAAAAATATATATATATATATATATATATATATTAAAAAGAAAGAACAAGAATGATAATTGTCTTACCCTACATGGCTTGGAAATATTTATGATTGCTTGGGTTTTGAAAAAATCCTTGATCTTCCACCTTTGGACTTTTGAAGGAATCCTGTATCTTTGATTTTCCTTTTGCTTGGATCAATGGGCACCAAAAAAGAAAAAAACAAGCAGCAACCTGCACTATACAACTCTAACACAGAAACCAACACCTACACAAAATTTTTTGATTGCAACTTGACATTAGCAATGTTGAATTCTATACATATTTTTAAATGGAATTGGACATTCCTAATGTCAAGTTTTGCACAAAATTTTGAAAAAAACAATTAAGTGGCAAAAATGTATAAAACAATAATGTCAAGTTCCAAAACATGGGTATTTTGCTACATAGTTTGAAAATGAGGCTGTTTAATTACATAGTTCAAAAATTAAGGCTAAACAACCATTTTTCCTTAGAATGTATGCACTTGTTCTCCAAACAATTTCAACAAGAATAGTCTTCACAAACTGTTCCTCAGTTTGCTTCTGTAAAGTTGTGATTTTCAACTATGTTTTGTTGGCTTTGATTCCATGTCAAATTTGATTATATTTTAGTCGATCATTTCCCTAGATGTTTGTGGGATTTAATGTAAGAGTTTAGTGTGAGAGTTTGGTGAAGATTTATGAAGAACAATGAAGTTTGCGACTTGCTCGCGACTGACTCTCGAGTGGACAACCTACGAAAGATAACATGAGAAGCACATGCTAAAAGCTAAATGGTCAAGTGCTAGGAGGAATTTCATGAGTCATTTCACGACTGGACCAACTCGCAAATGACCCGCGAAACTCTCTACTTGGATGTTTTAAAGTATGCTTTTCTAATTTCTTTACCCACACTATATAAACCAACATTACTCACTAAATTGTAAGGAGACTTTCAGTGCGAAAACCTTAGAAATACACTTGAGAGTTAGAGATTGTAAACCCACAATCATCTACACAATTTCTCTTAGTTTTCCTCTACTCCTACCTCTCCAATTACAAATCCTTGAGAGGTTCTTAGCCCAAACACATACTTCACCCAATCTAAGTGTTGTGAGTTGTTTTGGTGCATGTTGGAATCATTGGAAGAAGCCATTGATTGGCAGATGCAATTTGGAGCTACTTACAGGCTTCGGATAACTAGTAAAGACATGACTCGATGAAGTCCGATGGGAGCTGGAACTCAATGGGTTCAAGTATATTGGGTAGATTAGACTTGGAGGGTCTTTTTGATATCCTTGTACTCCAAATGTATTCACTAGTGGATCATTTTGGCTTGGAGGGCCGCAGAAAGGTTTTTCACCAAGTACGTTAGTTTTCTCTTCGATACCACATCTCGGTGTCATCTTGTGTTTGCATTTCTCTTCTTTTACTCTTTGTGCTTTTCATTTATTGTTTATTGTATTTGATTATGCACTAGAGTGTAGTTTTGGTTTATTGCGTTTCATTTACTCTTATTCCACACTTAGATAAATAGAGTAAAAGAAATTTAGCAATAAGTTTAAAATTGGGGGTCTAAAAAAGCTATAGTGTTTTATATTATCGGGCTTCAATTGATGTCAAAGCGGGTACACATATTTGGATTTAATTATCTTTGTGTGATCCTAGACCCTCGTTTAGCTGTGGAAAAGGCTAACATGAATTGCGGTTCATGTGTTTGTGATAATAACTCTATGAGCATTTTTAGAGAATGTCCTTGAAATGAGCTCAAAAAATTGCTAAATCAAAGAAACATGCTAGAATCTTCTTACACATGCTAACATGAATTGCGGTTCATGTGTTTGTGATAATAACTCTATGAGCATTTTTAGAGAATGTCCTTGAAATGAGCTCAAAAAATTGCTAAATCAAAGAAACATGCTAGAATCTTCTTACACATGCTAAAATGTTTAGAGCATAGGAATCACATGTTACACAGTAGCTTGTGTAAGTCTAATTCCTTGATTGAGAAATATAAGAGAAATAATAGATATTTGTGTGATAAGCTTGATAAAGGGTACGTTTGGATAGAACTTATTTTGCTGAAACTAAAAACTGAAAACTGAAAACACTGTAGCAAAATAATTTTTAAATGTGTGAATAGTGCCGTGGAACTCATTTTTAATAAAAAAGTTTTAAAAAGTGATATTTGTGGGTCCGTGAACAGTGCACGAATGCACTGTTCATGGTTGAAAAGTCAACCTTTGCGGCTGAAAGCACAAAAAAAATAAAAAGCTGAAATGCGCATTGCAGCAAACGTGGACGCAGTAAACGCGGATCCATACCGCGCCAAACTCAAAAGAAAATTTTACTCATTGGATGAGAGTAAAAGTTTGAGCGAATCTTGTTTTGAGAATCAAGAATGTTTATCTCATGCTTGTCTTTTTGTTCATATCGCATTGAAAGTATTTAATTCTTGTTTGTGGTATCTTGACAATGGATGCTCAAGGCATACGACAGGTGATAAATCTCTCTTCAAGAGTCTTAAAGAAAAAGAAGATGGATATGTCACATTTGGAGATGGTAGTCATTCTCAAGTTCTTAGAAAGGGAAAGGTTGAAATTCCAGGACTACCATTGTTGATCGATGTATTATATATCAAAGGTATAAAGGCAAACTTGTTGAGCATTACTCAAATTTTGTGATGAAGATTTTTTGGTTCAATTCTCAAAGAAAGGATGTGTCATCCTTAATGAAGATGCTGTCCAGGTATTGAAGGGAATTAGAACTATTGACAATTGTTATGGTGTGGTTCCCAAGCCAAATATATCATGTTGTAGTGCTCATGTCAACTTGTTGGAGCTATGACATCAACACTTTGGTCATGCAAATTATAAGCAAGTGGCGAAAGTTTCAAAACTTGAAGCAGTGGTTGGTTTACCAAAATTTGGAAAAGTTGAGAAGACCATTTGTGGACCACACCAAATGGGAAAACTAACTAAATCAAGTCATCCCAAGGTGAATGTTATTGCCACATCTCGACCTTTAGAGTTACTCCATGTTGATTTAATGGGTCCTACATGGACTGAAAGTTTGGGTGGCAAGAGGTATATCATGGTTGTTGTTGATGATTTTTCAAGATACTCTTGGGTGGAATTTCTTAGAGAAAAGTCAGAAGCATGTGAGAAGATGGAGAAACTTTACAAGAGGCTTCAAAATAAAAAAAGGGGTTCCCATTGTCAAAATAAGAAGTGATCATGGGAAGGAATTTGAGAATGCAAAATTTGAATCCTTTTGTAATGAAAATGGAATGAAGAATGAATTTTCTGCTCCAAAGACACCTCAACAAAATAGGGTTGTTAAAAGAAAGAATTGTGTTATTCAAGAAATGGCTAGGGTGACGCTCCTCAACAAGGATATCCCTCAATAGTTTTGGGGAGAAGCCGTGAACTCATCGTGTTCTATTGGAAATTGAATTTTCTTTCGAACGGGTACCAAGAAAATCTCATATGAAATATGGAATGAAAAGAAGCCTAAAGTCAAATATTTTAGAATATTTGGTAGCAAGTTCTTTATTCTCAATGATATAGAAAATTTTGGAAAGTTTGATGCCAAGAGTGATGAAGGAATTTTCCTTTGGTACTCCGTGAATAATCGGGCGTATAGAGTGTTCAATAAAGAACCAAGACGGTTATGGAATCAATCAATGTTGTCATAGATGATGCTATCCTGGAAATGATTGTTGATGAAAGTGGTGATGTTACAAATCTTAAGAATAATGATGATGGCAATTTATCTCAAGATAGTGATGTTGAAGAACAATCACCAGAAAAGGAATCTACTCCTATTCCATCGAGAAGAGAAACAAGGTCATCTTAAGTGCCATCAAGTCCTCTCACTCCACCGGAGGTGCAACCTCCTATATATCGCGATGATGAGGCATCTACTTCAAAGAGACCATCGTTAAGAGTGAGTTTGAATCATCTCAAAAGCAACATAATTGGGGATTTCTACGAGGGTATGTGTCTAAGAAGAGGAACAAGTTATAGTGTAAATCATGTGATTTATCATGTGTAAATCATGTGATTTATCATTGTTATCTTGCTCAATTTGAACCTAAGAAGGTAGAAGAAGCTTTGCAAGATAAAAATTGGGTAGACTCCATGTATCAAGAATTACATCAATTTGTGAGAAATGATGTGTGGGAACTAGTTCCAAGACCCAATGATACTCATGTAATTGGCACCAAATGGATTTTTAAGAACAAGACCGATAAGGATGGCGAAGTTGTAAGAAACAAATCTTGATAGGTGGCTCAAGGATACACTCAAGTTGAAGGTGTAGATTTCGAAAAGTCTTTTGCTCCGATAGCAAGACTTGAGTCCATTTGCATCCTATTATTGATTGCTTGTATCATGAACTTCAAGCTCTATCAAATAGATGTCAAAAGTGCATTTCTTAATGGGAACCTCCAAGAAGAAGTGTTTATTGGACAATTGAAAGGATTTCAAAATCCTCATTTCTCGGATCATGTTCTTCGGTTGAAAAAGGTGTTATATGGGTTGAAGCAAGCTCCAAGGGATTGGTATGATTGTCTCACGACATATTTATTAGATCGTGCTTTTAATAGAGGTCATGTAGATTGTACTCTCTTTGTGAAATGAGATGAAAAATCTCTTCTAGTAGCCCAAGTATATGTTGATGATATTGTGTTTGGCTTATCAATTAATCCTCTTACTCAAGAGTTTTTGGAAGAAATGAAGAAGGAATTTGAAATTTGCCTACCTTCAAGAGTAGATCACCTCTCTCTCTAGCCAATTCCAAAACATGGGAGGTTCAGAAGACTAGTATCTTTGTCCTTCCAAGTAAAAAAGGGGGAGTAGTGTTAGCTTGAGGGGGAGTAGAAATCATATAATAGTCTTATCTTTTGTAGTTGTTTACTTTGCTTTATTTAAGCTTTCAATACTTAAGTTTAAAAGCTCAGTTTACTTTAGTACATTTGTACCTTGGTTTTTATAAGCTTTATGATGCATTTAGTAATCTATTGTCTCTTGCTTTACTTTCCTTTATTGCATCATATGCCTTGTTGGACATGCAATTAGTTTTTGCATTGCACTTAATTGCTTGTGTGCCCGAATGTCCATTTACTTGATAAATATTTATTGTAGCCATTTTTTAATGACTGTTCATGTGTGATCAAGTTTTGCTATATGTTTATATTTCAATTGGTTTTTTACTTGATCGCATTTTACTTGTTCCATATACATGCCTTGATTTCTACTTGTCTCAAACTTAATGAAGTTATTTGTCTTGTGCAAGTGTTTCAGGTTACAGGTATATATGGTACAAGTTCTTCACAGGTTTTAGATTTAGGTGTGAGTGGGTTTTATCTCTGTTCCTAAACTCATGTTTTAAGTCTAGAATCTATTTAGGGGTTTTGTCACGGAATAGCCAAAAAGGGGAGATTATAAAGTTGTGATTTTCTGTTAGGACATATGTGATTCAATGTTAGAAACATATGTCACTATTTTATGTAATTGGCTAATCCTTTTACAAGACGCACTTTACTTGTAATTGGGTAGATCTAGGATGTGTTTAATACTTCAAGAAACAATGTTTCAAGTTCAAGTGTTAAAGTCATGCAAGTCTGTCCAAAAATCAAGTGTGAAAGTGCTGCTTATTAAAGCTCGACAGCTAGCATCTATCGAAGCTTAGAGAGCTGTCTGAATCTCGTGGCTCGACAGCTGCTCGACAGATAGGTATCTGTCGAGGTTTATAAAACTTAGTTTTTTAGGACTGTTTTTCATCCAATCTGTGAGTATGTGTTTGAATTTTCTTTTCTCACAATCCTAAACATATTTAAGGATTATTTTAAGGGCTGTAAAAGGTGACGCACAATTGCACAACAGAAAATTGCACAAGTGTGAAGAAGAGTGTAACTGGAAATCTAGTTTGCCTTAGTTCTTCATTCTCTTCAAGAAGTTGCTGTGTTTTGTACACTGTAGGGTTTTGTGACTAAGCAACTTCATGATCTTCATTGAGTGATGAATAGAAGAACTTTGCAGCCAACAGCCTTCTCTAGTTGGTGATTAAAGTTGCGTACTGGGATCTGCGTAATTGGTTAGTCACGTATTGGGAGCTGTGCATTGAAAGGAGAGATTGTTACTACAGAATAAGTCCAATTGAGTATTGGGGTAAGGGTTTAATTGTAAGTTGGTATAAGGTACTGGGATTCCTTTACTTGTAACCACTTGTTTTGATAATAGTGGATTCTCGAGTGGTGACCTTAAAATCACCCGGTGAGGTTTTTGCCGTGTAGGTTTTCCCCATTCGTAAACAAATTACCGTGTCAATTTAATTTCCGCTGCATACTTAGTTCAATTGGTGATTTGTTTGTGCTATCACGTACATTGCATACTAATTTGATTAATTAATAAACTTGGCTAATTAATCAATTAATTTATCACAAGGGGCCATTAATTGACGGATGCAATTTGGAGCTAATTGTGGGATTCAGATAACTAGTGAAGACATGACTCGGTGAAGTCCACTGGGAGCTGAAACTTAAAGGGTTCAAGTATATTGGGTAGATTAGACTTGGAGGGTCTTTTTGGTATCCTTGTACTCTAACTTTATTCACTAGTGGATCATTTCGATTTGGAGGGCTGCAGAGAGGTTTTTCGCTGAGTACTTCGGTTTCCTCTTCGATAATACATCTCAGTGTTATCTTGGGTTTGCATATCTCTTCCTTTACTCTTTGTGCTTTGCATTTAAAGCCCAAACTTTGCAAGCAGAGGAAAAAGAAAATGTCAAGATCCAAAGATATTTCATTATGTAATGTCTAAAATACTCCCTAGTAAATATTAAAATCCCAAAAACACTCTTAAAAAAAAAAAAAAAAAACTTATATCATTATCTTTTAATGATTCACTATCTTTGCAAATCCCTAGTAATTATTAATTAATACATCAAATGATTTTTATTTCCTTCTTTAATCATAATTTTATTAATTTATAATATTTAAAATAAAGGCGTAAATGCACTTTTAGTCCCTACATTTTGAAGTTTTTCCATTTTAGTCCCTACATTTTATTTTTTCCACTTTTAGTCCCTAAAACCAATTTACGCTTTCCGTTTTAGTCCTTAAAGCCTCATTCCGTCACCAATTAACGGGGAAACTGACGGGATGAATAAAATATTATTATTTTTACACGCTGGTGAATAAAATAAGGAAGGAATGAGATTAATAACTCACGTGAGTGTCACGTGAAGCACTTATCCTCAATTTACCTTCCACTGGCGCGTAGGTAATGAGATAAGTCCAGCCCCCACACGTGTGTACTTACCCACCCTTCATCCCTGGTGCGCACCTTTTCTCCCAAATCAAACTTAATCCCTAGCCTAGTGAAGTGAAGCGAAGTGAAGCTCTGCCTCTGCCGAAATGCCACCATCATCAAGCTAAGGAAAAATCACACTTCTCTCTCAAACCACCATCATCGTCAACCATCTCACGAAAAATCTCACTTCTTTCACGAAGCCCATCTCTGAAAGAGAGACACTAACTTGATACCCACACGAGAGGCACTTCTTTCTCAAAACCCATCTCCGAAAAATCCCACTTGATACCCACACTGTGGTGCCTGGCAGTGGAGAAAATGAAAGCTTAGAGGCCTCTGTCTTTGTGAAAAGGTCTTCTCTCTGTCCTTATTTATAGCTTTACAAGAAGCTTGTTGGCTTTTTCCTAGTAGGGGCCACAAAGTTTTTGTATATTTTGGCTTTTTGACTGTTTGTTGGTCTTTGTCTGCATGTATTTGTTTGTGGTTTACATTGTGGTCCTTGTGTTCCCCGAGTATGACAAAAGTGCTTTCTCTGTTCCTTTTAGTATGACAAAATTATTGAAATGTTGTATTGTTAATTAAACATTTGATTAAGTGTTATGTTGCCTTTTTGTATATTTTGGCTTTTTGACTGTTTGTTGGTCCTTGTCTGCATGTGTTTGTTTGTGGTTTACTGTGTGGTCCTTGTGTTCCCCGTGTATGACAAAAGTGCTTTCTTTGTTCCTTTTAGTATGACAAAATTATTGAAATGTTGTATTGTTAATTAAACATTTGATTAAGTGTTGTGTTGCCTTTTTGTATATTTTGGCTTTTTGACTGTTTGTTGGTCCTTGTCTGCATGTGTTTGTTTGTGGTTTACTGTGTGGTCCTTGTGTTCCCCGTGTATGACAAAAGTGCTTTCTTTGTTTCTTTTAGTATGATTTTTACTTAAATATTTGATTAAGTGTTGTGTTGTCTGCATGCATAATAGAACATTTTATTAGGAATGAGTGTTGTTTTGTTAAATATAATATATATTTTGTTCTGTACCTAGCATTGTTTAATTGGTTTTGGTGTTATGTTGCATGCAGAATGGATAACCTATTTAGTATATCCGTGCATCATGGTGGCCATTTTACTGAGAATGGTCGAAAATATGTGGGAGGTGCAGTAGATATAGTTGATAATTGTGATCCTGACAAGTGGTCTAAGGTTGAGATAGAGAGTATATGTAGGGATTTTGGGCACACGTCTATTAGCAGGCTGTGGTATAAAATGCCTGGAGTGGACCAAGAACTGGCAGACTTCCATTTGATTGTTGGTGATAGTGATGCCATGTACCTGACAGAATTAGTGAGGAGTCATCAAGATATTCATGTGTATGTAGAGCACCCAATACATGAGCCTATATTTGTTGATGAAGGAGAGGATGCTAGTGAGGGTGTGCAGCCATTGGCATTGGAGCAAGACTTTACAGGTTATTATGACAATGATGATGGCAGTGAAGATGATAGGGATGATTTTTATGATAGTGATAGTGATAGTGATGACATGTATTTTAATGATCAAACTTTTAAAAATGAGGATGAGTTTGAGGTTAATGTTGGTGTTCGTACTAAGGTGGCTGCTTCTCAAGCGGGTTCAAGAAGAGTAGGTAAAGAACCTATCACTGAGCATCCACCTGAGGTCATTGATATAAGTGATAGTAGTGATAGTGTGGGAAGTGATGGTAGGGAAAGTGGCCTAGAAGATGATGTAGAGTTGGGTCATGGTGTTAGGGACTTTGTTGAGGATAGTAGTGACAGTTGGGATGGTAAGGATGATGCTGAAGTTAATGAACCAGGCCAAATGGGTGCTGGTATAATGAATTCTGATTATGAGAGTGAGGAATTGAACAGTGTTGTAGAATCATCATCTGATGATGAGTATGGATATGATAGTGATGATAAGTCTGAGGATGATAACCAGACACATGTGGGAGATGAAAGGGAACAAAAAAAAGAGCAAGTGAGGAAGTTCCCTATGTTTAAGCCAGTGGCTAAGGCTGAGCATATTTATTTTGAGAAAGATATGCTATTTACTACACCTAAGCAATTTAAGGAAGCGATAACAGATTATGCAGTTTCTGGTGGATGGGGGATCAAATTTGTTAAAAATGATCTACAAAGGGTAAGAGCTGTATGCCAAGAAGGGTGCAAGTTTGTTGCATATCTAACAAAGGTGCCAAGGGAAAGGAGCTACCAATTAAGGACTTTGACATTGGAACACACCTGCTCTAGAACATATAAGAATCCTAGGTGTACTTCATCATATATTGGGAAGACGTTGATGAAGAAGGTGAAAAGACAGCCCGATATCAAGCTGAAAGACATCCAAGAGGCTATCCATGACAAGTACATCCTAAACATAAGTATAGGAAAAGCAGGTAGGGCTAGGGAAAAGGCTCAAGAATATGTTGAGGGGGCTTATACACAACAGTACAACCAGCTGTGGGAGTACTGTGAGGAATTAAGAAGAGCTAGTCAGGGTAGTACCATCCTTATGAAGGTACATACCTTCCATGATGGTGATTTAGCGGCTGAGATGGATTTAGTGTGTGGGGTGCCTTATTTTGAGAGGCTATACATATGTTTGGAGGGCTGCAAGAAGGAGTTTTTGTCTGGATGCAAGCCATTCATTGGTTTGGATGTCTGCCATTTGAAGAACAAGTCTGGGGGACAGTTGATTACTGCAGTATGTAGAGATCCTAATGAGGAGTATTTCCCACTTGCATATGCAGTGGTAGAGGCTGAAACCAAGGACTCTTGGACTTGGTTCATCAATTTGTTGCTTGCAGACATAGGTCTGGATAGGAGATGGGTGTTTATGTCAGACCAGCAAAAGGTGTGTAATTTATTCTCTATTTGGTTTTTTTTTTCTTCATTTACGCATTGTATTTATCTCTAAGACAAATTAAGGACATTGGTACTGTTTGTGACAGGGGTTGGTGCATACTTTTATTGATAACTGGCCACAGTATGAGCATCGAATTTGCTGTAGGCACCTCTACAACAACTTTAGGAAGAACCATCCTGGTGTTCTGATTAGAGAATTCTTTTGGAGGGCAGCCAAGGCAACTTATAAAGAAGAGTTTGATAGGGTGATGGATGAATTGAAGGGCATTGATGTTGATGCACACGGCTGGTTGGATGCTCATTCAACAACAAAATGGGCCAAACACATGTTTAGTAAGGATGCCTTGACTGACACTATAGTAAATAATATATGTGAGAGTTTCAACAGTAGGATTCTTAAATTCAGGTCTAAGCCTATTATTAGCATGGTATGAGTCTTTGTGATTACCTACATTTAATTAGGTTCATTGTTTGGTACTGTTTTTAGTAGATTTTGCAATTAATATCACATGTTTTATTTTACTTGTATGTTTTGTTTGATTTCTGTAGCAAATTTCTGCTGCAATAAAAATTTCTGTCTTTCGAACAAATTTCTGCAACAAATTTCTGCAGAAATTTGTTGGATTGCTGCAATACAAATTTCTGCTGCAATCCAACAAGTTTCTGCACAATATTTCTTGCTGCAGTACCCATTTCTGCTGCAATCCAACAAGTTTCTGCACAAAATTTTTGCAATACAAATTGCTGCAGCAAATTTGTTGGGTTGCTGCAATACCCATTTCTGCTGCAATCCAACAAGTTTCTGCACAAAATTTCTTGCTACAGTACCCATTTCTACTGCAATCCAAATTTCTGCAATACAAATTTCTGCAACAAATTTTGCTGCACACATTCACAACTCACAGCACACAGCACACAGTAACAACTCACAAATTTCTGCTGCATATTAATAGTACAAACACTTACAGCAAACACAGTAACAACTCACAATTTAGTAGATTTTGTAATTAATATCTAATGTTTTATTTTACTTGTATGTACTTGCAGCTTGAGTGTATCAGGCTGTATATCATGACTCGGTTTCAAGAGAACAGAGAGAAGATTCAGAGAGTAGAGTCAGATATTTGTGCCAAGGTTCTTAAAAGGTTGCACAAGGAAAAATTGGCAGCCAATAGGTGGGTAGCTTGTTGGGCAGGACAGACCTAATTTGAAGTAAAAAATGGTCTGCAAAGCTTCACCGTTGACTTGGCCACAGCACACTGCAGCTGTAGGAAGTGGAATATAAGTGGCATACCTTGTGCTCATGCAATCAGCTGCATATTTTTTAACAGACAAGATGCTGAGCAGTATGTTCATCCATGTTACCATGTCTCTACGTACAAGGCTTGCTATGAACCAATCATAACACCAATCAATGGAGCCAATATGTGGAGACCTAGTGGTGTTACCCTAGTTCAGCCTCCCATCAAAAGAAGACCACCTGGCAGACCAAAGAAGAAGAGAGCAAGGGAACCTAATGAGCCAACAAGGAGAGTCGGCATCTCTAAGCAATGCAAGACCTGTGGTAAGTTAGGGCATAATAAAAGAAGTTGCAAGGGTGAGATTGGAGGGAACTCCACAAATAGAACCGGTTCATCTAAAAATGTAATATATGTGAAATACAATTGTAGATGAGCTTGTCATAGTAATTTATTTGCTTGGCCCCAAAAACAAAACCAAAAAAAAAAAAAATTCTGGCCGGTTGTCATTTACATTTTACAGTAAACTCATGCTTACATATGTGCTTTTCCATGACTCTCATTAGCCATTGCATGCCCTGTGACTTGCTTAGCTTTGCTTTGCTAGCCATTTATTAAAACAGATTTTTCTAATCCTATGAACACACAGCATTAATCCAACTATTAGTTGCTGTTTGTAGGCCAGCATGCATAGTTTCAGCTCCACTCCAGTTGCACCACCTCAGTCTAGCATGCATAGCCGAGCCACTCCAAGTGCACCACGCCAATCCAGCAAGCCTAGCTTCAGGCCAGGTGCACCATCTCATGCCAAGACAAGCTCAGCCACTCAATTTGCACCATCTCAGACCAGGATGCACCAACCCAGTCCAAATGTAACACCTCATGCCAGGACTAGAAGCACATATACCCAACAGCACAGCTCCACTGAAGCTGCACCACACCAGTCAGGCAGCACCACACAGAATGTACGTGCACATCAAAACTCCAGCAGCAGCAACCCAAAGCCAAGGCAAAAAAAGGCAAGGGTGGTCACATCAGAGACTGTAAAGGCTTCTAAGAATGCATCCAGATACATGGAAGCAATCAGACATGGTGGGAGTCAATCATCATCTGTGCATGGTCCAAGAAAGTGAAGAGAGCACAAGTTAATTTTTTTGCTTGTTTTGTGTAGTTATGGTGATAGGGTTAAGTATGGAACATTGCCCTTTATTTTGTAGAAAGTGGTAACTGTGACTGTGGTCTAGTGCTGAAATTTGTAGAACTGACTATACATATGTATATTTTGTTTGAGTGTTGCTGTAAGTGTTTGTATTTGTTTGACTGTGTTTGCTGTAAGTGTTTGTACAAACTGTGACTTAGTTGGCACAAGCTGAAAGTTGTGAGTTGTTACTGTGTGCAGCAGAAATTTGTAAGTGTTTGTGAGTTGTTACTGTGTTTGCTGTAAGTGTTTGTACTATTAATATGCAGCAGAAATTTGTGAGTTGTTACTGTGTGCTGTGTGCTGTGAGTTGTGACTGTGTGCAGCAGAAATATGCAGTAGAACTGTGACTGTATGCAGTGGAACAGAAATATGCAGTAGAAATTTGCTGCAGAGATTTTTTTTTCCAGAAATTTGTTGCATTGCAGCAAAATTTGTTGCAGAAATTTGTTGGATTGTGGCAGAAATTTGTATTGCAGCAACCCAAAAAATTTGCTGCAGCAATTTGTATTGCAGAAATTTTGTGCAGAAACTTGTTGGATTGCAGCAGAAATTTGTATTGCAGCAATCCAACAAATTTCTGTAGAAATTTGTTGCAAAAATTTGTTCGAAAGACAGAAATTTTTATTGCAGCAGAAATTTGCTGCAGAAATCAAACAAATTTCTGCAGAAATTTGCTGGTAGAAATTTGCAAAAAGTTTGGTTCATCAAGTATTTTGTAATGTGCCTTAAGTCAATCTGTCAAAAGATTTGACCACCCTGAATATATTTGCAGTTTTGCACACCTGGCTCTGTGGCTGCCATGGAACATAGCAAAACAAGGCATGCCCAACAGTGGAACCAGAAGGGTCACCTGGCCTTTGTCTATCTATCCCTAATATTGGAGTCTGATGCTATATAAGTTGCAATACCCAAAAAGACAAAACAATATAATAAGATTTATAAACTTTTTGGATATACCTTGGTCAAAACTCTTTAATTCATAATCTATTCTTTTTGTGGCTTTGGGATTGTTTTTTGTCACATTGGTAATATTTGGAAACATTGGTACTGTGCCAACATGCCTTGAATTGTCATCATTTACTCTCTGACTTTGAAATTATAAAATTTCATATTCACATCTCTTTTTTCCAATTGGTTATTTAACTTTGTATTTTTTATTTTATTAAACTGAAACCAGTATGAACACGGTTCATAAACACATTCCAGCAGCCCCACAGTTCATAAACACAGTTATCCCACATTGATGAATACTAAACAAATGTCAAGCACACACAAATTCCATATCATTCAATGTGGGGAAAGAGTTACAAAGGAGAGAAAGGATCATTATTAATATTTTACCATTGAACAACACAGTTAGAAAACAGGGGTATTCATTTCATTCCAGGAATGGTACAAAAAAAAAAGCCAGCAGGTGTTTCCATGCTAACTGCCTAACCAAAAAATTTACACACTGCCAGCCTGCCAGCCCTATGCATTAGCAATTACAGGATATTGAAACTCCCCTATCTATGTAACATGCTAACCAAACATAAACACTTCCACACTACCTACCCAGTTGCTGCCTAATCAAACTTCCACTACTTGTCTAACGACCCATACAATTAAAGACACAAATCCCACATATCACCAATAAGAATGCCAAAGCCACAGTGTAAAACTTCTCTCTCCTGTAGCATCTTGCAACCTCGGCCTCTAGTCTGATAATTCGTTGCCTTTGCTCTGGGATGAGCACCTTACCATGTTCACATATCTCATCATCACGCCATTGGAAGAATTTGCACTTTCGCCCAACCTGAAATGCAAACCAATTTCTTTATCCATCAAGCTACTTAATGACCAATAAGGACTGTATAATACAATTGCCATGAAATTGAAAAGGAAAACATTCTCCACTTGCAACAATTGTCAAGGAAAATAATACAATTGTCAACAAAAGGAAAATATTCCCCAGCTAATTCGATAAACATTACCATACTGATGATAATTCTCCACTTGCACACTGGTTTCCTCTTTATAAGTACAAACATACCACTAACACTGGAAAACTCACAGATATATCAACACAATTCCCCACCATTTTTTACACCACCAAACAGCTTAGTAAAACAAGAAATGAAAAAACCCAAAATTATTCCTTCCAAACCCAGGAAAACGAAATAAATGCAAAACACGAAAACCCCAATGCAAAACACAATTCCTCCCTTTCTCTTAACCCCAATGAAATAAAAATAAAAATAAAAATAAAAACACGAAAACCCCATGATTCAAAATCAATTTTCCTAGATTTTCCCTTGTTTTATCAGAAAATAATAGACATTGGAAAAAAAAAAAAAAACCAAAAACAATGAAGAGGAAGTAAACCCCATCTCACTAAAACAGAGTAACATCAATAACCCACCAACAGTAACAAAGCTTGCAATACCCAGTAGAAAAAACATGATTAATTTAAAAAAAAAATCAAATATTGAAATACCCAGTAGTTTATACAGCCATAAAACCTTCTGCCAGGGTTTTCTGGTGTCCACGAAACCACTAACACTGGTTTTTCACCACAGTAGCACCTAAATGGAGCTCTCCTTCTCAAGCTTGAACTGGATGAAACGCTTGCTTCCATCTGATCAGGGACTTCGAAATGGTTGAAGATCTTGAGATGGTTGATGATGATGGTGGTTTGAGAGAGAAGTGTGATTTGGCTGTTTCGGCAGAGGCAGAGCTTCACTTCACTTCACTTCACTAGGGATTAAGTTTGATTTGGGAGAAAGGTGCGCGCCATGGGTGGGTAAGTATACACGTGTGGGGGCTGGATGTGTCAAGTGCTGTGTGATTATCTCATTACCTGTGCGCCAGTGGAAGGTAAATTGAGGATAAGTGCTTCACGTGACACTCACGTGAGTTATTAATCTCATTCCTTCCTTATTTTATTCACCAGCGTGTAAAAATAATAATATTTTATTCATCCCGTCAGTTTCCCCGTTAATTGGTGACGGAATGAGGCTTTAAGGACTAAAACGGAAAGCGTAAATTGGTTTTAGGGACTAAAATTGGAAAAAATAAAATGTAGGGACTAAAATGGAAAAACTTCAAAATGTAGGGACTAAAAGTGCATTTACGCCTAAAATAAATAAAAAACACTAATGCATATGAACTAACAAAAGGGATAGGATCAAGGCTCAACTAATTTACATTGATGAAATTAGTGACGTTGTATTACTACATTATATTTATATATATAGCTTTGTGGTTGTTATTAAATAGTGATGTTGCTATAAAGTTGCAAGCGCTAAGAATATAAAGGGTAATATAATAGTGGACATCTTGGTAGAACAATCACAAAAAGGAAAGAGCAACATATAAGGGTTATACTATGGTGTGTTGGAGCTTTGTCAACATCGTCTCTTCCTAAGGTCAAGGGCTATGCACATTACCTATGTTCGATAGTGGTGACCGTTGATGACCAATTTTTACACGTCTTTGGTCCAACAAGGCCTAAACCAAAATATTGGTCAAAAGATCCAAAACATGAAAAAATGGTGAAACGGAACAAGTCTGGATTGAGTATATTCTTGGGATGACACCCAGGACCACCTAGTTTTACATTTGGTCGTGAATTGTATTGTTGGACTATACAATGGAATGGAAAATGGATGCCCGAGGGAGAAAGGGCCTAGCTTTTGGAAATTGATTTTTTGAAAATCGAATTTCTAGAAGAGAACTATAGACAGAGGCACCTTACACTCATTCATGATAATTTTTTTTTTTTTTTTTTTTTTTTTTCAGGCATTGAAGCCCTATTAATATGACAAAATTTTCGAAAACTTCAAGAAATCTAACTTTGTATCTCTATAGATTTCAAGTTCTAAAGCCCCAAAGAATTTTTATATTAAATCACCAAATATAAAGAACATTAGAAGAGTATTCATTCAAATTGATTCTAAGTTTCAAAATTTTATTAGAATCAAGCTCCAAAAGCCTTCATAAACATCGAGAACTTTAATCATTGGACCTATATTGGATTTAAGCCCTAAATCCCCAAATAACTTCCCCCAAAAGTCTTCTAATACGAAGGAAACTCAAAGAACACACGATAAACACGAAGAACAAATTAACAGCCTCTAACTAGTATACAACCAGATATTCATCTAAATTCTATTATAGAGAACGTGGAATTGTTTTCCAAAAAGAGAGGTTAGATCATCTCTAGAGAAAGCTCTAAGCATTGGAGAACTAGGGGGTAGTCAAGATTTTCTACCCTTGGAACATGGAGTACTTCGGAGATAAGTTCCGGAGTAACAATGATACGTGTACCTCAAAAATGTGTAGTAAAATGAGGCACAAAGGTATTGAAAGCGTGTATGTTGGAGTAGAACTCCTTTATAAGCACATTGGGACAACTAACGGGTTTTCCATAAAGGAATTCTCAACCACATGATCTAAATGATCTAGGTAGCATAGTATTTGAAAAATCAGATAAGATGACCTAGCGTTCAACATGAATCACCCAGCCAGAAAATTTCTCATCAAAATTCATCTGGGATTTTGAGTCACAAAATTGTATATGAGATAGAATAGAAGAAAAGGAAGTTGAAGCATGTCTAGAGATAGAATTTTAGACAAAATAGACTCTTTGGTGCCATAGAAAGAAAAATCTAAGGATAGAAGAAAGGAAAACACACACACACACTTAGAAGAGTAAAAGACAAGGAAAGAACAATGTATGGAAATGCATGAGTATGTGACGTGTAAAGAAAATTGCATCATGGGTAGAACCCAAACCAAACTACAACACTCACAAGTATAATCAAGAACACAACCTAGTTAGATGCATGAAAACTAGATTAAATGCACCTAGAATACAATGCATGGCAATATGACAGCAAATTGACACAACCTATACCCAAAATTGAAAAAAAAACTAGCAAAACCCCCTAAAAATTGAAAAAAAAAATTGCAAAAAAAAAAAAAAAAAACAAAAAACCTAGGTCTAAATGTATGAATGCATGAAAAACATGAAAAAGAAGGGTTTAGACCACATACCAACAAATTGAAGCTTGATATAGGCCCAAAATGGGATTGGAGGAAGAATTTTGGTGAGAAAAGGTGTGTGGGATCAAGAGAGATCGAAGAGCTATCAAGGTATATGAGTGAGTGTTAGGTTCTAAGACTTTAGGAACTAAATACATTAGAACTTCAATTTGTAATATGTTGGCAAACCATGATCAAAAATTAGAGTTTAGATTTAGGCTGCTTAAAGTGTGTTTGTTTGTAAAGTTGGAATCGAGTGACTGCAGGATTTATTTGTCTAAATCTGCAAGGCTCGATCGATCGAAAATTAGACTCAATTGATCGAACCTCATGCAGATTATTTTTTCTGCAAAATTTCCAACTTAACCCAAGTTTGGTTTGAAGTGTAGGGTTTTATATTTTACTTTAAGTATAAAAAGAAAAACCCTAACTACGTTTTAAAGGTCTTTGATGTGCTGTATGTTGAATCTTTTGTGAGATATAGAGGTGTTTACCTTCATACACATTTAGGGTTATCAAGATTTATGTCAAGAACTTGGTGATCGCTTCAGTTGCTACATAAATAATTTAAAGAAGATCTGAAACCTTTGAGTGGAGTCTCAGAGTCACAAGTGAGAGTACTTGTGGTTGTAGTGGATCAAGGAAATAAGTGGTTTGTGGACTTGGAGCTGTCACGTGGTTATGGTAGTAAGTTTTCTACACGAGGTAGCAACAGAATGTTAGTGGTCTAAGTTCTATTGTAAAAACTTCAATTCTTTCATAGTAGATCTATTTTACCTTGAGGATAGCTAGGTTAAATCTTCCCCAGGTTTTTTAACGGTTTGGTTTTTCTGGGTTATCATATCGTGTGTTCTTTATATTTCCTCATTATTTACATGATATGATTTGATTGTGTTAACCTACATTTGAATAATTTATCTAAGTAATCACTTGGCTAAATAACTAGGTTAAACAACTTGTGTTTTAAGGGGTCTAAAAACGTACAATGAGAAATGAAACCGGGTTGACCTTCGTCCTTATATAAAACCAGTGTGCTCGATAGATTGAAAAGGTATCGAGAAGTATCTCGAATTAAAACTTAATGTATTGAGAGGTATCAAGGAGGTGTCGATGGAAAAAATCTTCAATGTATCAAGGAGGTATCAAGCAAACAAAAGAATTAGAAAATTGGCTTTATCGGGGTAGTATCGAGAGGTATTGAGAAAAACCTAGAAAAGGTTTCATAGAAGAGATTAATATTGAGAGGTATCGAGAGGTGTTGAGAGGTATCGAGACTTCTATCAAGCAGGTATCAAAAAGCACAAGAGAATGAATTTTCAAGATAGAAAAGACATGGAGATAATGCAAACAAGATAAAAACAATACTAACCATACATTAAAGCTTGAAAAAACATGATAATCACTCAAAAACATCAACCACAAGATGCAAAGCAATCTAAGTTCCAAAACACTAAACACGTCTAATCAAATTTATTCTCAAAAATGAGTTAAGACAGTTTTGTAAGTTTCTACTAATTCATGTATTTCTTGTTATGACCAAATCATATTCTACTTGTACATTTATATCAACAGTAGTAAAAAATTGCATGTTGTGTGTGAAGCTTTTGCAAGTAAGCATAATTGTCTTATCATGCAAAAATAATGATACAAGAGAATCATAAACTCTCACATACAATTATAACCGTTTGATGAGGACTATCACCTTTGAGGTATATCATATAACTCCCACATCTCTTAAAAACACGCTTGCAATCATATTAAAAGCATTTTTATTCTTTTTGCTTTTTCCTTTTTCTTTTGATCACATCTTTGCATATTTTTCTTTACAACACAATGAAGCAAATCATGCATGGGTATATAAGAGAGAGAAAAGAAAATACCTTTTGATTTTTTATTCAAACACCCTTTTTCTTGTTGTGTCAGTGTTATATCTTAACGAGCACGACTTTTATGAATTGCACACAGGTATTTATGATTGACAAGTTTTAGTGGTGAGATGGTTATTTATGTATTTCTTTTAAGATTTTTTAGTCATTTTCGTCAAAATGAGTAATATAGATATGAGTAAGAATGATTAACCCATACATGCAAATCACAAACGAGCCATAAAGCTCATGATACTTAGTTGTGTATGAAAATGCTCATCTAGGCTACAAGAAATACAAAATTATGAAATTTTGTTTCATTGGCCATTCAAGGTACACAAGTACCAGTATACACAAATACAACTGTTTTTGTATTTTTCAATTTTTATATTATTTATTTTTGTTTCCTAAAAGCAATAAACAAAAAAAATAAAAAGCAAACAAACAACCTAATGCAGCAAAAACTAGACTGACTCACTATGTAAAGAAAAAGTAAACACACAAGCATATGCAAGAATAGTGACGAACTCACTAAGAGGAATCTTTTTCCTTCCACACAAGTGGTTTGGAAGGAGGAGGAGTTTTCTTCTTCTAAGGATGACATTTGGAAGGAGGAGTTTTCTTCTTCTAAGGACGGCATTTGGAAGAAGGAGGGAAAGGAGTAAACTCTGGGAAATTGGTCAAAAGAAACACAACTTTAAGAAGTTCTCCAAGAGGAGCCAAAGAGTTTTGAAGCTAGTTTCGGTTTCCATATGATGACACTGACACACCATTGTTTTGTTGGCTAGGAAGTCATTTATAACAATTAGACCGAGTGTGTCCAGTTACTCCACAATGACGACAAAAAGTGAATTTTCTTTGATTGATTCTTCTTGTTAGTGGAGTGATGAGAGTTTTGCTTTCCTTCTTTCTTAACAGGCTTAGGGGGTGCACCAAGGATAGATTTCTCCTTTCTTTTTTTTTTTTTTTTTTTTTTTTTTTTTTTTTTTTTTAATAATTTCATTTTAGAATTATTCTTTTGAAGTTTGGTATTATTACAAGGAGGTACAAAAATAACATCATAAGAAGTAGAAGTAGAATTAAAAGTACCACAAGTAGAGAAAGAAGTGACATGCCCGAGGTCTAGTCTTGTCAGATGAAGATTTTTGGATGCTCAACATTTCATCTAGTTTTGCACTTGATGCTCATTTCAATTGTGCTCTTACTTGGAAGAGTTTAACATCTAGCTTCTTGGTCTTCTCAAACAAGAAGTTGTTTTCAAACCTGAGGGCATCGATGGTTTGATTTCCCTTATCGACTTTGGTAGAGAGATCCTCTCTTTCTATCTCCACCTTGCTCAACTTCTTCATAGCCAATCTATAGAGCTTTTCATATTGCTTAGAATTCTTGTAATGCTTAGAGTAGGCTATTTGGATGTCATCATTATCATCCAACTTCTCAAACTTAGAATCATCCAATTCCTCATCCTTACTAACTACTAACCAAAATTTTTCATCAAGCTCTCACGTGTACTTTGTAATATGCATAGTTAGTTTCATCAAATAATTGAGGAATGATCAACGATTGTCCATGATCCATGACAACGGGGCCCAATGGATTACACAGCAAAGATTAAAACCTAATCAAAGTGTATCTACTCTGATATCACTTATTGGGTTATAGACTAACCCTAGTTAACTAATTTAATTACCCAAGTTGATTAATTATGTCAAATTTCATACAAATTGTGAAGGCACACACAAATCACTAAATAAACTAAAGTGTAGTGGAAATTAAATTTGACATGGTGATTTGTTAACTAATGGGGAAAACCTCTCACAAGACAAAAATCTCACTAGGTGATTTTTAGGTCACCACTCCTAAGAATCCACTAATTAAAAATCAAGTGATTGCAAATATAAGGAATCTTATTACTACCCTAGACTATCCTAAAATATTGGCCTACAGTTGAATCTTTGCACCAATCCTCAATTGAACTTGATTTTGTAGAGACTTCTTCCTTTGCACTAATTCTAGTACATGACTAACTCCCCAGCAACTAATGTTTGTTGTTGGATGCAAAGTTCTTCACTTCAATACACATTGAAGATTTGGAAGTACTTATTTACAAAACCCTAAAGCGCATAAAAACGCAGTTGCTGCTCTAAAAGTGTATGAGTTCTCTAATTTGAGTCTCTATTCTTTTTGATGACTTTAAAATAAAGCTTTTATACCCTTTGGGAGTTTAGTGAACAAAACCCTAGCAATCCAAGTCATCATGGGCCGAAAATCTTCTCTAAGAATTCTAGAGCTGGGTAGTTGGATAGATTGAAAGGTATCAAGACTAGTGTCGGTTCCTTTATTTATTCTCAATAGATGCTAGTATTGAGCTAATGTCGAATCTAGTGTCAAGATTCACTTTTTCAGCTTTTCTTCACTTGTTTTTTGGTATAGTCTTCATTTCTTTAATAATACCACTTGTCTAATTCCTAAGATATACTTCATGATATTCTAGAAACTACTTAGAACTACCCAATTACAAGTCCATTTTGTCAAAGAATATGCTAACACTTGAAAAATATGACCCTGGTGCAAATAATATTGTACATTTTAATTTATACAGTATGATACCATAACCTTTCTCTTCTCCTTGTTGACAGATTGGGGAAAAGAAAAAATCTATTACAAACCGTACCCTTCTTATCTTTATTTACTAAGTTATATATAATACAAAAGATTTGAAGGATAAGATCATGGGAGATGTTTACCCTTTAAACCATTAGAAGAAGAACATATCCTCCCAACGAGTACTCCATTGTCTACTAAAGTGATGTGGTGTGCAATCATGTCTACTACTAGTTTGGAATGACAGAAGAACAAACACTTTGGAATAAACGTTCAAAACTGATATATACGAACAATTACGCATGTGAACCTTATCTCGAATTAATTAAGAAAAGAATCATTATGCTTGCAACAACGGTGCTTTTGAGTTGTATTGAATTGTATTTAACTACTAGTTTTTTTTTTTTTTTGCTTTGAACGTACGCTATCTATAAAAATTCGCGTGAAGATACAACATTCCAAAGTCAGTCAAACAAAGGCCCAGATTATATGCTCTCTTTCACAAATTCTGTTCTGAGAGAGAACCCAATTTGGTCTGACCACATCAAAACATGCATTGTATATATCTCCACTCCAAAAAGGGAAAGCATAAACACCAAAGAATTCCCATTCCCCAAAATGGCATGACTGGTTTTTGAGCCCTGTCGAGATATTCTAGGGTTACTCGTTGTGTCACTCACTGTTCTTGAGAGGGAGATGTGGGGTGTCAGCACGTGTTATATTGAAGGGAATTGTTTTATGGAAATGAATATGTAACTATAGCAATCCACTACTCCATGTCTATGTGTTTTCTCACTTTTAAATATTGATAGTGTGACGGGCAAGAATAAACAAGGATAAGGATTGTGTGTTGAAGGATGCTTTGTATCTAACCTGAATTCTCCATGCTTCTTCGCAAGTTGCAATGTGTGATCATAATTCCTGACATAAGTGAAAGGCAATACCTCTCTCTCTCTCTCTCTCTCTCTCTCTCTCTCTCGGATTTAGAAACTTATGGCTAATATCTCTAGTGGAACATGCTAGTGTCATAGATGGGTTTCAGAATCTTATGACCTACACTATACCCCAATGAAGATGTACATATGGACATGGACCACTGCATGACACTTTTTAGAGCAGATTCGACTAAGTTGTGTTTGGATATTTGAACAAAGATTTGAATTTGAATTTTAAATTTACTAATTGCAAACCCATGCGATGCATGGGTAACTTTTAACTCAAAATGTTAACATGTTCAAGTTTAAATATTTATCTAATTTCAACTATTTTAAAGTTAAATCATCTCCAATATGAAATGGAGATAAAGTAATTAAACATCTCGTATGACAAATTGTCAATTTTAAACATCTTTAAAAATGAGAAACATTCAAATTTTATATAGTAATATATTACATAATCATAACCTGCTATTACACAAATACAATTCCTTGGTAAATGTTAAGATAGATGACAACTATTTTATATTATCTTGAGTAAAATTTAGTCCCACAATTGTAGTGTATCACATAAAATCGGAACTACAACCATGTAAAAAGTGAAAATTAAAATTAGATATAATAACAAAATTCTTTTACACCACAATAGAACCAAGAGAATTATTATAATGCATAATCCAATATGAGTATGAGGCTAGGAGTTGTACTCTACATTATTGCAAGGAAAAAAAAAAAGAACAAATCTAGAATAAAGAACAAATAGAGAGCATATCTAATTAGTGAACAAATCAAACAGACAAAATTCTAGTAGTGTGGAATAATTAAAATTGTAACAAAATAAATATAAAATAACACAACTTTACCGGAAATATGATTTCCCTACATCTACATCACACCCAATTACTCTGTATTTTATTGGCTTTCACTGAAACTAAACCAAAAAAAAAAAAGAATAAATTAATTTGCAATGTTTCTTTATCTAGTGTACTCAATCAAGTATTCTTGTGCCCACAGTGAGATGCTCCATGGACCATAGTGGATGCTCTGTAATTTCAGTCCATTGTTGATTTTTGGTTGCCAAATTCTCCACGCATTGCAGTAAAAATTTCTGTGTCATTTGCTTTACTCAAACATGAATTCAATTACTCCCTTGAGAAATAAAGAGTGAACCTCCTGAAGTCCAGGCCATAGTCTGCAACTCTCCCAAATCTAATAGATTGTATAACATGCCAAAAAGATAACCAACTAAGAATAGAACAATATAGGAACATGTTTATTAGTTTAGAGAGAAAGCAACGTACCATTCCATTGCAATGACCACCATTAACTTCTTCAACATATTTTCACCTTTAAATTAAAAACAACAAAATTAAATGAAACCTTGATTATATAAGGTAGTCAGGTCAGGTCTATTATTAACCCATATTTGTCAAGTGTAACATTGGAACTATCAGATAACATATTCATTTACTTTTCTTTGTGTGATGGCAGAGCATATTTTGATAGCTAATTAATAGCATTATAGCGAGATCTAAGTTGAAGGTAAGGAAACATGTCTATGAAATAATAGGCAACTTCTAACTTTAGATTAAAATATAAACATAATTACATAATGCGTAACTTGTCCAACAGACGACAAAGGAGCACTTCTCTTTGAAGGAAACCACACCCTCTGCTAGGTTTCACTTGGTGGTGGGAGTGAATAATTGGCATTATCATCATTCCCTGCAACCCAAACTCAAAAAAATAAGAGTTGGAGAAAAAATGGACTCTCTCCTATAATTGAAACACTTCAATTTGGCTTAGGTATCATCACAAACACTTAGGGGTGATGAGGTTGGACTCTATTCATATGCTATGCACTAAAGTGCTGGCTATTGTAGACAATAATCTGGGATGATGATAAACACCGTTTCCCCTTGGATCATGACAATAGAAACAACCTACAACATCTAACATTCCATGAGGTAAAAGAGATGACAATCCAACTACAAATTGTAGACCACTGAATTCATTTGATGTCAAGCTTTACATTCAGACTCAATTGCAAGTTGGACTACAAATATCAATAGCATAATCAATGGCAAATTATATAGCAAAGTATAACTCCAAGCCAAAATTTGATTCTATGGAACAACTTATGATCCAACTCAGATTTTTGCAGGAGAAGAAACCGCATTTTTTTTCCTATCCTTTTATCTTATTTTCCCTCCAATGTGAAGAATAAATTAAAATTTTGAAAGACAACAAAGATGAAAAAATTAATGTATAAATAATGTGACTTCCTCTACCAACAATAATGTGAGTTAAATATAAATAAGAAGAATCGCACCAACATGTTTAATATAACCACAAATCAAACACTTACCCAACAAAACTTTTTTAATGTAAATAAGCAAGAACTCACCAACATGTTCAATATAAACATAGGTCATGCACTTAGCCAACAAAACTTCCAAAGAGCAAAACCTTAAAGACACATCACAAAAGCAAACAACAACAAAATTACAACTCAAAAGAGAAACATAACAAACAAAAGATCCTAGAGAGTTAAGAAAAATTACATCTCAACACAAGCAATTAACAACAAAATTACTAAATTTCATAACTTTGTTTTATCCACATAGCAAAAAATAACTTCTAAAGCCTACCAAAACTATCAACCAAATTATAGCACATGTTAGGATATAAATATCAAGCAACCGAGATGACCAAATTTTTAGTGAAATAAAGTAGAAAAGTGCATTCATGATCAATTGGAAACCTAAGCAAACCTCAACTCCACAAAAATCATACTTTAAAATCAAGTTCTAATCTACTTCCAAAACATATTTAAACAAATGATTAAATGCATTAAGTACTAATCAAATTAAATAAAAGATCAAAAGAATAGTAAATGTAACATCTCCCTAACAATTTAACCATTACAAACTCTCTATGAAATCCATATATCGAAGTGTAGGTGTCAAAAATATCCCTAGATACATAGTACTTAAGTATGCAAGTTATGTTGAGTGCAATATGATAGTGGTTAAAACTGATTTAATTCGAAGGTATAGAACTAAAAAATCTCCATATAAAGATAACTAAAACAATTTATTTATTTTGAATCCAATAACTAAAACAATTTCAACAATTAAAAAATTAAGAAATAGGCATTAATAGTTATCAATTCCACTATGAGACGACAAAAAAATAGGGTTTTTTTATTATTTTTTTTTTATAAATCAAGGTGATAAAAACTTGCCAAATCTTTTTGAATCAAATCTTGTCAATAAAAAAACTACAACTACAAATATTCCAACTTAAAAACCTCAAAGGTGTGCCAATATTTCATAGTTTCATACTAGTGCCACATATTTATTTGTTTGATTATGTTAGAATCTTAGAATTGAACAACAAATAAACCTATAAAGTCAACATACAAATATACAAAATTCCAAAAGCAGCAAAATTGTTGGTCTGCTGCAAACAAACCAAGCCAAGAAATCAACGACAACTTAGAAGGATTTTGTGAATACAAAAGAAGGCCAAAATTTATATCAATATGGGAAAAAGAAAGAATTGAATCCAAAAATTATGTACCACCTATCTAAAGAGAAATTTCATCAAACACATGGCAAGCAAAAAAGAAATGTAATGGAATAGAGCATTACCAACGGGCTTTCCACCAATCTCAACATCAAAATAAACTTTATGGGTCAACGTGAAACAAATATATGAGACAAAGATGGTAAATTTGTTAAATAATTTAAACGGAGGAATTTAAAAAATCAAAGAAAAAGAACCATCGGTACCCTACCTAAAATAACCCTAACTAAAAAAAGCAAAGACTTTACAAATCAATGTCAAGCATTTGTTCTTCCTAAATCAAAACCAATCAGACCACAATACCAAAACCTAAATCAGATTTCCAAATTTAAAAAAAAAAAAAAAGAAAAAAAAAAAAAAGAGAAATATTTCCCCTGTTTTCATAATTAACTAGGCTGCCTTTCCTCTGTTTGGTTTCAATTGAGAAACTTAAATTCAGAGAAAATAGAAAGAGGAAAGCAAGCGTACCTGGGCACTAGGTATGGAGTTTGATTTTCAATTAAAAACAATAACAGGTAGACAATGAGTTGCATAATACAGGAAAACCAAAAGATGCAGTGGCGGCGATTCGTGGTGGCAGCAATCCGTGGTGGCGGTGGCGGGGGCGGTGGGAGAATCTGAGTTTTGGGTTTTGATTTTGGGGAAGGAAAGGGTGAGTTTTAGGTTTAGGGGAAGGTGATGTGCGTGTGAGAAGAGGAGAGATTTTGAAGAAGTATCGTTTTTATGTTTAGGTTTTGAAGAAGTACCGGTTTTGTAATGCGTGTTTAGTGAGGAAATAATGAGATTTATTAGTTTTTATTTTTAAATTAATAATGCTGACGTGAGTAAATGGGTTGGAAAAAAAAATCAAAACATATAAATCAAATTAA
This sequence comes from Quercus lobata, assembly GCF_001633185.2. Classification (NCBI taxonomy): domain Eukaryota; kingdom Viridiplantae; phylum Streptophyta; class Magnoliopsida; order Fagales; family Fagaceae; genus Quercus; species Quercus lobata. The sequence goes on from NC_044913.1 coordinate 26,883,766, forward strand.
ATAAATAAATGTTGAAGTGGAAAATTGTGCGAGCTTCAAAAGTTTTGGTTTTATATATATATAGATGAATTTGAGATGTATGAATTCTGAATATGTAATATTAAATTTATTGTTTGAATCTTTTTATACAATGAAGGATTTGAAATTCTAAATTCCTAACTTTATTATTTATATATACTTTAAAATTGCTTATAAATTTGAATTTGAAAATCTCTCTTTTCCAAATTAAATTATTAAAATACTATCAAAATTTTCAAAATTCTTCCCTAAAACCTTAAAAATAACAAAATATCCTTAAATTGAATTAAATGACAAAAACAGCCCAAAAATGCCTAAAATACAAAAGTACCTCTAAAATATTTGATATTACCAAAATACCATCAAAATCTCTGTGATCATCCTAAAAATGAGCATGCTGAATGCCAACTAAATTCTAGCCATGTGATTGGCTAAGCTTGAATGATGCTTGGTGTGAGCTCGATCATACTAGATGTGGAACTAAGAGTATACCATTAACTCAAGGGTGAGGGCAGAGAATGGAAGTCGCTGCTAGTTTTAGGTCTAGAAATCACTCTTGATCCTACACAAAACTTTAACATTACTAGACTATATGTGCAGAGTAAGAGCATTCCCATCAACACTTCTAAAAAATTTAGCATTTACCATATCAAAAACTAATTTTACAATATATAACACATCATTTTACAATATCCCTTCCATCAAAATTTTTATTTTTTTTTTAACACTCCATTTAAATATTCTTTCTTTATTAGTTTTTATTCATTTTTTATTTTTCCTCTCTCTCTTCTCTATCTCTCTCTTTCTCTCCTCTGTCTCTCTCTCTTTATTAAAAAAAAAAATATATATATATATATATATATATTTTTTTTTTTTACAATCTTACTATAGTGGGTTGCTATCTCTAGCAGCCCATTGTAACTGGATTGCAAAATAAATAGGATTTAAGAGCTTTGATAGAGTATGTTTTTCGATCTTTTGATGCTAAAATTTAGCATTTATAGTATTTGAGAGTGTTGATGAGAATGCTCTAAGGGTGCACACATGGGAATGTGTTAGGCATCTAAGCCTACCTGATCAAATGGATGAACCTCCACTTTGTACCTCCTATCCATAATTTAGTAAGGGTTTCCCTAAGTGGGATCCCTTCTAAGCATGCAAATTATCTTAAGAAAATGTTGATAAAAATAAGCATACACGAGCACAATTCTTTCCAAGCATGAGGTGAGGTGCCCTATCTCTAGGGTTTACCCTAGTCACATGTTTCTAACAAGAGTCAAGAAAACAAGAATTTTCAAGTTTTTTGGAAAACATTGCGTACACAAGTTAGGAAACTTTAAACTTGACTAGTCCCTTTAGTCTATGCGCTAGATTATTCCACCAAAAAGAAGCACACCCACATTAGGAAACTTTAGACTAAAAAAATCAACAACCTTAGAGAGAGTTTTCGACCAAAATATCAACTTTTAAAACTAATGAGGGCTTAAAGAAGCTTCTTCTCTTTTTTAGACAAAAACTCTCTCGAGTGCTTGATTGTTATCTTTTTCGCTCAACCAACTCTGCATATGTATGGTCAAGCATGTATACACAAAACTGAACTTTTCATAAGCAAATTTGAGGTTTTTGAAATTGCATTTGACATTTTCTTGTTATTTTTGGCCAAATTTGTCACGCCCCAAACCCGAAAGGGTCCAAAGCGTGAGAAAGACATCTCAAAAGTACCTGTAGATTTTGTTCCTTTTGACAATTCAATCCAAATAAAATCATATCAAGTACCAACATCAAGAACTATCATAATAATTCCATTAAATATACTCTTAAAGTAAGTCAGAGCTATATGCAATAAATACAATGACCATTGGTCACAAAAGAATGGACATCTGAATAAATAATAACATATCATCAACTTGTCCCATTAGTGGAAATAAAGGCATAACCACTATTAGATACAAAAGAATCAAGTCAAGCCTACTCTAAGTTATACATCATCAATTATCTCTATCACAAAAGTCAGCCTCCATCAGCAGTTAGTTGCTAGCAACCAAAAAGTTGTTTCAAAATGATAGTTGCCTACTCTGAAAAGGTTTATAAAATAATGAAATGAGACAGAGCTCAGTAAATAGCATAATTAATAAGGGTGGGAGAAATGCAAGTTTCATGATAATGAACATTTTACAAAACATGTTATAATTTGGGAATTTCTATTTAATTTATGCAAAAACAATTTCATTAACCACATGACAAGAACAATAGGAATAGTTTAGTACCAAACTTCCAAAAATAACTATGAAACTACGTTCCATTCACTTTGAGCCATAAAAATATCCAATACCTTTTCAAAACTAGAAAACCTTACCAAAGATGCAACAAGGACAAACAAGGACGGAGATATGATATCTCTCTCTTGATTTAGAACATGCTTGACATTGTGGAGAAACTTGAATAGTATGTGTTAAATAAATGCTAAGCTATTTCTGATTTTGTGTGAGTATGTACTAGTTTGTACATGTACTCATGGGTTAATTAAGAAATTGATATTTCTTGTTTGTATACCCTTTATAGCTTAGTTAAACACTATCATGCATTGTATTTGCATTGTTCATTTAGCATAATGTGTGCTTTTTGTTTTTGGTCATAAATTTTTTAAAAACCAAAAAGATTTTGTGTTTTTCACATCTTGGATTTATAATCAAGGATTGGCCATATTATCTTTACATAACAAGTTTATGTACCTTGTTTAGCTTTGATGAGCTTATTTATTGCACTTGACTAGTTGAAGTTTTGTAGTGCATGTTGTGTGGGAAAGATATTTATGGTATTTATCACTTTGTCTTAATCTTGAAGTCACATGTTATTTGACTGTCGGACTTGATCCTTTTGAGAAAAGCATAAATAATCATCTCACCACTGTTCACTAGCCAATCATGAACACCTTAGTGCATATCATAAGATTTTGTGCTCGAGAAAGTGTAGCACATGCACAAAAAGAACATAAGGTGAAGCCTCGGTTAAAGTGCTTACTTCTTATAATCAAAATTGGTGTGTACTATTAGGCTTGATGCCAAACTCACATAACTTAAAATTGGAATGTATATTATGAGGCATAAATACAAGAAACTTACATGATTGCAAGCTTATGATCTAGGAGATGTGGGAGTTATATGATGTAACTCTTTAGGTGATAGTCTCTTTTAAATTCTATGTGATGAATTTTGTAGACATTGTGATTGATTTCTATTTACATATCACCTCACATATATCTTAAGCTTTTGCTAGTTGCACACACTACACAAGTTACTCTTTGCTAAACTTGGTACATTATATTGTGTGTGATCTTGTTGTGGCCATCTAAGATTAAAGTTCCTTGATTTTGATGCAAAATGTGTTTAAAGTTTGAGTTTTGAGGACAATTGGTTGAAAAACTTGTTTTTGGAAGATTTGGGCTGAATTCAAGTGTTTTTTAAAACTTTTTGTCTCATACTCATGCATTTCATTCATGAAATATTGCACTTTGAGGAGTTTCTGCATTAAGTTGCTCTATTTTTTTTTCAAAAATTTGATTTTTCCATGCATCATTTATGTTTAGGATTCATATGCATTGCATTGTTTTTGTATCCATCTTGCAGTTTTGCAGTCATATCTCTCATTGTTTTCACACATAACATGCATACACTTTGCTACATTGGGTACTCAACTTGATCAAAATTTGAATGATTAATTTTTGAGTTATGTACTTTCTAGTATATGCTATTTTATGTGTGAACTGTAGAAAATATTTTTCTTAAACAATATGATGGATAATCAATGTGCAAATATTTTCTCTACTCATGCAACTGTTTATGGGTCACATAGTGTCATATTTGCATTTTATTGAAAGAGAGAATATTTTTTTTCATGTGTATCCTCAACTTAGTTTTTTTTGTAAAAACTTGATTTGTGTCTTTTTCTTTATCCCCAACCCCTTTATTTTTCCCAAAAACTGTTTTTTCCAAAACTTGTTTTGTTTTTCCTATTTTTATAAGGGAAGTTTTTGATGTATCTAACTTAGGGGGAGAGTTAGAATTTACTTTTTTTTTTTATATTTTGTTTCATATTATTGTTTATATGTCTTTCTTTCCACACATGCGGTGATGTGTTTGTTGAGTGTTTCTGGAAAGATAGGTGCATTCTGATCAAGACCTTCTACCTCTTCTTGCAACTTCTAGGTTAGGAGTCTTAGATTGGGATTTGTAATGTAATTGGGCATTTTATTGTATTGGGTTGTGCTTGTATTTGAGCATTTCATTTTGTATGAAAGTTTTGTCACGAATTGTCAAAGGGGGAGTTTGTTAGGTTCTAAATGTTTAGAACAATTGGCAAATCGTGAACACAAACTTGTCTAGATATAGATCTTAGAGTCTATAGATTTTATTAGACAATACTCAAGGTGATTCAAGTCAAGATTCAAGAACATACAAGCTGCAGAAAGAAGATTTCATAATCTGTCTGATTCGATCGATCGAAAAACAGGCTCGACCGATCGAAAGTCGTATCTGCAGAATTTTAATTAAAGCCAAACAGCAGTTCAAGCTCATTTAGGATTAGGGTTTCTAATCTACTTCTTCCAGTATATAAAGGAAACTCTAAGCACGTTTTTATGTGGCTTTTCAGAGAGAAAAGAGTGTGCCTCTTTTGTATTTAGGGTTTTGTTCCTAAAAAGCTCTCTTATGTCTTCTACCGGTGTTATTCCTTGAAGAATCTCAAGATCCGGTATTGTAGAAGTTGCTGCCCTCTCTTGTCATCAAATGTGTTGATGATCTAAACCTTCAAGGGTGGTCTTGAAGTCACAAACAGGAGAGTTTGTGTTGCTAAACCTTTGAGTGGGATCTCAAAGTCACAAACGGGAGTGTTTGTGTTTTGCAAAGGCCAAAGAAAGAAGGAGTCCGTGGATTCAGAGCTTGCACGTGGTTGTGTCAGTAAGTTTTACTGGTTGGTAGCAATAAGAAGTCAAGCGTGGGGCTTGTAAGTCTTATTGTATAAACTTCGATTCTTTCTAGTGGATTTGCTTTTTACCTTGAGGATAGCTAGGTTAAATCCTCCCCAGGTTTTTTACCGGTTTGGTTTTCCTGGGTGATCATATCATTGTCTTATTTATTTTCCGCTGTTATGCATGATATGATTGTTTGATTGTGATAACCTAGACTTGGAATTTGGACTAAGTAACAACTTGGCTAATTACCTAGGTTTAATCAATTTTTTAAGAGGTCTAAAAACTGACACTTTTACTAACTCCAAATAAACTCAATAAAATTATATTCACAATCTATTTCACATTAAAAAGCCAAAACCTCCAAATCTTCACCACTTAGCTAGCCACCATTATAAAAACTATAAACCCACTCATCAAACAAATCCACCAAGACCAAAACCCATACATAAAAACACATTAATATCACTTCTAATGCTCATAAATCACATGGGTATTATTATTAAAACTTAGATAAAGAAAGCCTCTAGCAAAGCATATAAACTCACAAAAAGATTAGAAATTTTTACTTCAAATAGTAGAGGTGAGTGAGCCTTACCTTTTTCCTAAGGAGTTTTCCGGTGATCTTGCCAGAAAAATGGTGGTGGAGGTGGTGAGGAGTGGTACCAGTGGAGGAGAATGAGAGAGTGATAGCGTATGAGAGAAAATGAAAAGAAAAAGAAGGAAATGAGTGAGCTGGCCAAGGTATAAGGTGATAGTTGAAATGTGTGGTGGGAATTAGGGGGGTAGGTGGGTCATGTGTGGCCCCTTAAAAATATCTGATCCCTCTTTTTTTTTTCTTTTTTTTTGGGCTGGGCTGTTACAAAATTTGCCTATTTTTTCGTCATTGTGTATTAAGGACTCAAGTTATACAAAATGGGGGGTTTCTACAACCCCAAAAAAACCAATGTTAGGTTATAGATTGACTTAATTAATTCAATTACCTAAGTTAATTAATTAGTCAAACTACATGCAAATCAGTGGAGGCACAGTCAAATCACCAAACTAAATTAGATACAGTTGGAAAATAAATTTGACACGACAATTTGATCACGATAGGGAAAATCTTCGCAAACAAAAATCCTATCGAGTGAATTTCAGGTCACCACTCCTGGATAATCCACTAATTAAAATCAAGCGGTTACAAGTATGAGGAATCTTACTTCATTGTCCTAGCCCAAAATACCAACCTATGGTTGAATGTACTGATATATACCAGTATTAGTTCCAATACCTAATTGGATTTGTTCTTGTAGAGACTTTTCCTTTGCACAGATCCCAATATATGACTAACAACACAACAACTTGATGTTGTATAATGCAGAGTTCTTCAATCCACACTTGTAGATCTGGAAGTAGCATGGTACATAACCCTAAAGTGCATAAGAAGTCGTAGAAGCTCTGATAAAGCATGTATCTCAATTTTTGTGTTTATGTGTCTATGATGATGACTATAAAAGACAGCTTTTATATGCTCTGGAAACTTAGTGCATGAAACCCTTGAAAAACCTTATCATCATAGGCCAAAAACTAATTTTGGAATTCAAAATACCTGAGGTTTGATAGATCGAGAGGTATTGAGCTATTTATCAAGGTTCATTAAATCTAGATAGAATTGACTGTTACGAGGAGGTATTGAGATGTGCAGTTCCAGCTTTTCTTGAGTAGTTTTTTAAGTGTTCTTGTATCTTCAATAATACCACTTGTGTATTTACTTCATGATTTTTTGTTGAACACACTAGAAACTAAGACCAAATTACAAATAAAATGTGTTTGTCTTAGGATATACCGATTACATAAAAATATGACCCTAACAGCCAAAATACCCCTTTAACCCATAAAATAATCAAAATAACTTAAAAACCTCTAAAATAATAAACATATCTTTGAAACCTTTAAAATGACAAAATCACCTCAAAAACTTCCAAAATGTTAGAAATACCTCTAAAATATATAAATGACAAAAATAACCCTTAAAGGCTCCAAAATGACTGAAAAAACCTTGAACTATAAAATGACCAAAATAACATTGAAACCTCTATAATGATCAAACTATCCCAAAAAAAATCTTCAACATGAGCAAAATACCCATAAAACTACCAAAATGATAAAAATATCTCAAAAACCATCAAAATGAGAAAAATACCGAACCTCTAAAATCATCACAATATGCCACAAAATTGGGAATTCACCCTATAAATTTAAAAGGTGGTAAAAAAGTGACTTCCAAGATCCTTAAAGCAATTCACGAACTTTGGAACTCACAAACCCGAACAATGGTCAACTTTTAAACCAACCCAATCCATGTCTAACACACTACAACAACTCTTTGACGTAGTAGTCTTCGTACAATGTCTTTGCTAGAACACGTGATCTTTAATAGATACTAGAGACGTAACTTGGTAAAAAACCTTTGGTGCACGATTGTCACAGCAGCTTCTCCAACTTTCACAATGTTCTCTCTTATGTTATGATGCTTTAAAGAGGGCATTAAATCTGTGTTGAAACCCTAGTACACGGATTCCCAGGTACTTTGTCATCATGGGCCGCAAACTAAAAAGTCTATATTTTTTGAAGCTTGACCGATTGATTGGAGTCGAGATTTACTTAACCTTGATTGATTGAACTGTAGTTGAGGCTTGAAAGTTCAATTAGTGTATAAAACACTAATAAATGTTTAGACTCTCAATTTTAACAATACCAACACAAGCTTATACACAAACAATATATGTGCGGAATGATGTATATAAGCTATAACCAAATAGGTAAAACACTCTAAATCATAATTAATCATAAATACAACAATAATTAAAGGTAAAGAGTAAAGGAAGAGAGATATAAACACAAAGATAAAACTGGCACATGTTATCGAAGAGGAAACCGAAGATCTCGGTGAAAAACCTCTCCGCCACCCTTCAAGCTATCAAATGATCCATTAAAAAATAAAGTTAGGATACATGAATAGCAAAAGACCCTCTAAGCCTAATCTATCCAGTGCACCTAAACTCTCCAAGCTTCTTGCTCCAACAAAGTTACGTCTAACCTTGTCTTCTTTAGCTTCTTGGATCCCGCAATAAACCCATTGCATTAACCAAGTAAATTGGTCATATCCGAACTACTTCCCAAGAACCAAAATATCTCCTCACTGATATGAATATGATGAGATAAGGATTTGGAAAAATGTACCTCTCAAGGATATGTCAATGGAGAAGGTGATTGTAAAGGAATTTGGAGAATCAAATGATGAAGATTGTGGATGAGTCAATCTTATTTTTCTCTAGGGTTTCTCTTTCAAAATTCTCTCTAGAAGCTCTCTACATTTTGTGGGTAGAAGGGTATTTATAGTAGTGTATGTGAGGAATGTGAAAAATCAATTTTCATCCAAACAGAGCATTTTGGTGACTCAGCCTCACAATTGGAACGAGTCGAGAGCTAACTGTCTGGCTAGACTATATTTCTATCCTATAGTGCTCCAGCTGTTGTGACCTTTCAATTTCCTGCATGCTTCACACGCATGCCACTTTGGCGACTTGCCAGTCGCGAGTCAATCACGAGACCCAGTCATGAGATTCCTTTGATTTGCACACATCTTGAGTTTTCTTCACACTCTCTCACATACAACCCTTACATAATTCTCATCTAAATACAGGGTATTTAATTGCTAAAATACAAGTAAATTTGGCACGAAATAAAGTTAACACATGATTGAATAAATTCAACCTTACAAGGCTGTTGAGGTCGCTTGGTCATTATGGGCCGCAAACCAAAAAGTTTATATTTTTCGAAGCTTGACCAGTTGATTGAATAAGTTGAGGTTTACTTAACCTTGATTGATTGAGCTGCGATCGAGGCTGCTAAACTTCACTTTTTTTTTGGCAGATTCTTAAGTTATTTTCTTGTATCTTTAATGTAGAACTGTAAGCATATTCTAAGACACTAACGCTTACAATTCAATTACATGAAAAAAAGATACAATTGACCCAAACAAACTCAACACATGTTTGCACACTACACATTTGTACATTACGTTGAACTTCAGTGGTAGAAGATAGTTCATTATTCCTAGGGTGAAAGATCTATCCATGTTTTGAACAATCTCCTCCCCCTTCGCTACTAGTGCTTTTCCCTTTTATGGCATTCATTCATAATTCCATCAAGCTTTGATTTCACTTCCTTAAGCTATTCATCCTAGTGTGTGGGTACTTCTGTCTCCTCAGCCTGATGAATCCTCATACTCCACTAGGGTGATTATCACCGCCCTTTTGCCAGGTGATGTCTCATCTAGCTCTCAGTGTCATCATGCCGATTGGGTCTTATTTGTTCTTCTTGTGCTCCCTGTTTCACTCCTTTTTATGGTAGAATGCCATGGGGACGAAAGCGTTATACAAAAATATTTTAGTTTGACTAAACTTCTTTTTTTGAGAATAATCGGCAGATAGTTTGACTAAACTTTAAAACATCTGTTCATTGTATTTTTTTTTAATTTTATTATTATTCTACGTTTTATTATTATTATTTTTAATACAAATATCAAAACCAATATTTTCAATTCCATGCTTTAATATTTGTTTTAAACAAAAACAATTTCATATTTTCATTTATAGTCTTGAATTTTCTTTGAACAGTTAATAATTTCTAAAAATTCGGATGTAATCTTCTCTTCTTATCAAAATGGGTTTATCACTCTTAATAGAGATTATTAAACTTCATTATTATTATCCTTCTAATTCATATCGGATTTTAAAACAAACAAATAAATCACTCAACATATCCCCACATCGGCTGGGCTCAACAAATATTATACATCACATTATGAGGTCTATTTTCAAGGGTATATGAAATTAAGGTTTTTCTTTTTCTTTATTATATATGAGAAAAATTATGTTTTGATAGTCTATTGGAGTCATATTTAACCTGTTCAAACCATATTAAAACTTCGCATTGATTTCTCTCGTGTACATGGGTACCGAACTAGATTAGAAAAACGATAGAACTTGTTTTATCTTTATGCGAATGTTTTACATAGATGCTAAACTAAATAAGAATTTTTTTTTTTTTTTAAATTCTATATATAATTGAGAGAAGGAGAATTTGAACTCTCGACATTTATGTTAGAAACATTAGAAATATTAGTTAAACTACAAAGTTATTTAGTGTAACTGTGGAAGTTTACGTCTTTGATTTTCTATAATAACTTAAAATTTGTATGAATTACAACTTTATTGCATGTATCATAACAATATAAATAAGCTGATAAATTCAACGTTGTAATCATATATAACCAACTTGCAGTTGGTTCTTCATCCAATAACCTAATTAGTTCATACCCTTGGCAAAGAAAAAAAAAACAAAACAAATTAGTTCATACTCGAAATAAATTAATATGCCATAAATTAGTCAATGGAGCATACTGTTTTTAGCTGGGTCTAAGAGTTGGCCTTCAATTGGAGTTGTCTTCAGTTAATGTGGCATGGATACATGGACAGCACATTATTAAAAGAAAAAAAGAAAATGGTTGACTATGAACATATATATCGTTGAATTTTTTTGAAAATGACAACCTTATTTGTAATGGAACCCTGTTCATCATGTTGCCACACATTAAAGAAATTAAGTCTGTTTGGCGGGCTCAGAGAGAGAGAGAGTCATTGGCATTGTCTGACCTATTCTTGGTGTTTGATTATAGGAAAATTGTTATGTCAGTGGCAAATATACACAGACAATACTCACAAAGTTGGGACACTAGTTCGAAAATTGTGAACACATGCTATCCAACCTCAAGGTTGGTTAGATATAATTTGAGGCCTAATGCAACTGTGTTAAGTGGAACCGTTTTAAAAATATATATATATATATATATATATATATATCATTTAAATATTTTTTATTTAATTTTTTATAATATACTTAAATTTTTAATTCATTCTTATTGCTTTTTTATAAGAAAAATTACTAATAGTTTTTTTTTAAATTAAGTTTTTCTAAGATTTACGTTTCATTTGGTAATATGACTTAGCCATTTAATCTCCTTGTGATATAATTTATTATAATTAGAATTTTATCATTTTCAACTTCTAAAATTATTTTTCACAAAAACAATTGTAACAAGTATTGTCAGTAAAATTCTGTAATACATGTATTTTTATCTTTTTGTTGTATTATTTCAATATATTCTAACTATTTTTTTTATATAAATTTTCGTTAATTTGTGAAACTTTAAGCAATATTACAACACTTAATATTTTTTAATTGGATATGAATTTTGACAAATCTATCATTTAAAGTGATCAAAGATCAATAGTCATGTCATTAATCAATTGTTTAAATTCAAGTTTTGTAATTTAAAATAATGCATAAAAGATGAGTTTATGGATTAAATGGTAAATCACATCCGATTAGCATGACAATTGGCATGCATATTAAGAACATATAAAACATATAATGCAACGGTGAAATTTACAAAATATGAATTCAATAACAAGTTAATGAGTAATGTAACATCATTTAGAATTATACTAAATATAACTTGAATTCAACCCATATATATAATAGAAGCAAGAGATTCGATCTGAGATTCAACACTTTCTATTTTTCTTAAGTTTATCATGTCCAAATGGATATTTCTAGTAAAGAATTCTATTATATAATCTAATTTATCAAAGGAGCTACTACAACTACATTTAATAACATAATCACTTAACAACCTCAATTTGCCAAAACAAAAAATAATTTAATACATAACTTGATGAATTGATACTAACCAAATCAAAATTAATTATATATATAAATCAAATATCATGGGTTTATGTATAAAATTTAACCCAAAAAAAAAAAGATAAATTTGTATTATTTTATTTTTTTAAATGAGTTTTAATTTACCTTGTGTAATGCGATACATAGTGAAAGAAAGTTGAAATATAATTTCCAAATTTGATTTTGGTGTTGAGAGAGAGATTTTTTGGTGTGTGATAATATACTACGTGAGAGAGAGAGAGAGAGAGAGAGAGAGAGAGAAACTTTAAAAATCAAAAAATCAAAATCTGAAATGGTTATGGGAAATTGATCATTAATGATGATTCAATATACTCACATAATTTTTTTCTTTTGGTTAAACAAATTAAGATTTAAAATGAGTTAGATTTCTATTATTTCACAATTTTTGGGCCTTCCTAAAGTGAGGAGCTCACTTCTAAATAAAAATAATTAATTACAAATTAAAAAATGTAGGAACCTATTTTTTATCAGGACCGTAGGCGATGGTTTAAGTAGGCGTGGAAATTCATATTCGCAAGTCAGTTCTGGGTTAGGGTTTGTGTCGAGCCATAAGTATTCGGCTATATAGGTTGACCCGAACCCAACCTGTTTAATAAATGTATCAAGAATCATCTTCCCTTACATGATATGTTTATGAAACAGGTTGACCCAACACGATACATTTAACCCGTTTAATTAACATCATGTAAAAGTCCATACAAATGACCCGTTTAATAACCTGTTTGATTTATAAGTAATACCTAACCTGAATAACCTATTATCAATTCTCATATATCTAAAATTAAAAGACAACTACAACCATAAATATAGTAATAAACATATAATTAAATACAACCATAAACTAAGTAATAATAACAAAACAAAACAAAACAAAACAAAAAAAAAAAAAAAAACTAATTCCTTTATAAGCTAAATGAGACAAACAGGTTCTCATATTGAACTTGAACACGACCCGTTTATTAAACGGTTCAGCCATGTTGACCTAAATATGACTTGAACTTATTTAATCTCAACCCATGACTTATTTATAAATGGGTTAGTAGTGTTGGGTTCGCTAGCAAGGATGGAGCCAGAACTAGAAATTAGGGGTGACGGCTTTGCTACTAATTACATTCAGCTACTCCAGCCTCTAGCTTTGTTGCTTAACTGTTAAGAGTTTTTTTAAAAAAAAATTAATTAATTAATTGTTTTTGTTTTTGTTTTTTATGTGTGCATTTGCTATTGAGTAAGGATAAAAGTATTTTGTTTAAAATTTTTTGAAGGAATGAATTGTTTGTTTTGATTAAAATTGGTTGATTGAGCTTAATTGTTTTTAAGCTATTATTGGTAATTTTTTTTGTTGAACTAATTTTTTTGGGCTTGTATATATATATATATATTTTTTTTTTAGATTTTAGGTTTATAAATTTTTTTATGCCCTTTAAAATGAGGAAAATGCTAGAGTTACAAATGAGCTTAGATACAAACTAATAAGAATTTACTACATCAAAAGTTGTAAAAATATTGTAGAAAAGTTTGTGACTATAGTATTACTCTTAAAAGAATCAATAAAATTATTAAAGGGGGCAAAGTGTAATTTTATAAAACAAAACTGCTAAAATTTATACCTATATATATACTAAATTTTTTTTACAAAAACAATTAGGGGAGGCCATTGCCTCCCATGGTCAAAGTCTCCCTCCATCCATGTTTGCTAGTTATGTCAAATTTTGCTCCCCAGGTATAAGTAGCCTTGACCAAGGGCCAACGGTGTTCACACTTTTCAACCAAAAAATAAAAGACGGTGTCCACACTTTATATATGAGTGTTGCGTAGGAGTATGGGAGAAAATCAGGGTCTTGATTATAATTATTACCCATTGTTATAGATTAGATACAAAACTAGAAAAAGTAAACAAATTTAGTGATGAAATCCCACTCACGGTCTTACTCGTCACTTCTCACTCATGGTTCACTTGTCTTTGTGATGGCGACTGCCCAACCATGCATTCATCCACTGTATTACCCATCATGTGGTTGGGCTTCAATTCAAGTGGGGATGGATATAAAGCTGCCTGCCGTAAAAAACAACTCCAAAGATGTCTCCCCTTTGTTCCTTTAAGACTTATTGTCCATTAGACCTTCAATTTTGTGAGTGTTTGAACCACTTGAATCTTTACCTTATCATGGCAAGCCACACTGTACCGTGTATGTGGGTGTCATATATATACACCATGATAAAAAAAAGGTCAACAAGAAGTGAATCACAACAACTTAATTACTTGTGTGATCATGGCAATATTATTATGACTTAACAATATGATCCTAAAAGATTACAGAAATCCTAATGCACATAGCCCATATCAAATAAAGCTGCTACAAAGATCAGTGAAGATGAAATCATTGGAAGTAGATATAGACCTTAGAGTACACTGAAATTGCTGAATTATTCAACCCCAGTACCACCTAAAATAAAAAAAATTGATACCATATTTTCATTGTGCGTACGACAGATGATTTTACTAGTGAAAGATACAATTCCCTGGCATTTGTTTCAGAGGATAAGCTAGTGCTCTACCATATGCTGTATGCACGATTGTAGTGAAGGAGTACTACACTACACCTTACAGTACGTACACTGATAGTGCTGAACTGTTCAACACCAAAAGTACTGAAAGAAATAAAAAATATGAAACCATTTTTTTTGTGTGTGTGTGTGTGTTAAGCTGGTGTAGACTACGCTCAGACCACAAGAACCATATAGCTTATACAAAGTACTAGGAGTTTTTACTTTTAAAAGACACAATTGCATTCAGCCAAAAAAAAATTAAAAGACACAATTGCCCACCAGTACGCTTTTCACTAGCTAGGATATATGGTAAACAGAAGGAGTACTAGAAGTTTATATGGTCCCCTGACTGAATGTGAATGACATGCATTCTTTTTCTTTTGTTGATAAACCTGCAAATAGTACCTTTAGCTAGCAACTTTATTTTAACCATCAATGGAAATTTTATCCTCAGTATTATATTATTATAAAGGCAGATGCTATTCCTGACATTACATATCCTTCAGCTATTATATAAAATAAAATAAAATAAAATAAAAATCACCTACACATGTGATTATAGTATGCATGGTTTACATGAAGAGGGTACGTTTAGGGTTGTTAGGCAGTTACAAGTAGACGTCCTGGAAAATTTTAATCTCGTGAGCAACAGTTACAGGTAGAGATCACATGAAACAGTAATTTGATTTGTAGCATATCACATATTTTTTACCATTCTTTTCTTAGAAGACTAGAATAGTATATAGTATATATCCAACTACTATTCTTTTCAGCAGCTAGGTGTACACTTTTTTCTCCTATAAATACAGGCCGTTGGTAGTCTATTATAGACCATCCTCCAACTACTTATGAGTCTCTCTCTCTCTCTCTCTCTCCTTCCTTTTATAGCAACTATGTTTAGTGTTTTTTTTTTTTTTCTTTTTAATACTCAAAAAAAAAAAAACCTATAGGGTATAGAGGACAAGGGGGGAAGAGGAGGCACTGGTGATGTTGTTGACAGAAGATAGAGAGCACAGATGATGATGTGCATGGTTGCATCTCACTCCTTTGTGCTCTCTATGCTTCTGTCATCACCTTCAGCCCCTCACCCCTCTCCCCTCCTTATTTACTTCTTTTCTTTTTTCTTTTTTCTTTTTTTCATTAATTCATTAGTTATCGATAGTTACAACAAGAGGGAAGAAATTTGAATAACACCAGAAGATATCAACCAATTGAGTTTCTAAGCTCTTGACCCTCATTCACTACTTAATTACTGCATTTCTTTACTCCTTTTTTATTTCACCCTCATATGTATGAAGTGATTAACTTGAATTATTCATCCAAAAGGAAATGGTTTACCTGATTTTACTTTGTATTATGCACAATCATATATCTATTTGTTCTTCCTCCGTCATTCTTTTCGTCAATCATGTTCCCAATTTTCTTTTGTAATATACATACCCTAATAATGATAACAATTTTCAGATATGTGCTAATAGTCTTATTGCTATGTTTTGCAGTTTGGATCAGGAAGGGAAGAGAAACACTATGGAAGATGGGTAAGTTTGCAAATGATGAAAGGTCTAATTTTGTCTGGGGTCATGCCCTTTTCCTTTGGCAAACCAATTTCATAGGTGCCAATTGCATGATGGAATCTTCCCCATGTGGTTTGTTCAAGTGTCATTTATTTCTTTCATCTCAAAGTGCTAAAATTGGGTCATTTAGAACTCCTTTTACATTATCTTACTTGAAACTCTTACACTAATCTTGAAACATACATGAAAATTAATGTAGATTTATATCGGAAAATTAATCTGGAGAAGTGGTGATAGGCTCAAACCCCATTTATGAAGAAGGGAAGTACCTTTCTTTTCTACTCCAAGAAGAGAGGAAGTCTGACAGAATTCTGATTCTATGCTATAAAGTGATTCCTAAAGGAGGAGGTACCACTTGCAAGTGAGAGAAGGGCCATTTTGGGTCATTTTGCATCTTGAAATTTGTGGAGAAGGGAAATCTACAAAGAAGATCAAGAAATATATGGCTGTGTCTAGTTGACCATAACCAAGTTAAGCCTCAATCAATATCATTAGGAATTATATTTCTTAAAGATGCTTATTTGCAATGGCATATATTATGCTTTTCAAGAATATATAAGTTACACCTTTTATTCAAAATATGGTTCTGACTTGAGTTCGCCAAAAACACCAGAATGTTTGATTCGAAATTTTTTATCATATAGAGAGCACCATTATGACTACCAAAGTTCCTAAAAGTTTGTCTTTTGTCATTCTTGTGAGTTCCTATATTCGATTCCTTGTGACCTTTGATTATAAACCTAAGATAGAGTAAAGGATTGTGCTGAATGCAAAATCTTCTGGAAAATCTAATACTTTATGAAAGTTTTGCATTCTGTTATAATATCATACTTGCAAGGCATTTATTGACCAAACCAAACTTCACCAATCATTTTCACTCTATCTTTGCTTAGTCAATTCCATCTGGTACTATCCTCAGGATGAGATGCACCTTTAGATATTTTCATTTAACACATTTAATGTCTTTAAGCATATTTTGCTTTCTTAAATTAGAGAAAGAGATTATGATCCCTCACAAATGTCTTTCAGTCACATTGTTAGAATAATGATTAAGTAATAAAAATTCATTATTTCCATCAACTTAAGGCTTTCTTACAAGTGCTAATTTTTCATACACAACAAAGCATTGAGATCTATAGCATCGAGTTAGATAGGTAGCTAGTGGAAACCTTAGTAGAGCAAAAGCACAATATATAGGTCAATCCAAATGACATTTTCATTAAAAATTTTAACTAGTTGGTGATCATGAACATTGTAAGCAATGCATGAATGGATAATTTACCGACCACTTGAAACATTTTCTCTTAAGCATGTGGTTTGGTTTATGATGATATAACACCTTCAAGAGTTCACTGCCTAGCTTCTTTACAAAATTGAAACGGCTAAACCATTATTAACTCGTGATATCAATAACAAACATGACATTGTTTTTGAAAGAGAAGAGGCTGAAGTGATTTAAAATCAAATATTTTGATTAAGAAGGTTGTTATTGCATACAACTAGGGATGTTCACCAAACCGCACAAACTGCAAAAAACACACTAAAACCACTTGCAAAATAGCAAAATTGCACCGCACCGCATGTAACAATGCACCGCACCGCACCGCATGGTGCAGTGCAATTTGCGGTTTTATAGTAAGAAAACCACACAAATCGCACCGCACTGCACCAAGGGCAAAAAAACAACAACAACAACAGCAAAAAAAAAAGAAGGTTTGATAACCCTAACAAGTGTTAACTAGGATAGCTAGCCCAAAATAAAGAAAGACTAACTCAATAGTTTAAAACTTGACCCAAAACAAAGGGAAAAATTAATTTTGAACTTAGTAGAAAAAACCCAAAATTTGAAAAATATATCAATTTCAAACCGTTCAAATCACATCTTATACATAGCACCGCACATGTAACTGCAAAAAAGAGATGGGGTGCGGTTATAATTTTGGCTAAACTTTAAACTGCACTACAACATGCGGTGCTAAAAATGACCCAAAACCACACTGCATTGCACCGCAAACACCCCTACATACAACACTTCTAGCATTTTAGTTTTCATTTTCTCACCTTCTTTTCATTTAAATAAATAAAATTTTTGATGAGAAGACATAAGCATTTAACTATCTATGTATGCTCTTTAAAACTGCAGACCACTTTCATTAGATTATTTCGATAATTTCCTTTGTAGCCAAAATGTACCAAGAGGGGGGAGAGAATATTGCAAGGTGGTTATGGAATATAAATATTTTCCAAAGATAATTCGAAATATTTCTTTATAAAGTAACTTGAAACGTAGGTACTAAAAACAATTATTGGAGAATGGTTGCAATGCAAGTAGTTTAATTTCTTAAATCTTGAAAGGGGAGAAAAATCACTCAAATGAAGAAGTGGATCAGTTATTCTTTCACTCTGAGATCTAAATGTAACCACTTTCCATGTTATACCTCTCTCACAACATTGCCATCTAGTTTAGTATGAGTGTGTAGCCAAAGACCTTGTAACTGAATTGGCACTTCCCCATGCACAAAGTGCTTGGGGATCTAGGAGAAAAAGGGTTCAAGCTACGAGATTAACAGCATGTTGTAATTATTTCTCAAAAAAAAAAAAGTATGAGTGTGTAGAATTAATAGAGAATTCCTTTGAGCATCTTATCAAATTTTCCATTTAAAAAGGAAAAGAAATAGAATATAATCTAATCTTGTCTACTAGGAATCTGCATCTTTGAACTTGAAAATTCTTCAATTCTACACCACAAGTAGGAGCGTATTCTAAAAGAACAGTAATAGATAATAGATTTAATTATCGCTTTGTTCCTCAACCTATTGCCCCATGTTTGAAAATATTTTCTAACCTATTGCCCCATGTTTGAAAATATTTTCTAACCTTTTAAATGTGTCATTTTAATACTTAACATTTTGTTCTTGTGCCAAAATATTCATGGTGAGTGGATAAGTTAGGTGACAAACAATGAAATTAAAATAATTTGCTTATGTTGACTAGATGTTATTGGGAAGAGAGAGGGGGGGAAGTAAAACCTGTTTTATAAAAAATAAAAAAGGAAGTTAGAAACTTTTGCTACAACAGTGGAATCCATCATCGCCATCATCCCATATTGGTTTATCGCCACCTCGCCACCAAACATTCAATCTTTGCTCTCTCTCTCTCTCTCTCTCTCTCTCTCTCTCTGCAAATAAAAAAAAATTAAAATAAATTTAGTAGGAGAGTTTAAACGTATAAGTTGTATAGGTTTATTGTTCACACTTTATTTAATGCTCCGTTTGTTTTAGTGTATAATGCTTTGTCTAAAAACAATTTCATTGAATTTTTTTTTTTGACATTTGGAAAATAAATGAAAAATCACACTTTTCCTTTATTTTTATATAAATATGAAATAAAATTCTTTATTCACAACTTAAAAATATTAATATTAGAAAACTAAAATCCACCAAAAAATAAGCACAATTAAAATTTTAAAAAATTACACTAATAAACATAATCAAAATAAGAGTTCAATATCAAACATAAATTTAAAAAGAAATTAATATAATCTATCAACTAAATTTACACTTTCACATGCATAATTAAAAATAATTTAAACCTAAAACATGACACTTGAAAGTTGTTTTTGCTCGACTTATAAAACTTAGGAGGCAATTCTTGAAATTTTGAGGCATATAGTGGTCATTTTAGATGTTTCAAAAGGTATTTTCATCATTTTGATGGTTTTGGGAGTTATTTTTGTCATTTTAATTCTTTTATGGATATTTTAATTATATTAGAGGTTTTGAAAGTATATTTGATCATTTGTAGTATAAAAGAGTACACAAAAAAAAAAATTTAATATAAATTATGTATTTTATACCCTTAATACGTGTACTATGAAAATTATAATTATTAAACTTGACAAATTCAGTAAATATTGACAAAAAGGTTTGATATTTTTAATCTATATTTAATCAACAATATTTAGGCACTAGACAAGTACAAAAGTAAATAATAATACAAAAGCTTAAGTTATTTTATTTAAACTAATAAGTTACCTCTGCGATGTAAGGATAATGTTGTAATGTTTTATATAAGATGGTTTTAGAGAATGTTATATATGTATTATAGCATAATTTTTATAAAACTTTATTAGAAATGGGTTCATCACAAAAAGCAATAATTATGAATTGCGCATACATATCTATTATAATTATTTAATTGAAATAATGAGAATTTAAAAAAAAAAAAATTGGAGGAATATTATAGAATAAAAGTTAATATAAAATGTGTCTTTCTCTTTCTCCTTAATTTAAATATATATATATATATATATATACATATCACAAACACTCACAATCAATCACATCATTTACAAAACCCACAAATCCATAACGTCCAACCTCAACATCAAAATCGCAATTGTTGTTGTTATTCAATATAAAACGTAAGCCCTCCTTCCTTGATTGTAGCCAACTCATGTGGGTTAAGATTAGATGAGACAACAATGTTAGAACTAGGTAAATGTCGTAAAAAGATTGAACATAAATGACATCATTTTTTGTCTGTGTATTTGACATAAGATAGCATAAAGGACTATGGGTAGGTATATATAAAAGGGTAGAAGTGCAAGAGGTGAAAATGATGAAATAAAGTGCAAAGAGTTTTGTGTGTATGTGTGAGGGATGAAAAGTTTTGAAACATTGAACCAAACGATACAAAGAATATTTATTTGTTAATTAAAAAAGTCTTGAAACATTGAACCAAATGAAACAAAAAAATCAATATTTAATTTGTTTTTATCTTTGATGTAGGATTTGAGAATATTTCAATTCTCTTTGCATGGAATGCGTCACTTAGTATAACCTCATGCTATATATATATATATATATTGATTAGAGCATCCACAGCAGTGGATCTATAATTTTAGCTATTTAGCAACACCAAAACTTACTTTATCTATTTTACCTACACACATGCTGCAGCAGTGGATCTATTTTAGCTTTCAACACAATAAAATAATATATACATCTCAATAAAATAATATATCTACTACAATAAAATAATATATCCACTCCAATAAAATAATACATACTACTACCAAAAAAACACCACAAACGGCACAATCCACAACCACTGCCAAAGAACAACCACCCAACAACAACTACACAAACGACACAATCCACTTTTCCACTGCCAAAGAACAACCACCCACCAAAAACTACATAAACCCAGACCACCATCAAACCCACCATCTGAGCTTGATTGAGAGAGAGAAGACCAGCCATCGCCATCGCCATCGCCATCATCGATCACGCCATCGCCGACCCACTATTTGTCTTATGCTCCTGACCTGCCATCGCCAATCATGTCATTGCCGACCCACTAACCCACGCCATCCACGAAACCCACCGACCCACGCCATCCACGAAACCCACCGACCCACGCCATCGCCGATCACGCCATCCTTGAAACCCACCGACCCAATTGCTGATCACGCCATCCACGAAACCCACCGACCCACGCCATCCACGAAACCCACTAACCCAATCGCCGATCACACCATCCATGAAACCCATTGACCCAATCGCCGATCACGCCATTCACGAAACCCACCGACCCACGCCATCGCCGATCACGTGAAAAGAAGAGAGAAAAGATAGGGAAGAGGTAGAGAAGGAAGAGAGAGGCTGAGACTCTTGAGTCTGAGACGAAAAGAAAGAGAAGGCAGAGAGAGAGGGAGAGAAAAAGAATATTTTAATGGAAAAGGGGGAGAGAAGTTAAATAAAATATACTATTTTTTTTTTTAGCTTTGTGCTACAGTGCACATCTATCTCTATAGATGTGCACTGTAGCTGGACATCTAAATTTTTTAGATATGCCTCCACTGTTGCAGCGTGAATTTTGTGATCAGTGATGCTAAAAAATAGCAATATAGCTACTTAGCACCACTGTTGTGAGTGTTCTTATAAGCATAAAGTTTAAACACTTAAGAGTAGTGATATGTTTACAACATTTTCACAAAACATTTTAGGTAATAAGTTGTTATTAGTTCTAATTTGAACTCACCATAGAAATTACTTTGTTGTCCACTAGTAATAGCCATAAAAACCTACCACTTAAGATTTGTAATGAAATTTTGAGAAAATTTTGTAAATATAGTATTTCTCAAGCACTAAAACCATTGTTTTTTTTTTTTTTTTCATTATTACTTGAGAAAATTGTTGGGAAAATTGTATTTAGTATAATTGTATAAAAAATGTCCAATTATTTTAAGTAACTGGTATAACTTATAATTGAGATTGTAACTCTATTTAAATAAATATAAATAATCATATACTTTATTATAGAATTTATATATTGTGGGGCCAGAGAACTTATGACCCGACCCACTTTCCATTAGGACCCAGGGCCCGTGCCGAGGAGAGTAGTTGCCGAGGACAAGTGGTGAAAGACCAAACCGCCTAGAGATGCAGCCGAGGATGACCCTGTCCTCGGCATCCCGAGACTTCAAAAGGAAGAGAGACATGTCGTCCAAGGCAGCCTCCGAAGCGCCCCAGAAGAAAAGGCGAGTAGAATGGGATTCACATGGGGGTGCGGAGTGTGAGTGGTTCAAGGAAAAGACGTCACCTCCGCATTGAATGCGCCCACAAACGTCCTGGCCATATTAATGGGAAAAGACTCCTGAACAGTGTGGTTTCGGTTATTGCAACTAACAGCAAGTAGGGGGAGGCAGCTGATGAGACAGATACTCGAATAGGTACCTGCCTGTTCAACAGATGGAGGATCAGGATCAACCATGAAGGGCTATATAATGTAAAGGCTTAGGTGCCAAAAAGAGAGGGGGACCAAGAGAGAGAAAAAGGAAGAATATGAACATTAAGCTTGATGGGCAAGATCCACGGACAACCATGGCTCGTCCCTGCGTGTCCACCACGAGTACCATGACTAACCACCGTTCGGTAACCAAGGCCTAGTCTTTCAAGCCCACGTTCTACAAATTATATTGTTTGGGCCCTTAACGTGCGAACCCAACATCATTTTGGGGTCGTTACAAATTGAGTCCTTACAATTGACGCCGTCTGTGGAGAGGCTTGTGCATTGACACAGGCGGTGGGTCAAGAAAGTCCCTCCACCACTTCCAACGGCCCGTTGTCGTGCCCTAACATAAAGTTCCACTAGGGGCTGCGCTTCGAAGCACCAGTGGCACGGGTAGTTCTTGGGGCTTCCAACGTCAGATCAACGTCCCACACCTTGGCCGAGGGGCTGGTCCCCCCAAACTTAAAGAAAATATCTAAATTTTGGACAGAACCAAGGTATTGTATGGTCCTCGGACTCAAACCTATGGGAAAACCAACTACTTAAAGAAAATATCTAAGTTTTGGACAAAACCAAGGTATTGTATGGTCCTCGGACTCAAATCTATGGGAAAATCAGTCATTAGAAAATGGATTAAGTCTTAGACGGAATGGAAATCTCGTCCTGTTCTCAGATCCCCAGCTCTAAGGAAACTAACGTAAACGAGTATTTAGGCCCGGTACAGTCATACCTCGGTCCTCGAACCGGATGCCAAAAACGGTCAAGGCCATAAATGTTGTTAGGAATGTGGTAAAGCACCCTAGTACATAGCGACCATCTCGGATAGTTCATTTTGAGTTACCCATCCTCGGATGATCGCCTCATACGCAATACAGAACGTTCAGCTGTTATCTCGGTTAGTCTTATATGTATAACCTTTTTCAGGTCGGCATTATTGTGCTTGTTAGTCTCAGTAAGTTCAAAGTAATAGTTTTTTGTTAACAAGGGGTTCGGCCCTAAGTATCGTTCAAAAAAAATATATATAGCACATCCATTCACAATATAGTTATTGCAGAAAAGAAAGAATGTTTAGACTAAGATAAAGTAATCTTTTATTAATATTAAGAAATAGTACAGCATACAATGAAGGGCTTAAGCAAGCCTATACCAGAAGCTAATTACAAAGGCAGAAAGAGAAAGCAAAAAAAAATGAAAAAGATACAAGGGAACGGTAAATCCTTCAAAATTCTGCCCTTGTGGTGACTAGGCGTGTCAGGATGACCCCTTTTGACGGAAGGGGGGAAGAGGCAGAAGAAGAAGAAGTAGAAACACCAGGATGTCCCTAGTGATGGAAGAGAAGAAGAAGCGGAGGCAAAAGAAGGCACTAGAGAAGGAGGAGAGGAGGAAGCGAGGATGCCCAATCCCTGCATCAGCTCTGACTCCTAACACATGGGTGCCATATTAGCAGCGTTCGAGAGAGAGCGGATGGTACCGACGATGAGAAACCCCAGTGCTGCCGCACCAAAAATCTGGTGCGACCAGTGTTTGCTTCGGATTTTGGCTGAAGGAAAAGGAGGCTTCTCCCTCGCCTTGCGAAAGGGGAAAGCTGTCTTGAGTCTCCGTCTCCCTTGCCCTGACCGTGCCATCTTGAGTCTCGGAGAAACCCAATGCTTCTGGAGAGGGTGTGGTCCCTTCACCCCCACTTTTGCCTTAAACATATCACTCACTAAGGCTTGAATTGTACTAGTAATGAAAACTTTGAACGCAGCTGGAGGTTTAGGAATTTGAAAAGACTGAAGGGTCTGTACGTAAAGGAAGTGACCTCCTGCCTTGCTTCTTATATGAAAGGCAAGTCTGGTGGCATTTAATCTGTACAGATTTCCAAGAAAAGTTACAAATGAGATAATTCCCACTCAACTCCCAATGCCATCTACAACCGTTGGATGGGCGTCGCCTCGTAAAAGGAACTTATTAAAAACGCGCCTCATACACTGAAACGGCAGAGGCGCGACATGAGTAAAATTAAAGGAATGTCTCATGACCTGGAGCGTTTCCCAGGCAAACTAAAAGACACCGATATTAATGAAGGACGAAGCTGGGCAAGTCATGATATAGGCCCGACATCACCAAAACCCTCCTCCCCGACCAAGAGGTCGGGCAGCAGGATTTTGAGGGGCTATTGTGGAGCTAGAGGATTTGTGACCCTGGCCCACTTTACATTGGGGTCCAAGGCCCGAGTCAAGGAGGGATATAGCCGAGGACCTACAATGAAAGTCCAAATAGTCTTGAGACATGGCCGAAAGTGACTCTATCCTCGGCATCCCTAAGGCATTCCTAAAAAAAAGGGGCAAGAACGGCATAGGAACAGTTTTGGGAAGAGTCAAACACATCCGCGTTGATAGATAAAGGAGCCCTGGACAATATGGCGACAAAGGACAAAGGAAAGGTTGCCATTACCACAATTAAATATTCTGCGCCAGACAAAACAATGCTTTTCAGCTTTTACAACCACCCCCAACCACTTTGGGTATGGGCTGATGGGACAAGTATCAGCTCTAGAAAGTTAAACCTAAACGTGGACGTTGGAAGAGGGGTAAAGGCTAATATAAAAGGAGAAGTAAGCAGTCCAGAAAAAGGGGCTGGGAAAAAAAGGCCAAGAACCAGAGCCTCCCAGGCCATATCGAGGAGAAAGACTTCTCGAGCGAACATGGTTTAGTTCTGTATGAACACCATGACTAACCATCGTCCGATGACCAAAACCTATCCTTTCAAGCCCACGCTCTACAAATTATATTGTTTAACCCCTTAACGTGCGAACCCAACATCATTTTGGGGTTGTTACAAATTGAGTCCTTACATATATTTTATAAAATAATTTAATTTATAGATATAATATAAGTTTTTATTGAGATTTATGTTGTCATAAGTCTAACTTTTTTTTGAGAAACATGTCATAAGTCTAATTACTTTGTCATTTCATGTGTTGAAGGAAAAATAATTAATATTTTGACAATTTTTTTTTTATTTCCCATAAAAGTGGTATCAAAATTTTCCTAAAATTGATTGTTAATCAATACCTTAAGGGCACTTATTAGTACGAGCCTTTCTTAATTTTATCATGACCCAAAAATTTGTTAGCCATAAACTAGCGACAATCTGACCTATATCTAGGCAATTATATTTCCAAAAAACTAGTCATTATTGAAATCAATAGTATAACAAAGATTGACCCAATACATGGGACTTGGCACAGGTTTTCACAATGCATTAAATCTATGAATCCATACTATCCAGTGGCGGAGCTAGAATTACAAGTTAGGGGGGGCAAGATTAAAAGACAAGATTAAAGGTAGAATTAATCTAAGATAAATTAATCAATACTAAATACACACAATTTAAACATGTAATTTGGATCTTTAAAATAAATTGGAAAAATAAAACAATGTAAAAATATTAAGAATATAACAATATGCTTATGAAGTTCTATTCGACTATATGCAACTCAATGCCATGAATGCTTCTAAAATTTCATATAGACATTTTTACTTTTTTTTGTCGTTAAAATTTGAGTTTATAACAAAAACTCAAGTTTGATATTGAAAAGGTTGATAACTAGAGAAAAAATTGTAAACTGGAAACCAAATGGTGAGGCGCTAAAGTAGGCACATTACACATAAACATAGATTTTTTCTTTCAAAGTCCAATTCAGTATTTTTTTTTTTTTTCAGTCGTAGTTGGCAAAGTAGTGTGCAAAAAAAGAGTACTATTAAATGGGACCCATTATGTAAAAAAAGTGTTGCCATGTGAATGTAAAATTGTCTGACAATTGTTGACAAGCTAATATATATAAATAACAAGAAAAAGTAGATTGTCTTTTGTGTCAACTGTCAAGTGGGGACTTTTACTGCATTTTACATCACTAAAGCTTGAGAAATTTTGAGAAGGCTAGGGGGGACAAGTGCCCCCTCTCGACCCCTCCCCCCCCCCTCCCTCCGCCCCTGATACTATCCGAGGTATTGCAACTTACTCCACTCAAATTCCTTACATTTTCTTGTAATTTTTTTTTTTAAATCCATAATAACACATATCGATCATATGCATGTCTGATGTAGGACTTAGTACATGCTCTCAACATCCTCATAATTCACAAATCAACATTTTTTGAGGTATCACAGGTCACAATCTTCCTCACTCAAATAAATTGGGTGTTGGGCTACAATCCTTCAAACCAAAATATCACAATAAACATATGCAATATTAATTTTGTGAGAGGGTTTTAAAATTTAAAATCAATTATTATTGTCATCCAAATTTGCATGACACCGTGCATATCATAGTATAAATTTCTCGTCGTCCGTGTAAGGATATGATCGAGAATTTATTTATTTATTTATTTAGTTTAGACGGAATTTGAATTTCAAATTTTATTAGTTGAGTTAACTGAAATCCATATAAGAATAAAAATTTAGATTATATATATATATATATATATATAAGGTATGGTTCAAGTTACACCTAGTATTACTCTAAGTAATGTTACACTATCCAATAACTTATTATTAAATTCATATTTATATGTTCTTAACATGCATGTCTATTTTTATACCAATTGAATTTTATTTACCATTAGATTAATAAATCCATCTTTAATGCATCATTATAAATTACAAAATTTTGAATTTAAACAATTGATTGATAACATGACTATTGATTTTTTATTACTTTGAAATTTTGCAAGCATAGATAATATATGTAGATAATATAATCCAATGGAGAATATATGTCAAAATTTGCATCCAATTAAAAAATATTGAGTGGTGTAACATTACTTAAAGTTACACTAGGTGTAACTTGAACTCAACCCATATATATATATATATATGCAAAAGTTACATCACCTAATAACTATTTACTTAAGTCATATTTTGAAAATCTCATTATTAAATTACAGGCTCTATATGTTCTTAATATGCACTTTGAAAATCATGTCGATCGGATATTATTTACAATTTGATCCATAAATACATTTTTTATGCAAAATTATAAATTACAAAAACTTGAAATTTAATAGTTGATTGATGACATAGCTGTTAATCTTTTATTATCTTAAAAATTTGTAAGATATTAGAAGGAAATGTAATTCAACGGTGGATTTATCAAAATTCATATCCAAGAAAAAATATTGAATTGTGTAATATTGCTTAAAGTTACATTAGGTGTAACTTAAGGCTTGAAAAAAAAAATGTGATATAAAACTTTTTTTTTTTTTTAAGAAACGAATGTGATGTAAAACTAAATTTGTATTAGAAGATATAAAAAGTTATAATTGACAATTGTAGGAATTAATGCAGTGAGGTTGGTCTTCCTAGATTACACAACATCACAAATAAGGCAATCATTACACAAATGGACAAGATTTTCCTCCAAATTGGTTTGGAGGAATCTCTTCCAACTTATTACGTGGCGATATATTAAACTATTCATATGTATTTTTGAACAAGTCACATCACTAAAAATCTAAAAGTAAATGCGAATAGTCTCTTTAACCACCACATAGTGAGTTAAAGGAAGTTTCTCCAAACTAATTTGAAAGAAAACTTTTTCCAACACAAGTTGACATGCTGTCCACTTTGAACTTCTTTCACTTTGCTTGAAATTCATAATACTATGAGGACTTAGGCTGTGAATTATTTTTGCCATTTCTCTTGAATATATCCTTCTTTCTTTTTTTGTGTCATGATCTATTAATTGATAAAGATAGAGGTTAATGATAGTGTCTAATGGATAAGATAATTTCTTCTTAAATCCTAATCCTTATCTTTATAGCTCTTAGAGAAAAAAATTTGAAAAGATCTTCGGAAGAATTAATAGCAAGCAAGTCAAAAGACAACCCTAACTTTTCTTCCCAAAACTTCGAGTAGACAAACTCAATAGCATTTGAGCTTGCAGCTCAAAATATCAACCCTTTAGGTGGAGGTATAGTTGAGGCAGAAGGTAAAGATTCTCTCTATTGTGGGCTAGTGGGAACAGTCCACACGTGAATTTTGGCTAATAATTGAAATTGATTTGATGGTTGGTGACTCGCTTTATCTTTCATAGGAAAGAACAGAAAAGGAAGCAATATCCCACTTAGTGTGTATGCTCTACCAGTTTAGTCGAGTAATCAATATTTCCATTTATTTTCAACTATAAAAAGTCAATTCTTCTTTCAGTTTGGTCTAATGATGATACCAAACAAAGCCAACAAAAGAAAAACCCTTTAACATGAGTATATTTTGAGAATTTTTTCTTCTTCATTGATCTTAAAGTCGAATCATCCAATTTACGTGTCAATCAGTAACTAGCTAGTAGTTACAGCATTGTTCCATTTTTTTATTTTTATTTTTTTTCTTTTGGATGAAACCATTGTTCCAAATTATTTTGTTTGTTAGGAGTTAGACTGTTGCTGAAATGATTTCATAGATTTACTCTTTTGCTAGTGGCTGACATTTTGTATGGCCCTCCATCATATGTGATTTTATCCGACTGAGAGAACAAGCATTGTACATACTGTCCATGTCGGTCCCGAATTAGGAATCCAATTGATTCATTTTTTTATGGCTACTTATCCATCAGTTTATTTATTTATTTATTTGAATTCAGTGTTTGTTGATAAATTTTCATCCCTGTAAAGTTTATTAAAATCTGTCCTTATGCTTGCTCTAAGTTTTGTTAACTGAAGGAGATCTCAAGAGTGATAGTACTGAAACTCACTCAAACAAGATGGTAAAATCAGCTCAAGTGATCGAGAAATGAACCTGCTCAAGCGAATCAATAAATTACTAAATTTAGAAAGGTTCATGGTACTTGAAGATTTGTTAATTGAAGCTCGCTCAAGCAAGATGGTAAAACTTGCTCAAGCGTGGAATATACCTGCTCAAACGAATCAGTAAATTTAGAAAGGCTCACCTAGCTTGCTCAAGCCCTCTTGAGCAAGATCTCGAAAATCAGAAACTTGGCTTTGTCTCAACCCTAGCTTTAGCCATCACTTAGAGCACCTATCTAAAGTTTCTTGTGCTGATGTTTATAGAGATACACCCAGAGCTTGTGAGAGGAAAATCCATGCCTCTTTTCTTTGAGCTTTATTGAAAAGTGTACCATCTATACTTGTGATCCAAAATGCTTGAGAGTTTGAAACCAGTTTTTTTTCAATGAGGTTCACTATAGAGAAATCTTTAAGGAGGTGTCTTAGAGTGTGACAGAAATTTTAATTGGTTTGTACAAAGCAGACGTGTCATTCATGAAGAGGTTCATATGGAAGAAATTCAGCGGTTATGGAGTTGTTATGGTGACATCAACGAGATTTCTACTAAGTCATAGAGTTAGTCGCAAAGGTTTTGTAAGTAGGTTGTAGACTTCTTCTATAGTGAATTGCCTTGTTGGGGTACATAATTTTTAAAGTAGTTTTTCCTTTGAATAAGTTCTTCATTTGTTTTCCACTTTATTACCAAATCTTGTGTTGCTCTTTATTGATTTTATAATTCTTGCTTAATGGTTTGGTATATGCTAAACTATGTAAAGAACAATTATCTGTGCATCACATAGCAGAGGTAAATTGATAATTAATGGATATTTCCACTGTATAAGTTACTTAGTGGTCTAAACTAGAAATTTCAATTGGTATCAGATCAATTAGAACAGATAGGGGTCTAAAGTCTAAACTAGATTTTCAAGTGGTATATGTGGTTTATGGTGTCTCACCTGTCCCCCTCGAGTGTCATTCTCCTTAGATTCCATGTTTCACCATTGTGCTTCATTGGTTTTCAAGTTTCAAGCCTTGCACCCGTTAGGATGAATTCATTTGCCATCACTATTGCTTATGTGCACGTAGGCACGTTAGGGCCTATGGTTGCACTCATCTCACTTTAGTGGTGTAACATATTGCAAAATACTTGATGCTATGACATCACCATAAGCACGTTACACATATTTAAGTTTGAATACGTGTTTGGTTTGTGGCTAAAGGTCATAGTACATGTCACACATTCATGCCATCATACTAATATGCCATGCATTTAAATGGTAACTTGGTCTAGTTGCATAGTGATTACCTGTTATATCATGATTCTTGTAGAGCTATCACACTTTCTCTCACATATTTTGATACTTATCGATTCCACGAATAAAGTACTTTTAGATGGTTCCAAAATCTGTTTTGTTAGTAATTGGGTCGAATTTGACCTAAATGGCCTATGGATCATCCACATAGGCTATCTAATATGTGAGTTTGAATTTAACTAATCTTGATATGAGTTGTCAAGATCAATAATGGAGTACCCACACTCCCTTAAAAGTTACCATGACTTTTGATTGAAGTTTGCGGTGTCCCTTTGTATTAAAATTTTTCCCTCTCCCTTATATGTGTGTTTGTTTCTCAAAAAAAAATAAAAATAAAAATAAAATAAAAATTCAATAGCGGAGTGATTTAAGATGAATGGTTGATTGTTTTTAGGGACCACTCTTCTGATAGTGAGTTTATACCTACTTGTATTTAAATAGGCGTTAAGAGGACCCTCCTGGCCCAACCCTAGACACTCTAAGATCCTTTTTCAAATCAAACCTGCTCCCATTTCGAGTCAAGAGATAGATAAATAAACACATCCCATTGCACTGATCGGGGGCATTCGTAGTGACTGAGGGGGTCGAAGACCAAGAAGTGAGTTATTTATCAGCCAGATGACAACCTATAACAGTCAAATGACAAGGGACTAAGAGATATACATACATACTATTTTTGTTAGTGCTCTTTCAAACATGTCATCTCTCTCTAGGGACACCATCGACAATGCCATTGAATTTGGAGCGTACAATAGTAGAAGAGACTCTGATAACCTCTCCTATAACAAGAAGATGCTCAAACAACTAGAAAAATCTGGCTAGTGGATGATCAGAATTCTACAAAGGTATGTGAATATATGTCCCATCTAATATATTCTACATGTTTCGTAATCGGTCCATTGTTGTAAACGCGATCAATCATCCTTTCTAAGCTAATTAGTATGAGTCACATATTTCTCTAATTCGATCGGTATCAAAGCAATTAGAACACACAGCGGTCTAAACTAGATTTTTCAAATTCTATTGCAAACCTGAGTTTAAGTGATTTTGCTACACTACTTCATAATTTGATGGTTTGGAGAAAAACTTTGTCATGCATATAAAATTTAGCCAGTATGCATAACAGCAGTGACCATCACTGTCTTTCATTGAACAAGGGCTACCTTTCTTTCTCCCCAGAATTAGTTTGTTCAGTCAAATTAATGTAAGCAGCAGCCTGGTCAGCAAAACCAACAGGTTCTTTGCACCAAGCCTGGCCAGAAAGCAAGAGAAATTAGCTAACCTCGTTTGCCTTCTTAGCCAACTGATGGTAGATATTATTCTGTACATGTTGGCACTTATCCTTGGAGCAATTGGTGGGGCTTTTTTTTTTTTTTTTTTTTTTAAGAGAGAGAAAGAGAGATGATGGCAAATTGTTGGTTCTGCTAAAATCGAATCATGATGTCATAATGGTAAATCATGGTCCCTCACTCACTGCAGATTAAATGATTGTTTTCCGACTTCAATGCTTTCCCTTACTCTTTTAATCAGTCATTGATAGACCTTTTATTTCAGCCTATTGAACAAATTTACGTGTCAATGGTTAAGTAATTGAATAATAATTATAAAAAAAAAAAAAAAAGTGAAAATCTATATTTATATGTATGATTAGCTCTCAAACATGTCATCTCTCTCAAATAGGTCAATTGGGTAAACGGGTTAATTGATGTTTCTTGTTAAATGTATGATTTGCGATTATGAGATCATAATGTTTTGATAGGAAACCTTTAAAAATACTTTAAGAAAATAAAATCCTAAATTTAAAAATTACCTAAAAACATTAAAATTTAATAAAGGAAAAAATAACTAATTTTATCCTAAATCAGTCCTAATATATTATTTTGATGGATTCACAATTAACAATTCCTATATCAAAATTTTTAATGTGATATAAGAAGAAATAGTACAATCGAGTGTACGAGTTTGGATTAATTAACATTCATGGTAAAGCATATGATTGGCTCTTTATTTTTTTAATAATTCAATAATTACAATAGAAAAAAAAAATTAACTTTGAATATTTTTGTAAAAAATGTTAGAGATTTCAATAAGTTGAATTGAGCTACACAGCTTTTATGAGAACCTGATGTAAAAAACTAAAAAGAGGCAGAATAATCTAAAAGTGTATTCAAAATGAAAAGAAATAAATGCTTGAGATCTCCATCGGTCCATCCCATGTATTTGACTGGTATATTCAAAGAGAAAAAAAATGCTAAATTCTCCATCGGTCCATCCCAAGCAAAGTTGATACTTGATTGATAGAGATTCCTACATAAAAGGAGATATTATTATTATTATTATTAAAAAAATAAAAAAATAAATAAATAAATAAAAAACATATGAGTGGCTAAATGATAATGTGGTTAAATCCCATAATAAGAAAAATGAATAATAAATTAATTAAACTTTTAGTTTAAGTGGTGTCACTGTCATAGATTATTTCAACTGACTAACAGCAAACAATTTTTCAAAATTAAATTCTGATTTGTAATACAGATCTAAGTTACCAATTATAGAGGATTCCGAAAAAAATGGTTGCCAATTCTAGAGAATGGTCACTCACCCATGTGCAAGGGCATATGCAAAGTTGTCATATTCTCATAAGATAAGATTTTCCTGCTACGAGCCAAGAGCATATAAATATTCTGAATCATCCAAATTAGGCTAAAAATGACAGGTAGATTTGGCAGCCCTCTTTATGACATTAACACGCATTAGGGAGCATCATACAGCAGGTGGGGTACCATATAAGCATGGAAGTTCCCCAAAGCGACCAAGTTCCTTGGATGTGTATGTGCATGTATCTATCTATATATATATATAGCATTATATTGTCAGTGCCTATTTTGTATTTCAGAAAGTCAGATTCTTTTTCACCGTGCAATAATGCAACATGAAAGCTGTGTGGACACCGGATTTTGACCCATCAAACGCCTGACCCACATTGCTCCCCCTCCCAAAATTGCTCCAAGGAGGGAGAGAGAATCTTGGCCACCCGTGTGTATTTGTGACATTAAAGTGATGTATGTGTGAATCAACCCTTTATTTATTTAATTTTAAAAGTCACAACCAATCATTGGTTTTTTTAAGTGTGATTGGTTACCTATCATCTAATTTATTTTAATTACATAATTAACTAAAGATCTTCCTAAGAGCTCCTAAGTTCATAAGCTAGGATAAATACCTTAGATTCTAAAGTTCGGTTACATGTAGAGAATGTGTTATGCACCTAGCAACGCATATCTAAATAATATTACCTCATTTTGATTTAATCTCAAAACGAGTGTTTCTCTCTTCTTAGTAAGTAGTAGTGTTTTCTCTAATATGGCAGCCAATCATTCTAGGAATTCAAACCTGCATGGAAGAATATATAATAGAAGGAATTAAGCATATGAAGC
Source organism: Quercus lobata (assembly GCF_001633185.2). Classification (NCBI taxonomy): domain Eukaryota; kingdom Viridiplantae; phylum Streptophyta; class Magnoliopsida; order Fagales; family Fagaceae; genus Quercus; species Quercus lobata. The sequence continues at coordinate 26,917,992 of NC_044913.1, forward strand.
TAACCAAAGAATAAGAAATACAAATTGCAATAGGGTTTGGCTTACCTTTAGAACTTTTTCAACCTAACATCTCCTTTTGTTTAAAATATACAATGGCAAGTGGTAGTGGGTTTTAATCTCTACATTTATTTAGTTAGTCGGTGATGTGATAGTTTCTTATTAAAACAAAAGGAAATTCATTTTTTAAAAATACTGGAGGTAAGTCAAACTCATAACAATATCAAGGGAGGGCAAAACAAAGTTGATTGAAGAGTGCTCTTTGAGTCTAGTTGGAAGATTACTAATGAACAAAAGGCAAAGTCGACACACGCTGAAGACTATGATGCAATCAACATGGAAAGCAGAATCGGACCTAAGGATTGTGGAAGTGGGAAGCAGTATCTACCAATTCAAATTCTTAAGTGAATATCAGATGAAGTCAATAGAAACAAATGGTCCATGGAGTTTCAAGGGAACAATCTTTTCTTCTCAAAAGGTAGGAAAGGGAAATGACAGCAAACAACATCTCATTCACTCATTCCCCACTTTGGCTGCAGATCAGGGGTCTACTGTTTGACATGATGTTGGAAAAAATTGGAAGGGACATAGGCAAAAATATTAGAAGTTTCATGGCAACGAACTTGTTGAGAAATTAGACCCCAGTTGATAGAATTAATAAGTTTTAAACCTAAGTTGTTAATTAGATTTATTATGAATAAACCTTGTTAAAACACACTAACATCAATATCATGTCAAAATCATGCAGCAGAAAAGTAAATAAGACAAGATATGATAACCCAGGAAAACCAATGAAACAAACTAGTTTCACAGTAAAAAACCTGGGGGGAAACCTTCCCGAAAAGCAATTCACTATAGTAAAGAGAAGTTTCAGATCTAGTATAAAACATTTGTCTCTAGACTCTATAATCCCCGTAGATGAACTCACAGTAGAAACCTTCTACTGCTTCAGAACCTCTAAACTCTTCAATATATGAATGCCACCATTTTTGCACGAATCCTAGTACATGACTAACCAATGATACACGGCTCCCAGTACATGACTAACACACCAACTTAAAGAAGATTGTTGGCTGCAAAGTTCTTCACTTCATCAACAATGAAGATCAAGAAATACTTGGTTACAAAACCTTAAGGCGCAAAAACACAGTAGCTTCTTCCAGAGAGAATAAGGCTTCAATCACCTTTTTCATAAGTTCTCCTTATATTCTTTTATGTGACGGCCTCTAAAATAAGCCTTATATATGTCTAGGGTTGTGAGAAAAGAAACCCTACACAAATACATAAGCATGGGCCGAAAATTAGATCTAAAAATCTAAATTCCCGTAACCTCGATAGATACCTCGATAGATAGTATTTGTCGAGCCTCATTAAACCTCGATAGATAGCTATCTGTCAAGCAGTTGTCGAGCTATCTATCCGCAGCTGTCGAGCTATCTATCTAGCTTTAGTGAACAGTTCTTCTTCACTTGTTTCTTGGTCCAATCTTCATAGCTTTAATACTAGACTTGAACAACATGTTTCTTGAAGTATTAAACACATCCTAGATCTACCCAATTACAAGCAAAGTGTGTTTTGTCAAAGGATTAGCCAATTACATAAAATAGTAACATATATTCCTAACAAGTGAATCACATATGTCCTAACAAAACTCAAGATCATAGTCTACGGATCAAGAAAATTTCATGAGGATCTGAGTGAAAGTCCCACTAGATAAGCCATTAAGACAATGTAGAGTAGTAACAAGCCCAGAAGGGAAGAAATATTTAGTCTACTTACGCTATGAGAGACTCCTATTTTTTGCTTTCTCTATGCAGTAATGGGACATAATGATCAACATTTCACAAGGCCGGTAAGCCAGACAAAAGAACCCCTTTAATATGGTGATTGGTTAAGAGCCCAAAGAGGAAATAAGATGGGCTGCCAAAAGAATGGCCCAAAAAAAACAAGGACATAGTACACATCCCAAAATCCAGTGGCAATGGGACAAAATACGGCATCAGATGTAGCAGAAAGAGATGGTCAAAATGCTAACAGGAGGGGCCTTGAAACAAACGAGATTCTCAAAAAACAAAAGGTTAGTGAATACTTTATGAATAATGACCATGAACAGCTAATGAGGTGTGACATTTGGGATCCACAAGTGGGCATAAGAAAAATGTAGAAAGCTAGGAGGTAACAAGCCTAATAAAAGCCAAAAATGAACCAGCTAGAAAATAGAGTATTAATAGAGTTATAGAAAAGACCAAAGCAAAAAGGGAAAATGGAAGAAATTGGTGCGAGGGCAAGAAAAAAAGACAATGGAATAGAGATGGAAACCACAGATAGCATAGTGGGGATAAAACATAGTCTCTAGGCAAATGAAGAAAATGAAGAAAATGAAGAAGAAGGAATGCAAAAAATGGCACGTGGAGGTGAGTTTGTCTCTCTTAATATAACAGTGTTGACTACAAGGCAGCACTCCCGAGAGCCATGAATTAGTTGGAAATGTCAGGGAATTGATAACCCCCAGATAGTTTGAGCATTGCACGATTTAGTGTAACGATGGCATCCAAAGATTGTCTTCCTAATGGAGACAAAAATAGGCGTTAGAAGGATGAAAAAAAAGTTTAAAAAAAAATTGGTTTCCCCAATGGCCTAATCATCCCTAATGAAGGTAAAAGTGGTGGACTATCTCTTTTATGGGTTAGAGATCTACATGTTGTAATAAAAAGTTTCTTGCAATCCCATGTTGATGCAATTGTTACAGAACAATCTTCAGATCTTAAATGGAGATTAACTATATTTTATGGAATCCCAGACACAAGCTTGAGAAGATAGTCATGGAATCTACTTCAATTTTTAAATTCCCAATACCAGATACCATGAATTTGTATGGGGGATTTAATGAAATCATGTCAGCAATTGAGAAGTGTGAAGGCCTTGAAAGTTCTCAACAACAAATTAAGGGGTTCAGAAATGCAGTTAATGTATGTGACTTCCAAGACATTTGATATATGGGACCTAACTTCACCTGGTGCAATTGAAGATCCATAGGGGAGAGAGTTTTTCTTAGATTGGATAGGGTGTTTGCTACGGTTAAATGGGTGAATCATTATCATAACTCAAAGGGATTCAACTTTTGATCCTTGTGCTCTCTTGTTGACAGACCAACAAGCTGCCTAAACCTTGAAAAGAAGTGATTCCACTTTGAAGTAGCATGGACCAAATATGAGAAATGCAGAGAAGTCATTCAAGAAATATGGAAGAATCATTCCGAGTTGCAGTCCTCCAATGGGCTGGTAGAAGGCTTAAATGAATACTAGGCTAGTTTAGCAAGATGGAGTCAATATAATATTGGCTATATTATGGAAAATTCCATATAAGAAAGAGTCTACAAGCCATGGCCTAAGCAGATCAGAGTAGGAGTAATAAGGAAGAAATAGACAGGCTTCGCAAGGATATTAATGAGCTATCAGACGTGGAGGAAACATGGTGGCATCAAAGATCAAGGGTTTAATGGTACTAAAAAGGGGACAAAAACACCCATTATTTCCATTATAAGACATCCTAGCGTAAGAAGAAGAATGAAATCAAAGGGTTATGGTATAAAGAAGGAAGATTGTGTGAAGATAAGGCAATATTGCTAATGTAGCAACAAACTACTTCAGGGAGTTATTCACAACCTCTTCCCTAGATAGAGATGATGAGGTGGCAGAACTAATACCAAGGAAAATCACTCGAGAGGCTAATTAGCAACTTACAAGAGAGTTCCACAAGGAGGAAACTCTCCAAGCCATCCACAACATGCACCCAACAAAAGCTCCAGGCCCTAATGGTATGTCTACTATCTTTTATCAAAATTTCTAAGAAATTATAGGATATGATGTGACTAAAGCCATCCTAGATATTCTTAATTCAAATGCATCAATAGTAGACCTTAATCAAACAAATATAGCCTTCATCCCCAAACAAAAAACCCAACCAATATGAGTGAATTTTGACCAATCAACCTATGCAATGTGTCATATAAAATCATATCCAAGGTTCTTGCAAACAAACTAAAACCAATTCTATTCACCGTTATTTTGGAAAACCAAAGTTCTTTTGTTCCTAGCAAACATATAACTGATAATGATCTCGTAGTTTTTGAAATTCTACACTATTTAAAGAAAAGGAAAGAGGGGAAGGATAGATACATGGTAGTAAAACTCGACATGAGCAAAGCTAATGATCGAGTTGAGCAAGGCTTTTTAAAGAAGATCATGAAGAAAATGGAATTTGATGAAATATTGATTAATTTAATCATGAATTACATATCTACTGTCTCTTATTTTGTACTTATCAATGGGGTTTATGCCAAGGAGACCCCATATCTCCATATTTATTCCTCCCCTATTCTGAAGGTTTTACAAGCTTGATAATGGAGGCGGCTAGGTGTGGGCGCAAGTGCCCGTAAACGAGTGGGTTTCCTCGTGGAAAGTACACCTCAACCTCGGAGTGGATTGGGCGAAGGTTGAAAAATGGAGTCGCCACCTAGATTAGGTCTATGAACCAAATTGGGCCTTTTGGGCCACTCACTTACATGCAGAGGTCTACAAACCAAATTATGAATCCGAAGTTTAGGCACGGCTTAGGAAGATGTTAAGCACCCAAGACCGCCTTGCTTATGGGCTGGCCTCCATTATATGTTGCTAGACCATGTTTAAATAGAGAAGTAATTAAAAGAACCCTAATCCTTAACCTAAACATACATCATGCACTTAAGAAAATAACACACACTACATGTTAAAGATCACATCACAATATAAAAGAAAACAAATAAAACACAATCAAAAAGATTATATTAAAACTAACAATTAAATAAAACACACAAGGAAAAAATATCAAATAAAATAAACATGGCAAGATTGACCAAATAAAACATGGAAAGCAAATAAACACAAATAATTAACCTAAACAAAATCAAATAACATGTGAAAAATAATCAAATAAATAAAAACAATAATTTTACCCTAATTTGAGTTTGGGTTATGTAAGCATACTTAACCACGTGTATGCATGGTTAAGTATGCGTACGCATCCTCGGCACAGAAATCTAGAAAAACACATTTTATTGAATCATACGCATAATTGAGTTTAAAATAAAGACATTAACAAGATAAACATTAGAATAAATAAATAACTACATCATGGTTAGATTAACATAGGTTAAGTAAATATAATAGAAATCAAACAAAACACATGTGAATAATCAAACTAACATCAAAACAATGAATATGTCAATATAACATAAAAACCAAATAAAGCCACAAAAGCAACTAAGAACAGACTATAAACAAACTAAAATTTGATTAACAAATATCAAAAGAATTAAAATATATATATATATATATATATAACAATTCGAAAAACTATACTAATAAACTCATGTGAATCCTATTAAACAAAGAAGAAGTTCATGGAAAGAACACTCACCTTGCTTAAGATTATGAGCTTAGAGTTTTTTTAACCAAACCCTCAGTGCCTACAACACAAAGATTAGATTGAGAGGACAAAGATAATTGAAGAGCACAATAATTGTTAGTAATCACAACTCAAGAACAAAAGGTTTTGTAAAACTAAATTAAGAACAAGTTTCTGCCTTAGTTTTGTGCTCGAAAAAAGGTTTTGAATACTTAGAAAAACGTGCTAGCTACTACCCTAGAGTTTTGAAAAGAGAGAATAGGGTATAGAAAGCAAAGAGTCACTCTTTCTAACTTGGTTTTTTATTGGAGACCAACGGTGAGTATTTATATGTTAAAATTAGGGTTGTCAAGGCTTTTTAAAGGTCTTTGGACATTTTCAATGGTTTAAGGGCTGGCCCACATCAAAGAATGAGGTTCTGGGGCCCAAAATTGAAGTTCTAGTGACCTGGGAATGTGGCTGCATACACATCTTTTGAGGGTGGGTACACACCCTTGATTCATGCATAAGCATGCTTCCCAAAAATCCTAAATTTGACCGCTCCAATGGCATGACTTCAAATGGCCATAACTCACTCAATATAAATCCACGTTAGGAAAATTTTATGTTCAAATTGAATTTCAAGATGTCTATTTTCCAATGAAACAAACCTCACTTAAACATTCTTTGTGGATCAAAAGTTATGATAAAAATAGTGAACATATGTCATTTTTCAGCATTGTTTTCAAAGAGATTTGAGCACTTTTGAGTTATGATTACTTCCAAACTATTGTAAACTCTTTAATTACCCTTTGTTGACATATGTCAAGCTGGGGCCGGGGACAAAAATTTATTAACGGGTATAAAATGAGGTCTCTACACTATGAACAAAAAGCTATCGAGTATTTTTATATGTAGAGGCAGTCAAACAATAACCCACCTATTGTTTGCTGATGGAAAAATCTTATACTATAAAGTTTCGAGAATGGAAAGCTTGAAGCTAGTAAACATCCTTCAAAATTATAAATAGATGTTGGGTCAAAAAATAAACATAGACAAATCATCTGTCTTTTTCAACCAATATGCAGATGAAGAAACAAGAACAAAATTAATAGAAATACTTGGCCCAATGCTAGATGCCCAACTAAAAAAATACCTGGGTCTCCCATCATTAATTCGTAGATCCAAGAAACAAGTTCAAAGAATGCTAATAAATATCGTAGCATATATTTAGACCCTTTAATCAAAATTTTACAGATTAAAAAAAAAATGGCCATTGAGATTAAGAAGTAGTTGGCAACAAGACAATTCCTCAATTAATAGCAGATGAAGAAGACACTTGATTAATAAATTAAAGCATAACATAAGGAAAACAATTAGGATATCTGACCTTTGAAGTTGCTGTGGGCTTTTCTTGCCATAATAAATAAAGGAATTGCTTTTGGTAATTCTTGTTGCAAATATGACTGAACTTGTAGTGGTATTTGTTTTCAAAGTTGATGCAGGAAATAGGAAATAAGGCACAAAGAGAGGGAGAGAGAAGAAGGTTTTGAAAGAGGATGAAGAATGAACTAAAGTTTTTGTTGAATGAACAACTTATGCGGGACGGAGTAGAAGTTTTTTCTATATTTTTAAAGTAGGATCTATGAAAAATTGGTAACTACTCACATAAAAGTGAGGCATTGCAACTGCAGTGTCATTTTCTATTTTACTGTTACAAATTAGTACCTTTACTTTGATGAAATTTGGAACTCTAACATCAAATTGTTAATTATATGACCTTAAATTGCAGATACATTGAAAGTTGAGAGAGACTTGGAGAGAGACAGTGGTTGTGTGAGATAAGAACAAAAAATAATGTGTTTCTAGTTTGTGGGAAGGAATATGAAACATTTAAATTTTGTAACTACCCCAGAGCCAAGATGTTGTGTTTGTAATAGTTTAGTTAATTGGTTTTTAAGGCACATGTTATCTTTTAAAGCAATCCATGTGGCACAAGAAGGAAGGTTAATAAAAAGTCAAAGGTTTCTGTAGAAGAAAAAAAGTTCGGCCCATATTGGGCCCACGTTGAGGACTATTAGCTTGAGGTCCAACCTGGACATAATGAGCACCAAGCTGAAATACACAGGAGTCAATACACCCTCGATAACAGCATCAGAACAATCCCCACTCTCCCCAGGAGGGAAAGTAGTTCCTGGGGGAGTCCGCCAACTGAGCACAAGATTTGGCGTCAGACATAAGTTACTAAAAAATAATTTCAACAGTAGAGTTGTGGGTCTCACTCCTTAATATAAGATTAGACACGCTAGAACAATAGCCTAGATCTAGAAAGCCACCCAGACCCCACAAGTGAAGGGACTCACATACATACAAAATATTCTTTCATCATGACAGGTCCACTAACAGAAGGGTATAAAAATGAAGGGGTGGATCAGGATTAAGGGTTGGAACATTGCTTGAGGAGAGACATGAGAGAAAGGAGAGAAATCATCAGTCATTATTGGGGAAAGGAGATTCAACTTGGAACACCTGAAGGGCACCTCGGCTGTCTGAGATCCTCCTCGGGCAGTCAGTTTTCCAAAAAAAAAAAAAAAAACACCTCTCAACTATATTTAACCACAATTCACCTGCCAAAATTCTCTTGGGACCTCCTATTGTGGGCTAAACCCCAAAAAAAAAAAAAATACAAACTAATTGGGGGTCCAAGCCCAACAAATCCAAAGTCGTTGTGGACCACTCCACCACAGTTTTACTTTTATAATATATAGAGATTAGCAATGATAAGATTTGTATAATTTCAATTATTGAACAAGTATCAATTTGTTGAGTTGAGCTGAGCTCTTTCTTGATATGGGTGTTGAATTCAAAGTAATACATTTCGCACCAAGTAATTCTCTACATGACTTACCAAGTGGCAAATACATGTTTATTTTAATAAAAAATAAATTCTTGTGAAAAATACGGGTCAACCTGACCCACAACCCAATTGACCCAACCAGACCTATTTGGCCATGTCTACCTGTTTGGAGATCTTCTGGAAGTCCGATTTTTGTGTTCTTCATGTCATTGAAAAGTTCTTGCAACCTACTTTCCAAAGATACCTACGTTGTTCCATTTGGTGCAGCGGTCGAAAGGGTATTCTAGCATAATGTAGGGTGGTATAGCGTAGAAATTTGCAAGAATGACTTTTTGCCTATCTTGTGTGCAATTCGGAGATGATCTTGACAAGCCATTTGTTCCAAGATGTTCACAATTGATCATACTTCATGAAAGTACCTGCTTCATGCATCATCCATGGCTAAAAAGATAGATATATATATATATATATATATATATATATATATATAGCAAATACACCCTAAAAAACCAGTTTTGGACCTCACAAATGGATTTTTAACAATTTGTTCCAACTTAGTGAACTTACTTTATTTCCTTGCCGACTCATACTTTGGTCAAGTAAGATGTTGCTGGAAATTTTTTAATGTATATTTTCCAAAGATGTCCACTTTATTGTCCTAACCTTCTGATTTACTAAGTTGGAGGTTTTCAAAAATGGTGGTAAAATCATGTTTATGCATAAAGTTTCCACTTTAATATTTTCCTTAAATTAATTTTATTCAAGTGGAATTTTTTCCATCCAAATATACCAAATCGAAGTTGATCGTGAGATCTTTCCAGTGACTCCTCATTTGGACCAATTGGTGGTCGTTTGATTATGGTTCAATCAAGATTAAACTATAATAACACTTTGCAAAAATGACTTAAGTATTTAGGCCAAAGATTCAATATTTTCATTCCATATATAATATATTTTCTATAGCTTAAACCTCTTTATAAGTGCTCTCTCCTCGTTTGTAGGAGCTCTCTCTCTCGTTGCTACGAGATATTTCTCCCTTAGGGTTTCTTAAGGGTTTGTCTTTTATTTTCTTAATCCGGCTAACATGGCAGACGACGTTACAAGTATACTGGAGAAGATGAAGTTGACTTCAGAGGAGGAAGAGGTCATCGAGATTCTGGAGGAAGGGCGCAAAGAAGGGATGGAGAGTTGTGTACTTAGTCTGATTGGGAAGTTTCTTACTTGCCGACCGTTTAATAGGAAGGCAGCCATAACTACGCTGAAAAGGGCATGGGGTTTCGAGGAAGGTGTTCAGATGATAGAGGTGGGAACAAATCTTTTTCAACTCAAGTTTCAAACTGAGTTTGAGATGGATCAGGTGATTAAGGGAGGGTCGTGGTCCTTTGATAATCAGGTTTTGCTGTTGACTCGTTGGAAAGTAGGGATGACGGCGGATAATGTTCGATTTGATTTGGTTGGGGGTGCAAATCTGGGGCACCCCGTTTGATTTGGTGTCGCCTAAAATTGCAGAAACAGTGGGAAGTAGATTAGGTTTAGTGGTTGAGGAAAAAACAAAAGCTTGAAGGACAAAGTTACTTTATGAGAGTCAAGGTTGCCATTCCAATAGCAAAATCGATCCGACGAGGGGCTTTCTTGGCTGGTTCTGATGGCATGAATCACTGGGTCATGTTCAAATATGAGCGCCTCCCTTTGTTTTGTCACTTCTGTGGTTTACTCGGCCATGACTTAAAGCATTGTGCTCCCTATTTTGCAGCAACCAAGAATGACGGGGAGGTTATTTGTCAATATGGGGACTGGCTTAAAGCCATGGGGGGACGAAATCAATCACCTCCTCGCAGGAAGTATGAAAGAGATGAGGCCGGAATGGAGATGGACAGGCGAATGGAACGGACTGGGCAGGTCAGTCATGATGCAGTCACTGGAGACGGCGGAAACACAGTTCGTCATTATTCCAATCCTAAATCCGGTATGGAGGAGGGTGCAAGTACTAGTCAGGTACAAGTTCCGGTGGCTGGTTCCATGTAGACAGCGGCTATAGCAGGTAACGAAAACCCTAGGGAAGTTGATAATGTTGGAAGCCGTGATTTCAAGATCAATTACAGACTCCATGCAAACTGATGTCGTGTTAGGTGCAAACCGAGCTGACGTGGAGGAGCATATTTCTGGGGTAGTAACTTCAAAACCGGATATTCAGCTATTATTAAATGGCTTGCCTAATTTGAATACGTGGACTGAGAAGGAGGCTAAAAGTGCTAATAGGAATGAGGTGCAAGAAGTTTCCAGGTCAGAGGAGATTCTTGAGCACGTGCCACTTAACAAGCAGCTAGTTATGGATGGAGCTGGGCTGTCTAATTATAAGCCCAAACCTACATGGACTCGGTTTAATAGAATGGAATTTGGGCTTGGTGGATTAGCCCGTGCAATCACACTCCCAACACTTGGGAAGAGAGACACAAGAGATGAAGTTAGTGAGCAGGTTGATGAGAATGAACATAAGAGACGAAAGGTAGTCAATAAGGGTGGAAGTTCAAAAGATTTATCGGCGGGGGTGGACAATCACCCTTGCCGGAAGTAATGAGGCTATTAAGCTGGAACTACCAAGGGCTTGGGAACCCTTGGACAGGTCGAAGCCTTAGCAAAATTGTGAGGGAAAAAGCTCCCAGAGTATGTTTTCTTATGGAAACAAGGCTGGACAAAGAAGGATTTAAGAAGCTGTATGATGATTTACCTTTTCCCAATCGGATTATTGCAAAAAACCCAAATTCAGGAGGAGGTATTGCATTGATTTGGAAGAGTGAAGTCTCATTGGATGTTATTAATTTCACAGCTAATCATGTAGTAGCTAAGGTTGTGGAGGAAGATGGTTTTGTATGGTTCTTGACAAGATTCTATGGTTGGCCAGAAGCAAATCAACGAGAGAAGTTGTGGAAGTTACTAGCTCATTTGAAAACATTTGTGGATGGTCCATGGCTCTGTATTGGTGATTTTAATGCTTTCCTCCATGCATCAAAAAAACAAAGCAAGCGACCTGCTTAAGCAACACAAGTGGATGCTTTTAGAGAAGCTTTGGAGTTACGTCAACTTGAAGATTTGGTCTTTAGAGGCTACCCTTTCACTTGGAGTAATAAGAGGCCAGGTGATGCAAATACAAAAATCCGCCTTGATCGAGCTGTAGCAACTAAGGAGTGGAGGGAAAAATATCAGTTGAGCACGGTTTCTCATCTTTACTCCCAAGCTTCTGATCATATGCCTATTGTTCTTCAAACTCTGAGTTATCATAAGCAGAGACCGAGAAGGGAAAGGTTATTTAAATTTGAGGAATCATGGCTTATGTGGGAGGAATGTGAGCAGGTGGTGGGTGAGGCATGGCATGCAATTGGAAACAATGAGGTGGGGCTAGCTTCGGTTAGGGAGAAAATTAAACATTATGGTTCGAATTTGATGGCATGGGGGACATCCAAAGCTGATCCGAATGATGAGGAAATTAAAAAATTTCAAAAACAACTTGAGAATCTTACTGAAGCCGAAACTACTGAGGAGACTAAAACTGAATATTTGGAGACTAGCAAACGGTTGAATGATTTATTGTTGAAGCAAGAGATTTATTGGGCTCAACAGTCAAGAATTCCCTGGCTAAAATATGGGGATACAAATACAAAATATTTCCATTCCAAAGTAAGCCAAAGGAGGAGGAGGAACCATATACATGGGATTCAAAATGAGGAGGGTCTATGGGTGGAGGGGATGGAGGATATAGCCAATGTAGCTGCTGGGTATTTTGATAATTTATTCAGTGTAGGTCCATGTGATCAAATGGAGGAGTGTCTTGATACAGTCTCTAGTAAGGTGACCCATGAGATGCAGCAAATGTTGTCCAGTGATTTTACTGCTGAGGAAGTGGAAGTGGCGTTGTTCCAAATGGGACTAACAAAAGCTCCTAGACCGGATGGTATGAATGCTCTTTTCTACCAAAAGTTTTGGCATGTTGTGGGTGAGTCTGTTACTATGGCTGTGTTAGATTTTTTAAATTCTGGTAACATGGTGCCTGATATTAATCATACCAATATTGTTCTTATTGCCAAAGTTAAGAACCCTGAGAAGATGTCTAATTTTAGACCTATTAGCCTGTGTAACGTTATCTATAAAATTATATCTAAGGTCTTGGCAAATAGATTGAAGCAGGTTTTCCCCCAGATCATCTCTCTCACTCAAAGTGCCTTTGTGCTTGGTCGTCTCATCATGGATAATGTGTTGGTGGCTTATGAAACTTTGCACACTATGCATTGTAGGAAGAAGGGTAAAAAAAGGTCTTTAGCACTGAAGCTTGATATCAGTAAGGCTTATGATCGTGTAGAGTGGCCTTTTCTGAAGGAAATTATGCATAAGCTGGGGTTTCCTAACAAGTGGATTGATAGAGTGATGAGTTGTGTCACCACACCCTCTTTTTCTATGCTCATTAATGGCAAACCACATGGCAATATACACCCATCAAGAGGAATCCGTCAAGGAGATCCTCTTTCACCTTATTTATTTTTGTTGTGTGCAGAGGGTGGAGGTGGTTACCGATATTCTTAAAACATATGCTCAAGCCTCAGGTCAAAGTATAAACTTGGAGAAGTCATCTGTATACTTCAGCAGCAATACCCCAAATTCTCAAAAAGAGAAGATCAAGCAGATTCTAGGAGTAAGAAAGGTGGACCAGTTTGAATCCTATCTGGGGCTACCTACATTGGTTGGAAGATCGAAATATCAGTCTTTTTCTTATTTGAAGGATAGGGTATGGAAGAAATTGCAAGGGTGGAAGGGCATGTTACTATCAAGAGCGGGAAAAGAGATTCTCATCAAGGCCGTGGCACAATCCATTCCAACATATACGATGGGTGTGTTCCAACTTCCAATGAAATTATGTGATGAGTTAGATGCTTTGTGTGCAAAGTTTTGGTGGGGACAAGTAGGGAATAAAAGGAAAATTCATTGGCGAAGGTGGGATAGATTAGCCACTCCTAAAAAAGAAGGTGGCATAGGGTTTCGTGATTTACGAGCCTCCAATCTTGCTATGCTAGCAAAGCAAGGATGGAGATTGCTTCAGGATGATGAATCTCTATTATACAAGTGTTTCAAGGCTAGATATTTTCCACAGTCTAATCTTCTTGAAGCTATTGTCTCCCCTAATTGTTCTTTTGTTTGGAGAAGCATAATGGCGGCACTACCTATCCTGAAAAATGGGTGTTGTTGGAGAGTTGGGAATGGATATTCAATTAGAGTTCATGAGGATAGATGGATTCCAAACCATCCAACCAATAAAGTTTTATACCCAGCTAGTGAGGAAACTGATGGAATGTTAGTGGTTGACCTCCTTGATCCGGATCTGCAATGTTGGAGAAGAGAGCTGATCACATCAGTGTTTCATACTGATGATGCAAAGGCAATATGTAGAATTCCATTGAGTCATCGACATGTGCCAAATTTATTAGTTTGGATGTACAATAAGAATGGCTTGTTCTCAGTAAAATCGGCTTATAGGGTGGCTATGCAAATTCAGAAAGGTGAAGAATGGGCTGAAAACTCTAGTGGCTGTGCTGGAAAACAGGTATGGAATGCTCTGTGGAAGTTACATATTCCTAATAAGATTAAAGTGTTTGGCTGGAGGGCTTGTCAGGAGATTTTGCCAACACGTTTAAACCTTGCGAAGCGACAAATTATTCATGATAATATATGTCCGAACTGCACCAAATTTCCTAAGTCAACACATGCATTATGGGACTATGGGGTTGCTGTGGATGTGTGGGCTGGGAGTGCGCTGAAGCTACAGAAGTGTGCACATGGCCAAGCTGATATGATAGAGCTAATGGAGTATTTGTTGAGTAGACTTTCTGTGCAGAAGATGGAGTTGTTCTTAGTTCAGGCGTGGATAATTTGGGGGAAAGCTTCAAGATCCAAACATGTTATGCAAAAGAGCTGTGGAGTACCTGGAGGAATTTCAGAATTCTCAAGGAAATTTGTGTGTTGATGGTGTGGGGCATTCAGTTGGTGATGTGTGGAAACCACCTCCAACTTTGGTCTTCAAATTAAATTTTGATGCAGCAGTGTTTTTGGATGCTAAACGAACTGGGTTTGGTGCCATTATAAGGAATGATAAGGGTGAGGTTATGGCAGCGATGACAGCAGGAGAGCCACCGGTGAGTAGCAGCGAAGAAGCGGAGCTGTTAGCATGCAGGAAGGCAGTAGAGTTTGCCATTGATGCTGGCTTTACTGAGCTTGTAATCGAAGGAGATAATAGTAATGTAATGAAAGCTTTATCTTCTTCTTTGGCTGATCGGTCGCTCTTAGGAAATGTGGTGGATGATGTGCGCCACTTAGTTTGTGGGATGCAGTGGGCAAGTTTCAGTTGTATTAGGAGAGGGGGTAATCGGGTAGCTCATGCTCTTGCGCAGCATGCTAGGAATATTTCTGAAGATGTGTTTTGGATGGAGGATTCACCCCCACCAGCTTTGACTGCCTTGTACCATGATTCTCTTTTGTTATAAATAGATGAATGTTCCAGTTTCAAAAAAAAAAAAAATATATATATATATATATATAATATTTTTGTAATATCTTGTCCGTTTCAACATAGATCTAAGCCCATAAACTGACATTTTAAAAGGAAACTTCGTGATCTTTCACATGATGACAAATTTATCACGATCAAACGGTTGAAATTTTGGTCAAATCTTAATTAAATCTCATTTAGGGTTGGTCAAATTTGGTCAAAATTAGTCAAATATTTTAAAACGGTAGATTATGTTAAAGTGAAATAGAATTTGAAGGTTGAGTGAATTTTGGGCTAATTTGACAGTTGATCAACTTGACCAAAGTGGGTCCAAATGAGGTAATCTTCGGACTTTAGGTCCTAGAACCATCAAATTAATTTATTCACATAATTCCTTATTTTTTTCATATCAAAAGTGCAACATGATGTGATTGTGATCTTGGAGACTGTCAATGTAGAGATAATCACATTTTTTAGAAATTTGGATATTAGAGCTAAGAATTACTTCCATCACTTTTCATTTGTTCTGCTTAGGAATATTTTCCTTCATTCTAAAATTGTTGTCACTTTGAACTTATTAAAATTTAATGTTCCAAACTTCGTTTATCATCTGATCTATATACTAAATAAATAAATAAACCCTTTGTCATCATCTAGTTAAGGTAAATGTAAGAAGGATTTAGAAACAAGTCATGATCATCATCGTAATTCTTAGCTAAGAATTTCTCCTTCCTTCTCTCCTTTTATGGTTTTAAGAATAAAATAGAAGAAAGGACCACCCAAACGGGCATGTGTGGACTACGACGAAATGTTTTTGGAAATGGTTCAAAATTGAGGACAATGACCAACTCATGATTTTGTTCCAGTATTTTTTATTTTTTATTTTTTATTTTTTATTTTTTAGCAACAAACATAAACACACAAAGGGAGAGGGGATGAGATTTTCCAAGAGTAACATTAATTAACATTGAAATAAATATTAATTTAAAAATAAGTTACAGAATAAATAAATAGTTAAACAAAAAATTAATCCCCCACAAGAACTTGTACTTTCTTGTGGATTGACTATTATGTTAAGGGTGCGTGGTGTGTCATTTGTAATTTATCTTCATGAACAATTTTTGCTAACTTTTATGGGATTTGATAATGTGGAAAGTACCAACAACAACAATTGAGAACAAATTAAAGCTTATGCCTATAAAACATACAGACCCAAATGAGGAGAGAGAGAGAGAGAGAGAGAGAGAGAGAGAGAGAGAGAGAGTTATGAGAGTATAATTATCTTTTTCTTCAATTCTTTTTTTTGTATGTGATGTTGGTACTTAGCACAACATCAAACTCTGTTAAAGTTACCAAAAATGTCTCATTAAACAACTACAAGAGAGATAAGTTTCACAAAATAAACTCATTACTATTGAGCACCATGGGTAGCCCACTAGCTCAATGGGTCAAGCCCTGGGTGGTTTTTTTGCTTATGAACACTAGGTGGGCTGGCCCATTAGCCCAACCTATTGCCTAGCTCGTTAACTAAGAATTCATAACAACATTATTTTGGGGAAAGTATGGTCAATTGAACTTCAAACATGATAGAGAAATTCTTTAAGAGCACTCCTCCAACCACTAAGATAGTTAAAGTGTGTGGTGGGCCTTTTTGTGTCTTGGACTGGATTACTCCTGCTATACCACGACCCTGTGATTCTAGGGTAGGAAAGTCGGGACTAGCCTAACTGAAACACACCTTAGGCCAGCTTGTGCGCAAGTTGGGCCCTTCTTGTGTTGACACGCCTTGGTAGGAGTCTTGATCGTGTCACATCCTCACGGCAAGAAAGACTGTCACAAAATGTTATAGCAGGAAAAACAACACAGCAGGATAACTAAAGTATTCTTAACTAAAACATCTTCTACTAAGAACAATAATACGTGAACTGCTTCACAAAGAAAGATATCACAACGTGATTACAGCAAATAAAGATTAATAGCAAAACATCGGGTTAGTCATTAATCAACCAAGACAAGAGAAAAAGAAGATTAGTCTGCTGAAAGAATGGGCTTGGCTCTTTAGCAGATTCAAGTCCAAAAGGGAATCAGTCTCCAATGTGGGTAACCTCAAAGGGGAATCTTGCCATAGAAGTTACACACTTTGGAAAAAGGACCTAGATGGCTTAATCTTGGGTTCTTGATTCATTAGAAAATGGGCTATTGAGAGGGAGAGAAGTGTGTAGCCTACTGATGCATGCTTTTACTCCTATCACTCATACTTTTCCATTACTTTGGGTTTTCTCTATTCTTTCTTTCTTTTCTTTTTTTTGGCCTTGTTTTCTTTCTTTCTCTCTATTTTTTCTATATCTCTTATTTACTATTTTTCTCTTCCTTTTTTCCTCCCCCTTTCCACTGTGCACGTCTATGGCCTTTTATACTGCCTGTCTTGACAAGATTTGCCATTCTGCTTTTGGCCTTTTATGCGTGTCCTTCCAAGACTGCCCACTGATCTGCCAGCTACCGAGCCACCACAACTACACTGTGTTGGCTGTGCCACGCCTTATCCTAGACAAAAATAGTTTTGTTTTGTCTCTTACTCCCCTTGACACTCCCATTTGGATCAGGGTTAGACCTCTCCCTCACCAACCTCTATAGCATGCATCTAGTGATTCTATCTCATGTTTACCTCTTTTGGACAAGATGTCATCCCAGTAGGATATTTTCCCCAAAATAGCTTGAGTGGGAACCCCAAAATAGGCTCCCCCTTCTCCCAAAATAGGCTCCCCCTTCTCCCCACCGCTAGACCACATCTTCTCACACCTCTAACCCATGGCCCATGTCCCCTGTATTGGCTAGGTACAGGTAGGTGGTGCCTAAGCCTTGTGTGCATGTTCCACTTCTCTATGAGTCCGTTGCTTTTCTGGCTCTCACGTGTTTGCCATTGCCTTCAAGTTTGTCTGATTCTGCTACACACTATGGTGCTCGTTTAACTCTTGCGGCGTGAATGAGTCTTTGGACTTTCATTCTTTGTATCCCATCCCTTCTCCGGACTGGGCATTGCTTGGGTATGGGCTTTCTCTTCTTTAACTTAGCTCATGTCCCTTTTCATCCTGCATCCATGGGCTGACTAGTGTTCCTACCATATCACTGTACTGCTCCTGTTGTGATAACACTTATCTTTTTGCCTTGTTGTGTTACCTATGGGCTTACTAGCTGAAACACCTATCATGTTAATTTCTTACCTTATTCCTTCTTTAGGTCTTTACTGCCCAGCATTCCTGCTAGGCCAATCCATTTCGTACCTTGGGCTTCCTTGGCCCATTTCTTTCTTTGGGCATCCTTGGCCCGTTTCATCATTTCCTAACTCTTTCATTCCCATAGGCTTTTGCTAAATTCTTTGGGCTTCCCCGACCCTGTTACCACATCCTTACCTTTGAGCTTATTGGCCTTTGAGCCAACCCTAATTACTAATTCCTTTGTTTTGGCTTCCCTGACCCATTTTTTCTTTCTTTTCATCTCTTACAATTCCCATAGGCCTACTACTTCATTCCTTAGGGCTTCCTCGGCCCATTTACTTTCTTTCAAGCCACTTATTATTTTAGTGGGCCTGTTGTTCAATATTCCTGCCATTCTAGCCCAATGGTCTTCATTTTACAATTCTCTTTTTCTATGTTTTTCATATTGTTGGGCTTCTTCTACCATTGGCCTTTTTTTGTCAAAAATAAGCATCAACATTCAGCACCCTGAGCATATGAATTAATCCTGCAGTTCATATGCGAATAAATATCTCTTTTTTTTCATGGGTTTTTTGAACAATGGGCCCCAGTTTATTTTCTTTCTTGCCATGAACAGGGTTGTCTCTTCGAATTCCCCAATTTAGCAGTTATTCTAAAACTCAACCTCTGCTTCATTAATATGATGCTTCTTTTGGTGGCTGACCCGTTACCTCCTTTCATGTCACGTTTATTGTCTTTAGTACTTAAACTCTTCCCTTTCCCATCATTCGTTCAGAACACTTTTCTTATTCCTTTCTCTTCACCGTGTCTTCTTTCTCAAAACCTCACCACTCATCTTCCCCGTTTAACTAGTCTGCTATGTCGCCAGCAAAAGATGAAGGTTCTTCCTGCCATAAGGGGAAAGAAGTCGCCACCAATGATCCTCCTACCAAAACCGTGGGCAAAGAGACTCTCCTCTCCGAATTAGACCACTCCAAAGAGGAGGAAGGGGGTCGCGACCCAAACAGTGAATGCCCTCCCCTCATCGATCCATGGTACGGCACTCACATTCACTTCCCCATGGTGCCTAGTGACTGTTTGCCTCTGCCATTGAGCCGTGTGTGGCTCTCCATTTGCCGTCGTGATACGGAGGTTTCTTGAGCCCCTTTGGCTTCCTCCATTCCCAATCTTGATATATGCCAAGGTACATCACTCCCCATGCCTATTCTCTTCAAATTTAGGTCGAGCACCTCCTTAGGTTGGAAGGAGTGGGTGGACAAAGAGTTGTCCGATACAGGTTTCATGGCAGCATTATAGCAGGCCGGCATGTTAAAGGCCATCGTTTCATCCCGTTGCTTGTCTAACTATAGGGACTTGTTCAATCTCCGTCATTTGGTCCACCGATGGTGTAG
This sequence comes from Quercus lobata, assembly GCF_001633185.2. Classification (NCBI taxonomy): domain Eukaryota; kingdom Viridiplantae; phylum Streptophyta; class Magnoliopsida; order Fagales; family Fagaceae; genus Quercus; species Quercus lobata. The sequence continues at coordinate 26,937,408 of NC_044913.1, forward strand.
TGCCACCCATACATTTTTCCTTTCTTGTGGCAAGATCACCATGACTTTGGAGGATGTGGCAAACCAACTGTTGTTTCCTATCCTTAGTGATATGGACCCGGGCAATATCGAGCTTTCCGCTGAGGAAGAGGCCACGGAGGCCGAGTTGAGGAAAGGGTCGGGAAAGCGAAGTTGTCCCATTAGGTTAGGGCTTTCTCCAAGGCTTCCGATGCTGTCCATCATGCGGACTTTGTTGCATTTTGGCTTTGTAAGTTCATCTTTGGCTCTCACCCACATTATGTTGTAAAACCCCTTTCCTTTCAATTAGCCATAAAGATTTTCTGCCAGGGTGAGTCTGTCGTTGGCCCCTATGTTTTTGGATCATTTGTATATATAGCTAGATATTTTACAGGGTGATAAGAGGTAGGCAGGTTCCTGCCACATAGTTACTACTTCTGCCCATAGTACTATATTGCAATACCTGCTGTGGGAGCATTGTGCCAGGCATTTGGCTAAGTGCAAGTTTGTCCGTTTTGCCAAAGAGAAGTTTCGGTCTCGTCCCAGGTTATTACTGATTTTTGTGGTCATTTCGTATCTGATTTTCCATTGGCTTACCGCTAGGTTGGGTTAAAGCCATTTGGGCATCCTGTCATTGAGTTCTGTGACAAGGGAGTTGGTTTTTGTTGGAGGGCATACAGCAATTTAGGCAATGGTTTCAAATGTGCTGATTTGGTCATGGGCCCCTTTATAGACATTACTGAGATCACCACCTCGTTGACTGCCTTTGATGAGAAGGGGATCACATACTTGGCAGCCACCAATGATGGGTGGTTGCCTTATCTAGCTGAGGAGGGTATCTATTTTGTGCATTATTCTGCCAATAGAGTGAAGAGATAGTTTGGGTTGGACCAGGACATACCAATGATTTTACTGCCATCATAGAGTCTACTACTTCTATCCAGCCTTTTCTATGCCTTAGTGCTTTTAAGTTTTGGAGCAAGCACTTCATGGCAATCACCATTCCGGGTTCACAGAGAAAGGGCCTTTGCACTACTACGATGCATAGGTATTGGCAAGCTGTGATAACTTCCTTTGGGCAAGAGTTGTTGAGTGGCTGTGGGTTTTCCCTTATTCCTCCTAAGGGTCTTCATGCCAATATTTCTGCCAACCCACGGCTGTTACCCCACACTAAGTCTGTGGTTGCATATGCTAGGAAACAAGCAGGCCTGCCATATTTGAGTGGCAGGTGAAGGAGAAAGGATGGTATCTATATGCTGGTGAGTATCCTGCAGTTGGGAGAAGAAGGTGAAGGTGGTGAAACTTCCTGCGCCTGCAAAGAAGGGTTCGATGTCTTTGATTGCTAGGCCAAAATCTGCTAAAAGAAGGGATGATTCTTCTGAGACCTATTTTGACATCGTTCCCAATGAGGGTGGCCTTCCTCCCATTGGCAACATAGTCCTTGTGAGCTCTCCTCCTCCATTTACTTGCACTCGTTCCAACTGGCATTCTACTGCAAGCAAGCCTAAGCCTTCGGCTCCAAGGCTAGCCATGGATGCTCTAAGGCTAGCTGTGGATGTTCCTTCTTCTAGCAAGACCCGTGGCAGTAAGAGGAAGACATCTCCACCACCCCCAACTACTACTACCGAGAGGAGAGTATGTTATCTCTAAACTTTACTTTTTCTTTATCTTAACTATTTATGGGGCTTTCTTGTGGCTAACTCCATACGAATACTTATTCATCTCTTTCTTCTTCTTCTTCTTTTCTTTCTTCCTTGGCAATCTAAGCACAAGGAGGACACTTCTGCCAGTCACCCCATATTGCTTGATGAGCCTAAGTTTAAGGTATATTTCTTTCCTTTGCATGCATCTTCATTGCCACATGTTGCCATGTGCTTTCTCTTCCTTTTGCATGTTTATTTATTCCTTCTTTTCGCCTTAACCTATGCCTTCTTTCTTCCTATTCTTTTTTTTTTTTTTTTTTTTAGGTTGATCCCAAGCCCTTTTCAGTTTATCAACCCATAAGTGGAGAAGTTCCTGCTGCTACGGGCATGCCCTTGGAGGGCTTCTTTGATGGGGCAGATACCGTGGCTGAGGCCATGGCATCTACTTCTACTGCTGCAAAGGGAGCTCCTGATAAGGCTCCAATTCCTCCAACCAAGCTCGTTCCTATTAAGGAGAGTACCCAGGCTGAGAGGGTTGGTAAGTCCATTCCCATTCCTGCTAAAATCCCTACTCCCCGAAAAGAAGTCACTCCTACAAATGCATCTCAAACTGGGAGCGGCTCTCCTGCTACTCCTGCTATGATCTCTACCATCGATCCCTTTGTTGCCCTCTTCTAGGCAGTGAAGATGGCTCCTCTTTGGTGGTCACTCCTTCATCCATTCCTAACTCTACCACTCAAGGGCCTAATGTAAATTTGTCTTCTAATGAGGGATCCGAGGAGGTCCTTGAGGATTCCAAGGACGAGCCTGTCATAAAGATGAGGGTTTCTAATTTTGACGAGGACGGTGATGGCAGTGAGCAAGAAACCCAGGCTATAGGTATGTGTTTTTTTGTCCTTGGAAAATCTTCTTTTTCTTTTCTTCCTGTCATTCCCTGGCACAACCCTTTGACTATTTTGCACATCATTTTTCTTTATAGCCACAGACATTCTTGAGGAGCCTAAGACTGCAGCAGACAACGCGATGCCCATGGCTCCTGCTTCTGCTACACCTGTAACCCCCACTCCTATGGGTCCTGGTAATTACTGTTATTCCCTTTTACTCTTTCTTCAATTAAGACTTCCATCCTCGCATTGATCCCTTCACTTCACCTATCTTTCGCAAACTCATACCCTACTTCATGTTTCTTTTTAAATCTGATTCCTGTTGAGGTAGCTTTGACCTCTCGGTTTAAGGTTGGTAGCAGTTCTACCACTGTCAAATGAGGCTACTGCCTTCTTCATCCAATTTGACCAACCCGAGACCAATGATCTTGATCCTATGGACTTTTGGGGTGTTGAAGCTCCTTATGTTGACTTTCATGGTTTTCGGGTTCATGGGGAATGCATCACCCACTTGGAGGCAGTCTATAACAGTTGTGGGGACTTTATGTAAGGGTTTCCCTTTGGCCGATCCACGAAGGAGCACTTCCTTAAGCTATTGGGGAGTGTAATGAACGACATTAAGCATAACTTCGTCGATATTGTGTCTGCTGAGAGGATTCTGTAATGGAGGACCGTGGTTCAGGAGTTGATTAGAGTTGGAATTGCTGTAGAGTTTCTGCTAGATCACTTATGAGAGATTGTTTGAGCCTTCTTTACAAAGAAGGTTCAGCCTGCTGTGGATGCCATAGATGCTCACATCGAGGTTTTAAAGAAGGAAATGGCAGACCTAGAAGCACGTTATGAGCGTCTCCTTTCTAGTGTTGTTGGCCCCAGTCACTTTGAAGATTAGACCTTTATTTCAGGCCTTTGATTAGGCCATTACATTATGTATTTTTATTTATGTCCCTGTGTTTATTTCTCTCCCCTTTCCCCCTACCCAGTACACTTCTTTATTTCTCTAGCACTTATTTGATAAGTCTGACTTGACTTATATATTTTGGGTTTGTAATCTATTATGCTACATCTGCTACAATTATTACTATGTTTATGATACAGTATGTTTTGCTAACATTCCATAGTCTTTATTACTTTTTTTTTTTGCACTAAATCATCAACAACAAATGAAAACACACTACAACACTTTCTTGTGACACTATCCCTTGCAAGGGTGATCACCTGGAGGAAAAAACAAAAAAAACACGAAAGAAAAGGACAACTACATAATATTTCTTAAGCATAATAATGTTTTAACCATTTACCATTAATGAGGTTCATTAGATCTTTTCCATCCATCTAGGCCAAACGGTAATACCCACTTGCATGTGCTTCCCTTATCTCGAAGGGTCCCTCCCATTTTGATGAGAATTTAGATGATTCTACCATACCTCGCCTGACACGGTCTGCTGTCTTTAATACAAGTTGTCCTTTTGTAAACACCCTTTCTTTAGTTGTCCTGTCATAAGCTTTGGTCATCCTCTGCCTGTATCTGCGACTGCACTCTTGAGCTTTCTCCCTTTTTTCATCCAACCCTTCCAAGTCCTTGCATCTTTCTGCCGCAAAGACTCCCTTCTTTTTTTCTTTCTTTTGCGCCTGCATAACCCTCAAAGAAGGTATCATCACTTCTGCTGGACTCATTACCTCCGTTCCATAGACTAAAGAAAAGGGAGAAAATCTTGTGGCAGATTTAGGCAAACTTCGGTAGGCCCAAAGGGCATCTGGTAGATGTGTTACCCATCCTCCGGTATATTCCTAACTCATCTTGCTAATAATCTTGATGAAGGTTTTGTTTGTTACCTCTGCCTGTCCATTCCTTTGGGGGTGATAAGGCAATGACCGATGGTGTTTGATCTGATAGAACTCCAGCATCTTTCTTACCTCTCTGTTGACAAATGGAGTACCATTGTCACTTATGATTCTATGAGGTACCCCAAATCAGAAAATTATGTTTTCTTTGATGAAGTTTGCTACAGCTCCTTCCGTGGCTTTACGAAGTGGTATGGCCTCTACCCATTTAGTAAAGTATTCCATAGCCATAAGGATCCATATGTACCCATGAAAGGGTGGATTAACCGGTCCCACTAAATCGAGCCCCCAAGTGTGAAAAGGCCATGGGGTGACCATGCTATGTAAGTTTTGTGGGTGGGTGTAGATCAAGTTGGCTTGCACTTGGCAGTTGTGGCATGTTTTCACAAATCCTGCCATATCCTTCTTCATAGTGGGCTAATAATAGCCCATCTGCAGCATGCACCGGTATAGCTTCTTCTTCCCTTGGTGCTCTCTACATTCCCCTACATATACCTCCTTTAACATCTCTCCACTTCTCCAAGACCTAAGCATCTTAATGGGTCCCCGTCGTACCCATTTTTCAAAAGGATTCCCTCATGTAAGAAGTAACGGGTTGCCAGCTTCTTGAGCTTATATCTTTCACTATGCTTTTGTGGCAAGACACCTTCTATCCGGTATTACATGAATGGGCTTCTCCAATTTTCATTGGCTAATACAACATAACTCTATTCCCTATCTATGGCCAAATGGTAGGCCTTACACTGGGTTTGGACTAGGTTCGCATCCTTACCCATGTCTGGCTAGTAAAAACCTGCCCTCTAAAGCTTGTGGCAAAGGCTAATCTCACCGTAGAAGCCATAGGTTCTGCCATGCAGTTCCTTGAGTTTTCTTTTAGCCTCTTCATACCCCAGACATCTTGACAAAATCCCTCCTGACATTCTGTGATACAATTCCCCTTTCATCATGACATAGTCCTTTAATGTTTTTAATTCTGCCAGATCTCTCTCTTTCAATAGGGCTTCCTTAATAGGAACCCTCCAGTCCTTTTCATATCCTTACTTTTCCTAGAACCTTTCCCGTAGTACTTCAACAATAGACTGTCTTTGCTTATTGACTTCAATTCTACTAGTTCCTTCGAAGGCTATCTATGAACCCAATGCAGCCAACGTGTCTGCGTACCAATTCTCACTCCTCTGAGCGTGCTCTATCTCAAATGTGGAAAACCTTTCTTCCATTTTCTAGGCCAACGTTCTGTATGGAGCCAAACTTGGTTCCTTCAAGGAGAAACTCCCTTGGCTTGGCAAACCACTAGGTTAGAGTCGCCTATCACCTTCACATGTTTGATCCTCATCTTGAGGGCTATGGCTAACCTCGTGAGATAGGCCTCGTATTCTGTAGTATTTTTTGAACACAGAAACTCCAACTTGAACGAGAGTGCCACGGTCTCTTCTCCTTCATGGTAGAGGACCATTCTTGCATCTCCCGAGTTTGCTGTAGAAGAGCCATCGAACTTCATGACTCATTGCTCTTCAATTAATTCAATTGTGGCCACTTTTCTTGGACCCTCATTGTCCAGCAAGAATTCCTCTTCTCCTAGAAATTAGACCAGTAGATCCGATATGGCCTAGCTTTTCACCGCCTTGGGTGTTCCCGCCTTCAAGTCATATTGCGACAATTGTAACAACCACTGAGGTATCCTTCCAAAGAGAATAGGTTGTCGGAGAAAAGCCTTGATTGTGTGAGACTTCGACATCAAATGTATCTCGTAGGCCAAGAAATAATGATGTAGTCTTTGCGATGCATAAACTATTGCCAAGCATGCCCTTTCCGCTCTAGGGTAGTGGGTCTCTACATCCCTTAGGGCGCAACTTATGTAATAAACTGGCTATTAGACACCACCTCCATCTTTTTGGGCTATCAAAGCACCTATGGCAGATGGGCTTAAGGCCAAATAAAGTAGCAGTGGCTTTTTGTGGATTGGGGCTTGTACCATAGGGAGGTTTGTCATAATCTGCTGTAGCCTTCAAAAGGATGCCTGCTGCGCCTCTCCCCACTCAAAGCCTTGTCCCTTCTTGAGGAATTTGGTAAAAACTGAGGTGATTAATGCTAAATCAAGGATGAACCTCTAGATGTAGGAAACCTTCCCCAGAAAACTCTTCAACTCCTTCACTATAGCTGGTGGTTTCATGGTTGCTATGGCTGTGGTCTTGGCTGGGTCCACCTCTATTCCTCTGCTATGGACCAAGAATCCCAAGAACTTCCCGGAAGATACTCCAAAAGCACATTTTAGCGGGTTCATTCTCAGCTTGAAAAGTCTACATCTTTCGGATACCTTCCTTAACACTTTGACATGGTCTTCTCGCTTTCTCAATTTCACTACTATGTCATCCATGCGGTGCATCATGTCGTGGAATATGGCAGTCATCATGCGTTGATAAGTTGCACCTTCATTTTTCAACCCAAAGGGCATCACAGTGTAGTAAAAATTACCAATGGGTGTTCTAAAGGTAGTTTTCTCCACATCTTTTGGTGCCATTCGAATCTGGTTGTACCCATTGAACCCGTCCATGAAGGAAAACATGGCATTTCCTATTGTAGAGTCTATCAACAGATCCATGCTAAGCAGCGAGAATTCGTCCTTAGGGTAGATTCGGTTAAGATTTCTGAAGTCCACATAGCATCGTATCTACCTATTTTTCTTCTTCACTGGTACAATGTTGGACAACCATCGTAGGTGCTGGATGGGTTTGATAAAGCCACCCGTCAGTAGCTTTTGCACTTCCTTCACTATCTGTTCTTCTATTTCGGTGTGAAACACTCTAGCAGGTTGAGCCACTGGCTTAGCCTCGAGATCTACATTAAGCATGTGTACCACCAATCTTGGCTCTAGTCCAGGCATCTCATTGTAGTCCCATGCAAAAAAACATCTCTAAACTCTTTCAACAACAGGATCAATTTAGCCTTTTCATCCTCTAACAACTTTGAACTTATTGAAATGGGTCTTAGATTTTGCGGGTCTACACCCAAGTCAATTTCTTCTAACTTCTCTTCTACCGTTACTTACATGTCTTTTTCTACTATAACCTCTCTTTCACTTTCTGCATCACTTTCTTATTCTGAATTTTCTTCGGCCACACAGCACACTAGACTTTTATGCTATGACCCATGTCCGGGACCCCCTCGCGTATTGCAAGTAGGCCCCACACACCTTCATAACTTGTAGACTATCTCGTCATCAGGTGTTCGAACCCTGATGCATCGTGGCATACTACTTAACTCTAAAGTGAACGCTTCTTTCTTTTTCTTCCTCCGCATTAGCAACTCTCTCAGGTCAGGCTCTGGGTTATCCTGGATGTCCTCCCACCTGGGGATGAAGATGCCTTGTGGTTTGGACACCGAACTTTCACCAGACAGTGCCCATTCATCATAGAACATGGTTTCTACTAAGTGGTCTTCTACTTGCTCAAATGGTGACAAGTTTGCCGTTATCCATATCATCTTGCCATTCAATCTTCCCTTCACACACTGATGATAGGTAGACGGGGCTTGTCGATGCTTGTGCAACCACGGTCTCCCTAGTAATAAATGATATAAAACTTTTGTTTTCATTACATGGAAGCAAGCCAAGGCGGCTATCGACCCCACTTTCAGCCACAGCTAAATGTGGCCTGCAATATACTTACCTCTCCCTCCAAATCCCGTTACTTCCGTTGGACAACCCTAAATCTTGCCTTTTGAAATTCCCGCTACTTGTAGCGTGTTGAGTGGGATGAGATTCACTAAAGCGCCTGTATCAATTACGGCTCTCTTAATGGGGATTTGGTTTATGGAGGCTGCCAAGTAAAGGGGTCTCCTATGGTTTAAGTACCCTAATTCCATGTCCTCATTGCTGATAGTAATCTCATTAGTGTCTTGTAAGAAAGCTTTGTTAGCTCTAGTTTTTGCCACGAGGCATTCTACTCCAGCCCCTGAGCCAATGCCTACTAGAGCCTCTATGGCAATTCTTCGTTTGTTGACCGTGAGTTTAAGTTGGTCAAACAAGTTCTTGAACCTAGAACTTTTTTGCAAAATGGTAATGGCTGCGGCAGGCAAGGCTGACCTTTCTTCTTCATCTTCTCCTAGATCTGCGCAAATAACGACTGCTGCTACCTACTTTCCCTTATAGTTCGAGAATGGGTTTCTTTGTACTTCTGGCTAAGACAACTCAAGAGTTCTCTCTCTGATTCTGCGATGCACTAGTCTGCGAAGCGCCCAGCATTCTGCGGTAGGGTGTTGCACATAATTGTGCAAACAACAGAAACTTAGGTCCCTTCACTCTTCCTCAATGGGTTCTTTGGAAACCTAATTGGGCTTGAAAACCCCGTCTATGATCCATTTATCTAGGAGCACATCTAGCTCTTTTGGTGTACACGGTAGTGGCAGAGGGGGGGGGGGTCTCGTACTCCCTCCCATCTGATTTCCTCTTCTTTTCGCCAGTAGATACTGCTATGGCCTACGGCATGGATCTCCGTTCCTTGGGTCTGTCAAAGCTTGGCCTTATTGATTGGGTGGTCTTCTTGGCCTTTTGCAATAGCTGCGCGAACTGAGAGATTTCCAAGTTCTTCAGGACAGCTCTTTACTCCATCATCATGTTACCCGTACACATTTCCACCAACGTCTTCTCTTCACAGTGATCATAGCAATCGAGGGCTATGTCCCTGAATCTCCTGATGTACTCCATCAGGTCCTCACCGCCTTTTTGCTTAGTTCCTTACAAAGTTACAAGCGTTACTATTTCTTCTCAAAAATCCTGAAGACACAAACCCTCATTTGCTTCATAGGGACCGAGGGTGTCAATAAACTTGCTCACATGCTCAACAGCACTTCTCCTTCTGCCATTGTATTGTGCAAAAGTTCGTGGTTCATATCTCTCAGGATATGGCTTACTGAATATCCTCAGCGAATAAGGAGGCCTTCATGTATAGAACCTCTTCTTGGGCGCTTTAACCCTTTTCTATTCTAAAAGTGCTACAACTTCGGCCATAGTAATGAAATGCTGTTCTACGTTCTGTGGGCCACCCTCTACAGGGGTTTCTTCCTTGTCTGCCACATGCTCTGGGTCATGCTAGCTTCCTTTCTCTTTTGTCTTGTCCACCTTCATCTGGCGAATCTCTTCCATCAGCTGCTGTTGGGAATGCAGCATAGATTGTAGCACCTTGATTAAAAAGTTGGTATTGTCAGCCGGGATTCTTTGTTGCTGTTGCGGCCTAACCCCCGCTCCGTTAACACCTTTAGCCTGATTGGGCTAGTGTTGGTGGGGCGTGGTTAGCCTTGACTCTGCCTGTGAGGGTATGACACTCATGTTTCGCGTCGTCTTTGATCTTGGGGGTATAACTTGCAAGGGCTTTATCTTCTTTCCCTGTCTTTTTTCCAACTCTCCAATAGAGTCGCCAATTTAAATGTGGTGAGCCTTTTTGTGTCATGGGCTGGATTACTCCTGCTGTACCACGGCCCTGTGATTCTGGGGTTGGAGAGTCGAGATTGGCCTTACTAAAACACACCTTAGGCCAGCTTGTGCCCAAGTTAGGCCCTTCTTGTGCTGACGCGCCTTGGCAGGAGTCTTAATCGTGTCATGTCCTCATGAAGAAAGACTGTCACAAAATGTTATAGCAGGAAAAATAATGCAGCAAGATAAATAAAGTATTCTTAACTAAAACATCTTCTACTAAAAACAATAATATGTGAACTGCTTCACGAAGAAATATATCACAACATGATTACAACAAATAAAGATTAATAGCAAGACGTCAAGTTAGTCATTAATCAACCAAGACAAAAGGAAAAGAAGATTAGTCTGCTGAAAGAATGGGCTTGGCTCTTTAGCAGATTCAAGTCCAAAAGGGAACCAATCTCCAATGTGGGTAACCTTAGAGGGAAATACTGCCGTAGAAGTTACACACATTGGAAAAAGAACCTAGATGGCTTAACCTTAGGTTCTTGATTAATTAGAGAATGGGCTATTGAGAGGGAGAGAAGTGGGTAGCCTACTGATGCATACTTTTACTCCTATCATTCATACTTTTCCATTACTTTGGGTTTTCTCTATTCTTTCTTTTTTCTTTTTCTTTTTTTTTTTTTTTTTTTTTTTTTTTTTGCCCTGTTTTCTTTCTTTCTCTCTTTTTTTCTATATCTCTTGTTTACCATTTTTCTCTTCCTTTTTTCCTCCCCCTTTCCACTGTGCACGTCTATGGCCTTTTATACTGCCTACCGTGACAGGATTTGTCATTTTTACCCCTTAATCACTTTTGGCCTTTTGTGTTGTCCTTCCAAGACTGCCCACCGATCTACCAGCTGCCCAACTTCCACCACTACACTGTGTTGGCTGTGCCACGCCTCATCCCAGACAAAAGTGGTATTGTTTTGTTTCTTACTCCCTTTGACACTCTCATCCAGATAAGGATTAGACCTCTCCCTCACCAACCTTTGTAGCATGTATCTAGTGTTTTCAGCTCATGTTTACCTCTTTTAGTCCAGATGTCATCCCAGCAGGACATTTCTCCCAAAAGAGCTTAAGCGGGAACACCAAAATAGGCTCCCTCTTCTCCCCACTGTCAGACCACACCCTCTCATACCTCTAACCCGTGACCCACCTCCTCTGTATTGGCTGGGTACAGGTAGGTGGTGTTTGAGCCTTGTGTGCATGCTCCATTTCCATATGAGTCCGTTGCTTTTCTGGCTCTCACGCGTTTGCCATTACCTCCAACTTTGTTTGATTCTGCTACATACTCTGGTGCTCATTTAACTTTTGTGGTGTGAATGAGTCTTTGGGGTTTCATTCTTTGCATCTCATCCCTTTTCCAGATTTGGCATTTGCCTTATTGTTACCTCTGGGCTTACGGGCTAAAGCACTTGCCATGTTAATTTCTTACCTTATTCCTTCTTTTGGTCTTTACTGCCCAGCATTCTTGCTAGGCCAATCCATTCCGTACCTTGGGCTTCCTTGGCCCATTTCATTCTTTAGGCATCCTTGGTCCATTTCATCCTTTCCTACCTCTTTCATTCTCATGGGCTTTTGTTAAATTCTTTGGCCTTCCCCAGCCTAATTACCACATTCTTACCTTTGGGCTTATGGGCCTTTGAGCCAGCCCCATTTACTAATTCCTTTCTTTGGGTTTCCCCGTCCCTTTTTTACTTTCTTTCCATCTCTTACAATTCTCATGGGCCTACTACTTCATTCCTTAGGGCTTCCTTGACCCGTTTGCTTTCTCTTAGGCCACTTATTATTTTAGTGAGCCTGTTGACCATTACTCGTATCATTCTAGCCCAATGGTCTTTATTTTACTATTCTCTTTTTCTATCTTATTCATATTGTTGGGCTTCTTTTACTGCCCTTTTTGTCAAAAATGGGCATCAACAAAGTGATTGTGTTAAATTTAGTTTACCAAATATATATATATATATATATATATATATATATTTCTAGTAGTCTAGCAATTGGACATTTTTTATTAAAAGATTTTTTTTTAACTCATTTAAAGCCTTAATAAATAAAAATTTAAATAGGTTCTGATCAACAAAATTAAGTAGGTTTGACCATAAAAAATTAAAATAAATTTTTAATTCTTTGATTCTTTTCTTAAAATAATAATTTGATTATTCTCTTTAAAAAATTATTACTTCCTTGTAAAAAAATAATAAAATAAGATGTTAATACAAACCCAAAGATAATCCATTAGGCCAACCTAGTAGCCTAACTCGCTAAAGTCAAAATGGCCATTGCCCATGGGTAAGGTCATAGGCTGAGATTTCTCCTTTAGGCCCAACTTGGCCCAGCCTATTGACTAGCCAACAGCCTACTATGCGTAGCCCATTTGACCCATGGATCAAGAAAAAACTAACTAAGCTGGCTTGACCCAGCCCATTGACGACCCTTACACATGAGTGGTATATGTAATTTATCTTTTTTTTTAAATAAAATAAATAAATAAATAAACTTCTTCTTTTAATAATTCGATAGTTTGAGGTAAAAGAATTTGACCCCTAGATATCTCTGTTAGAAATATTAGAAGGTTTCAATTGAGCTAAAGGTTTTTAGCATATTTTAAAAAAATTCTTCCTTCTAATTAAGGATGTGTAAGGAATTCAGAAAATCCACCTGAGTTCGTCTAGAATTTATTTAGGACTTGATGTAATCTAATTTTATTGCATGCTGCTCTATAATCCCTAATAACTATAACAATGTGTAAGATTTGGGGTGGGTGTTGCCCCTGGATCCCATTCTCTACCCATATTTGAGGAGATGGGAGAATGATATAGAAGCACGGGAGAAAAGATTTGAAAATGATTCAAATCCTGTTAATTTTCAGATTCTATCAATTCTAGTTCAATACTTTCGAGTGCTTGGACTTGTTCAAGATGCATCGCATTTGGTTGCTATTGACACATTTGGAGGTAGCTTCAAGTGATTGGCCTTTTGTTTACTTATTCTACTCCAATTTGGCCTTAGCACTTGAGATATTTGTGGCTTAAGAGAAGCCTTGCCAAGTTAGAGATGTCTTAGGAATTCGTATTTTGGTGGCTCGATTCATGCCAAGGTTGGTGGCATGCAAATATCGCCAAGGTGGAGAATTGTTGTACACTTTGGCTCAAGTTGAGAGTGGTTTGTGAGTGCCTTTTGGATTGGTTTGTTATTCTAAAAGATTCCTTGAAAGGATGCTTTGTCCTACTTAATTGAATAGTTTGTGACATTTATGATTCATCCATTTTTGCCCATGGACATAAGCTATTGCGGCAACCTCATAAATTCTTAGTGTTCTTCTCATATGTGTAAATTTATTCTCTTTTTTTCCCTAGATTTTATTGTTCCCACTTTGTGTTTGTGAGATCCTTCACAAGTCTTACAGTGTTTACAACCAATCTTATGCGAGAGTGGTTTGTAAAGGCCCTTCCCACAACAGCCATATTATGGTACCAGGTTTCTTTTAACAGCCAATACTCCATGGAAAGTTTTCAAGTCTACATTAACTTGTTAATATTTAATTGAGCTTTAGGATTCAATACTTTGAAAGATTGGAGGGAAGATATTAATCAATATGTTCAATTTATTTTCTCTTTTTAAGCTGAATATTGAAAGAGCTTCCAATGACTCTTAAATTGTAATGCTTCCACATAACCAATTGCCTGCAATATGCTATATGCCATAACATTACCAAATTCAGAAGTGTATAGCATTATTGTACCCTTGGACAAGTCCATCCCAATCTCATATTCATTTTTCATCACTCAGTCAGAGAAGTCATATTCGCCATTACTTGACGCTTCTGTTGTAGTTCAATGACTTCAATCCGAAAGCATTTGAACAAGATTTCTTTTTTTCTTTTTTTCACGACTAATGTTGATTAAAGCGTACTAGTTTCAGACTTCGTTTAAACAAGCTTAAACAGGAAGCAACAAAAGTAGATTTTCACTGTCAAATTTTGGACGTCATACTTAAAAATTAATTGCAACAATCTGATTTAGAAATAATATATGAACTTCAATCTATGTATATACTTTGAAGGGCCAAAGAGTGCCAGCAATGAGATTGGGATTATGAAAGGAAAAATGTACGCTCCAATTTTAAATTAAGAAAAACATATCAACTATAAAATCTTAAGAAATAATTTATCCTCTTGATGGAAAGGTAAGAAAAGAAAGGATATAAAAGCTTTAGTATAATTTCATAATTCTATTTCTGAAATGGCATTTCCTCCTCTCACAAGTGTGAGTAAATTAAGAATGAGGTCGTGGTTTAAAACCCACTGGATATGTGTTACCAATAAAAAATTCTATTTCAATGGATGCACCCACTAATTGAAACTAATTAAGTGACTGAGGTTTAGTTTTGCATTTTTGAATGAATAAACTTTTATTCAACGAAAGGAGAAAGTACGATGCTTATACAACTCACAACAACAGCAGTTTTATCTGCAATCTAAAAATGGAAAATCATTGCAGTTGTCTCATTTGGGTGCTACCGAACCATATTTCCAGTATGATAGCTTCACAAACGAGGTTTTTTAACAGAACTTTAGAAGGCAAAAGATGTAAGATTTGTGAGGAATGAATCAATCTCACACTGATATGAACAAACCAGCAAGATAGCATTCTCTTCCTGTCATAATACCCAAAGCATTCCTAGAGTTCTCCACATCAAAGCAATGGTTGCGGATATGAAAGTGAAAAACTTGCAGTTTCACCCCAGCTTAGTGTGTAGCAGCAATATTTCTGGTACTTTTCTCGACAAGATCCAGTGAATCTTCAAGCAACATTAGAATTATACTTGGTTGTCGCCTTCACCTGTAAGTAGAGGAGAGCAAAGATGGAAGTCCTCAAGCCCCGCATTTCCCCTAAGAATGAAGGTCACATCAGAGAATCCATTATGAATTGAATTATAGAAAGACGGTCAAGGTAGCCTCAGAGAGGCTAATGAGTAAGTCAAGATTTGGCAAGTAGCAGCAATTCCAACAGAAACTTGAAGATTCCAATATGTTATATTCTAAAACATTTACTGTACATGTTTCCAAGCTTGCGCTTCTATAAAAAGGAATGGCTCATAATAGTTTCCAAGTTCATTGTAATACACTATTATTTCAACCTCCCAAAATTTTTCACTGACAGCTTTTCAATTCCAACATTAACACAAAAAAAACCTTCATAGGTAGTGCATATTAGTGCAGATCTTCTATACAACTCTCCTCTGAATTAAGCTTCTTTTTGCAGTAAAATACAACATTAGATAAGTGAAACATACAAGACTTCAAATCCAGTCATCTTAAAACATAAACAAATTATAACAAAAGTCACCAAATCTATAATTCACTGTTTCTTGCTCTAAGAATTCATTATCACCAGAATATTTCCACACAGAAGCAAGAGTAGTACTTTAAAATGCGAACCAAGCCATATATTTTATCAATGCCTACCACAATTTTCAACCATCTTTTTAGTTGGAATTTTTATATGGATTTCTTTATCTTGAAAAAAATGTATTATTTCTTTCAACTTCACCATTTAGCCCAAGGATAATACTTCCAAATAATTACCCGTACAAATCATACTAATAGCCAATGGCTTCTTAGCCTAGTGGCATCTTCTGTGCTCCCCTGTAGCAGTAACATGCACTAGCCAATAGGAATTCCTCAATGGTCTTAAACTACAAATTTTATGTGACAAAAGTAAGAAAGAAAACAACATGAACACACAAAGGTTTCTATTGAAAACCCAAAAAAAATAACAATAGCTATGTTCCTGCAAAGAGTTCTTTTTAAATATTTAGTCTTAACATTAACCAAATATGGTACTATTTTCATTCAACAGTACTTACAATGATCGATGAACTGATTCCGCATCATTGGCATTCATGTCCTCTATGAATTTTTGAAGCTGCTGTGTAAAACAATGAGTTGTGTCCAAGAAATAGAGAGTAGATGACATCATGCAGGAACACACAAACATGGGTATGGGCCCAAAGATCCAGAGAAAGAGAGGGAATGACACATAATATGCTCGCAACCCAAGGGACCAAAAGAAGCTTCCTCGATTCAAGTTTCTTGCAACATACTTAATAGATTCTTTTTTATCTTTCAATGCAGGTGCTGTAACCATGAAGCTAGTATGGGCAAAGTATCTAACAGACTGCACATTGCAAAGAAACGCAACAAGGAAGCATAGCAAGATAGAGAAGTACTTGACTGAAGAGATAGTAGTCTCACTGCTGTAAACTGATTTTGATCCTGCACTGGAACTCATCACTGTGGTGTTGGTGCTCACAACGACACTAATCAGTGAACAGAGAGTGATTGCTACAGTTGCCAAAAGTGTAGATGCCATAATGTTGTTGCGAATTGTTTGGACTGCCAAAACACCATTTTTCATGGGATCCTGAAAATTATGCAGTGAGTAGTTCTCAGACATTGTTCATTGACTAGATGCTAACATTACTACATCAGTTCTTAAAAAATATTATTTGGACCATTGTGTAGATACTAGACAGCATTTTTTATACCTATACTAAGCTATATATACCATCCATCCATAACAGAAATGCCCTTTGAAATATGAACTTCCAAGAAACAATCAAAGACAGACCATAATCAAATCTAACATTGCCAACCGAAAATTAATCAGTGAATTTCCACAAAAAAATTATTTCAATAAATACATAACACTAGCAGCATAATAGAGTTAATCATGAATATCAGAAAACTTGCCAAGAAAAAACTCATGACAACACCCTTAAATTAAAGCTTGAAACAAGGCCTGGCTTCATAATCCTAAAAATATTATACATTTTCCTGGTTATACAGCTAACAATCCCAATCAAGGATATCATATATAAGAGTTCACTCAAGTATTCCATCATTCAGTTCCAAAAAAGAAAAAGAAAAAATCTCCTATAAGACATATACATATGTTTAACTTAACAAATCATTTATGCAATGTGGTGTATGTGGACAAAATAAAAGCAGTATCACAAACGATTAGTTGTTTTAAAGATCAGATGTTAGGATCAAAAAAATATACAAAAGCTACAAGCAATTTTAGCTCAAACATGAATTCTATGATTGATTTATAAAATTCAATTATCTATAATTTCACCCAAGAAATTTATTGGATTTTATCCGTACTACTACAGTCGAAGATTGCAACACCACCTGCAAAAGAACGCTAGATCACTCTGTTGATAACTATATACATTTGTGATTGCCCACAAATTCCAAAGAACATAGCCAGGTGGTTTAAGGCTACTAGGTGAAAAAGAGGAACCAGCTTCATAGGTGGATTCTCCCTAATTGAATCCTCAAGGATTTCCTAAGGTTACTTAAAACTACTACTATGAATTTAAACGATCACAACAAAAGCAAAAAAACAAGAAAAAAACAGAAATTGCAGAAAATTCACTCACGTTGCTTGGTCCAGGCACAATTGATCTTTTATTTTAAATTGTTTCAGGACTCACTGAAACCATGTCCACAATAACATTAAGTTTCCATGTGCACTCTTACTTCTAAGTCAAACTCAATCCGAAACAATACATAGATCTGTTATGAATTCTCAATTGCCCACTTTCCAGAAGCCTAGCTAGTAAAAAGCCACAATCCCATGCTAAACGGTAAATAGTTCTTCTTTCAAATGACCTTATTACATATCTTTAAAATTTGATGCGGTGGAAATACATAGCCTTCTTTTTTCTTTTTCTTTCTTACTCACAAAACAAATAGCCTTCATGGTAATGATACATGGGCAATGCCGAAAGGTGACAATAAAAACAAGCATGTTGCTTTTTGCAACAACCCTTTGGAATTTCATTCAGTTATGTTTGTACGAGTAGGACCTATTGTACCTGTTGTATGATCATTTCAGTCAATTTCTACAGGTGCCATAAAATCCTACCACTACTTTTCAAAGATCTTAAAACATGTAAAATAGATAATTCCTCTCTTCCATGTGAATCAGTCTCATGGCCACTACAATAAATTATATATGGGCACACACACAATCACAAGAGAGAGAGAGACTAACACTCATCATAGAGAAGACCCATGCTTGGCGACACTCGGCATTGAAGCCAATGACAGTTCGTCTGGGATTGCACAGTATAGTGAAGAGAAGCCAGACATGGTAAATTCCCATCACAAACAGACCCGAGAACACCAGCACTAAGTTTAGGAACTTTTCCTCCATTGCCTTCCCCTCTCGATCTTTTAGCACACTACCTCCTCCTCCTCCTCCTCACAGTCTCACGTTAGCATACCACTTTTGCTCTCCCACCCTCACATCACATCTCTCTACACAAGGCAACAACAACTCAGTATAAGAGTAAAAACAAAAGCGCTGACTCACCACCTTTTTTATTAAGCCACATATCACAAAGGCATTGCCTATCCAAGTCGCAACTAGCTCCAAATATTAATAAAAAAATAAAAAAACAAAAAACAGTTTCTATGCACAACATTTGTCAACACTAGCTATTAAAGGAATCAACGGTAAGCAATACACATTAACCGTCACTTACTTTCTCGTTGTCCCACCACTTTTGCTTTTACATTTCACATGTCAATCACTCCAACAAATTATAACAAAATTATCTCTAAGAGATAAATGTAAGTTGCTATTATTTTATATATCTATAAGTTCCCATTTTTCTAATCAATATAGCAATTATTATAATGGAATATTTTTTGAGAAGATTATTATAATGGAATTGATTGAAAGAGTTTGGTCTCACTTCTTCGTCCTCTTCCTAAGTCATATCTTTATTATTATAGAGCATGATCAAGGTGCATTGGACTGTTTCGTTGCTGACTGATTGCTGTGATGTTTAAGTTAATTAATTATAGGAATAAAAAAGAATGGGTGAAAGGCCCATTAATTAATTAAAGGTAAGCTATAGTATTCTTCTTCTTCCATAGAGAGAGAGACAGAGCATTTTTTATTCCATTGGGAGAGGCATTAATTGTGTCTTGCTCTTTGTCAGGACAGAGCATAGGCTGATGTCTAACATGCATTATGCATATCATCAGTTAGTACAAATTAGTGTGCGTATGAATAGTTTAGATTGGGTACAATGTGCACAAGAAGAAAGAAGTGACCATGAGCCAAAATATTTTGTGTAATGCTAATGCTAGCTTAACGTTACTACTCGTGCTGTAATAGTTGTACGGAGGAATGGTACGACGTGCACCCCTCAACAGAACATGAAACTTTGATTGATGTTGTAACTGATACCAGGTCATATAAGGTTCTTTTTAGACCTCAACATTCATTACTAGTAAGAGTTTTCCAGTTTTTCTTGTGACATTTTGATTGAGACTTGAAAGTGTACTCAAATCATAATCATTTCAATACATTTAATAATTTAACAAATGCTTCTTTTCAACCTATCCAAAATAAAAGGTGCTTTTCAAACAATTCAAATCAGAATCATTTCCATACATTTTTAATTATTTAATAAGTGCAGAAGTGCTTCTTTTCCAATAAAACATTGAATTGCACCACTTGGGCATATTGACTGACACAAACCAAATGCACTGTAGGTTTGATCCATGCTTGGGCAATGATTACATAGATGACAATGAAAATAGTTGCAGTTCTCACCTCCAAGCTTAATGAGATGCAGTGATTGTTCTTTGGTACATATGCAGCCCAACAATCAGATAACTGGGCTGATGGACAGTTAAGGCGGAACTGCGGAAGTCATCAAACTGGATATTTTCTTTATGAAATAACATGATTCCTTCAATTCAATCTGAGCAAAAAAAAACAAAGATCCCTTCAAAGAAACCATTCTGGCAAGCAGGGCTATTTGAATTGCTGCTCCTGATACTTGTCACTCTTATCATGCCTCTTGAAAAGCAAAAATAATAGTGTAAAGTGATAACTGAAAAACATATGCTACTATGCCTGCCAATGTAGTAAGGATGGCACTTAATTCTATACACATACATGGCATTGTTCTATTCAAGTTTAACAAATATATATTTGACCACTTGTAACAGAATTATGTAGTTTCAACAGCAGTTAACGATGATTGACCAGCTGATTCCACATCATCGGTATTCTGTTTGCTTGAGTTATTGTGAAGATGCCGTGTAAAACTGGTAGTGGTGTCCAAGAAATAGAGAATAAATGTCATGATGCAACAACAAGTAAACATGGGAATGGGCCCAAAAATCCATAGGAAGAGAGGGAATGACATGTAGAATGCTCGCAGTCCCAGGGACCAAAAGAGGCTTCCTCGATTCAAGTTTCTTGCAACATATTCAATGGACGGATTATTGTCTTTCCATGTAGGCACAGTGACCAGGAAGCTAACATGGGCATAATATCTAATAGACTGCACATTGCAAAGGAAGGCAACAAGGAAGCAAATCAAGATAGAAAAGTACTTGATTGAAGATAGAATGGAAGTCTTGTTGCCATAAAACAATTGCGAGGATGTGTCACCAGACTTTGATGTGCTACTCACAAAAACACTGATCAGTGAACTGAGAGTAATTGCTGTTGTTGCCAACAGTGTAGATGCCATTATATTGTTGCGAATTGTTTGAACTGACAAAACACCATTCTTCAAGGGGTCCTGAAAAAATTGCATTGGAGTCAATTCTCAAAACTACAGGACCAATAGTAAATGCTAACAGCAATTCTTACAGAAATTATATACTGACCACCATGAATTAGAATCGGGCTTTCAGAGAATTGGAATTCATATCTAAATCCCTAAATTGAAATTGAGAAATACTTTATGGGAGGACAATAAATCTCATTGTAAATTATTCGTCCAAGAACAGATCTGCAGTCATAATTATTATACCTCTAGCCAATTTGAAGTAACATGTTTATCATCACCATCACTGTAGGTTACTCATATAAATACAGTCAAAGACAGATCCAATGCTCTCTGAACATAATTTTTACATTTAATTCCTAATGTTTACATGTGACTGAAAATGCATATCATTAGTTTCTTTATTCAATAATCATCGAACTATCAGTCTATTTAAAAATTCAGCATAAACTCCTGTATTTTCTTTGTATTCTCAAGCATTATCTCAATTAGATCCAAGGCATTATAAGTCAGCATCAGCTGCCATGAATAGTAAGAATCAATAAATTTTTGAAGACATAATAAGTTAGATGAGTTCTTAGCCTCCATATATATACCCTCCAAAGTTGCAAAGCATATCAGAGAATCATAAGGAAACTAATCCCAATCAGCCTAGCTTTGGAAGGCTATTGCATCTCAAATTGTCTGTTCTAATATCTTTTGAAATACATAGGGCAAAAAGGAAAAAGAAAAGAATAGAAATTGGATTTACAGAACTGCATTTAAGATGGCATCTTTTTCTACCAGCAACAATTAGTATCTAAAATTTTGCTTTTCCTTTTTCGTTATGTTTTCCAATCAACTTTAGCCAGTAAAGATACTAGAAACTTTCATCTAGTTCAGTTGAATTCCCTTAAAGTCTCCCCTAAAATCTCCTATCGAAAGGATAGTACTTTAATTTGGGATTGGCCATAAGTAGTTTGCATTAATTTGTTTCTTTTCTCCTTCAGAATTCCTACTGGCTCCTACTCCAGCCTCCAGCAAGCATGAACTTTCACCCATGTCAACGATTTTGCTTATGCTTCTACATGAGAATTTCAATTGCCAAAGACACTACAGTTCAGTTCACGTTTCTTCATTATCTGCAACAATTGCTTCTAACTTCCATCACCAGCATATGAGATTAATAGGCACACTCCCCTTTGACACTTGGGAGGGCTACAGAAATCCTCATTAGGAAGTCACTATTGAGCATATGACCTTATGGGAATGTCATAAGCCAAAAATGTACTATTTATTACCATTCCTTCTATACTGATTACAAGTCTTAATAGAACAATATCATCAAGAATAATTCCAAAGGCTGCTTCTTCCTTTGTGCCTAGTCTAGGGGTCCAATAGCATCTACTAGCAGGACATATTCATCAATTTCTTCTAATGGATCTCAGTCTCACAAGAACCAATTTAAGAATAATTCCTAAGCTTTCAAAGCCACCTATAAAGGGTCACATATGCTAAACCGTAAATGGATCTTCCTTCCTATGACTAAAAAATGGTCACATACATGGGTAATGCCATAAGGTCACGATCTATCAAGTAGCTCTATTAAACCTTTTTTTTTTGGGGGTACCATCATCATGTTGAATAGTAATTACCATGAGTGCTATACAAAAATGGTTACCAAAAGCAAACGATTATAAACCTTTAAAAGCAAAGCCACAAACCACAATATTATTCCCATAATACAGATGTTTTACGTGGTGTGAATTCAGATACATATATATATACAGAGCTAGTTAGAGCTTGTAAAGTACATACACAAAGAGAGAGAAAGAGAGAGAGGAGGGACTTAACACTCATCATGGAGAAGACCCATTGGTGGCGAGTTTCAGCATTGATACCAATGACGGTTCGTCTGGGAGAGCGGAGGACAGTGAACAAAAGCCAAACGTTGTATAATCCAAACACCAATAGACCCAATGGTACCAGCACATAGTCCAATTGTTCCTCTTCCATACCTCTCTCTCTCTCTCTCTCTCTCTGTGTGTCAGATTGCAAATTGCAGAGAGGTAAAGTTTGGTGTTAAAGAGAGAAAACAAATGACAAGTGGACAAGAGCGTCTCTCTCCGACGTAATCATTTGCATACCATCTTATACAGCACCTGATTTTAGAATACTACTTGCATAGTAATTTCACAACAAAACTTGCACTTGTTCGAACCCACCACTAACAGTTAACCACATAAGTTTTATTGTGTAAATGTTGTGACCCTAGCTCTATTCTTTGATTTCAATAATATTGCCACTTAAAACTGTTTTGTGAAAAATATTGTATTTCATAATTTTAATAATAGTCCCTTTGCATATTGGGAATTTAGGTGAATGAATTGGAACAGTAAAAAAACAACAAGACAAATCTATCTCCGATTATTTTTAGGAATAGACAATTGTGATTGAATTACGTCACTTACAAATGGATCTAGCAATGGTGCTCAATGAATATTAAGTCAATCACTAGCTAAAACCTAAGTAAATAGTGGTGAAATGTGTGACAAAATGTTTTATTTTAACCACATAAAGATATTAAACTTTTTAATATATAATCATATTATACAATAAATAAATTCTATAATAGATGGTGAACAATATCATCTTTATATTTAACTTCAATATATTTGAATTTCTTTATATCATGGTTTTAAAAACTAGACTGAGAGCAAAACCAAATTTGCCTCCGATTCTTGGTTTTTAACAGCCAAACCAGTACTCGGTTCTTGGTTGAACTGGTCGGACCGACCGGTCTGGTCCAATTTTTAAAACAGTGCTTTAGATGGTTTTAATTGGGATAAATAAATTTGAGGGATAAATGCATATTACTTGTGGTTTAGTTTTGTTCACACTTTGCCTCCTTTTTTTTTTTTAATTAAGGCTTTAAGTGGTTTTTTCTTTTTCTTTTTTATGTTTTAATAATAATAATAATAATAATAATAATAATAATAAAAAAAGTCCAACAGTATTCAAAGTTGCTAGGCTATTAGAAAAATATATATTTAGTAAACTAAATTTAACACTATCATTTTAAGTATCTTAGTGGTTACAAGTGTGCTCTTAAAGAATTACTCCATCATGTCTTGAGTTTAATCCCCATACCCCCCCCCCCCCCCCCCCCCCAAAAAAAAAAAAAATAATAATAATAATTTTGTTATGAATTCCAAGTTAAAGGAATGGGCAACAAGTTGGGCCAATACGCTGGGCTATTGGCCAGTCAAGTCATGGATTGTGGACTATTTAGTGACCCTTAAATGTGAGTTTTAATACTTTGCAATCGTATGGGGTTTGGATATGAGGATGGATGTTTGGTGATATATGGTGAGATAGGGAGGTTAATGATGGTGGGTTTGAACTGGGGTATGGGATATATGGATCTATGGGCCAATGTTTTGTTGCAACCTCTTATTCTAGCAGATTATACATTAATGCTAGAAGCCCAATGTCCATAGTCAGCCCATTAAGTTAACATATAATCTTTATAACTCACGGGCCAAGTTATGAACAACTTCATGTATGCAAAAGGGAAAAAATTAGAACAAAATTAATCTTCAAACTAGTTTGGAGAAAAACTCTTTAAATTTCTCTATATCTCTTTTTCAGGTGTAAATTTTGAAAATTTAACCTCTGCATTTCATATTTCTTATGTTCTTAACATGCATATCAAATTTCGTTCAAATCGGATGTTATTTACTACTAATTGTAGACCCGCGTGTTGCACGTGATAATTTTTTGGCTAAAATACTATTTTAGTCCTTAAATTTTATAAATAACTTTTTTTTAATAGTTTTACCATATTTTTCATAAACTTGTCTATAACATTTCTTACCATTATCATATATTTACTAGTTGATGATTTGCATAACATAGACATTAGATAAGAGGTAGAACTGGTCATTAGATTTCTTTACGTCATGGTATATGAATATTATGATTATCAATATCTATATCTATATCTATATCTATATATATATATATATATGGGTTGAGTTCAACTTACACCTAGTGTAACTCTAAGCAATATTATACCACCCAATAACTTGTTATTGAATTCTTATTTTGGAAATATTACCTTGGATTACATGTTCTATATGTTTTTAACATGCATGTCAATTTTCATGCTAATCTGATGTTATTTACCATTTCATCCATAAACACATTTTTTATGTATTATTTTAAACTACAAACACTTGAATTTCAACAATTGATTAATGACATGACTATTAATATTCCATTACCTTGAAATTTTGCAAGCATGGAGAATATATGAAAATAATGTAATTCAACGGTGGATTTGTCAAAATTTGCATCCTATTAAAAAATAATAAGTGGTGTAACATTACTTAGAATTACACCAGGTGTAACTTGAACCCAATTCTATATATATACATACATATATATATATATATATGTAATTTCCAACTTTATTTCTAATATAATTTCGAAATTACCAAAGAACATTTCATTTTTAGTTATGATAGGAAATATAATTTCCCTAGTTAGAATTTGATTAGTTTTAAGTTTAACATTTATATTATTATATTTAATTGTTGATTATTGATTTAATTAAGTGAATGTAATGGTTGATTTTATTGTACTATAAAGTTTTCAATGTCCTTTGTATAGTTATCTCTATTTTATTTCTTACTCCTCTTGACAACTTTTTTATTTTCCAAATAACGGTTACTAATTGACGTTTGATTTCATTTCTTTTTTTCTTCCTTCATTTATTCTTTATTTCTTTGTATGTTCCCTTGCTAGTTGTAATTTGTATGGTTATCAATAATAAATAGATATCATGGATGACTTAAATAGTTATAGATGTAATTACATTAGTGGTATGTCAAAGGGTTTTTCCCCCCTTCTGAATTCTTGAGGAAATATGAAAAGCACTTCTCTAGTTTGGTCTTAATCAATTAAGACATCCATAATATCTTAATGGAAGTAGTAATGAGTCTTAATTTTTTTTTTTTTTTTTTAATGTATGAAGTGGTTAGGTTAGTGGTAAAAAAAAAAAAATTAATTTTAAATTTTAAAAAAATTCCAAGGAAATGTAAAAGGTCATTTTTTTTAAAAAGAAACGGTGACTTTTTGAATTGTAGAAATATAATTGTTTTAATTACCTTGTTTATAGATTTCACTATTTAGTTATAAATATCTAAATTAAAGTAGATAAATATATAAATGCAAAATTATAGTAAAGTTACAACCGCACAAGATAAATATGTATAGATATATATTTATTTTTTGGTTTTTGATTATTCATGAATCATTATTTCATTGTTTACTTATAAATATCTACATTAAAGTTTTTTAAAAGAAAAATCTAATTAAAATAGATAAATATGTAAAGGTAAAATTATATGAAAAGTTAAAACTACCCAAAATGAACGTTTAACCACTAGTAGATATGTATTTTTTGAAGACTAAAAGCATGCTTGATGCTTTAGCTGGAACTATATAACTATGCAAATATTGTTGTGAGTGGTTCCATCATTGCATGCTTGGTGCAAAACACAATAATAATGGAAATAATACAATAAGAAACTAAATAGTACTTCTGAATATTATTAATTTAAAGAGAAAAATTACACCACTATTTGGACTGAGGTGTGGCACTTGTTCTCTTTAAGAAGATTTAAGCCCTTGGTTGGCTAAACTTTGTAACCGATGTAGACCTTCTCTGACTTGTCTTCCCTAGGATACAACAACCTAACAAGTATCATATGGCTAGAACAATCTTTGCACAAAGTGTTCAAGCCCAAAACTCCACCATTTTTTTTTTTTTTGTATATTGCAGTAATTTGGATTAGGTCTGAATGAGTCTATTTATAAGCTCAATGGGCCTCACAAAATTACCACCCATATTAATCTGATTAATTAGGTCCATTATTCTGATGTAATGGGTGTTACAAGATTAATTGTTGGATATTAATATGATGAGCTAGAGTACCTCCACCCTTCAGCTCCCCCTTGCGCATGTATCTAGCCCAATATCTGAGACAATTCACCACAATTAAAAAGAATAAAATAGTCTCTCTCCTTTTCAATGTGGGATTAAATATTTTCACTAACTCTTCATCTTCCATATTCATTCCAACATCTGTACATTTATGTTGTAATATTTATTTATTTTAATTAATTAATATTAAAATGCTCCAATAATCCCCAACTCATTTATATATATATATATATATATATATATATATTAGTTAAAGAGAGATTACTAGGCAAAGACGGGTTACTATGCATCATGAAGGTGTGCTCTGCATTGAACCTTCACTTAGTAGAACAGTGATCTCAACTCCAGAGTCATAGTGGTCTGCGACTTGAACTAGGACTGCTTTAGGGAAATTAAGCGTCACTGCTTATACATAACAATCTAGGTGTTGACATGAGCTTTTATAGCTAGCACTTTACAACAGTGTGCTAATCCCAGTTTCATGAGTGTATTTGAGATTAATTCCAAATCTCATAAGGAGCGGCCCCACCCCCACACTCACATAGGTGAAATTTCGTCAAGGGTGCTCCTGTAATTCTGACACCCCACTCATACGAGCTACAAATTTCATTAAGAGTTTTTTTACTCAACCTCTCCACATTACAGGATAAATGCACTTACATCATAGGGATGAACAATTTAAAAAATTGTTTATAAATAATTAAAAAATAAATAAATAGTGCATTTCTTACGACCATCGTATGATTCGTTTTTCTCATTGAACTCAATTCTCAGGATCTTTGGTCCTTGGGTTGGGTATCCCCATACATGGCAGGCCATGCGTCGGATAAACTTCTTTTCACTGTTCATTGCAACGGATGGGTATTCAATGTTCTTGATATAAGCCTTGATATCATGGTACCATGGCTTTCCGTCGGCTTCGACTTCGACACTCATGCATTCTTCAATGTTCATGCAATAGGCTGGAATGCCACGGACTTCTATGCGCAATTGCCGCATATCATCTCCTTCTGATAACTTGATCATACTAGCCAGGGTAGCCAAGGCGTCTATAAACTGGTTGTGTGCATGGGGCAAATGGGCAAATGCGATGTCTTGGAATTTTAAAATCAAGCAATTGACACATTTCTAATACAAATTCAACTTGGTGTCTTGGGCTTGCCATTTTCCTTCAATTTAGGAGATGATCAATAGGGAATCTCCAAAGACGCTCAAGTCATAGGCACCGAACTCTAGGGCCACTTGCAGACTGACTATGCACGTTTCATATTCTGTGACATTGTTGGTGTAATCAAAATTTAGCTTGACTGAAATAGAGATTTGCTGACCCTTGGGGGAAACTAAGACTCCTCCTACTCCATTTCCAGTAGAATTGGCAGCACCATCAAAATAAAGCTTCCAACGCCATGGTTCCACACTATCTAGTTCTGGCTTTAGCGCCATGACATCCTCATCAGGGAAGAGGGATTCTAAAAGTTCTGGATCATTCAACGGCTGGTCCGCTAGGTAATCAACTATGCCTTGGCCCTTAATGGCCTTTCTTATCACAAACACAATGTCGAACTCAGAGAGCAACATTTGCCAATGGGAGATCTTCCCTATAAGAGTTGGCTTTTCAAAGATGTACTTAATGGGATCCATGTGGGAAATGAGCCTTGTGGTGTAATAGAGCATATACTGCTGCAACTTGCATGATGCCCACGCTAGGGCGCAACACGTCTTTTCAATGGCAATGTAGTTGATCTCACAACTAGTGAACTTCTTGCTTAGGTAGTAAATCGCCCTTTCTTTCTGGTCGGGCTCAGCCAATTGGCCTAACATGCAACCTATGGAGGTTTCTTGTACCGCTAGGTAAAGGATCAACGGATATCCCGATGTCAGGGGAACCAAAACAGGAGGGTTCAACAAATACTGCTTGATCTTGTCAAAGGCCGCTTGGCACTCTTCTGTCCATTCTATCTTTGTGTCTTTCTTCAAGAGCTTGAACAATGGATCGCATGTAGTGGTCAACTACGCTATGAAGCGAGCTATGTAATTGACCTTTCCTAAGAAGCTGCAAATCTGTTTCTCGCTTTGCGGTGTCGGCATGTCCCGAATGGCTTGGACTTTTGCAGGGTCCATTTCGATTCCTCTTTGGTTGACTATGAAGCCAAGTAGTTTCCCTGAACTTGTTAGGGTTTAGTCTCAACCTGTACTTGACAATGCGCTTGAACAGCTTTCTTAAATCTATCAAATGATCCTTGTGTGCGGGATTTGGCAATCATGCCATCCACATAGACTTTGATCACTTTGTGCATCATATCATGGAACAAGGTTACCATGGCTCGCTAATAAGTAGCACCAGTATTCTTTATGCCGAATGGCATGACATCATATGCATAGGTTCCCCAATGAGTGATGAATGTTGTCTTGGCTTTGTCTTCTTCGACCATTTTGATTTGATTATAGGCTGAGAATCCATCCATGAAGGAGAAGAACATGTTGGTAGTGGTATTATCGATTAGGGTATCAATATATGGCAATGGAAAGTTATCCTTGGGGCTGGCCCAGTTCAAATTTCAACGTACATGCGTACTTTCCCATCTTTCTTAAGCACAAGAACAATGTTGGTGACCCAATCTGAGTAGGCTATCGCGGTAAGGAAACCGGCTTTCAACTATTTTTCTACTTCTTCTTTGATCTTTAAAATGATCTTAGATTTCATCCTTCGAAGGGCTTGCCGCACTAGGGGGCATTCAAGTTTAACTGGAATTCTGTGCACAACAATCTTAGTATCTAACCCTATCATATCTTGGTAAGACCAAGCGAAGATCTCTTTGAATTCCTTGAGTAGTGCTATAAGCTCATGTTTCAAGTCTTTAGGATAGTTTACCCCAATCTTGGTGGGTTTTTCATTCTCGCCTTCGTCAACAAGGTTAACCACTTCTATCTCTTCTATGTTGGGCTTGGACCCGTCACTCTCTTTGTTTAGAGTTTCCAAAATATCGCAAGGAAAACTCAGAATTTCCTCTAATCCTTCAATATCATGATCCAACTCTATTGTCTCATTCACATCATCAATATCCTCTTTATGGCAACAGGACGATGTACCCACTTGGGAATCAAAATAGATCCTACAGAACGAAATATATACAGAGAAACATAACATAATTTGCACAAACATATTCATAGGAAAGCAAATATAGAGATAAATGCAAGGATTTCCTGAATAGTACACTAGATAATTTTTATTAACGAGTTATAGAAAGGGGATAACAAAGTTCATGCCTGATAATGATAAAAAGGGAAATATTCTTTCTTTCTTTCTTTTGGGAAATAAACTGGAGAAATGCAAACAAGGAATGCAAAAATTGGGAAATAAACATGCAAAACAAACTAGATATGCTATTCCAACTCTTTTGAGCAATTAGAGGACCCAACCACACGATGATGGAATACTCCTTACTCAGCCAGTGCAACCACAAAGCAAGGGTCGATGGTCCAATGGCCTGCTATCTAGCCTGGCACACAAGGGCAAAGATGGATGAGAGAAGCTAGATCTAATACCTCCTCGCATGATTTCTGTACCACTTCTAATCTGATGACCTCGGCTAGAGCTAGAAAAGTGACCCTAATGTGGGAAATAGACATCCCTTGGCCAATGCACTTCCTTTTCTTTCCTTTGGAAGCCTGGAAAAGTTCTTTATCGGAGGGGTTGTACCCTAGACCGAAACCTCCTTTTTTGTTCGGTAGTTCAATCAAATAAGCCTTCCTATGTCCTACGGCACCGAGGCCTTGGCCTAACTGATAGCCAAATTTGAGCATCTCCTTAGCAACCATTAAAGTAGCAGAAAGCCATGCTGACTTGAGTTCCGAAGCTCTAGAGATCATGGAGACTAGCTCGAAATTGTGAAAAGTTGCCTCTAGAAAGGCATTAGCAATGTAGGAGACAGAAGTCTCCATGAAGATAGTCAAGGGTTCTTTAGCCATAATAGTGATCAACCGATCCTCGAATGGAAACTTGAGTCTCCGATGAAGGCTAGAAGCAACTGCACTTGCCACATGCAACCAGGGCCTCCTAAGGAGCATATTATATGGGGAATCCACCTTGATGACTTAGAAGATGATCATGAAAAACCTAGGGCCAACCCCAATCATTAACTCGATCTCGCCTTGCACCTCCTGGAGAATGCCATCAAAGGCTCTAATGATTATGGTGGTAAGGCGGATAAGAGAGGTATCCACATTCAAACGCTCTATAGTAGACATCAGGCAAACATTCAGGGCTGGTCCATTATCAATTAGTACTCTAGAGATGATCATATCTTCACACTTTACCATAATGTGCATAGGCAAAGTATGCTCTCTGCCTTCTGGTGGTGGTAGCTCATCATTAGTAAAGGAAATCTAGTTGGTGGCCAAGACCATTGAGACCATACCCTCAAAGGAAGATTTTGTGACACCTGTAGGAACACATGTCTCTTTCAAGACTTTCAATAGAGCCTCACAATGGACATTGAAGGATAGCAATAGTGCCAAGATAGAAATATGAGTGGGCGACTTGTTTAGCTACTGAATCACACTGTATTCTAAGTTTCTAATAATTTTCAAGAATTCCTTAACTTCTTCAGTTATGACCTTATTCCTGATGAGTTCAGTTGTACCCTTGCCAATCTCTTTCCTTCTCCTTTCTAACTCCTCGGGAGTATAGCAGCAGCCACTCCTAGTAAGCCCAGATAGACCTAAAGAGATATTGGAGCAAACCTCCTCTTTTCCGGTTCGAGTGGAGATCAAGGACACATCGTATTTCTAGGGGATACGATGGTTATCCTCATAAGAGAAAGGCTTTGGCATGTGAATGGTAACACCCTCTTAAGTTTGCAAATTAGGCGCTATGGAGAACATCTTCGGATTAATGACCACCGAACTTGGCAGAATGGCTTCAAGGGCTTTCGAGCCGAATACCTCAGAGATTCCTGAGGCAGGCTTCGGCAGAATAAGAGGATCAAAACCTCGAATGGCAGGCACAATGGCGATTCCCTCCTGAACTAATGATGAAGCAGGCCCTGCGACTGTAGGTAATGCAAGAACTAGAGGAGTGAATCCCTCAATGGCTGGTGGGGCTTGCCCTTTTCCTAAATCTAATGACCCTAAATCTGCAAGTGATTCTATGATCTCCTCAATGACTACTGAAGAGGAGGCACTAAAGTAACCTTACCAAGGCGTTTCAGTAAATATTTGTCACAATCTTTCCTTAACCCAACTGATATAGCATTGCAACTAGTTCCTAACTGGGCAGCTGGAAGACACAGGTTGGCCGCCATGCAATCACCTTTTCGTACAACCTCTCTTTTGATCCAGATAATACCACGGTCTGCTAAACTCTGAACCTGTGCTTGAAGCAATTTACAATTAAACAGAGCATACCTGTCTCCACTGTCACAAAATGAGTAGATTCCCCAATCAAATCTCAAGGTTCCTATACCTTCAAGATCAAGGTGGCTCTCTTGGAACAAGGCTTGGAGCAAGGGCTTCCATGGGAATGACGGTGAGGAGAAATCCGGAACCCTTTCTTCCACTGTGATGATGGTATTCACATTCCCTTCCATATAGGGAGGCAAAGGGTTGGTGATGATGTTCGGAACAACTGCATTATCGAACTGTATCAACTTGTTGTCAATGAGATCCTAGACACAGTCTCTCAACTGGTAGCATTCTTCTAGGGTATGACCTTCGACCCCAAAATGGTGTTCACACTTCTTGGACAAATCAAAGCTCGGTGAGGGAGGACCTTCTTTGGGCCTAGCAAATATCGAGGTCACTAACTTCCTTTCCAATAGGTAAGCCTAAAGATCTACCATGGGCATGGGTAACGGAGTATACTTCCGGCTTTCCCTCCTAAAGGGACAAGGTGGGTCTGACCTCCTTCTCTAATTAAAGGCTTGGTTAGGTGCTTGAGTAGACTAAACTTGTTGCTGATAAGGTCTAGTAACTGGGGTTGCATAAGCAGAAGTAATACCCCTAGGCCTTTCTGATGCATTGTCAACCATATGAACATCGGCTTCCTTAGTCTTACGGCCGGTCATTTTCTTAACCTATTATTTGACCATGGAACTCAAAGACTCAGGATCCATGATCTTTTTGCTCCTAATACCTTCATCAATACGCTCCCC
Organism: Quercus lobata; assembly: GCF_001633185.2. NCBI lineage: Eukaryota > Viridiplantae > Streptophyta > Magnoliopsida > Fagales > Fagaceae > Quercus > Quercus lobata. The sequence goes on from NC_044913.1 coordinate 26,969,984, forward strand.
AATAAGGATGAGGCTAGCAAAATGAATGACTTGGGTGCTGATTATCTTCTCATAGTAAGGAGGCTTAAGGTTGTCAATAAACCATTTGATCATCTCATTTTCCATCATGGGGGGTTGCACCTGTGTAGCTAGCTCACACCACCTCTGGGCATATTCTCAAAAGGACTCCCCACTCTTCTTCTCTGTTCTTATAAGGATCATGCAGTTGGGAGCTATCTCGATGTTGAACCTGTAGTATTACAGGAAAAAGTTGGCCATTTCCCTCCAGCTAGAGGTCTTTTCCAGTCTCACATACCATATGGCCGCGGGGCCGGTCAAACTATCAGGGAAAATCTGGCAAAGTAGAGGGTGATTATCCCCATAAGGAGCCATCTTCCTACAAAACATGCACAAGCGCACGCAAGGGTCTCTAGTACTATCATACTTGACGAACTCGAGTGCCTTGAACTTAGGAGGCATAATGACCTGAAGGAAGTTAGTCAGACTGTCTAGATCAACACTTCCATAGGCGCTAGAGCCCTCTATGATACAAAGCTTCTCAGTTAGAGTTTCCACTTGGCTCTTGACTCGGCCATACCGAGATTCAGGGGTCTTATCCTTAGAAGGATCCATTTCTTGGTCGTTGCCCTAGGGTGGCATGTTTTGGCCCTAATCCTATTCTAGTAGGGGCTGATTTTCATTTTCGGTTTGGGGATCTCCTTGTCTATGACCAGAAGAGTTCTGTCCTCCTCCTATAATCAGTTGTTGTACCATATGCATTAATTCTGACATTTGCTCTTTCATCTAAGCGAACTCAGGCAAGACTCACTTCGGGAGTTAAAGGCCCACTAGTAGACGTCTCTCTTGCACGAGACCTAGTGATGATGGGATCATGATGTGGTTGTAGCTTGGACTGTTTCTTTTTAGCAATCTTTTGATCCTAAGAAAGAATGTGATGCAAAAGAAATGGGGTGTGTTTAACAATGTGGAAACGCAACATCAAAATCAAGTTAGTTTATGTCCTTATTATTTAACATGCATCTACCATTTTCAGAAAAATCTGGCTTTTGCACCCTTGATCTGGTATTTATCATGGTGGGTATCTATAATGATGCAAGATTAAAGCACTAGATTGGCAAGTAACTGAAACTTTCATGACATGCTCAACAATGTAGGAAGGACCCTTCTTTTGATTACATGCTTGTACAAGATTTGCTTTTACAACACTAGGTTTATCGACTCCAATAGTGGGCCTTTTGCAATACAAGTAAATGCAATTATGAGGACAAACTTGGCTCTTGACGATGTGGACTTCTCGGGGAAGCTCTTGGCAACTTGGACCTCCTGGCAATTTGAACAACATGGATCTCTTGGACCTTTGGATCTCTTGAGGGAGCCTTTGGACTCTTGACATCTAGGACCTTTTGGTAACTTGCACCTCTTGGCAATTTAGATAGCATGGATCTCTTGGATCTTTAGATCTCTTGGGAGAATTCTTGAACTCATGATATCTTGGGATTCTTGACAGTTTTTCGGCAACATCTCCTCCTGGGGAGTTTTGGTTACTTGCCATAGATTTTATCTTTACACAATTAGGTGACAGAACCAATTAGTGTATGCATGAGCGCCCTTATAAGGTTGTAAACCCTTAGGGACAAGGTATGATCTAGCATGTACAAGCAACGGGGTTGCTTTCCCTAAGGGTTTAATCATGGATGATGTGCAAGCAGGATAGAAAGAACCTAGAATGGAGCACAATTTCTTTAGCGCAATAAAAAATGGCACACCTGTTACAAGACACTTTCCCCTAACCTCTAGCCTTACAAGGGTATCCTTTCCTAGGCCTGGATGTTCACTCTTTGGGCTTTAACTAGTCCTCATGGGCTCTAGGCTTGATCTAGTCCTCACAGGTTTAACATAACCAGGCCAACTGTATGTAAAGACTTAATTGGTAGGTTGTTCCTATCCTAGGGGGACTCAATCGCCATACCCCTCCCTTCGTAGAAGTTGTAAGGTAGGAAGGATCGAAGGGGCCTTTTCAGCTACTCTTCTCCACCCATGGACCCAGAACTGCCTACAAAGTCAGCCCCAGATCTAACTATAGGTAACACTACCGATGTTTGTGTCTGGGCATCTGCAAATGGGGTGATGAAATCCCCAAAGAGATGTGACTACGCCAACAGTACGGAGCCCGGGTTCGGCTCAAAAAGGGTGTAGATGTCATGCAATCCTTAATAAAGGGGAAAGACTTTTTCAAAGCATAGAAGATATATATATATATATATATATGTATATATATATGTGTGTGAATGCAGATAAAGGTGTAGTGGAAATTAAATTTTGCTACCCTATGTTTGCATGCGAAGGAAAGCGATAAAACACGTGAGGAAAGCTGTAAAGCATATGGGCTGTAAAGCCCCATGAAAATACCTCACACCCCTTTTTGGAACACATTTTTGCTCTTTTGAAAATATTCTACTAGGATATAGTAGAAGCTTTTTTCAAAAAGGAAAGCCCCAGAGGCTAATGCCAATTTTTGTGTTTTTGAAAGCCAATGTCTAAAGATTATGGTTTTATCAAAAGCTCTAAAGGCTAAACTCTCATCAATCCCCATTGAAGTCACCAGTTTATTGAAGGCCCCTCTCAATAATGGTGTGGTTTGGGTGGTGCTTCGGGTGCTCTCTCTCTCTCTCTCTCTCTCTCTCTCTCTCTCACTCAGTGGAGGAAGGTATTTGTCTACCTTTAGAGGTATGGTGGGAATCTTGGCCAAATTTTAGGTGATTACCAAAGGTAAGTGAAGTCACCACCAATCATTGGGTTTTTCTAAGGTGTGATTGGTCACCTGTTTGTAGTTGATTTTATTACCAATCCTAGGCTAAGAAAAATGGCATTTTTCCTAATCTAATGTGGATGGCAAAAAATATTGATTCTTGAGTCCGGAAGTTTGGTTACGTGTGGGGAAGGTGTTAGGCACCCCACAACGCCTATCCAAGGACAATCCTTTATTTTGATAAAAACTTAATTTTCAGAGATTGGCAGTAAAAAACATGATTTTGGCATTGAATTTCGGGGCTTTTCATGCATGGGAGGTTTTGAAGTTTGGCTTTTGAATGGGTGTGGTGCCAATCTATGCTTTCCTAAGGCATTCGGATAAAGCACTAGATTTTCACAGTGAAAATCCAGCGACATGTCACCTTACTTTCACGGCAGAAATTAGGCATCACTTTGCCTTAGGTGACATGAACTATGACAATCACACTGGAAGGGGCGAGCATGTATATACTATATATATACATACATCATGCACAATGCAAGCACACAGAGTAGGAAAGTAAATGCCTACATCCCTAAAGCATGACCCAAAATATAGGTGCAGGAAAGTAAACAAGGGTCACCATACTCTAGAGATGAGGACAAATGGTACATCGCATAATATACCTAATACAACCCATCTAAGAGAGAAATGGAGGGAGGAAGGAAGGGGGTTTAAAAGAGTACATAACCAAATGGGAGAGGCTAGACCCCTAAATCTACTGAACATAGCCACTTGGCTTATATCCACAGGCTCGCATCCTCGACCTTTTTTTTTTGCGCCTGGGAGACCGTGTCCTAACTCCATGCATCCTCGCTCCATGCGTCCTCACTCCATGTGTGTACATGCAAAGGCAAAGACAAGAACCCAACAAACAAGCAATGGAAGAAAAAGATGCAAAGAGCATATGAAAGAGGCATAAAGTAGATAGTATGATAGACATGGGAAGTAAAGAAACAAGAAAGCAAGCAAACAAGCGAGAAGGCAAACAAGTAAGAAAACAAACAATAGGTGGTGTCCGCGAGGGACAAATGTAGGTTTGGATAGAATTTCCATAACTTCATTGTGTTGAAGCATGGACAACACACTAGCAAGCAAGACTCATGCATGGACATGTAAGCAAGCGTGTAAAGATGCATAGAAAGCCAACGGGTGGCGCGAACAGACATGGTAAGCATAGCATCGCACGGAGTGGAAAGGGAAGGGTATGTACGAAGCAACTTGGCATCCGGAGATGCTTCCGAAATGGTCACATCCAAACAAGGCCTCATGGGCGTCAAATGTAACCAAACAAGATCAAGCCCACAGAAGGCGTCAAGCATGGCAAGGCCTAGAACAAGAGAGGCTAGCACAAGCATAAGGCATAGAAGCAAGCAAGCATAAACATGCAAATAGGATGATCCAAACCCTTTGATGTGGGCCTTGGTGTATGGACGATGACAAAGACCATAGGGTCTAGATCGAGTCCTAACCATTAGGCCAAAACACAAGAAAATGCAATAAAAGGAACAAAAGGGCTACAATAGCACATGGCATGACAAACAAGGTCTAGGCCCAAGCACATAAACATGGCATAGAGCATCTAAGCACATAGATCTAACATAGGAGATGGCACAAGGCATGAAGCAAGGAAGATCCAAACACCAAAGCACACAGAGACATATATCTAAACATATGAGAATGTAGATGTACATCTAAGCATGTGGATATGGTCATAAAGACACGGACGAACACAAATCCAAGCATGGATATAGTCATAGGAGCACAGACATGCATACAAACATGTAGATCTAAGCAAGGCATAACCATAGACATGATATCAAGCATGTGGGCATGTAGACCCAAACATCAACACATAAGAAAGAAGGATCTAAACATGGCATAAAGCATAAAACATGTAGAAGAGGCAACTAACACATGAACAAACATGGAAGCATATGGAAATAAGCTAAAAAGCATGCTAAAAGCAAGAATCATGCTAGATAAAGCAATAAATCATGTTATTAAGGCAAAAAGAGCAAGATAAATGCTAGAAAAATATTTAGAAAGTTAGGGGTGTGGATAGTAGCTAAAAAGCTACATCCACACCCTTAAACCTCAAATCCAAGGTGTAGAACCAAGGAAAAGAAGATTGGGTATAAGGACAATACCTTGTATTTTTGGTGAAGAGAAGAATCTAGAGGCTTTGATTTGTTTTGTGAGTGCTTTTGTCTGTAAAAATGTGTTTGGAAGAGAGAGGAAATGTGTAGAAAACGTCCAGGCAGACAGTAGGACTCAAGTCTCTTTTTTTTTTTTTTTAGTCTGAAGGTGCCTAGGGCCTTTTATAGCCCCCGGCACGCTTTACGAGGTGGTGCACCTTGTAGGGCCACCGGTATCAACACCATTGATTGAATAAATTCCAAATGGGAAATGGGTTTAAACATTACAAACCCAAAATCTCAAAGTTTGTTCAGAGGCGAAATAGAAGAAATCGGTTCCGTAAGTTGATTCAAAACCAAATAGGAATAGAGCAAAAGAGACAAAGAGAAACAGAGAAAGAGGCAATTGAGAAAATTACCTAATATTGTGGTTCAGTCGGCGTCAGCGACGATGATTCCAGTCCAGATTCGTGCTCACCAACCCCAGACGACAATATGAGTTCAAAGGAGGGAGAGGCGTGAAATGGGTTTTGTGGGAAGGGAAAGAAAATGAAAGAGAAGGGGCACGCGAGAGAGAAGAAGGGAAGGGACACGTGGGAGAGAAGAAGAGAAGTTGTGCCAGAAGTAGGAGAAGACAAAAGTGGGAGGAGATTTTTGGCTTATAGGTTTCAGTCTCTCTCTAGGTTTTGCAATGGTCATGGCAGAGCAAAAAAAAATGAAAGTAGGAGAAAGAATGTCACACACGGGTAGGGATGTTACCATTTTGCGTAGTGATAGTGAGTGCGCTCCATCATTTTGCCAAAAATTGGAGTTAAAGAGTGAGAGATATAACTCAGTTTTGGATCCAAACACAAATTTAAGAGATATTTGAGTTATAGTGGGAATAGAGATATAAGTTATGGGTTTTGAGATATGGGTTATGAGTAATCCAAACAAGCTCTAAGTGTCCGTTCAATTTTGCGTCTAATACAAGCTTTAGTGTTGCCCTAAGAAGAGTTATGGGATGAGGTCCTCTACTTAATCAACTCCACTTAAATCTTAATGGCAATGGTGCCAATGAATTAGAAGGCTACAACAAACATAGCTGAAGTTACTGGAGGCCCTAGTGTTAAGATTGGTCGTTGATAAGGCTTTGGAGAACTAGTAACATGTTTATTTGAAGGAGATGCCTTACCTGTTCAGGAGTCAATCGTGGACCCTGCAAGTCATCCAGGTTGGGAGAATTTTCAGGTGTGATGAAGTAGACATGCAAAACGCGTCAAAATTTCCTAACTCGACCCGAACTTGAATTTTTTTTATCCAAAGCAAAAACAAGTTGACCCGTGACCCAACCTGACCAGCAACTCAACCCGTGACCCAAACCATTTTTTAAAACTTTTTTTTTGCTAAAAAAATAATAAAATTAAGACAATATTGATTTAATTGTTTGTTGTGAGTTTTAAGAAAACAATTGAGACATTTACATAAGTGCATGCAAATGAATTGAAAGATGAATGTTTAGGGCATTTTGTAATGAGTAAAGATTTTTAGATATCAAATAACAAAATACATGCTAAGATAATCTGGTTATAATAGAGTTAAAACCATATATTTAAAATTATAGACATGTATGAGAAACATTCATAAGTGTAAAAGAAGTAAAGCCAAAGTATGAATGAAATTAGCATAAATTATGAATGATTAGGCCTATTTTTTAACAATTCAGGTCCAAAATAAATAGCTTTTCAAAATAAATTATGATATTTCTTAGAGTATGTGTTACCTAACGATGACATGATATTCATAAAAGAGGTTATGTGTAAATAAGTAAACAATCAAACATTAACGTATATTCTCAAATTGAAAGGGAATGCCAACCACAATTGATAATAGATTATAAAATTAGTTTTCAAGATTATAAATTTCTTATATGATTTTATTTTTTGTCAAATTAGTTATCCAATAAAACAGTTGTAATTTTGTTTTATGTTTTGGGATGTAGATATTGTATAGAAATGAAACTTGTGTATTTATTTTACTTATCCCTTGTGCCAAATCAAAAAAAAAAAAAAAAGTAATGTTGGGATTTGTATAATTTTAGAAGTATTGAACAAGTATTAATTTGTTTAGCTAATCTCATCTTGATAGGAGTGGAGAATTCAAAGTACTACATTTTACATTAAATAATTTGCTACGTGACTTTCCAAATGACAACATGCTTTCTTAAAATTTAAATAAATAAATAAACGTGCACAATACAGGTCAACCCAACCCGATTGGCTTGACCCATTTTTAATTTGCAACCCATTCGAACTCGACCCATTTTTAATTTGCAACCCATTCGAACTGACCTGAACCCAACCGGACCGTTTGCCACATCTATGATGAAGAGAACATTCAGGACATAGAGACCAGTTTTTTAGTTGAGTTGGCAAAATGGCTTTAGAAGCAGATTTGAAGCGCTTCTGCATCCTCGGGAGTTTCCTCGGGTGGACAGGGCTGCTAAGGTTAGCTGAATTACTTTCTTCAGTCGTGTGTTGGGCATTGTGTTTGTTGGCTATATTGGTCTTTTCCTTGAACCAAAATAAAAATAAATGATGATATCAAAACTAATATTGACCACAAGGGTTTTACATCCAAACCCTATTAATCTATTCCCAAACCCTTTCTACAGAAGTGGGTATATTCAACGAACTATCAAGGCCCGAAGTTGTGTTAAATAAGTTCTGTTTATAACTAAAAGATTACGGATATTGATATTGGGCAGCAGATCATACGCTACAAGATCATCGTGAGCAAAGCTCTTCACGGGACCTCTCACTATGAAATAAGACAAGGCAAACAAGAAATGAGCCAAACCAAGTCTAACTCTAATAAAATCCAACGTTCCAGGATGGTATTGGGCAGCATATCATAAACTTCTCAGCCTAATAGGCTAACAAAATCGTTAACTCCCTGGAACAATTGATATTTTTATGTATATATAAATGTAAAAAGTCGCTTCACTAACTCAAGATTTTTACCTATATGATAAATATTACAAAAAGAGGAAAAAAAATCTTAATATACACATGAAACGTTTGAACAACGATCTCAAGCCAGCTTTAGCTCCAACCATCATTCAACATCCCTAGCTCTTCCCAGTAGCTTTCGCAAGAGAAGTGAAACTGAACCTGCAAATTGGGTGAGGGGAAAAAAGAAAGAGAAAGAAGACATCACAATATAGAAGAGGTTCTAACAAATACTCCTATTCACTTATGCTCACATTGAGCATCTTGAATTTAGAAAATGTTAAAAAATAAAAACAATAAAATATATATATATATATATATTTTTTTTTAAAAACACCTAATCCTGCTAAATTAAGAGGCATAATATTTTTGAACAAGCCACGCATGAATTAATATTGCTTTGAAATAAGATACCTGATAAGTGGTTTCTGTTGTACCACAGGAGCAGGAGTGACATTTATCAATGGTGCCGCAAGTTCCGTAGGCTTTATAGGGGGGAAAAAAGACAAGGAAAGAGAAATGGTAAACAATGTCAGAACATTTTCACTGAATATATTGCTTAGAAGAACATTCCTTTTCATTAATAGCCAGTCTGGCCAAATGAGGTTAAAGCAGTAGTGATGCAGAACAAGAATAAATTGAACAGTGAGTGATTACTCCATATCAACACACACACACACACACAAAAGCCAGAGATAAGGCTACATTATCTAATTATATTTATATTTGCACATGTTTGAAATCAAAAAGTGGTGTCTGAAAAAGTGGTGTATTGAAAAGCCCATCTTCTGTCTTGCCAATTAATAGATGAGATCTTCAAAAGTATCAGAAAAGCTACTCATTTCATCACAACTATTTTTTAAATTGGTGATGAGCTCATATATCATGAAGCACATAAGCCTTTCAAACAAGTATAAAAACAAATGCAAATCATTTTCATCCAACTAAACACGACAAATAATATATTTCCATTTTGTCCTCGTACCTTTTTTTTTTTTTTTTTTTTTTTTTGGTGGAGGCCAAAAAAAAAAAAAACAGATTACCTTGAGGTTAAAAAAAAATAAAAAACATATATTTCATCTATTTAAAGTAACTAAAACTAGCATGTGTGAATAAAACAGAATAAAAATTTGCAAGGAGAACCCAATAGAGACATCTATGCTCAACATAAAAGGTCACAAGGTTAGTGAATTGGACCTCAAGCTCCTCTAAGCTCCCGTTGGAATATAAACCACCGGAAGAACCAGCTCCATTGCTAGATGGTACTGGCACTGCTTCTGCTGCATTAGCTGTTGAAGACTCGATAGGGCTACCTTTCATGTTCCCCCTAGAATCTTTTACTTGATTTCCATATTCAAAATCATCCTCAAGCTCATCGAGTTCTTCTGGAAAAGCTTGGTGGGCAACATATGGGCCTGACATTATCTTCTCAATTGCTAGACTCTCCGCTTCTTTAGAGCTTGTATCAGCAACAGCAGATGGAACTAAGTTAGGTGGATTGCATCTTGCAAATCCATCAGCTTGACTGTGGGTATCCATATTTTCGCCTTTAATAGAACATGAGCTGACAGTGCTGACAGGGCTACCCTCATGAACTTCCCCAGCAGAAGGAGGTTCAGTGGCTAAGCGCTTGGCACTTCTCGGGTTAGACTCTACATTATCATCCACCTGCTTTCTATTCCTTCCATCATCGACTCCATTTGAAACTTCTTTACCTTCACAGGAATTCTCTTGGGCATGACCCCCAACAGAGGGAGGTTCAACAGGCAAGCACTTGGCACTTCTCAGGTTATCTACATTATCATCCACCTGCTTTCTCTTCCTTCCCTCATCAACTCCATTTGAAACTGCTTTACCCTCACAAGAATTATCTTGGGCATGACCAGAAACTTTCAGTTCTGAACTACTACTCTTCCAAGTTACTTTAGATGGTCGGGAAGGTCGAATACCACCAGGAAATACAAAGTTTGGAATATTCCTGCGTTTTACATGGCATACATGGATCTCCATCCCAGGCTTCCACGATGCGTACATGTTGACATTATGCTTAAATTCCTCCACAGTTATCCTTATATCAAACTGTTCACCCTCGTTCACTGGAACACCTTGTTTTCGCTGCAAACCCATGAAGTAACAGCAATGGAAAGGCCTAGATTTGTCTGAAAAATCCCCTGGGTGTGGGTGGCACTGAAGCATCTGATAAGTATGTCTCTCAATCTACGGTAACACATGATAAGCTAAATTAGGAATCTATAAATTGGAAAACGAAAACCGGATAAAAGAACAAAAATAAATAAAAAGCTGGAAATGACAAACTCTGAGAGTTTCCACCTTCAATGTTAGCTGGCGGAGGCGAGACTCAACCCAACCTTTCCATTTTCTCAGATCATCAGCATTTTCTGCAGTAATCTCTATTTGTAGGTAATTCTTATACGCTTCAAAGAATGCATAAGGCTCAAAAAGAGTATCCCAATCTGCCTTGCTTGCCTCCATAGCCTGCAAGCACTAATAAACGTCAAATTCTATAACTAAAATAATGAAAATAACCACCACAAGCCAATAAATAGTAGCTCAAATGGAAAATCCCCCCACCCTATAATTACAGGGTAGCTCTTTTCTTCCCCCTCCCCCCTCTCTTAAAAAAAAAACAAAACAAAACAAGATATAACAACAATAATAATAGTATAAGATTTAATCATTTAATTTGATTACACTAAGAGGTCAACTTAAATCACAATACCCCAGGCACATCTGAGTGTGCATAATATGATCAATGCACATTAATTCAATGCAAAGAGTTAAGGAGAAACATATCACAAATCAAACAGTGGGATTATACCTCACAAATCTCACTCCCCCTCTGAAACTCCTCTGACATAATTCGCAAAGTACTTGATGAGACATTATAGCTAGAGTTCATGCAGGGATAAGCAGGAGTTATTATAGGCATCAAATGGAATCTGTCCTTCGGGTTTCTCCTAGGATCCCATACTTGAAGTCCAAGAGATCCTTCTTCAATGGAGCAAAGCATTACTGGATTTGGCCAACGCCACTGAGTGTACACCCTGAAGAATCGAGACACTAACATATTGGGCAGCGCATTGGGATATAGCTGGCATATGCGAGCAACCAGCAATGCCCAGTTTATACCACCAAGAAACCCTGAAACCTGCCACGACAGGGAAGAAAATGCCCTAATAAATGAGAGAGAATAGTAAGAAATAAGGAAATTATTTAACTACACCCTACATTTGAGTAAACGCCACGACGTTTTGCCCAAAACCTCATGCACCTCAATGTTGTGCGGAAATTCTGCACTTCAAAAAACAAACGCAATCAGGGAAAATAAATTTAATGGAGAATTTCAAAAAAGAAACTTATAAGCAGATATAATTTAGAAAAAGCAATTGCCACCACCTGAATGTTTGGTACCAAACGCAAAATTTGGTCAGTAACTCTACAGCCATTGAGACTACGAACTGTCTGTTCATCTGCATTCTGTAGTATTGAGTCCTGTGAAATATCTAGGTCCTGCACCAGAATAACTTGTTAAAAACAGAAATGCACACACATTAAAGCAAACTTACAAGATATATACTTTTAAGCACCATGGAAACAAGAAATCAAAATATACTAGTTTCATTTCTATCCACCCCAATGTTAATTGGAATGTCCTATAATGTAAGGAATCTTTTTGATAAGTTTATTGCATCCCCAACAGCTCCTCTACGCCCAAAACTTACTTTAAGATCTCCATCTATTGGCAGACTTATGGACCCAACAAGGGAGCTTCGTAAATAGGCCTTCTAAAACACTTGGCTCCTTCACATTTATATCATAGCATCTTTCACCAGCCTAACTTTGTCATCTTTGGAAAACCACCTAATCCAAAATCTCCCAAGAAGCAGCCATCTAAAGGCAACTGCAATACTCTTATCATCTTCAAGAGCTTCATAAGAAATCTCTAACCATGTCACATGAGGTGCATTGCATTAATTGTACTGCTACTAAAAGAAAAGTTGTCACTATTTGGAACCCTGTCCAAGTCCTAGCACTCCACCCATCCTTTTCAGTAGAAGAAGACAACAGTCATTTAGCTTCTAGCCTCGTAAGGCTTGTGGACAAAGGGGAGGAAACACAAAGGGAATTGCATATGAAGATGAGGCATGAAAACTAGAACCTAAAAGTAGTACACTCTTCAAAATAATAGGTCTAAGCATGCAATTAAACATGTTAAATAAGACTCCTGCTGCAAAATTTGACACCAGATAATATTCCAGACAGAAAGAAATTAAGAAATCAAAGAAAGAGGACTCAAGCAGCACGAGGACATAATTTCTCTTAAAAAAAAAGGAAAAATTGGTATATGGATAAGCAATTCTTCACTCTTATCTCTTGAGCACAAGATTAAATGATTTATACAATTCGTTAGACATTATGCCCTGTCAAAATAAATGGCATGTTAAATTAAGAAATTATATTAGAATAAACACGACCCTTGGATTAGCACAACGTATATCTAATCCACACTGGCCTGTTGACAAACCACACACCTGTGTGGTTTCTACAAAACAAAGATAGTCCAACTTTCCTTTTATTCACAACTTCCAATTGATTGAGCCATAGCTTAAAATATTAAAAAATAATGATAATTAAATTAAATTTTTAAATAAAACGAAGAAGGAAGCAGATGAAAATAAGTAATTGACAGGATAAATCGGCACTTACTTCAGGAATAACCCAGAGTGAAAGTTTTGCATAAAGAAGGTCTATGGACACCCCAAGGAACTTAAATTTCATAACTGGAACATGAGCATCAGGAACTGGGTGCATATCCGTTACTTCAGGCATCTCCATCAGCATTCTGTGTAGCTCGCCAAAGAAATCTTCCTACACCCAATAAGTCATTTTAAGCTCATAAGGCAATACAATCTAAAAGAAAGTAAAAACCATTGTTCCATAAGTAGACAAGAGCTGATCGCACTTCTCTTGTTGCATGTCTAGGTCCAACACAAAGCGTATCTATATCCGTACCAGGGCCATGCACCTTAAAAATCAAAACAACATAAAAGAGAAGTAGGATGAACCATAATTCAAGGGATGAAAAAATAAAAAAAAAACACAAAAAATGTAAACAACAAAACATTTTGAACTAGGTAGACAAGTTTCATACCCCTAGCCGATAAGAACCAAATGTGAAAATCTTGGCATTTGCTTCATGCACGAGTTGCTCATTCAACCCCTTTGCACGGCTAATTGTTTTGACCCAAATCTTTACAGTCTATACAAAATTTTAACCATCAACATCAGCATTGCATTCAAAAATACAAATTCAAAAGAACAAAAACCAGAACCATGCTCACAGAAGTTCAATTTTTTTCATAAACTCAAAAACCAACATACAATACAAAACATACACATGGTACTTTCTCCACTTTTTTCACTAAACAACCAAAGTAATAACAAGGCAACAAATAACTTATCAATTGAACCTGGTCAAGTCTGCCAAGCACTTCCTCCCTACTCACAGCCTCTTCCTGACTCTCATACAATCCGGCGTCTCGCAAATACTGAACACCCACAAAACCCAATTCATCAATATTTTTTTCAGCTATAAATTCCAAACCAAGTAATGGGTCATAGTAAATATCAACAAAACAAATTCAATTCACCAAAATAATAAAAATGGAACCTTTTCAAGTTCACGGGTCTTGTTCACGTCATCTTCAGTAGGTCCACCCAATGAAATTGGTTCTGTAATGCCTAATCTCTTCCCATTATTCCGATTAATCAATCCGGGGCTCCCCATTTATAATAATTTTATTTTACACTGCCACAAATTTTATTGTTTTAATTTTTTTTTTCCTTTTTTTTTTTTTTTTGACAATATGGGGATGATCTGAATTCTGAGCAATTTATTTATACTATTTTACAGAATTTTTTTTTTTTTTTTTTTTTTTTTTTTTCCAATAAAATTCAAACCAGAAACAAATGAAAATTCTAAAAAGAAAAAAAAAATAGAACAATGAAATAATCGTTGATTTTACAGTACTGGGTGGAAAAAATAAATTTTCCAAAGCTACAAACAAATTGGAACCATAAAAAATAAAAACAAAGCAAACTAAAGAACAGAGTACAACGCCAATATTGGAAAGCAAAACCCTAACCCTAGATGAGCAAAAAAAAATTATACAAAAGCGAAATACAACGATTCTGAGAAAAGCGATGGATCAGAAGCCGAAAACTCTTCTCCTTTTCTGATTGTTCATCGGCCACGATCGCCAACCGAGTCTCTCAAATCTATCGGAACCCACACAAAAAATAAATAAATAAATAAATACGCAGAAAATAAGGGCAAGGATAGAGATATAAAAATTTAGAAGAGAAAAGAAAGAAGAGAGAGAGAGAGAGAGAGAGAGAGCTTACAGTGAGAGAGAGAGAGAGAGAGAGAGTTGGTTTAGGATAAATTTTGGTTAGAAAGACAGTTAGTGTGATGGTGATGGTGATGGTGATGATGATGGAAGGAAAGGTGTATCCAGTGAGGTTGTGACGGTGACGGTGGCGATTAGAGAGAAAAAAAAGAAACAAAGGAAAGTGTTTTTGCTGTGTTGTGTTGTGTTGTGTTGTGTTGTATTATTAACTTACCGACTGCTCTCCACCACCAGAAGAGTCAGATACCATCTCAATCAATAACTACGCACCCATTTTTAAAGCAGAAAAACGCCATATCCCTTTTTCTCTTTCTTTCTTTCTTTTTTTTTTTTTTTTCTTTTTAACCTTTCAACCCTATCAATTTCATCTCTAACTTTTTAGTATTGTGTTAATTTAATTTATATTATTATATTTTAGATAAAAATTACTGACGTGGGTCAATATAAAAAATTAGTTTTCTCGTAGCAATAAACTTTTTTTTTATAGTTAAAATGTAAAATTTACCTTCTATTTTTCACCAAAATTTATTTCAATCCTCTAATTTTATTTCTGTTCATTTTAGTTCTCTAACTTTTATGTTTATTCAATTAAGACTTTTTTATCAACTTTTGTTATATGTTGCGGTTAATTTTATAATTTTTAAACTTTTCTTTAAAATTTTTTAATTAAAAAATTCAATTAAGGATTAAAAATTATTTTCTAAATTTAAAAAAAATTGAATTAAATTTATTAATTGAATAAATTTGAAACTTATAGAACTAAAATGAATTCTGAATAAACTTAATGAATGAGTTTTGCATTTTAATTTTTTTTTTTATTTTGGCCGTTTGCTATATTAGAAATCTCCATCTAAGAGACCAAATAGTAATTTACTCATTTTTTTTGTTATTTATTAGTTGGAAATACTAGAGGTATTAATTGAGTTACAACTTACAAAGTTTTTTTTTTTTACAAAATTTCAAATTAAAGCCAACCATGATCTCTTAAAAATTCATGGTGGTTTAAATATTTTTATTTTCATACCTAATATTATATAGTGTTTCTATTTGAGTTCTTCTGGCTATATTCCATGCTAATGTCGTTGTTAAATGACAAATAAACCTTTTAATTATGATTGGGTTTTTTTTAATAGAAATAAAAATATGAGAAAATTGATAGCTAGTTTGTGCCGAACGAATGGTTGTTTCTTTCACTCTCCAATTGCTTTGTTTTCTCAAGGATCGAGATAGGGATAGAGTTTTCAAAGCAATTTTACAAAGTTTAAAATATATGTTGGTCAAGTTTTTTTTTTTTTTTTTTTTTTTCAAATAAGTGAATTTTTTAGAAAATTGGATTTGAAACTAGTTTTCAACCCAAAATTTTGCATCACGCTAAAAAAATTACAAACAAATTATTTAATAATAAAAACAGCCTCAAACGGTCAAACCTCCGCACCCCAACCACCGAGTCAGCCCACTAGTGATTACCCCAACTCCCTAACCACTAATTCAACCTCAACTGCCTCATGCTCCACGCAGCCAACCCAAATCCACCTCCAGCAACTGTCATAACTAGTAGTCCTCCAACACAAAGAATGTGAATGTGTGTGAGAGAGAAGTCTATCACGATAGGGCTAAAAGTTACAACAAATAATAATAATAATAAAAACCAGTCCCAAAATATTACAAAAATGCCACCCAACCATCTATATCTATTTATCTATCTATAATATATCATATCATATTATATCATATTATATCATATCATATTATATTTTATATATAATAAAAGTTGGGCTTAGACGCTGTGGTTGCGCCAAGTGGCTTCACCAAATTGTAGAAATTTTTAGAAATTTTCTAAATTTTTTAGAATATATATATAAGATAGACACAATTCACACATTAGATAGACACGTACATAAAGATGATATAGCATAAGATAAACACAATTTACACATTAGATAGACACATATGTAGAGATGATATAGCACTTTCCCGAGAGAAGAGGCTGATTTAACAAAAAAAAAAAAAAAAAGGGGCCAGACCGACTACAATGTGTGGCTAAGGCGAAAAAAAAAAAAAAAAAAAGTTATTGATGAGAGGCTGATTTAACAAAAAAAAAAAAAAAAGGGCCAGACCGACTACAATGTGTAGCTAAGGCCAAAAAAAAAAAAAAGTTATTGATGAAGATAAGAAGTTGACTGCCAATTTGCAACTGTAAAACCGGATATATCCCAAAAAAAAAACGTTATTGATGAAGATAAGAAGTTGACCGGCAAAGAACAACTACAGTTGATTAATTACATGGTTGTTTAATTAACTTTAGACTTTTTGTTCATATAAAATTCTTCAACATGGAGTTTGTGTATATATATATATATATCAAATAATTCATAATTAATACCTATCATACGGTTTCTTTGCATTATTATTCTTTTCTTCTACCTACAATCTCTACTATTCTCTTCTTCTACTTACAACTTTACAAGTACGTATTTGTTTACTCTACTTTTTTTCTCATAAGTAGAAGGAGTATAAAGCCACAAGAGACTACCTTGTGTCCTTCTACTTATCATTAAATAAAATTAGATTAATATTATTTTTATTTGTTAGGATATATTTCTCAAATTTAAGGGATAATATTTAACATACAAAAATTTAATTTAGATAATATTTATCATCTAAATTTTCAAAAAAAATCTTCAAGAGGTGATTAATATAAATCTATCCCAAGAAATAGTATATATCTCCAATAATTTGATAATCTCTATCTATTTTAAAAAAGTAGTATATATATCTCCATTAATTTGATAATTTCTACATTGATGACATTTAAAATATATATATATACACTCTATTAATTTGATAATTTCTATGTTGATGACATTTAATATCATATCATATTATATATAATAAAAGTTGGGCTTAGACGCCGTAATTGGGCCACGTGGCTTCACCAAATTGTAGAAATTTTATTAAAATTTTAGATTTTTAAAGAACTAAAAAAGAATAATATACTACTAGGACTCTAATTTATTCTTATCATTAAATAAAATTAGATTAATATTATTTTTTATTTGCTAGGATATATTTCTCAAATTTAAGGGATAATATTTAACATACAAAAATTTAATTTAGATAATATTTATCATCTAATTAACATTATTTTTTTATTTGTTAGGATATATTTCTTAAATTAGGATAATATTTAACATATAAAAATTTAATTTAGATAATATTTATCATCTAAATTTTCAAAAAAAATCTTCAAGAGGTGATTAATATAAATCTATCCTAAGAAACAGTATATATCTCCAATAATTTGATAATCTCTATCTATTTTTAAAAAGTAGTATATATCTCCATTAATTTGATAATTTCTACATTGATGACATTTTAAATATATATATATACACTCCATTAATTTGATAATTTCTATGTTGATGACATTTAATATATATATATATATATATATATCAAAATTCCTTATAGCTATCAACCATGTTCTCTTTCTCTTTTTTTTTTTCCTTTTTTAATTTTTTTTTATATGTTACGTTATGTTGAATCAACTCTTTTTTTTTTTCTTTTTTCTTTTTCTTTTTCATTCTATTCATATGACCTTTTTAAAATTCCAATATTTATAGGATAAAAACAAACACATTGATTAGATATCTTTAATTTCAATAAGATTTATATGAATTATATTTCAAATGGTACTCTACCAATATATATAACCCTATATATCCTTTTTGGAGTGAACCTTATTTCAATATGTGAATATCTAAATTCCATGACAATGCAAGTATGCATTCTTTCTTCTTTTATTATTATTATTTTCATTTTGTTTATTTTATTTAATGTTATTATTGTTTTTTTGTCTTCATGTGATTTTAATTAATGAATTCAAAAAATTGTCAAGTTTCTAAAGGCTCCTTCTTTGTTTTTGTATTTTATTTTTATTAAATTGATTAGATTTTGTGTATTGATTGCCTTTTGTTTAAACTAATTTTCTTAGATTTGATCTAATTTATATGCTTATGGTTAGGGTCTTAGAATTAATGATTAAACATGGTTAGAATTAATAGATTAATTTTAACAATTTTCTTATTTGATTTTTATGTTACATCAAATTATCAAAATGTTCTACACGTGTATTCTTGAATTATCAACTTTAATTTTAATTTATAATATTATCCTTTTTGGAGTGAAGCTTATTTCAATATGTGAATGCCTAAATCCCATGACAATGCAGGTATGCATTCTTTCTTCTTTTATTATTATTATTTTCATTTTGTTTATTTTCTTTAGTGTTATTATTGGTTTTTTGTCTTCATGTGATTTTAATTAACGAATTCAAAACATTCGAAAACATTGTCAAGTTTCTAAAGGCTTCTTCTTTGATTTTGTATTTTGTTTTTATTAAATTGATTAGGTTTTGTGTATTGGTTGCCTTTTGTTTAAACTAATTTTCTTAGATTTGATCTAATTTATATGCTTAGGGTTAGAGTCTTAGAATTATGATTAAATCTGGTTAGAATTAATAGATTAATTTTAACAATTTTCTTATTTGATTTTTATGTTACATCAAATTATCAAGATGTTCCACATGTGTATTCTTGAATTATCAACTTTAATTTAAATTTATAATATTATCAAGATTATATTAATTTTAGATTTATCAATTGTTTAGGACCTTTTTTTTTTAAATAATTATCAATTTAAAATTCAATTTGGAATTATCAATTTAATTTAGTTTTAGGAAGAAATCTTACCCCTTATTTTAGTGAGATAATTATTTACACTTGATAATTTTTTTTCTTTTATCTTTATTGAATCTATTAAAATATATAATTATTTAACATTTATTTTATAAGTTTTTTCATTAAACCGTGCAACGCACGGGCCTATAACTAGTATATTATAAAAGTTGAATCCTAAAACTGGTGGAACATACTACGATAATACTTATTCCTTTTCAAATTATGCTACAATAACACGTGGCAACTTCCTATATTTAATTGATATGATATGGACAAATAATGCCACATGTGAAAACATTATTCTTACATGTCAATATGTTTGCCATAATATTCAAAAATTTGAATGAAATAAATGCATTTCTGTAGTATGGAATTTAAGTTCACATCTATCTATCTATAATATATCATGAAATTTGGATCTCACAACTGGTGGATGCACATCATAAAGCAATTTATGTTACGACGTCCGACACATCCATCTATTTATAATATATTATAAAAATTAGATTACAAAACTGATGGATGCATACTACGATGACACATATTCCTTTTTCAATCATACTACAATGACACATGGCAACTTCTATATTTAATTGGTATGATATGGACAAACAATGCCATGTATCAAAAAATTATTCGTACATATCAATATGTTTGCCATTATACTAGACAAGTGGCATATAATGAATAATAATACATATCTATCTATCTATAATGAATAATAAAAGTTGGATCCGACAATTAGTAGATGCACACAATGATAACAAGTGGGGCAGTCTTCTATATATTTAGAATTATGTGGAAAAATGATGGCACATGGCAAGTAGTAATTTGTCAATAACACATTACATCTGGCATGTGGCAGTACATTTAATTATAAAATATACTCATTTATTTGAATCAATCCTAAATTAATGCTAAGTTACAAATCTAACATATTTTCTCCTAAAAAAACCTCTCATGTTACCACTTCTTGAATTTTAGAATAAGCACTTAAAAAATATTGCACTCAATGATAAATAATACGTTTGGTACACTGAATGTAGATTACAATAGAAATGGTAATCTTTATTACCAAAAATAAAATGTGTTGTAATAGAATAATTAAACTTATTCATTAGTTTGGTTGTGAGTTGTAATATTAGAATAAAACTTATGATCTATTTTAGGAAAAATCTCATTTATACAATTATATTTCCCATGAAATAATATATTTTAAATTTTAGAGAGATGAGTTATTTTTTTTATGATTTTTATTTCCAAAATTGTTAGGTGGATATGGAAATTTTATTTATTTGGAAATATATTAATATTATAAATTATTACATCTACTAAGGAATATCTATTACAATCTTTTTAAAAAGGAATAGTTATTCCTCATTTTAAAGCATAGTTGTTCATAAGGAATGACTATTCCCTGTAATAAAAATATAACCAAACTATTGAATAGCTAAACCATAGGAATAACTATTATATTATAGTGTCTATTACAGTCTACCAAACGTATCACAAGTAAAATAGGATTACTATTAGGGCAAGTTTGGTAAGCTAAATAGAGATTACATTAGGATTTTTTTTTTTTTTTTTTTTTTAAGAAAGATTACATTAGGAATATTAATCTTTATTTCTAGAAATAGAAAATATTGTAATGGAATAACTATTACTATCCATAAGTTTAGTTGTTACATATGGAAAGTTTGTAAAATATGATATATAAGGAAAATTTATATTTTTAAAAATATATTAATTTTAAGACCTATTATATGCACTAAAGAATAGTTATTACATCCATATTAAAAATGAATAACTATTCTTCAATTTAAAAAATAGTTATTCCATTGTAATAACTAATTTATATAATAAAAATGCAACTAAATAACTGAATTGCTATTACATATGCCAGAGCAATTGGTATGAATCTTACCCCAGAGAATTTAAGTTTGTATGTCACATGTCATGAGAGGATGTTTTTATTGCAACCTTAAATTATTCAATAAAAGGCCTTCAATTATAATGTCCATATATTTCATTCCTATAATTCATGGTGTCATGATGCACAACGTTATTTAGAAATTCGTACCAAAAAAAAAAAAAGTTTATTAAAAATTTACTCATGCATTCCATCAAAATACAAAAACAAACACAAAATAAATTATTCATGCATTAAAGGGCCCATGATTACTCAGAGATTTTATGGCAATCTTTTCATCTCTTCAACTCAAGCCATAACACTGCAACAAGTTGCCAAGATCCAGAGATGAAGAAAAGCCTGCACAAAACCGAAAGTTTCAGGAACTACCAACTGGCTCAAAGTGCCTAGCAAAACACCATCATGTATTGGTACAATATCTTACCTAGATTGAATTATAATCTTTTGTGTCGTTTACAAATTTTTTTTTTTTTTTTTATTAATATACTTTGGCCTTGAAATTAATTAGAGTAACAAAATGAACAAATATAACGATATACTGGCTTTCTTGATCGTGAGAAGAAATATTTTTCTAAAAATTTTGCGGCTTTCTTGAATTTTAAACATTTAATTTTACATTTGTACTTAAATTGAAAAATCATAACATAATACCATTCACTGGTAAATAAATTTCTCACAACATGTTAGATTAAGTCTAATAAAAATGCCAGAAGTTGGAACAATCACTCTATAAAACTTTTAAAGTAAGAGAATCCACAATAACATGAACCAAAAGCCAATACTTTGCATTTATCAAATGATTTTATACATAGTCAGAAATTTTCTACTTCAATTCCTAAAAAATATAGAACCGCGCAAGTATCTCGATAAACTTTAGTAGCCCACCAAAATAATAATAATAATAATAAAATAAAAAAACCTTTGATAATATATATTATATTTATCAAGAAATATATGATTAAAAAAAAACATTAGTTGTCTAAAATATAAATTCTAATATTTATAAATTTACAAATTAAAAAATCATGCAATGCACAGGTCAATAACTAGTTTACAAAAAATAAAATGTTATTCAAAAATAAAATAAAAATTGAAAACACCAAAAACTTGTTTCTTGTTTTTTGTTTTGCATGGTGAAAATTGGAATTAGTTTTCAAAAAAAACTTGTCAAACAATCACACTGGTGGGACCCACGTTTTAGAAAACAAAAGATAGGCTATAAACAGCCTAACCAAATAAGCTCTTAGTAACTTAGGTTTTATTTTTTTTTTTTTTTTTTTTAAGAGTTTCAACTTATGACGTCCGCTTCTAATTTTAATTCTTTATCATTAATCCAAGATATCAATCGGTTTTTAGTGTAGACGGGAGATTGAACTCTAGATCTTTTATTTAACCATTAGAGACTTTACTGGTTGAGTTAATTAGAACTCACGGATTTTATGTGAATATGAAGCAAAATTTGAGTTTTTGAGAGTGGTTTGGTGCTAAAACATAAAAATGTGAGAAAATTTGAGGCTTTCGAGTCTTGAACATGATGCCATAACTCTGTGAAGTAGAGGATATATGAGTTGGTCAAGTCTTAGGATTAGGTGGGGCAGATTTTTATTTTTTTATTTAGACTAGCAATTAAGGATGATCCACCTGATTGGCTGGTATTTAGGCCGTGGATTATGGTCGGCTCAGTTGGTTTGTTTGACATTTTGGTTTTAGGTGGTGATTATTGGTGATGGGTGCTTGGAGTTTTTTTGGAGGGTCTTTTTTATTATTATTATTGTTGTTGTGGTGGTGGTTGTTGTTGTTGTTGCTGCTTTATTATTATTATACAACAAAGCCAATTGTAGCTATCCTATTTTGTCATCTCAAAAGTGTCTTAGTACTTAAGTATAAGAACTGAGAAAACTATAATTTTAAGATTTAACCCAAAAAATAATTGAGACCACGAAACTTTTCCAAATGTCTCAATTTGTCCAAAATTGGCCAAACTAGAACAAACCTAAGAATTATGTGGAAAAACGTGAGGTTTGACCAGAAAATCCAACAACCTCATTGAAGCGAATCTTGAACCAACACAAAACAATTCAAATCCCTTTCACATGAGTGATCAATCACCACGGGCCTGTTTGGATTGAGGGGAGAGAGTGAAAGAGTGGAGGGGAATAAAGTAAAGTTAGCTGAAAATAGACTAATTTTGGACCAAGTCTACTCTATTTCCCCTCCCTTCTCCTCAATCTAAACGGACCACAATATCAAATGTAAATCAAATGAGATATTGTGAATAGTGAATACAAGAAGACTTCCTCAAACTCACCCAAAAAATTAGCTAAATATGGAAAAGTTTCACCTAGAATTAACTTCAATCAAATCTTGGTCAAACAGTTTCGAACTTATGCGCTTTTAATATCTTTGGAAAGCTCGTGCAAAGAGTCTAATTTTCAAGGGCCTTAGACAACCAAATTCCAAAAATGAACATAAAAATACCAAAGACAACGCAACCTCAAAACATGTGCAAACCGACGGATTCTTGCACCTGTAACTTCTCAAAACAAAAGACTTTTCTCCCGAACCAAAGCACAAACAAAAATTTGGTATCGCAAGCTTTCCAGTGACATCTAGTTCACAAAATTCAAAGCTTGAGAAGACCTATAAACAAGTGCGCAAACTTGTATAAAGTAGAACGAAGGTTATAACTTTCTAAGGCCATAACTTTTGATCTATACCTTTGATAGATGCATATTTGGTATCACTGGAAATCTAATTTTATAAAACTTCCAACATAATCTTGTTTGCGCAGTTTGCAGACCATGAAGACCACCAAAAAGACCATCAAAGTTAGGAACAAAACTAAAAACTAGCCAAAACTTACATGTGAGGTTCAAAAGCGGACATTTGAATTTACATTATTTAGAAGCTTGAAAAGTATATTTTTTGATAAGTACAAGTAAATTTTATTGTAAAGAAGAATTTCTCAAATGCAAGCACCCTTAAAGAATTACAAGCGGACAACAATTGTACTACAAAACACCTTGACAATCGAAGTAAAATATTCAAGAAGGATCACACTTCGTTCTCAAAAGTCCCTAGATTCCTTTCTCTCCATATAATCCACATGATACAATGCAATGTAGGGGTGTGTGAAAAACAGAATGGACCGACCAAAAACGCCTAAACCGAATTTAATTTTTCAATTTTTTTCGATTCGGTCTCAGTTTTAGTGAAAATTATACCGAACCAAATTGAAACCAACCGATATATACAATCATAGGCAAAATACATTTAGTAAATGTATGATACCTTAGGGGTTAAAGCACATGTTTTTCAAGTTCTTGTACCAAGTTCTAACCTTCAAAATAGCTTTTTTCATTTTTTAAGTTTATTATCAAAACAACATCATTTCGGGTTTTATTAAAACTAAACTTCTAAAACCCTAGCATTTCCCCTCATTTGTTTTCCACTTTTCCTTCACTCATCCTCCCTTCAACTGCCTCTTCCCCTCTCTCTCTCCTTCACTCATCCCTAACCTATTTCTTTAGCCACCATCTTCATCTTTTAGATGAGACGCCATTGGAGATCAGAATAAGTGCTACCACTCCTTTTGCTTGGATTTAGTTTGCTAGGTTTATATTTTGAGTTTGTTCTTTGTTTCTTTTCTCTGGATCAATATCTTTACTTTTTCTTTGTTTGCTTTCTTAGAAATAGATGAGATAAGGAAACTGAAAAAACTGACCTCACTGACTATTGTTTTCATGGCTTGGTGTCTTGTGGTTTCATTTTTTGTCTCAGTCAGTATCGGTTTTGAATTTGGCAAAACCAAGGGTTTCGATTCAGGGAAACATGAAACCTTCACACCGATCAAAACCAACCGATTACAACCCTAATGCAATGTGTTTGCCACACAACCCTATTATGGTAACGCCCAAACACCTCTTCATTACCTAATCTAGCATAACCCAAAAAAATCCAAAAACCGTTAATGCAAAAGACCGCAACGCCGGAGCAATAGGGCAATGCAATAAGTGGAGAAGCTTGGATAGAAAGATCAATTTAAGTTAAATCCAAATAATTAAAATATAACACCAGATGACAGACAATAATCAATAATGAGTTGATTATTATTGACTACGATACTGTGGTTTGAAACACCTAACCCTAGATTCATCTAAATACAATATTTGGACCTCAAGGGATTCAGATTAACACTTGAGATTTTTACAAAAGTTTCTTGCATGCTTCCTACATAGAAATTTCATTTCATTCACATAATTTGTACAAACACCCCTTAGATGAATTACAAAAAAAAAAATGGCAGACCCAACTGCACATTAATGCTATGGTATCTAAACTAGAATTAGAACTACATAATGTTACAACCAACAGCAAAAATTACAATTGAAGCAGCTCATGTTGTGGATTCACCTTCCTTCCTCAGCAACTCCTGCAGAAAAATCAACTCAAATAAATATCCATTTGATACTTTATTCAAGCATCTCCAGGTATTTCATATAAAATACATATGGAACGCTCACATTGGCAAGCTTTATGGTTTGTAATCGCACAAGGCTTTTTAAATATTCAATTGTTCAACAAGTGGGAAGGGAGGATTTGAACCCTCCCTAGCTCTCCTTAAAAACATGACCAGGCAATTCAATTGTTACAAGCCTTTATTTATTCTATTATACTATATATATAAAGGTTCTTCCCTGTCTTTGCTCAAAAATTGCTTGTCAAATTTTCCCAAATTTCAAAGTAAAAAACAGAGGAGGAAGGGGGGAGGGAGGGCCATAGGGGAACTTCCGTGTTGGTCTTTCCTCTCCTTCCAAGCCTGAATCACAAATCTCTAAAATTTCCACTACACTTATTTTAAACAAGCTGGCCGGCCTTCTTATTTCTAGTTAATAATTCTAGTAAATATAATCCTCCAATCGGATTCCGGAAAGAATGAAGTCTAGAAAATAAACTTGGATTTGAAGCAATTCAGTGACTTTCCTTCCACTAGCTTCTTTCACAATCCAGACTGAGCCTTAAGAAATTAAAGGATAAGAGGCATCAAGATTGAATGTTACAGACTTGGCTGGATTGGTAATAGTTCTCAAAATATCCTAATAGCCATCCCTATTGGTTGGAGGCTTGAGATGAGCAGTAGACACAAACATCTTGGGTTCGATACTCTTTTATTTATTTTTTTTTTTTTTGATCAGTAATAAAAGTAATATTATTGATGAAATAAAGGAAAGGAAAAATAAAAGGTGTTCATGATGATGAACACAGAAAAGTAAGAACAGAAAACAAATAGAAAATAAATCAAGAGGCTATTATAAGAGAAGAAATGAACTCTATAGGAGAGGAAGAGAGGAACAATCCGTAAAACCCCAGCATTGAGACCAATAAAAAAAGTCCATGCTGGCACAAATCTTTTAACTCAACCAACGCCTTCTCAATGTCCTCAAACTTCAATAACCACTAGAAGTTTCCCTGAATTACCTGATACACTATTCTGGCCGGTGGGGTCATGTATCCACGGTTTACTTCCCAATGGTGGGTCCAAAGGGCTCTACCTTGGTGAGGTTCCATATCATGAAATAAAATAAATAAACAAGAGAGAGAGAGAGAGAGAGAGAGAGAGAGAATGATGCCATTAATGTTAGGATGACACACTATTGTAGCTTTTCTTTAACCTATCCCAAGCAGACGTAAAGCTGAAGCCATGTGCCTCCGATGTAGTATGATTCCCTCAACACGTACCTTCTAGTCAGGGTGGTGGATCCCCTTAGGTGTTCTTTATTACTTGTATAGCTCCATATTGAGGCCATGTGCTAAGACAGGAAAAAATGGCTTCCTCTTATGACTTCTATTGCATTTAGGTTTCAATGGGATCAGACAACTGTATAGATGATTTTTTCAACATCAGTGAAGAAATCTCCTATATAGGAAATTACCTGAGTGTTTGCCAATCCAAACTAATTAACCTAAATTTTAATTGTCATAGAACTTAGTAGCATCCTAGTGAGTGTGTATGCTCACCTAATAACTTAGCCAATGCTCGTTCACCAAACACAATGCATAACAGAAAATGCAATCATATGTACTTTACCGATTTGGTAGCAGCAATTGACAAGCGTTGCCTTTCTTTCTTTTCACGAAAGCATTCCCCACACCAGCTAGAGAAATCTTTTTGATACTTCTTCATCTCTCTGAAGACCGAACTGTGTAGGGATAATGCAAACTCCAGATTATAAAAAAAGAATGACGAAACTAGAGGAAATAAGATTCCAGCAGCTACTAATATTTTTACTCCATAACAGAAAAGAAAAGTGTACTAAAGAAATTTGCATGCAAATAGCTGCACACAATAAAGTTAGGCCAAGTATCAGTTTAATAGAGAGGGCAAAGTATGCAAAATTAAAGCACTTTGATGCGGGAGATGCAAAAAAATTATTATTTAATATTATTTATGTTTGCAAGTCAATTGTATTTTTATGTTTTAGGTCCTATTAGTTTATTGGGTTATTAGTATTTTAATTTAGAAGTAAGGGTATTTTTGTAATAAGGCAATTAGGGTTTCCTAGCCAATTAGAATTAAGGTTCAATAATCCTTTATAAGCAACCCATTGTACCCCTTGAGGAGTTAGTTGATATTTTGATGAATGAAAACAATGGCCGTTTGGTCTTTCTTTGGTCTGGTGCTGACTCCAAGTCTAATCTAGGTGCTAACTCCTAGTGGTTTCCCCGCTTGGTGCTAACTCCAAGCAAGGCCTAGGTGCTGGCTCCTAGGTCATATCTTTTATTTTACCATTGTTTCAATTTTGTTCTGGTTGTTCTACGTCAATTTTGATATCAGAGCAAACACCGATCCATTTGAAGCATCATTGCAAGTCAATCCAAAAAAATAAAAAAAAACCTTTCACTATATATTTTCCACCACCAGAAATCCAGCCACCACACCACCTTCAAAATCCCTTCACAACATCTCTGCCAAACCACATCAAAAAACCATCTCAATACCCACATGTATCAAGCCACCAGAAGGTTACCCGTCAACCAAAGCCCTTTGACCCAACAACCGACAAACCCCATCTGTCTATCTTGGCCACCGTTGAAGCACCACACCAGCTGCCAGAAAAGCCAGCCACCACAACCCACAAACCACAAAAAAATAAAAAAAAGAACCCACGCAAGCCATTAGCCACCAGCCAAGACCCACAAATCAACCCTCAGCCGCCGCCGCCCATCAGCCACCAGCTGCAGACCCATCAGCCACCACTGCCGACACCATCTTCGCCCCTGACCACCTCCGCTGAGGACGTCAGCCACCGCCGATGCAAGACCCGAGACAGGCAGCTGCCATTCCACTGCAGTCTTCCCTGTCTTGTGCTGCCACAGTCGTCAACCACTAGCACCACTGTCCATCGCCGAGCCGATTATCTCGTCTCTTTTAGTTTCTATGGTTTTCTTTTCAAGTTTGTTCTTGAGTTTCTTTTAAAGTCCTTCATTTGAGTTTCTTAAGTCCGTGTCTGTAGTTCTTAACGCAGCAGTGCATTTTATTATTTTGCACCCAAAAAAAAAAGGAAAAGAAGAGGAAGTGTTGTTGCTGCCAGCCCATTGCACGTATGGGCCCTTAAGTTGTTATCTACAGACCGTTTGTGCAAACAAACCCACTCACTGGAGGAGCCAAGCCCGTGATTGTAGTGCAGTTAGTTGGCCACTGACAAGGAGAATCACAGCAGCTATTTGTTGAAGCACTATTTTAGAGAATCATGGTAGTATTAGAAGCACCGTATTTTGATGGTTATGAAACTTATCCACGAGATTTTATCAACTAGATGAATGGGATGGAGCAATTCTTTGAGCAAGCAAATTTTGCATATAACAAAAAGGTTAGGTATGCCAAATTGAAGTTAATAGGTAAAGCACAAAGGTTTTGGGAGAATCTTGAATATTTCCACTATATGGATTATGAACCTGCCATTAGTGTGTGAGAAGATATGAAAGAAAAGCTTTGTGATGAGTATTTATCACCATATTATCAAGCTAAGTATCTACTCCACTCTCAGTGTGGTGCTTTTCAAGTTGAAGCAAATACGATGAATTCTCATCCTCATCCCATTTCATGTCCTCAGCGCACTTTTGAACAATCTACCAAAGAATTATCTACCAAGAAAGTAACGGAATTAACTGTAAAGCTCATGAACGATATTCAAGACAAGATTGCTCAGATGAAGCAAAGGAAGACTCAACCCGATTCAATTGGGAAACCAAGGATAATTGATCACAATGAACTTATTGCTACCCCTATAGAAGACAACATTGATGGTGATATCTTAGTCGTGGAGAATCCTCTAGCAACACCAAAGCCTAATGTTGACACAGATGTACATGCCTTGACAAGTGTTGCTTTAACATGCGTGCAAGGAAATGAATCTATTGAAGAGCAACAAGGTGAAAAGATGGTGCCTAAAGAGAGTATTATGTTAGAGGGTGCACATGATGTGAAAGTTGAAATTGTTGAATGTGCTTCTAATCAACCCTCCACAGTCTTTGAAGATCTACATCTTGGTGAAGTCGAAGAGGTTAAAACCACAATGCTTCCTATGCTTCATAAGGTTCAAGAAGAGATTATATTGATTCCACACATTGATTTTGTTATTCCAAATGAGTTTGATGTGGTGGAATTCAAGGTTTTTCTTTTCCCTGTGCTCCCTAAGGTGATTTCAGACTTGAAGCAAGTGTTATTTGACAGCATCCTATTCCTTCAATGCTTTAAAACTCGAGGTCGAGTTTTCTCCAACCAGAGAAGAATGATGCGGGAGATGCAAGAAAATTATTATTTAATATGTTTGCAAGTCAATTGTATTTTTATGTTTTAGGTCCTATTAGTTTATTAGGTTACTAGTATTTTAATTTAGAAGTAAGGGTATTTTTGTAATAAGGCAATTAGAGTTTCCTAGCCAATTAGAACTAGGATTTAGTAATCCTTTATAAGCAACCTATTGTACCCTTTGTGGAGTTAATTGATATTTTGATGAATGAAAACAATGGCTGTTTGGTCTTTCTTTGGTCTGGTGCTGATTCCAAGTCTACCTTAGGTGCTAACTCCTAGTGGTTCCCCCGCTTGGTACTGACTCCAAGCAAGACCTAGGTGCTGACTCCTAGGTCATATCTTTTATTTTACCATTGTTTCAATTTTGTTCTGGTTGTCCTGCGTCACACTTTCAAGTCATTTTCAGGAAATAGTTCAACTGTATAACAATTTCATCTCACTAAAGGAAATAAGAAGCTCAAAAGTCAAAATAAATGAGACAACCGCGTATGAACTCCAAAGTACATCCATATTCCTTTAACCAAATATAAACTTGCATGTGCAATCCATCAATTTATAATATTTGTCAATTGCATGTTAGCTATCCAAATCTCCCCCACCCCCACCCCCGCCCCCACCAAAAAAAAAAAAAAAGGAAAGGAATGTAGTTAATAGAAAAATGGTACTGTACATGAGCACTGTCCCAGCCATGAACTCTAAACTCTAAAGTACATCCATATTCCTTTAACCAAATAAACTTGCATGTGCAATCCATCAACTTTATCCCCCTCCCCCCCCCCAAAAAAAAAAAAAAAAGGTTTACAAGAAAGGAATGTAGTTAATAGAAAAATGGTACTGTACATGAGCACTGTCCCACCCATGAAAGCTTGAGCTCATTATATACACATCAAATCATATTTGGTGAAATTTTTTTCTTATAAGTTGGTGCAAAATTAAATTTTTAATATTTCATGTTATGCTGAGAAGACCAGATGCCTTATCTGGTGAAGGATCACTCCTTTAGGTAAAGTTCCCAAAATTGGGATAAGGAACTTAGAGAGAGAGAGAGAGAGAGAGAGAGAGAGAGAAGAATCCTGAAAATGAACTCCTTTCCTACAATTTAAAATGTCTCTAAGAATCCCCTTCATGTCTAACATGTCTCCTACAGGTGTTCAAGATTGAAACTAAAAATAAATAAAAGATAAGTGTCCCACCTGTGTCCCACAATTTTTCAAAAAAAAAAAGAAATGGCAGGGACACAGGTGCATAAAAGTGTCCCGAACATGTCTCATTTCCGACACAGGTACAACATCCCAAACATAGTGTTTGTGTACTTCCTAGGTTTCAGCTGTTGTCATTGGTATTTTAAGGGTTTTGGATTTATGAGTTTGCATGAATTTTGTTTGCTAGTTTGGGTGGTGGATTTTGGGTTTTAGCCATGTGGTCTTATGGGTTCTCATGAATCTTGTTTCGCAGTTTGGGTGGTGGACGGGTTTAGGTTGGTCATTAGTGGTGAATTTTTTTAGGGTTGGGGATTTGAGGGTTTTGGCCGTGGTTGCTGGTGGGGGTGGTCTTATGAGTTTTCTAGATTTTTTTTTTTTTGGTATGGAAATTTGGGTGGTGGATGTATGGGTTTCAGCCGTGGTCACTAGTGGTGGTGGCCTTTGGAAATTTGGGTTGTTAGTGATGCAAATTTTTTGCATAGAACTTGAAATTTAAAAAAAAATAGTATTGGGAAAATAACTTACAAAAATAATAATAATATTGAGGAAATATTGTTGTCAAATGTTGGGGGAATATTCTAATAATAAATTATTATTTAATGGGAAAAGTGAATTCTAAACCAAACACAATTTCATCCAGCATAGTTAAGGTTTAGTAAAAGTTTGAGCATAATACCTATTTTTAAGCAAAATTCATTATGCCAAAAATCAAAATGTAAATACAATAGAATTACCAATCGCAGCCTGTGTTCCTGGCTCAGCACAAGTCACAAATGAGAACAGAAAGTTCAGAAAACACTAAATGATCATGTAACAAAGTAACCAAAAAAAAAGAAAAAGAAAAAAAAAAGAACAAAAGTAATAAAATTGGTGTTCAAATGCTAATATATCTTAATCAAGATCAATTGATCACTCGCAGCCTGTGTTCCTGGCTCAGCACAAGTCACAAATGAGAACAGAAAGTTCAGAAAACACTAAATGATCATGTAACAAAGTAACCAAAAAAAAAAAAAACAAACAAACAAACAAAGTAATAAAATCGTTGTTCAAATGCTAATATATTTTAATCAAGATCAATTGATCACTACACACATGATTCGAAGGTAGATTCACTTTTCTATAAGTCTGAAGTTAGAACTGACAAGAACTTCATAAAAGAGCACAGCTGGTTATAAATGTAGAAAGAGTAGAAAGAACCTTCTGCACCACAGAAGTAGGTTGATACGATGACCAGATGTTGTGGCTCTAGCACCATGGCGGTGGCGACCACGATGAAGCACAGCTCGCCCCGGGACATGGGAATAATCGAAGATCTCCTGCTTTTGAATAACATACTCCATCAGAAAACTGTACAAGCAATCGTATATAGAATTTTTTATCACACAATAAAGTCTACATGAAAGAAATTCACTAGATAAAAAGTATAAGATTATCAATGTCTTAAATATGAGATGCCATGATAGCTGATGAAAAGGTACAAGCATTCAATGCGATACAAACAGATAGTAATGTTTACTAGAAGACAAATTCCCTATTGCTACATTGAAGTTTCTTGTTTACCTAAAACTCTTCCCAGGAATTTATGGTCAGTTTGGATGTTTAAAAAAGGAGAGGGGGTAGAGTAGAGGGAGAGAGAGTAATTCAATTATCTTGTTTGGAAGTTTTTTAAGAAATAAGGGGGAAGGGTTTGGAGGGGTTTCAACTACCTCTAACCCCTCATTTTTAATTCCCTCAAATTAGAGAGATTTGGAGGGAGAGTAGAATAGATAAATTATTAACCAAATGAATTTCCTAATTTACCATTTCTAAATTAACAAAATTACAAACTGATTATATAAATAATCTTTGTTTATTTCCTGAGAAAATTTAACACTACAAATGACAAATCTTCCCAGTGCTTTCTTACAAACCAAACACAATTTCTACTAAATTTAGTATCTTTACAGTTTCTATCCAATATTTTCTCAGCAACCAAACAAAATAGAGAAACCCAAAACCGAATACTACACCAAGTCTCCAATTGCATAGATCCAAAGATATAATACCCAAATCCATAAACTAACATTTATGGATTTCAAAGCGGACACCCAGTAACTCATCAGCCTCTCCTCCGAATTCCCTGTGGGATTTGAGAACCGAGCCAAGCGCGTGAGGATCTCCAACGCGACTTGGCTTTTGCCCTCTGAAATGTTGGGCGTAGCATCGATTATACACAATTTTGAGCAAGCTGAACTCGTCGAAGCGATCAACGATAAAAACGAGGACGAAGAAGACGAAGTTGGCGAGAGCGAGATTGGTGGCTTCTGACTCGTCGGACTAATCAGGTTTTGAATCGTCTCGGACCACTCGCTGTTAGCGTTGGTAATCACCAAAACGGCGTCGTTTTCAATGCGATGAGGACGACGTCGTTTGTGTGAACGTTGAGATGGAGTAGAGAGTGGGCGAGCTTGGAGACCTGGAGCTTGAGTTGGCAGAAGGTTAGGGTTTCGCCGAAATTGGCGTCGATGAGAGCGAGGCCGTGTGGGGGAAGAAGAAGAGTTTTGGAAGAGGAAAGAGGTGAGAGAGAGGCTGGGATTGGTGGGGAGGTGAATCGGTGGTCTTGGGGATGTGTAGGTTTGGGTTTTGGGGTTGAAGGTGGCTGCTGCCATGGGTGTTTGGGGAATGAGAAACTGTGGGAATTGTTTGTTTCTCAGGAAAGTTGAGGAAATTGGAGGAGGTTTTTGATTTTTTATTATAATTTTTATTGAGGTAATAAAAATTATTTTATTATATTTAATAGTATTTTTATTAATTTATTAGTGGTATTTGATGGAATAAGAATGTTGATTAAATAATTATTTAATTTAACAAATTAATCATAGACCAATGTTACAAGTCTATTTTCAAATAGGGGTAAATTTGTCTATTTAAATCATTTCCTCTCCTCTCCCTCCTAATTTTTAAAACATCCAAACAAGAGGAAGGGTTAATCACTCCCTTCCCCCTTACTAATTTTAAAAACATCCAAACAAAGTGGAGGATAATCATTCCCCTCTACTCTCCTCCCTCTCTAAACTTCCAAACAGGCCAATTATTGTTGCCAATATATTTTGCCAGGACATTGCAAACTGAGTTTAAGGTGTGTTTACACCAGGAGACCACATGGTGCAGAACAACATGGAGGTTATGTTACAAATGCCAAAAAAGTGCAACGATGATATCATCCCTTTTAGCATAGAAGACCATTCTAAGTGATGCTGCTATGTTGGTTTATTTAATTTTGATGCTAGTAATGACAATTGACAATAGTTCTATCATCATCATGAGATTCGTGAGAAGTTTCCAACTCCTTTCATAGTTGTCTTCTCTTCAAAGCCTCGATTTGTATGTTTCATAAGCTACAATATCTAATTCTTAGTGATGAGTACCAAGTCAAAATATGTTATGTTATTTAAATTGTTCATATAATACTTATCATCTATTATCCAAAGTTTGTTTCAAAGAATGAAAAACAAAGAGAAACCTGGACCACATAAAAGGTACAAGACTGGAACAAGAACATCATAGCCAAGTATGCTAAAGATTTTCAGAACCCAAGGCATTATTGAAAGGGATACCCCATAGATCTCCACAAGACGGAGAGCAAATTGAGACTAGTGCTGCATGTTCATCCTTGGTAGGACTTAAGACTGATGCATTAATAGAAATAAGAAAAGACATGCAAACCTTTTGGACATTGCAGACTACATGTTTATCTTATACCTTTGTGACTGCACCTAAAAGCTGCTTTTGAAAACAAAGTTCAACATCCAACACTCCAAGTTGGATTTGCAAAATTTAGGATCTCAGGAAAAATCCCAATCATTGAAAAAATCTTAAAAGATGAATAAAGTTTAAATGTCAAAAAATTTAGATTAATTCATTCTGTTCACGTTTACATTGAAATGCAATTTAGTTCAAATATTGTTCCAGGTCCTTGAGAATCATTGGTGCAGAACAATGAACAAAAAATTAATGCAGGAAAAAAAATAAAAACAAAAAGGGTAGAACCTATGAGTCAACACCAAATGGTCAAAGGAAAAAAAAATAAACAGAAGGAAGAACATGGGAGTTGGAACCTAGAATTGTCCAGAGTCAGTGCAAAACATGAAGAGAAGGATTGAAATCCAAACATCAAATCCAAACATCAGCACTGTGCTGGAAGAAAAATTCCAGCCAAAATGTATTAATCCATGACCAACCATCTACAATCTTTTCAACCTTTTTTACTCATGCTAGTGCCCCCATAAATTCTTGGATTTCTTTGCAATACTAGATTGACCATAATTTTTTTTTTGTGGTATTTATAGTGAATTCTAGGGCCTTTAAAAGGAAACAAAATAGCTTCATAACCAAGTAAGGAAAGGATATAACCATTATCACTTAAATTAAATACAAAATAAAAGTGAATAAAATTAAATCCTAAAAAAGTCTCAGCATCCACCAGCATCGATTAGCATTAGTTATGATCAATCCGGTCCAACAGAATCCATCAGCAACAATCAGTCAACAGGCATATCTAGTGTCTGCAACAACTCTCATAGGTGGGAGAAACTCAACCCCCTCAAGTGTAGTTTATGGCAACACTAGATGGATTGCAGGTCTGGGACTGCCAATGTAATGAGGTTATGAAGTGGACTGGCAATGAGCTAAGCTAAGCTAGGCTTGGATCCTGTTTGGGGTTTGATGAGGGCTGACCAGGTTGGGTTTATGAGGGAATTGGGCTTGGGTGGGGTTGGGCAGGCTGAAAGGCCTGGCTGGGTTTTTTTTAAAAGGGTTGAGGCAGGCTCAAGGACTAGGGGCTTTTTAACTAAGAAGCACCAGAATGGAAACAGGTATGGATACGGGTACGACATAGCGACACGGCATTTTTTGAAAAATTAGCCGTTATTAGCCCTTACCTAGGAAGCACGGGTTTGCCACCCAAATGAAGCGTCTGTGCTTCCTAGCTTTTTAAATGGCTGATAAAAATTCTGAGGCAGCAACATGATACAGCAGCAGTTAAGTGTGTGCAATAAAATCAGCTTGATCGTTAACTGCCACAATTTTGAGAAGATAAACATACTTTAGTAGAAGGCATTTTTATAATTTTGCAAGACGAGGATTCTAACTTCTAGAAGATATCTTTTGACACTATCTAATACAGAAGAGAAAAGGCCAATGGGGTTGATGCGCAAGTACACGAAGCATACCCAAGAGAACTGTATTAGAAAAAAGAAAACAAGGAAAACTAAAATAAAGAATCAATCAAGAGAGTTAAGTTATCAAAGCATCCAAAGTGCAAAGAAAAGCTGCTTTAAGATTGAGAATTAGAACATTCAACCCCATTAAAAATGTAGCCATTCCTCCCATCCAAAGGCACTGCAACAAGCACAAGGAGAAGCTTGTGGACCTGCCAAGTTCTATTGCCATGGATAATTCTATCTCCTACTTACTGACAGTGCTCTTCATTTTTCAGGGAAAAAATTTAGAAGGAAATTGCAGCTGCTTGAACTGAAGTGTCACGTACACTTTTTGAAATTTTATTGATTTAATTTTTTTTTTATAGATAATCAGAGTAATATTATTATGAAAAGAGAAAGGAAAAATACAAGTTGTGCATGATGATGAACACAGGATAACATAACAAACAACAAAGAAAAATAAATCAAGAGGCTATTCTAAGAGAAAACATCAGAAAGAGAGGAACACTTTTTGAAATTTTATTGATAAGAGGATGAACCTAATAAGTATACAGGTTTCACATAATGGAATCCCCATAAGTATTAAAATTGAATTTTACCAAGAAACCTACAAAAAAACACGGACACTCTACATTGCCAAGCTCATTAGACCACTCTACAATTTATGCAAAAAACAAAAACATAAAAATCAACGAAAGAGTAGATAACTCAATGCCATTAAAGGTAAATGCATTTCTAAACCTAAACCATTAATAATAAGGCAAAGGGGCTGCACTCCAAATTGTACTGTTTTTTAGGTCTTCCAAACATTCCTTGCCAACAAAAAATAAAGAAACACACCAACAACCATCCTTGGCAGCACCCATTAAACCTATATATTACAAAAACAAAAGACCAAAGTCCAAAGGTCACTAGAAACCATGCAATGAAGTAACAAGTGATCAACAGAACCAACACCCCCCCCCCCCCCCCCAAAAAAAAAAAAAAAAAAAAATCAACCAACTTGAGTGACCAATCATGACAGGCAGTACAAAATCTAAGATTCCAATAATACCCCATCTCTGCAAAATCCAAACAAGAATGTACAAAGGCATCTTGATCCACATGAGTCACAAATAAATCAGTAAATAATTCTTTAGGGATGGTATCCACACACCATACCATGCCAAAAATGCACCTTTTTAACATCAACTAAAAAAAACTTTTTTTTGTTAATGCAATTTTATTAATAGAGGAAAAAACTTTGTTCATGATGCACAAAGGATCAAAAAAATACATAAACATCAAGTAGAAGGTCTAAGAGAAACTAGGAACTCAAAAATGAATGAACATTGAATTGAACCCTAAAACTAGGACCAATGTTCATTCCAAACAATCCAACATCAGATAACTCAGCACAAAGTTCCAAACATCCGAGCCATGTTTCCTGAACCAATTTCTCCAACAGAACAATAAATGCAACAGACTCCAGCATGTCCCAGTGAATCCCAAACATCTAAAGCACACAGCCTGAAAAACTCTTTTAACCTTCCCAAATACTTCTTCAAAGAATGAGCCACTTTACGATATTTGAGATTCACTCTTCCCCGTATTTTACCTCAATAACATGGCTCCAATAGTGCTTCCCTTTTCATAAGATACACAAGACCCCAATTAAGAAGACTCGCCTTGTTCTTTCAATTCCCTTAACTCTCTCCCCTTCCCCTTCTTTTTATCATCTCTTTATGCATTAAACAACCATTGTTTTCACCCCCAAAACCATTATATTATATTCTTATATCAGATTATATTGCTAGCAACTCTAAGCTTATTAAAGGTATCCTTTTTTCAAACTTGACAAATGACAGGGCTATCTTCCATCAATTAAGAGCAAGTTTGGTACACTAAATGAAAATTACAATAGGAATAGTAATCTTTATTAATGGAAAAAATAGATGTTGTAATCGAATAACTATTCCTATTCATGCATTTGGTTTTAAAATTAGTTGTTACATATGGAAAGTTTGTATTTTTGGAAATATACTAATTTCAAAAGTTGTTATACCTACTAAGGAATGGCTATTACAGCCCTTTAAGAGAGGAATAGCTATACCTCAATTTAAAGAATAGCTATTACAAAGAATAATTATTCACTTCAATAAAGATGCAACCAAATAACCGAATAGTTATTACACATATCCATTCCATTATGGGATCTATTACTGCATACTGAACATGCCCTAAGTATGAGAGCTCTAAGATGTCTTGCACCAACTACCTGAAAAGGTGGTGTATAACTCCATCCATAGAAATGGGTTCACCTTGAAAATCATGACACCACAAACTTGGAAACCGAACAACCACACTTATTAAAATTGACTGGACTCTACTCATGATTACTAGGGAACCAGGGAAAAAAAAAAAAACTAACAAGAAAAGGTACATTATCCCTTACTTTCTTCCCTTTCCATTCTGTTCTTGATTACAACAAAAGGGTTTAATTGCTTTAAAGCACTTTTATTTTATTTTTACTTCTATATAATCTAGAATTGCATTAACATATTGAGGCATTAGATAGAAATAACATATGAATATAACCAACATTTATAAACAAAGGCATCTGAGTTAGAATTGACGCAGGGTAAGATAGCTGCCTATTTCTTGAATTTGGCTGAGTGGATGATACAAAACCACAAAGCAATCAACAATCTCATTTCCATTCAACATTGAAGCACCTGCTATCAACATGTGCCAAAAACTATACATCATCCAGACTAGAATTCAAGGATTTTAGTAAAAACCAACATTTATAAATAAATAGCATCAGAGTTAGTACAACCGCAAGGTAGTTGCCTATTTCTTCAATTTGGCTGAGTGGCTGATACATTTAAATATTAAAAAAAAAAAATCAACAATTTCATTCCCATTTAATGTCGTAGCACCTGCTAAACATGTGCCAATAACTTCATTCATTATCCACACCAGAATTCAAGGATTTCAGTAAATTATACATTAGAAAACAAGTGACAAAGAAAATCTACAGCTAAAAACAACATATTTACAAAAAAATAACTTGAAAAGAATATTGTTGGGATGTTGACTATTGGCACACTGTTTATATGACCCAAAACCAATATGTATCTTAATAATAAGATTCATGGTTATAACAGAGGGAGAGAGAAGCTTTTGCCCTAAAATTGATAAATTAACAAACTAGGGAGTTAGCTCTGCCTTACAAGAAATTCAGTTGATATTAATACATCTTAAAGACTAACATACCTCTGATTGACTTCCTGTGTTTACATGCTTATCACATCGGGTGCCCCGAAAAAACAATTCTCCCCCAGAAAATTGCTTTCCCAAGCACACATTCAAAGTTACTTCTGAGTCATCAACATGAAAGCCTACAAATGTGACATTATTTATATTTAGATTCCATTTGTTTCAACAAAAAATGAAATCAAGGAAAAGAAGTGCTTCAATGCTATTGGATATATACTATTCTAGCATTGTTCAATTGACATTTTAAAAGGATGTTGAAATTCTTTACAAGGATGATTCGTGCACAACCAACATCAGCGCAGAGTTTGAAATCTCATTATTAAACATTAAAGAAAGCTGTATGACACTAGCATATCCTTGCTGAAGCTATGCTTAAAGACCTCTAGTATTATGGTCCTATAAGCTATTACACATATTACTTGAGGGTATAAAAACCGGTAACATAAATATACATCTGCAGAAGCATTAATGTCAAAGAAATGCATCAGCATAGCACCTACCCAAGTCAACATCCCTATCTTTACCATATTCAACAACAAATCCATGATGAGAATCCAAAGTTGATCCACCAACTTCTTGAAAGAACACTGCATTCATCAAGTATAATAAATAAATAAAAAGTTAGCCACAGCTTACTGGTCATCCAGTGAATTAATGAAATTGGCATCTTCACCATGAGCAAGCATTCATCACCTTTAGATATAGGACGAATATACCCCTCCATAAGCTTGTCCAGCATGGTTTCAAGACCAAAATCATCTAGAACAGCACCATACTTATTCATCGTATTTGGTCGCATGATTCGGAATTTTGCTTCATTAACCCACTTTTCAAAATTCTCCACCTAGGTAATCAAAACACAACACTAAAGAGTTTTAAAAAAAAAAATTTAAAAATATATATATAAATTAGGATAGGTTAGATAAACCACAACAGATGACCAAGAAAATGATAGAAAATACCTCAGATAACAATAATTCACAGAAGCGTGGCTGAATCATTTCAAATGTAAACACCCCGGGTGAGGGTTCAGACATTATACTTCTAAAGCTTTCCTCTGAATTATCATTGATTGCTTTCAGAAATGATGGAACAAAGAACGTTTGAGGGTGCATTGTGTATATCTCTCTATGTAAAGGCTGCATAAGTACAGTTAGCAACAGTAAGTCTCCATTCCTTCAAAAGGACAATAATTGGAGAGCAAGGAAGATTTTGCACCAAATTGTCATGTTACTTCAGCAAATTTAAAGATAAAAAATCCAACATTCATTCTTTGGAAAGCCATATACACCCATGAGAGCAATAACCCAATATGTATAAATGCTAAAGAATATAATTGGTTTTTCTATTCAAAAGAAAGTATTTATTAGGAAACTATAACAAGTGATCATTGTCAAACACTCATACATATATTCTGTAGCACAAAATTTCAATATAGAAAAAAAAAAATCATAAACCTCACACTCCCAATTATTCTTAAAACTAGACCAACCAATTGAGAGAAACCATTAAGTCACAAAACAAATAAACAAATACGTAAATAAGAATTATGCTTGATACCTGATAATTTGAAATTATCTTCTGCCTGTATTCCCTATGTTTCTGAACCTGATCATGGCAAAAGAAAAACCATCATAAAGCTTTTTCTAATGATTAAGGTGATCTATTCAAGTAAAGATTTTGTCCTCTTTTTTTGGGAAGGGGGAATAAGTCTCAGGAAATGAGTTAATCA
This sequence comes from Quercus lobata, assembly GCF_001633185.2. NCBI lineage: Eukaryota > Viridiplantae > Streptophyta > Magnoliopsida > Fagales > Fagaceae > Quercus > Quercus lobata. Next base: position 27,011,214 of record NC_044913.1, read on the forward strand.
AAAATTAAGTAAATGCACAAATCATATGAATTACAATGCTTTCAATGTCCAGTATACAATGTGAAAGTTGCTTTACAAATTTTTTGCACTTCACCAAGAGAAATTTTTAAAAGCCTGAATCCAAAGCATAAATTTTCATTCCCAAGGAAAAATAGCATGGAATTATTTTACTAAGATTTGCATTTATCTAAAACTGATATATGTCACCATGACCTCATTGATATAGATGAAAGGACAGTTTTCCATCAAACCAGTTTGGAGGAATCTCCCCCAACCCAGTATGTGGCAAATCATTAAACCGTCCACATGTCAAACAAGTCACATGACTGGATAAATAGGTCATGTGACTAAAAACACACATGAATAGTTTTATGAATCACCACATAGTTGGTTGGAGGAAAATTCCTTCAAACCAATTTGGGAAGTAAACTTTTTTCCTAAATAAACAGCAGCACCAATTAAATACTGCATGGCAGTCTATCTACTACTGCCCAAAGATCCATTAGCAAGAATGACTTTATTTAAAAATATATAATAATAAAAAAACACTTTTTCCTATTTTCTAATGTGAATGTTGAGAGCTTTTTGACCAACTAATTATTCCCTCGAATGTGTGTAGTTCCCACTTCTCACACGCACCAGGTAATTACAACAACCTCTTCCCCCCCACACACACACACAAAGATCCAATCTTTTTTCCTTTTTGCTTGATTAGAAATTTATATAAAATAAAAAATAAAAAAAACCCAACTGAATTTTCTCAATACCATGAAACAGATATACTAAAATTAGCTCAACTCAAACTTCCCAGATTCATTACAACCACTTTAAAATTCAAGTGATGCATCATCATCAATCATAACCGAGCATTGAACATTCATATATCTATCCCAATTGTAAACTTCTCTCAAAAGATTATAATGCAAAAAATGCCACAGCTCACTCACAAACCAGTGTAACATTTCTCACTCAGTAATCACCAATTGAAGAACGTAAGGGCATTTCAGTCATTTCACGTACAAAACACTTGCCCGTTACAAAACCCTAGATTAGAGTAAACTGAAATTTCCTTTCTCTTCCATACAAACCACAGAGAAATACAAGAAGAAAGAGAAAGAAAAAACGTAAACACATAAACATACTCTGTTTCGCTCTCCATGAGGCAAGTACTTGAGCAGAATGTCCTTCATGAACTTGACCTTATCGTCTCGAGGCAAGGCTAGCATCGTAGGAGGCAAGTACCGCTCCAACGAGCTGAAGATCGAGGGACTGAAATCCAATTGCAAGTCCTCGTAGCTATCGGGCTTGTGGTCCTTGTTCGGATTCAACCTCAGCCTCTGGCTTGTGCTCTGGTTCGACGCCACAATCGCCAAGCGGTTCAAGTCGGAAGCCACTGCAACGCCATTTCCGCCTCCCGATACCGGCGACGGACCTTGAACTTCTCGGCGATCGGCGCCGGGGAGCGACATGGTTTGCGAAGAAGAGAAAGAAAATTGAAAAACGCTAATGGAGGAGCATTGGGTTTTTTTTTTTAAAGGTGAATTAGGGTTTTGTTGGAGGAGAATTAGGGTTTCGATGTGGAGGAGGACGTTAAGGAGTGACTTGTGGTGTGGTTCATTTCATTGCCGTTGTAAAAAAAATTAGGGTTTTTGGATGGCAACGTTGGCAATTTTGAGAAGACGTGTAGTGTACTAAAGTACTTAAAGTTAGACCATTTTAGGGCTGATTCGGCTCAACGGGAAAACTGAAATTTGACCTACTTGCAACAGTTTTTATTTTTACTTATTTTGTATGAAAAATTAGGCTTTACCATTCAAACTATACCCGAGATTACAATTTATATTCTGAACTTTTCAAATACACGTTTTGCACCCTAAACTATAACTCTTATTACACATTGTATCCTAACGTTAAGTTTGCCTTTAACTTGAATGAAAAAGCATAACATCACGTAAAAAGATATAATTGCCCTCTTCTCAATTCCTTAAAAAACAAAAGAAAAATTGCACTTTACTACCCTAAACTGTACTCTATAATGGGGAATATTTTAACCACTACGAAATTTGGCTAATGCATCACCAAGTCCTGACAGGTTAGTCAAGAGTATAGGAGTCGTCAGGTAGACAAAGACTCTTTAGGACCCCATACGTCAGACGACCTTTAAGGGATTTCAACCTACATCTACTCTTCATGTGTCCCAGGGTGACAAACGAGCACCTAGCGACTGATGATGGGTTGTACTTGGCCTTAATAGCTGATGGTGTTATAAAATATACCAACTCCTAAACTCGTCCATATGGCTCGTCCTAATGAAATGTTGGATGGCATACAGCATATTCATCCAAGGTTAGCTCATCCGTCCGTCAAGTCAGTTGGACGAGCGCCTTACGTCCTGAACATGTTGAAACTACTTATGTTTTCCTATCAAGCTACAAACTATTCCCCCAACAAACGGTTGTGGAAAACAGACCCCAAATAATGTAACTTCCATGGTGGTTATGGAAGTTACCTCCGAATCCTCCGAACTCCACAACGGTAGGAGAAGTAACCGCCTCAAACAAGCACTATATAAGGGCTCTTCTACAGGAAGGTAAGGCATTGAGACACTTCCACACAAATTGGAATTTCAAAAATACTGACTTTACCATCGGAGGATTCTTGACCAGTCCTCCCCAGTCTCTTCTGATTTTGTGTTTATCTTTTCAGGACATTCCGAGTAACATTGAGATCATCAATGCCCGAGACATTCAGCCTACTAATTTCCTTGTGTTCATCAGTTGGCGCCATCTGTAGGAAAGAATTTTGTTAGATTTTCTGAGTTCTACAATTCCTTTCTCTGACAAAAAGGCTGCAATGGTTCGGACTAGATCAAGGGCTACCAGCCCAGGCCATCAAGAAAGTAGGGATGCTTCTAGTAATCCCCATCGCGATCGTCAATCTGTGTCTGCCATGCAACCATCCTCTATTCAACATGTGCAATCCATGGCAGCAGCTATGGCAGAGTTAACTCGTCAGAACCAAGAACTGACAAAGGAGATTAATATCAGGAGGCAACGACATGAGGCATATGGAAAAGAACAAGGCTAGAGCCAGGGAGATGGAAGAAATGCTATGTCTGAAAGTCAATCAAGGGGCACCACATCAAGAAGGGTGCCACACTTGGAGAGAAAGATCGACCAGATGAGGAAGGTTATGGATGAGATAAGGGAGAACATAAGAAGAACAAATCCTGTAGAGGATCTAGTTCACTGAACAAATTCCCCTTTCACGGCTTCCATCAATGGTCACCCCTTACCTCCAAAATTCAAGATGCCTTCCTTGAATTCGTATGATGGAGCGCATGACCCGTTTGATCACATTACTACTTTTAAGACTACAATGCACCTTCAGGGGGTCCCAGATAAAATTATGTGTAGAGCCTTCCCTACCACCCTCAAAAGTCCAGCTCGAGTGTGGTTTAGTAAAATACCCCCGAATTCGATAAGTTCTTTCGAAGAGTTGAGCAAGTTGTTCGTTAATAACTTCATTGGGGGACAGCGACACAAGCGTTCTTCGTCCAGCCTGTTGACCATAGAACAGGGGGAGAATGAAAGCCTGCAGTCCTTTATCACTCATTTCAACAAGGAAACCCTGTTGATGGATGAGATGGATGATAAGCTACTATTGGCAGCCTTTCACAATGGGGTTAATTCTAATTTGTTCATCCACAAGCTTTATGAGAAGGAGCCTCAGTCCATGGCTGAACTTGTCCATTTAGCCCAGAATTTTATGAATGCGAAAGACGCGATCATAGCCAAGAAGAGGAAGAGAGCTAAGAAAATGGAAGCAAACCCCATGCGCCACTCCGAGCAGGCCCCTCGTCTAAAAAAGGGACGGATGGAAGATAAAAAAAACCGAGATAGTAAGAAGGCTAGTCCTTCAGCACGGAGTCAACAATACATGCCACTGAACATGCCGCTTGAGCAAGTCCTTATACAAATCAAGGATGATCCTTCCTTGAAATGGCCGGAGAAAATGAAGGGAGACCCTAACAAGTGCAATAAGAACAAGTATTGTCGCTTCCATAAAGACCATGGGCACGACACGGATGAATGTTACGATCTGAAATAGCAAATTGAAAATCTTATAAGACAAGGAAAGTTGAGAAATTTCCTTGAACGAGAACATAAGGATGAGAAATTGAAAGGGAAGGTAGAAGAGTCATCGTGACCCCCGCTTGGAAAGATAAGAGTTATTATAGGAGGAAGCTCAGCAGATTAGTCGTCCAAGTCCAGGAAGACGTATTTGAAAGTAGTGCAGAATGTTCAACTCTTTGGACGATCTCCAAGGACGAGGACCACGGACGAGCAAGCAATCACATTCATGGACGCGGATGCTGAAAGAGTTCACCACCCCCATGATGATGCCATCGTTATTACTTTACTCATTGCCAATTATACAACTAGAAGGATATTAGTGGACAATGGAAGTTTAGCAGATATTTTATATTACCCTGCCTTTCAGCAAATGAGGATCGAACGAGACCAATTTCGTCCAGTAAACTCACCCTTGGTAGGATTCAGTGGGAATAAAGGTGCAGCCTGTAGGCACTGTCACATTACCTATCGTGGTGGGGGCATACACACAATAGGTAGCCAGGGACGTGAATTTCTTGGTGGTAGATTGTTCATCCTCCTACAATGCCATAATTGGAAGACCAACTTTAAATAGTTAGAAAGCAGTTACATCTACTTACCACCTGTCAGTCAAATTTCCAACTGAGCATGGGATAAGACAAGTGCAGGGAGATCAACTGGTAGCAAGAGAATGCTACCTAGCCATATTGGCCATGGACGAGCAAGTTCAGAAGATGAATATTGAGCAAAGGAGAGTTGTGGCAAAGCCCACCGAAGCATTAGAGAATATTTTCTTGGACGAGAATAACCCTGAGAGGTGTACCAGGGTTGGAGCAGATTTAAAAGAGAAGATTAATAAGGACCTCGTCCGTTTCTTGAGGAAGAGTATTAATGTGTTTGCTTGGAGTCATGAGGATATGCCGGGTATAGACCCTAATGTCATTACCCAGCGTCTAATTGTGTATCCTTCCTCTAAGCCTGTACGACAGAAGAAAATGGTGTTTGCTCCTAAGAGAGACAATGCTATTAAAGAAGAAGTGCAGAACTTGACAGTGAAGTTCATTCGAGAAGTTTATTATCCAGACTAGTTGGCCAATGTAGTAATGGTCAAGAAGGCAAACGGTAAGTGGAGAATGTGTGTAGATTTCACCAATCTAAATAAGGCTTGATCCAAAGACAGCTACCCGGTATCACACATTGACCAATTGGTAGATTCCACTGCGAATCACAAGCTACTTAGTTTTATGGATGCTTTCTCTAGATACAATCAGATAAGGATGGATGAGACAAACCAAGAGAAGACATCTTTCGTCACAAGTCAAGGCTTATTCTATTATAAGGTGATGCCCTTCGATTTAAAGAACGCTGGGGCAACATATTGGTTAACCACATGTTTCGTCCACAGATTGGGCAAAATGTAGAAGTCTATGTAGATGACATGCTGGTGAAAAGTCAAGATGAAGGAAAGCATCTGGACGACTTGCAGAAAACATTTGACACACTTAGGCAGTAAACATGAGGTTGAACCCTAGTAAGTGTGCTTTTGAAGTGTCATTAGGAAAATTCCTGGGGTTTATGGTTTCACATAGGGGGATTGAAGCAAATCCAAATAAGATCCAGGCGATACTGAACATGGAGCCTCCTTGAAATATCAAAGAATTCCAGTCTCTTACCGAACAAGTTGTTACCCTCAACAGGTTTGTCTCTAAAACTACTGATAAATGTTTGCCGTTTTTTAAGGTTCTTAGAAAGGTATTTGAATGGACAGACGAGTGTCAAAAAGCTTTTCAAGACCTGATGATATATCTCACCACGGCCCCCTTGCTGAGTCCATCTATGTTAGGAGAGGAATTGTACTTGTACTTAGTAGTGACTCCACATGCTGTAAGTTCAGTGTTAATCAAAGAAGAAGGAATGGTGCAAAAGCCAGTCTACTACACAAGCAGAGCACACAGAGGAGTGGAAGGACGATATCCATTGATAGAGAAATTGGCCTTTGTACTAATAACAGCTTCCAAGAAGTTGAGACATTACTTCCAAGCTCATGTCATCAATGTCATGATGACTCATCCATTTAAGAAGGTAATGAACAAGTTGGAAGCCGCAGGACGACTGATCAAATGGGCTGTCGAGCTCAGCAAATTTGACATCAGGTACCAACCCAGAAATGTAATAAAAGCTCAAGCCCTGGCAAACTTCATTGCAGAGTTCACTCAGAGTTATGATGACTTAAGCAAGGTGGAGAATAGTAAGAAGTGGATCATCTGTGTGGATGGATCATCTACACAGCATGTAGGAGGAATAGGAGTTGTTTTACTATCCCCAGAGAGAGATAAATTGAAGCACAAGGTACGTCTGTAGTATCAAACAACCAACAATAAAGTTGAGTATGAAGCTCTTCTTAAAGGACTAGAGTTGGCTAAATCTGTGGAAGCAGAATCGTTACTAGTACTGGAGACTCTCAGCTAGTCATAGTCCAAGTAAATGGGACATGTGAAGTCAAACAAGAACGAATAAAGAAGTACCTTAATAAGGTGGTACGCCTTGTAAAGAAGTTTAAGGAAGCTGATTTCATTCAGATCCCGAGAGAAAAAAACATGGAAACAGATACTTTAGCAAAGGAAGCCTCAGCGAGCGAAGTAATGGACGAGTTAGATGAAATTCAATACCTACCCAGCATAGACTTTCAGAAGTACAGCAAATAGAAGGTGAAGAAAATTAGATGACTTCAATAGTATCATACTTGAAGGACGGAAAGCTTCTAGAAGGAAAAGACGAGGCCAGGAAGCTCAAAGTCAGATCAGCTAGATACGTCCTCATGGACGAGGTACTATACAAAAGGGGGTTTTTGTAACCTTATCTGAGGTGTTTAGCTCCAGATGAGGCCAATTATGTATTGAGGGAGATTCATGAAGGAGCATGTGGCAACCACTCAGAAGCCAGATCACTTGTCCACAAAGTCGTCTGCGCAGGCTACTACTGGCCAAATATGCAAGCTGATGCCAAGGCATATGTCAAGGTCTGCGATCAATGCCAACGGTTTAGTAACATCCCCAAACAACCATCAGAATATCTCACCCCGATGATGACCCTATGGCCTTTTGCACAAAGGGGGCTAGACATCTTGGGTCCCTTTCCACTTGGGACGAGACAGATGAATTTTCTGGTGGTGGGTATTGATTATTTCACAAAGTGGGTAGAAGCAGAACCCTTAGCGAGTATCACACAACAAAATGTCAAGAATTTCATTTAGAAGAACATTGTGTGCAAGTTTGGGGTGCCCAGAGTATTAGTGTTCGACAACGGACGACAATTTGACGATGCACTTTTCAAGGACTTCTATGAACACTTCAAAATTCAAAATCATTATTCCTCGCTCGCCCACCCCTAAGCAAACGGTCAGGCCGAAGTTGCAAACGATCCTTGTTGAAAATCATCAAAACTCGGCTTAAGGGGGCAAAGGGAGTATGGCTAGATGAGCTACCAGGTGTTTTATAGGCATACAGGACGACAGTGAGAACCCCTACAAGGGAAACTCCTTTCAAGCTAACCTATGGGAGCGAAGCAGTCATACCTGCAGAAGTGCATATGGCCAACCACAGGGCGACGATGTATCAAGATAAGGACAACGAAGAGCAACTCCGTTTAAACCTCGATCTAATAAATAAGGTAAGGACGGACACAGAACATAGGATGGCGCGATACAAAAACCTCATGGCTAGGCAGTATGATGCAATGGTGAATCCAAGGTGGTTCAATATAGGAGATCTCGTCCTAAAAAAGGTTTCTTTGGCAACTAAGAACCCAGCTCATGGGAAATTGGGACCTAATTGGGAGGGACCCTACAAAGTTATCAATTGCAGAAGACAAGGATCCTACTACTTGGCAACTTTGGACAGGAGGAGGTTGGAGCACCCTTGGCATGTTGAACACTTGAGAAGGTATTACCAGTAAAGTCCCAGCCTGGACGAGCGTTACCTAGGATGAGCAACTAAAAGTTTGTTTCGAAGTCTATTTAAATATAAGCTTTGTGCATGTGTTAATTTCCTAAAACTATATTTAGTCTTTAAATTTGTGTGTCGTGAGCTATGGACGAGATTATGGAGTTTGTATTTATTAAATTCCCTAATGGCATTAGCTTCTAAGCACATGCCTCACCTATGAACAATGTTTATGCTATATACATAATGTCGTGTGAATTTTTAGTATTTATATTGTTTTTATTCAAAATAATCAACAAGAAGGCTAAAAGCCCAAGACAAGTAAAATCTATGGACACGGAGATTTAACGTCTATATGCTTCCCCAAGGGTCAAGCAAGGAAAAACAAGACATATTCATCCAGATAATGGACGAAGTAAAGCCCATAATACATCAGTCCTACCCATGGACGAGGAAATGCATACATGAATATTTCATGTCAAGTAGGACGCCAACTATAACAATCCAATTATTTGGACGAGGAAAAGTTACGCTTATGGATGGAATATAAAACTAGCAACCAAGTCTAAGGACGAATAAAGCTAAGGAAAAAAGTGTTGCCATCCCCAAAGACGAGCTATACTTAAAAAATAACTCGCAAAATTCAAAAGGATGAATGAATACAACTTCTATCATGGACGAGTCAAGAGTGAAACCAATTGTTAAAAAAAAAAAAAATTCATCCACACAATGATAGAAAGGAAACAAACATTCATAAAGTCCAAAAAACCCTTGTTAAAATAAAAAGCCCAAAAGGCAATTGTTTAGAAGCCCGTCCTAAAACCATGGACGAGATAAAATGTACTTGGGTTACAATAAAAAGATCCAAAACAATGGATCAAACCAAAAAAAGAAAAAGAAATACTAAGGATAACCTAAATGTAAAGGTCTCATCTTTAAGAAGAAGGGGCATTAGCATTGGGGTCGTCTTGAGGTGTCTGAGTGGTAGCATCGTCTTCCACATTGACATCCTCAAAGCTAGTTTGAAAAAGAGAGCTAGTAGAAGCAGCCAGGTTAAGCTTAAGGGAGCTAAATTTTCCATAGCATTCATTCTACAATCCTTAAAGCCTGGTGCATAATTGGCGTCCAGAAGATTAGTGTATTGCTTGGACGCCTTGAATTCAGTCACTGCATCTTCCTTTGCCTTGGAAAGAAGAGTACTCAGCTCATTGTTCTTCTTCTGTAGATGATCAAGACAAGTATCTTTTTCCACCACATCAGTTTTCAGCTCCTCAATCAAGTTTTGTAGCTCAGTTGCCTTTTCCTTAGCCTTGGCAGCTACCTCAACCCACTTCTTGGATTCTTCTTTCACCTCCTAAATCCTCGTCTCTAACAAGACCCTCATCTTGTCTAATCTTGTGGCCTGCCTAGACGCTGTAATAAATTTTGACATAGCCCAAAAAAAATATGATGAAAATGAAAGTTAGATGAAAATATATATAAATATATATTTTTTTTTCAAAAAAAAAAAAAAAAAAAACGATTACATACCTTAAAAAGATCGTGAACACAAGAATGTTCAAAATCTTTTAGAGACATGTCATAGCAAGTGTTTATGTCCTCATCTAAAACAGCTTTCTAAAAACGTTCCCAAGCCAGGTCTTCATTTTCAATAATGTTTGAAGGGAGCCATTGTGAAAGCTGGGATGTGGATGGCACAGTCGTCTTGAGCGGAGGAGTCTTAAACGGAGTGGTCTCAATTGGAGTGGACGAGTCCACGTCATATATTTTAACGGGCGGTTGAGACATAGGAAGGTTGGGCTTGACTGTTTGGGACGACCCGTGGTTAGCCTTTTTGCCTCGTCGGTTGGGGAGATTTCCCAAATCAAGGTTTTTAGATAAAGACCTCTTTTTGTCCCCAGCCAATGGACGAGCTTGAGACTGAGCCTCAGAACAACTCTCCTCACCTATAACTTCTTTCTCTTTATTTTCTTTCATTTTTGACATTCCTAAAGCAAAAGGCAATAACAATAAGTGACAAATTATAAATAGATCAGGAAATATGACAGGATGTTCAAACGACCATTAGATGGAGACTTACTTCTTCGCACTGTAACCTTGTGAGCAATAGCCTCGTCTAATGGTTCAGGACCAAGTCCCCACTTGGCAAGACGTCGTAGGGTAACCAAAGAATGAAAATCCCTATCGACGTAAAGACGAGCCCTGTGGATGCGGTTATGGTGAAATTTACTTAAGGAAGGTCGTTTAACACCTGTAAAACAAATAATAAACAAAGGTTAGAAGCAAATAAAAAATAAGATAAAAGAAAGAGAAAGGTGAAAAAGGGGAGGGACGTACTTTCAGGACAAAGGTTCCTTAACTCCCCAAAATAAGGGGCAAAAGGGTCCCTGCCAATGTCCACAGGGTTCCTTGCCCAAAAACTGGAGACAAAGATAAACTCTGTCTTCCAATTCTTGTCAGACGAGGCTAAGGACTTGATTAATCTACAATCTTTACCCCTAGCTGTGAATTGGTAAAAGCCCATGATTGATTTATCTCTGAAGGTTTGTAACAAAAGAGGAACTCGTCTACAGTAAGAGGATGATCCCCTCCAAAGACTTTCCTCCACAAAATTTGCATAGAGATAACTAATCTCCACGCATTAGGGTTGAATTAACATATACCTAAACGTAACCTAACCAGTAACTCTCTAGCAAATGCATTCAAAGGCAACCTAAAACCCTCCAAGAAATAAGCCTCATAGACGCCTACTCCAAAACGAGGATTGTAGCACCATTCTCCACGGACGGGCAACCTAGGGTTAAGCTCATCTAGGATCTGGTACCATGTCCTAAGATTGTTAAGCCTTTGCTCTTTCATTTTGGAATGAATACCTATTGCACAACTATAGACGGTCTCCTCTTTGTCCAAAAGACTAGACGGAGGGACACTGGACGGGGTACTAGCTTGGGAACCAGAGGCTTTGCTAAGTTGTTCTTGGATTACTTCTAAAGGAAGCCTAGGGACACCAAAGGTATATCCCTCGTCTGAAGAACTCTCCTCACTACTATGGCTACTATTACTAGAACCACTATCATTGGTTGTATCATAATACTCGTCTATAGCTTTCTCTGTACTATTACTAGACGAAGAAATAACAGTTTCAGACATTTTTTGGAAACCAAAAACCTAAAGATGAGAAGGAAGAGAATATCTGGCTCTAGACGAGAAAGGACTATGGATGCAGAGAGACTTCTAGACAAGGCTCTAAACAAAGGAAAATTTCAGAAATGTAAAGGGTAGAGGAGGAATTCCACTATTTATAGACAACTGACCTGGGTATTCGAATTAGGATATGACACGTGGCTTACCCCTTGAAAAAATAAATCGACGAAACTGATCACCGATAAAATTATGACACGTGGCACATCTAACTGTAGACAATAAATACACACGTCCAGGGAAATGATGCCAAGCTACACATTCCTTTAGACGATCCATGTGGATGAGGGGGCAACTAATGGTGTTATAAAATATACCAACTCTTAAACTCGTCCATATAGCTCGTCCTAAGGACATGTTGGATGGCATACAGCATATTCGTCCAAGGTAAGCCCATAAGTTGGTTGGACGAGCGCCTTGCTTCCTGAACATGTTGAAGCTAGTTCTGTTTTCCTATTAGGCTACAAACCGTTCCCCCAATAAACGGTTGTGGAAAATAGACCCCAAATAATGTAACTTCCATGGTGGTTATGGAAGTTACCTCTGAATCCTCCGAACTCCACAACAGTAGGAGAAGTAACTGCCTCAGACAAGCACTATATAAGGGCTCTTCTACGGGAAGGTAAGGCATTGAGACACTTCCACACAAATTGGAATTCCAAAAATACTGACTTTACCATCGAAGGATTCTTGACCGGTCCTCCCCGGTCTCCTCTGATTTTGTATTTATCTTTTCAGGACATTCCAAGTAACATTGAGATCATCAACGCCCGAGACATTTAGCCTACTGATTTCCTTGTGTTCATCAGTAGTCATCTTGTGTATTCTCCACTCAAGTATCTTTATATGGAAAGAACTTGCACACCATGCCCAAAACTCTTTCTACAGTCATATCCTCCAAACATAGGAAGTTAAGCCCGAATATCACAGAGCATTAACTCCATATCTCCCCTATAAGGAAATAACCTAGACCCATGGGATCTTGGTCAGCTTTACATCATTATATAAAGCACCAAGCCCCCTCTTCTCCAAGGTACATGAAATTTCCTAACTGTCATACTCATGAGTTGTTGGAGATCATTTATTCACTAATTTAACCTTCAGAGGGTCTTTGGCCAACACTCTACCAATACTCTCTATAAGTTCTTCACCTTTTATTCTTTAGGTACCCCTGTCACAATGTGTCTGAACGATCGACTCACTGACGATTATGTGCATCATCACTCTCGATTACACTTTGCACCCTAAACTTTGAATTTCCATTAATGGTAAATTTAACATTAGGATGCAAAGTGTAACAGGGATTATAGTTTGGGATGCATAACATGCATTCAGAAAAGTTTAGGGTGCAAAGTGTAATATGAGATATAGTTTAGGGTGATAAAGTGTAATTTTTTCTATTTTTTATAATTTTGATAGTTGCAATGAGATGCGAGATAATTTTTTTATAATTCAATAGTTGGAAGATGGAGATTTTCAAATTGTGCTAACCAATTATACTACAAGGCTCTTAGTGATGGAATGGGAGATTTGAACGGTTGGAAAAGTTACATCTTATAAGGGGTACATAAACTAAGAAGTGGCAAAATAAACGGGTCAAATGAAATGGTTTAATTTCCTCTCAATGAGATAATGAAATGGTTTTTGAGATTGGGGCCTTGAATTTTTATTTTTTTAAAAGAGGGGTCTTGAAATTTGGTTGTGAGAATAGAGTAGTTGAGGGAGTGTTTAGGAAGTTACTTAAATTTGTAATTATAGGATATAAAAGTATTGTATACTTTAAATTCTTATTTATAGATGTCAAAATCAATTAATCAGTTTAAAAAATAAAGTCTACTCTTTATAGTAAATATTATAATATGTTTATAGCTTTGGAGTGGCAATTCATGTTTGCATGTCGAGTTCGTGTTGTGTTGTGTCAACTCATGAGTATTCAACCATATAAGGCAAGCCTAAACCAACACATTCATTAAATGGGTCAAAATTCTTCAACCCTAATGACCAGTTTGTTAAACGGGTCAGTTGTGTCAACCCATTTATCCGATTTTATCAAAGGCAAAAAAAAAAAAAAAAGTTTTAACCCAATTGATCTAAACTATGAAAAACTAAACAAGTGTTTTTAATATAAAACTCAGAATTAACGGTAATTGCATCACAAACAATCATTCAAAACTAAGGCATTTATCAGTATCACAAATAATCAATCACAATATGTCAAACAAAATATATCACAACAACTAATAAGTTTATATTTTTATAGGGTATATTGGTCAAATAACAGGTCAAACAGATTATGTGGGTTGGACACAAAAACGACATGCTTATTAAAAAAGTTAATCGTGTAAACCCGAATATGACATGAATCCGTTAAGCTTCAACTCATAACCTGCTTGTAGACATCCAAATTTTATGATGTATTCACAACCGTCTGATTGTTCATGATAAAATATTTATGATCAAATTAATCTCAAATTGATGACGTGGACGATCAGCGAATGAAATCAAGCCACGTGGCAACATCAAATGAAGAAAGCCATATGGCAGCATCAGAAGAAAAGACCTATATAAAAAGTTCTTATTAAATGAAATACCAAATTAAATTCATAATTCAATTCTTAATAAATGCTGAGAGAAAATTCCAAATTAAATACTATTAAGTTGCCTATAAATAGAGGCTTCTCATATGAGAGAATGGAGAACACTTAGAGAGAAAACACTACTGACACTCTGCCAAAATAGAGAGTCATCTCTAAAGTTCACAAGAATTCCATTGTTCATCAAGGCCTATTCCTACTTCTTCAAATCAAAGTGGGGATTCTCCTTTAATCTAGTTTGAGATCAAGCCAACAGCCCTCACATCAAATCAAGCACATTCAACTATTCATTCAACTTGGAGACATCAAAGCACGATTCAAGATCATGCTTCATAGCCCCTTCGGATCGTAACGTTTCTTGGAAATCAAATCAGATGAATTTATTGTACTCTTTCATTGTAAAGATTCATACAGAGGATTGTACTCACTTATATACAAATCAAATACAAGTTGATTATTTGTTACACCATTTCGTGATCGTGTGATTCATCTTTTACGAAAATTGTGTGTACAAATTTCTGGCATGCCCAGTGGGGCCTCTCTGCCTCTCATCTCTTTCTCCATCCTAGAAATCTTCAAGTCTCCAATCCACCAAGTTCAATGGCCTCAAAAAAGTCTCAACTTCCCAAGAATGCTACCAAAAGCGTTAGGGGGTCAACAAGCAGCAGTACTTCCACAGGTCCCATTACTTGAAACAAAGCTAAGACAATAAGGCTCCTCACATCACAAGAAGTGGAGGGAAAAGCTCCTGTGACCAAACTCATAAGTGCCCCAGCCCAGCCAAAGACTGTCATCTCCTTGAGCACTTTGAGGACAAGCAAGCACACTTCCTCTAGGAAGGGAGATTCAGCATTTGTTCTAGAGGACTCAACGATAGGGAGCGAATATCACTATTCTGCATCAGATGCTAGTTCGAGTACTGCTTCACAGTCAGGTTCTTCCCAAGGATCCCCCCGAGAAGTTACTTCATCTATCTTCTCAGAAAATTCTTCTTATACAATAGCTATGGCGGCCATGATGACGGAGACTACCACCATTGATGAAAAGATTACTGAAATGGGACATGTTATAACTAAGCTTACCAAGACTGTGGAGGAGAAAGACCTTCAAATCGCCACACTTATGAACAAGCTTGAGGTTCAGAATCGAGGGGAGTCTAGCAAAGGCCATTCTCACACGCATCAACATACATCCCAAGGAGCTCATACATCTTCTCTAAAGAAGGCTGACGGTCCACAAGGGAGCTCTACCTTAATTTCATCTCTATCGGTCTAGCAGTTGCAGGACATGATAACGAACACCATTCGAGCTCAATATAATGGGGCACCACAAAACTCTTTGATGTATTCAAAACCATACACCAAGAGGATTAACATTTTACAGATGCCTACGGGTTACCAACCTCCTAAGTTTCAATAGTTATACAGGAAAGGGAATCCAAGCAACATATCGCTCATTTCATCGAAACTTGCAATAAAACCGGTACAGATGGGGACTTGCTCATGAAGCAATTTGTGCATACTCTTTGAGGAAATGCCTTCGATTGGTACACGGATCTTGAGCCTGAGTCCGTTGATAGTTGGGAGCAGATAGAAAGGGAATTCTTGAATCGTTTCTACTGTACCTGATGTACCGTAAGCATGCTGTAATTAACCAACATGAAGCAATAGAAAGATGAACTAGTGGTAGACTACATCAATCATTAGCGCTCATTGAGTCTCGACTGCAAAGATCACCTTTTCGAGTCTTCAAGAGTGGCGATGTGCATCCAAGGTATGCACTGGGGGTTGCTTTACATCCTCCAAGGAATCAAACCTCACACATTTGAGGAACTTGCTACCCAAGCCCATGACATGGAGCTTAGCCTGTCTAGCCATGGAGAAAAAGGCTTACCTGTTGACGAGTAGCGTAAAGAGAAGAAAGATACGAGGAGGGTGGATAAGTCTTCCAGATCCATGGTTAAGGAATCTATGGCGATTGTTGTGGAGCCTGTAAAGATCTCCAATAAAGAGAATAAGAGAATGGAGAAAAGGGTCGGTCCAATGCAAGAGCGAGAGAAGTGTCGATTGACTTTAAAGGAGATGGAAGAAAAGACGTATCCGTTTCCAGATGCCGACATTCGAGGCATGCTCAAGGACTTATTAGAGAAGAATGTGATAAAGCTTCTAGAATGCAATCATCCGGAGGAAATGGGGCGTACCAACAACCCAAAACACTGCGTATACCATCGAGTTGTAAGTCACCTTGTGGAAAAATGTTTTGTTTTGAAGGACCTTATCCTAAGGCTTGCAAAGAAGGGTAAAATTCATTTAGACCTAGATGAAATTGTTGAGGTGAATCATGCTACGTTCGCTGTTGGATTCCTAATTTATGTGAAGTCACCAACTCCAACGAAAGTGCGATCCACCTTGCCATCAACATCAAGGGCATATTACAAGCACATTCAATTTGGAATGCTTGAGCCTATGCATACGTCTTGCTTCAACCCTCAAGATGATGATAAAGCTGACAACGAATTGGTAGGTGACGACTAGGGCTGGACTTTTATAACTTACAAGAGATTTCGAAAGTAACATAACCCAAAACCCCATGTTCCTTATGAGAAAAGGGAACTCCAAGCAAGCGATTCAAAAGTTGCTCCCAAGGGGAAAGGGACAAATGATCTAAAGAAACAAAGAAAGGGAGCTCGTTCGAATGAGTTATTGGAAAAGGTAGGCCCCCTGTTGGTCATGCTGCATGAGTTTTTCCCTAAAGGGTTTCTTATAGAGGGCCTAATGACAATCACTTACATGGTCTCTTGCCATGATACTGATGATCAAGAAGACCTCACCGAAAAGGAGAAAAAAGTGAACCTTGAAGAAACCAAAGTAACCAAGGAAGAGGGAAGTGAAACCCATGCCTTAGAAGAAGCAGTTTCTTTATGTGCTCATTGCTATGACAAGATGACATTCGCCGATGAGGATCTCCTATTGGGCTCCAAACCACATAATCAACCACTTTTTGTCTTAGGTTACACATGAGGGGAAAGAGTAAGCTGCATCCTCATAAACGACGGGTCTGCTGTCAACATAATGCCCAAAGGAACAATGAGACGCCTAGGCATATTCATGGAAGAGTTATCCAAAAGTCGACTCATCATCCAGAGCCTCAACCAAGAAGGTCAAAGGGCAATCGGCATGATTTGGTTAAATGTGACTATTGATGAGTTGAAAGCAAGACCTCTCTTCCATGTGATCGATTCGAAGGCTTCTTATAACTTGTTGGTGACAACAGATTTGCAACCATTTATAGCAGCAGAATCTCACTTTGCAAACACCAAGTTTTACTTGGATTGCAACACAACTTCCGATGTACCATAAGAAGAGTCTACAGAAAAGAAAAAGGCAAAACGTAAGGAAGGAGGCGAGCCCCTCACAAAAGGTCCCCAACCTAACTCTGAAGTGAGACAGAAGTTTCGTAAAGAGGAGAAAAAGGCACCCATGGTCTTACGATATGTGCCTACATCTAAACAAAAGGAAGGGCAATCCTCATTCGGGTTGATGACAAAGACTAAGGATAAGTGCAAAAAGTGTCTTCAAGAGGAAGATATCGCTATCCTTAAAAATGATTTCACCTTGCCATTACCAAAGTTAGACCAAGTGGCTTCAACAAAACCCCCACTCAAGGGTTTCACTAGAGCCATGCATAACCTTGTTGAAGAAGATTCATTGCCAGTCAGAAGAACAGAAGAGGGTTTCGATCCTAAAGTAGATAAACTTTTGGCAAAATCAGGCTATGATTTCAAAAACCCTTCACAATTGGAACAACTTTATTCAGATTACGTGGAAGAGAAGTCACATAGGCATAACTCGACCCAAAGCAAATTGAAGCAACAAGGCTATGCGATTGAGATTCCTAGAATCGGGCTGGGGTATTCATCACAAGAGCTAGTTCGAATCTTGACCAAGGGGAAAGGAAAAAAGGCAACATCACAACACATCACCTTTGAAGTTGAGGAGGAGAAGCCAAAGCCTGTGTCAATATCTTCTGTATTTGACCATCTAGGAACATCTGCTCCTCGAGAGTCAGTATTTAATAGATTAAGCATTTCTCTCCCTAAAAAGGAAGGAACCTCACATGCACGTAGGTCGGTATTCGATAGGCTTGGGTCTACAAGTAGCTCAATGAACACCCCACGACCTAAGGAGGGGAGAAGTGGCCTATAGAATAGAAATGGCACCGAAGCTTATAGCCTTATCCCTTCATGCATGAAACATAAGTTAATTGTAGAAGTTAGTACAGGAAACTCCCTTAAAGTAAAGCGGCGGACTATTGTGCACACACGAGAGCTCGAGAAGCAAGTTGACGATAGGGAGGAGGATCACGAGACACTAGTCCTTCCTTCTTGCCACATGATAGCGGAAACCGATTCCAAATCAGACGCATCAGACGATGAACCAAATGAAGCCCCTCGAGCAATAGAAGATAGGGGGCAAACTACTGTAGATGAGCTCAAAGAATTAAACTTAGGGATTGACGAGGAACCTTGCCCAATCTATGTGACTTCGCTTTTGACGCCGGAGGAAGAAAGCAAATACTTTGAGCTTTTAATGGAGTACAAAGATGTTTTCACTTGCACATACAAGGAAATGCTGGGTTTAGACCCAACAATTGCAGTTCATCGATTAGCGATTAAGCAAGGAGCACGCCCAATGAAGCAGGCCCAACGACGCTTTCGACCGGAACTCCTCCCACAAATTGAGGTAGAAGTTAACAAACTCGAGCAGGCAGGATTCATTCAGGAAGTACAATTCCCAATGTGGATTGCAAACATTGTCCTTGTCAAAAAGAAGAATGGACAAATTCAAATTTGTGTTGATTTTCGGGACTTGAATAGAGTGTGCCCAAAGGATGACTTCCCACTTCCAAATACAGAGCTTATGGTTGATGTGACTATTGGTCATGAAGTATTATCATTCATGGATGGCTCATCAGGATACAACCAAATTCGAATGCCACCCAAGGATGAAGAGCTCACCGCTTTTCGAACTCTAAAGGGGATCTACTGTTATAAGGTGAGTCTTGTCTTCTACTATCAAAATTCTGGGGGCATCGATTTTACCAGAGGGGTTATGAGATTGCTTGCCTCTTGCAGCCCTCTTTAGTGACCTTCTAGTCGGCGGTTTTTGATATTTAGACTTGCCATGGAACCAAAACTTCACCCATGAGGCCGTAGTGACCAAGTGCGAACCACCAAGCTCAAGACTCAGGTGATGGAAGGCGACATATAAATGACGACAGCATAAGGGGAGAGATGGTATGTCTTTCGAGTTTGGAACAACCTCTTCGTAAAATGAGCTATACACGGGAAGCCCACCAATTGAATGCTGACAGTTTTTAGACCCCTTCAAACAATTGATTAAACCTAGTTAATTAGCCAAGTTGTTACTTAGTCAGATTAACAAGTCTAGGTTATCACAATAATAAAGATCAAATCATGCAAAGCAGCGGAAAATAAATAACACACGATATGATCACCCAGGAAACCAAACCGGTAAAAACCTGGGGAGGATTTGACCTAGCTATCCTCAAGGTAAACTTGAATCCACTATCAGAAAGAATCGAAATTCATACAAAAGGACTTACAAGCACCCCCGCTCGACTTCCTAATGCTACCAACCAGTAGAACTTACTGACACGACCACGTGCAAGCTCCGAATCCACATACTCCTTCTTTCTTGGATTCCCACCAGCTACAAGCACCCCCGCTTGTGTATTCTTTAAGCTTTAATGGCAGCAACTGTTTTGATCATCAAGGTTTAGAGAATGTCTCTTCCTTGAAAACCCTAAGTTTGTGTAAAGGAAAGCTCCTCTAGATCTCACAAGAGATTTACACAAACCGCAATATGAGCAACACTAAAATGTGGTTAGGGTTTGCCTTTTATACTTAGGACAAATAAGAAACCCTAAAAAAAGTTTTAAACACATAGGACTGAGTTGGACGAATCTGCAGAAAAGCAATTTGCCCGACGTTCGATCGGTCGAGCCTAAGCTTCGATCGATCGAGCCAGGCCGAAAGCCACACTGCTTTCTGCTTTACACTCGATTCCAAATTTACATTTACATACAACTTTGAGCTAGTTTTAAACACTTCTAAACACATTGTTTTGATCATGATTTGCCAACATTACACATTAGAGTTCTAAAATACATAAAGTCCTAAACTTTAGAACCTAACAAATGCAAGTCCCATAAGCTAATGGAGACCTCTCCTACAGACGTGTGCAATGTGTTCGTAGCTGCACACCAACTCTCTAGGAAGGCTTGCAGGACATGGGTGTTTCGATCATATATGCATAATGATGCAAGTAATGGCTCATAAAGATTGCCATCACTTAAGACTTTAGTATTGTGGCTCAATATGTCTTCTAGCCACTCCCAATATTTAGGGAGGTAGGAAAACTCACCCCTATATTAGAGTGGAGGAGTCTTGGAAGAAGGTATGGCCCATTGCACTTTTCCCACACTTATCCGACAACCAAGGAGAGGAAATGGATTGATGCGGTCTGTGGTTGAGTGAAGGTTGGAGGCCAAAGAAAATGTCCTCAAAACGACATGCGAATCCTTTCTAGTCGGGTCGTGTAGTTCGTGAGATGACTCGACCCACCATTGAGATAGACTCGGAGGACGAGGAATGGCAGTAGACAAGGATGAAGGGACACTTCTACCAAGTGGATGGACTTTCAAGATGATGCCTTTCTCCAGGGGTTCGTTTGTAAAGCGCAAGAGAGTGATGGATTGATCATTGAGAGTCCTTGATGAGTCATGAAAGATGACCATGATGGAGCGCACTTGATTGCAGCCACTTGGAGAAGACGAAGCGCGTAGAGGTCACGACTTGAGCAAACGCAAAAGAGTCACAATTTGAGCAAAGGGTTGACACACCTAACAACAAACCAAAGAAAATGAGGAATAACTTATTAATTCAAATGCTCTGTACTAATAATTTTTTTTTTTTTTAAAGGACACGTGAATTAATGGCTTATTAGAAGATGGGCATGTGGCATTGAGATTCAAAACCATGGGCAAGCCATTCATTCAAAATAAACATTCAAGCACCTAAACATCGGAGGTACGTGATCATGTTGAAATAGCTATATGTGCATGTAAAGAAAAAGACAAGTGGAAGTTTGCATGTTGTCTACTAAGTGTAAAGATCATGTGTACCGTGGCTTATTAACCATTAAATATAGCATTCAAGTTCAAAACCACAAAGAAGCCACCATGCTTCTCGTGAAATTAAAGCGTGGGACGTGTCAATAATATGGCATAAGCTATTACATGCAAAACTATAGAAATCACTAAAGTGGGGCCGTCTCTCTTATAGAAGTGGGGTCAATGAACAAGCAAATATTTCTTGGTACCAAGTGGGACACACAGAACTAGTGCATGTTCATTGCTTTCGGGAGCGTCACAAACATTGCGACAGTTTAAGCTCCGCAAATACATGGAGTTGGAGTACCTAAAGTCAAAAGGCTCAGTGTCACGGCTTAGAGAGGACAGCTGATAGTCGCAAGACGACGGCTGTGGGAATGATGTGCGGACAAAGCTTTCGTACTGATCACCACGAAACGAAGGCAGGAGCAAAGGCAGTGAGGAGAATGTGCTGACGGAACTCTCGCGCTGATGGTTGCAAGACAAAGGCAGTCAGAAGGATACACTGACGAAGCTCTCGCAATGATGGAAGGATGCGCCAACAAAGCTCTCGCACTACCAGAGCAATGGTGAAGGCAGTCAGAAGGGTGCACCGACGATGCTCTCGCACTAATAGAAGGATGCACCGACGAAGCTCTTGCACTAATGATCGCGGGACGAAGGCAATGGCGAAGACAGTCAAAAGGATGCGCCGACGATGCTCTCGCACTAATGGAAGGATGCGTCGACGAAGCTCTCACACTAATGGCCGCAAGACGAAGGCAGTGAGAAGGTTGCGCAGATGAAGCACTCACACCAATGGTCGCGAGACAATGGGCAGTGAAATGGATGCGCTGATGAAGCTTACAAACCCGAAGTCCAGAGGTGACAAGAGGACCGCTGTTGCTCGAATCCGTCGGACGCTGAGACAAGAAGGACAGGAGGCTAACTCGCTTGAAATTTATGCTTGGCTCACGCAATGCCAACTTCTATGACCTGCATAGAGTAAATCAAGTCATTCAGCACAAAATAATAATAAAGCAAATACAAAGACAAGCACAAGGAAGAATGCAAAATGAGGAAGAATGCCAGCTACGGCTAAAAAAAAAAAAAAAACAGCGCTCAATTGCCTCTAACCCATAAAACATCACCTCCTTTTATAGAGGTGGCACTCGCAAGAAGCCCTA
Source organism: Quercus lobata (assembly GCF_001633185.2). Lineage (NCBI taxonomy): Eukaryota > Viridiplantae > Streptophyta > Magnoliopsida > Fagales > Fagaceae > Quercus > Quercus lobata. The sequence continues at coordinate 27,033,425 of NC_044913.1, forward strand.
GTGATTCGCAATAGTGTGGCTAAAGAAAACACAATTGCAGCACCGACTTGCCTAACAAAACTAAGATGGGCTTGCACTCCAAAGAGGATGACCCTTGTGTGTGACCAGGCCCGTGAAAGTGAAACCCCAGTGTAAAAAATAAAAAAAATGTGCAACCAAAAGACGTCTTGGATGGCAAAGCTGTAATATACAACATTGAAATGAAAGAAGCCCAGATTTCACTTGGATAAAAGCCTTGTGTACCCGTAAAACCGAGTCCATTATAAAAATAAATAAATAAAATGAAAGAATACTTCAAGCCTCATCTTCCTTGTATCAGAAAGACGCAAAGCCGAATCTTGAAGTGGAGGCATTTGTAGACATCAAAATTTTATGATGTATTCACAACCGTCCAATTGTTCATGATAAAATATTTGTAATCAAATTAATCTCAAATTGATGACGTGGACGATCAGCGAATGAAATCAAGTCACATGGCAACATCAAATGAAGAAAGCCATATGGCAGCGTCAGAATAAAAACCTATATGGAAAGTTCTTATTAAATGAAATACCGAATTAAATTCATAATTCAACTCTCAATAAATGCTGAGAGAAAATTCCAAATTAAATACTATTGAGTTGCCTATAAATAAATGCTTCTCTTATGAGAAAATGGAAAACACTTAGAGAGAAAACACTACTGACACTGCCAAAATAGAGAGTCATTTCTAAAGTTCACAAGAAATCCATTGTTCATCAAGGCCTATTCCTACTTCTTCAAATCAAAGTGGGGATTCTCCTTTAATCTAGTTCGAGATCAAGCCAACGGCCTTCGCATCAAATCAAGCACATTCAACTATTCATTCAACTTGGAGACATCAAAGCATGATTCAAGATCAAGCTTCATAGCCCATTCGGATCGTAATGTTTCTTGGAGATCGAATCAGAGGAATTTATTGTACTCTTTCATTGTAAAGATTCATACAGAGGATTGTACTCACATATATACAAATCAAATATAAGTTGATTATTTGTTACACCATTTTGTAATCGTGTGATTCATCTTTACGAAAATTGTGTGTACACTGCTAACCTTGTGTCGTGTTGTATCATGCCACCCCTATTATAGTTTCCTAGAAATGTTGAAAAATGACACGCTTATAAATTTAGATTAGTAAAGCAATTTCACTCAATATTCGGAAACCAATACTAGGAAATAAAATTATAAAATATGAATTAAAAAAATCAAGCTTCAAAGTATTAAAAAAACATTGTGGGAAAAGGCAAATATTATACAACAAAATGTGTTATATATAAGTCTTAAAAAAAAAGTAAAAATTATTTCAAATGAAATTGCAAAGTATTCATGCATTACACAAAACATTATCTTGTTTGCCTATAAAACAAAGACATCGTGACTTCTTTAACAAAGTATTAAATATATATATATATATATATATAACAATATAATATAATTGCTCAAATAGGATTTGATAGGAAAATTAATGTTCATAAATTAAAATTTAAACTTGGACATAAGTACGATGCTTGTTAAGTCCATATGTTTTAGTGTTGGCAAACTGTAACAAATGTATCAATTTGTGAGTAATTCTTAGGTACTCTTGGAGTACGAAGAATGGTGCTCCCCCCCTCTCATATTCACGGTGGGGTACACTCATTAAATTATGGTGGGATCCACTATGAATGTGAGAGGAAGGAGCATCATTTCTCCATGTTCCAAGAGTACCTAAGAATTTTTTGAGTCAAATTATGTATTTTATTGTGTCTTAAAATGGTAATTGAAGGTCAATGAAGACATAAAAAATTGCTCAAGAATAGCTTAAGAAAAGTAGAGTTCCTATAGGCATAACTCCAATCTCAATTCTTCTCGATCAATCCATCCTTGAATAGTACACTTTTTGTCTCCTAGATTCCAGACTTGATTCGATCTTGATCTATTGAACATTAACTGCAATCTCAACTCCTTTTGACCCCCTTCAACTCCTACCTGACTCCTCTTAATCTATTGAGACTGCATACATCAACAAAAATCAGCAACATAAAAAAGCATATAACTTGTCCATTTCAAGCCTTATTTGGGCCCTGTTTGTCGCATTATAAAAGGGATATTATAAACTATCCCCTATAAAGAATTTTTAGAGGGAGGAAAAAAACACTATGTTTGTGCGGCTATGGTTATGTAACCAAGATTATCTCAAATTCACCATTCCAGAAAAGTTTCATGTAGATATGAACATTAGTTGGTGAACAAGCTGAAGTCATAGCTCCAACCACATATTTGTTTTTGTGAAGAAAACCTTCAAAAGGTTCTTGAAGTCGGTGGTGTTTTCGATTGTGATCACATATGCGTCATCCATGAAGGCAGTCTTTATAGTTGAAGAGTCTAGACATTCTAGTGTAGTGAAAGGCTTTCTATGTAAGTTGTCAATAGGTCAATGGAGTCTAGTAAAAGATTTTTGCCAAGATTGTAAAACTTCTCTTGCTATAGTGGATTTGCTTCATTGGGAAAATTTTCCCTTAGTGATATTTACTTTAGGACAAGTTATTCCATTAGTTTTCCTTGAGTTATCATCTTTGTATGTTTTGTATTTTATGTTGTTTTTACTTTTGCACAAAATTGGTGTTTATTTGCATTAACCGGATTGCTTAGTTCATACATCCATTAACAATGCTAAATAAATGCATTTATTTACTTGCACATTTAAATTTTCCATTTTTCAAGCTTTAACATGTGATGATTTCCACAATCTACTCACAACCAACACCACATGGCAAGTCAACAATTGTTTCCGCATCAAATTTTATGAGCCTGTGTATGCCACGTGATAAGGAGTTTAAATATGAAATGAAATAAATGCATGTATTTAATTTTGTATTTACGGGGAAAAAGTCCATATTTATGAGAATTAAATGTTTTGTCATGGATGACAATTTTGCCCTACCCTACTTGACCTGCCCTTCCCCGCTTAATCCCGTACCACTGTACGGGTTTTCCTCACCCCGCAAAGGTGGTGGTGTGAGGTTTTAGCCACACACCACGAGTTGGGTGGGGATAGGTTTAGACTTTTTAGATCCAGCCCGCACCGCCCTACGTTGATAAGAGTTATAATTGTAAATTTTTCATACCCCAAAACCCTACTATTTAAACAAACAAATCAATATTAGTTTATTTTATTTTACCCAACATGACTCTTTACCTCTCTTTTCTCTCTAGTAAGGTTGGAAATAAGGGACCAATCTTGAACTCTTGTACATTACTAACTTTTGATTTTTTAACGTTTTCTTTTGTCTTTATTAGAAACAAATTTGTATACTATTGAATCATTGATTCCATTCAATGTTCTTGTCATCATAGATTTTTTCATGAACAAAATAATGTGCTTTCCATTTGTAATTCTCTGTGGCTATGCAACCAATTATTGTCTTTTGAAATAGACTTAACGTTCATATGAATATATCATGTTGACAATAGCAAAAAAAATAAAAAAAAATAAAATTTTATTGTTGTGTGTTAGGGACTAAGTATCCAGTAAGATAGATTTCATTTTCAACTGAAATTTGAGTATGATATTGCTTTGAACATTCGTTGCCTCAAATATTCGGCTTGAAAGTTTAAAACTCATTAGTTCATTTTATTCATGTGATTTTTCTCTCCCATTATTTTATATTATCTTTGTTTGAGATATATAGTTTGTCCATTACTAAGTTGCTAAACTAATATCAAGAAAAAAAAAATCATATGAAAACATTGGTAACTTTAATCCATCTGCACCTATTGGCATCAATCAATTTCCATTGATGGTAGATGAAGATAATGCAACCCCATTATCACCTCTGTTGGATAGGCCAAAGATGTCTAGTCTAACAATGAGATAATTGAAGAAGAGGGGAAGTACAAATCAATTTTTTGGAATCATTTTAAGAGAAGGAAAGTTGATGGGAAAGACAAAGCTGAGTGCAATTATTGTTTGAAATTGTTAGTATAGGGATCCAATTATGGCACTAAACATTTGCATAACCACATGAAAATATGTTGAAGGAGAAAGTTTCAAGACATTAGGAATATGAAACAAAATATTTGGCGAGGGATCAAAATTAAGTGGATTCAACAATGGGTGTGAATGCTTATCATTTTGATCAAAATGTATCAAGAAATTAACTTGCTCGTATGATCATCTTGCATAAGTATCCCCTTTCTATATTTGACCACATTGATTTTAGAAGATATTCAACTTCTCTTCAGCCATTGTTCAAGATGGTTTCTAGTGATAGGGCAAAAATGTATTGACCTCTTGCAAATTAATTAATTAATTACCCAAGTTAATTAATTAGGTTCAAATTACATGCAATAGCGTGGTAATACAAACAAATCACCAAATAACTAAGTGCAGTGGAAAATAAATTTAACACGGTGATTTGTTTACAAATGGGGAAAACCTCCAAGGCAAAACCCCATCGGGTGATTTTATGGTTACCACTCCCAAGAATCAACTATCATCGATCACAAGCGGTTACAAGTATAAAGAATCTTACCAAACCCTATGGCTTATCCCGAAATATCAACCTACAGTTGAACCCTTACCTCAATATCCAATTAGACTTGTATTATAACGGCAATCTTTCCATTCAATGCACGAATCCCAATATGTGACTAACCAATGATGCACGGATCCCATTACGTGACTAACTCCTTTGCATGAATCCCAGTACGTGACTAACTCCATAACAACCCTTTGATTGATGTAGTTGATTTGCAACAGCTTCACATAGAAACACTAATAAGACCTTCAATGATGGTGTGAGAGACTTTGCTTGATTACAGAACTCAAATGCGTACAAGGAACGTAGCAAGAACTTTTTCTTCTGTAGGAGGAGGCTAGGGTTTCAAAAAGAAAACCTTATGAAGCTCTATAGGATTAGGTTTTCATTTTTCCACCTACTTGTTTAAATAATAGCTCAATGGGCTCTCCTATTCCAAATAGGTATACACAAACCTTGGGCTTTCCTAGTCCAATAAGGATTATACAAACTCATAAACAAATAATCTTTTAGAATAAAAGCATTGTTGGCTATAGTCTGAATCTCGTAAGCTCGATAGATCGAGACCTGTGTCGAGTTTTAATGAATCTCAACAGATCGAGCTTTTGTCGAGGAAGTATCAAGACCTGCAGATTGCACTTTTCTTGAGCAGTTCTTGAGTAATCTTCATGTCTTCAATGTAACCACTTGTAATGATTATCTTAAACCTACTTAGATTTACTCAGGCTGTGTTTGGTTTATGTAAAATATTTTTCGGAAATGCTATTTTCGGGAAAGGAAAATATTTTCAAGTGTTTGGTTGCATTCCAAAAAATGCTTTGGAAAATATTTTCTAGTGTTTGGTTGTGTTGCTGAAAATAATATAGAAAACACATTTTCTTCTTGTTCCTCACATTTTCTCAGCTTCCAAACAAATATATATATATATATATATATAAAATACCATTTCTCAATAGATAAACACAGAAACAAAACCCAACCAAAAAAAATTCATCAAATCCGGTCAAATCTGGTCAAATTCATCAAAACCCAACCATTTCTCAATTGCGATCTTAGTGCGATCGGTGCCGTCTCGGTGCGATCCTAGGGTGCGATCTCGGCGAAGTCGAATGTGTGATCTGGGCTTTGGGTTTGCAGGCGAAGTCGAAGGGTGCGATCTGGGTGCGATTTGAAGTCGAAGTCGAACGGCGAAGTCGAAAGGTGCGATTCAAAGTCGAAGTCAAACGACGAAGTCGAAGGGTACGAAGTCGAAGGGCTCTAGGCTCTAGGTTCGATCTCTCTCTGGGTGCGATCTCTCTGGCCGGAGCTTGGTTGGCCAGAGGGGTATGCTCTCTCCCTCTCTCTCTCTCTCTCTTTGTCTGTGTTTTCCGAAATCCATTTGAAGGTAAAATAGCAATTGAAATTGATTTCCGGCTTGAGAGGAGAATTTTCGGTCAAAGCTGAAATTAATTTCCGTTGACCCTATTTTCCTGTGCTTACCAAACACACATTTTTACGGAAAACTATTTTCGGAAGTGGTTTGAAACCAAAACAAACGCAGCCTCAATTACAAGTAAAATGCGTTTTGTTAAAGGATATGTCAATTACATAAAAATATGTCCCTTACATCTAGGAATACAATCAAGGACATTTTGAACATCTATGATAATGAAAGTGAGAAATCAAAACATGAAATTGATATGAATCAGGTAGAATTACTATTACCATTGATATGTAGTCTTTACAAAGCAAAAGGCGAGGGTTTATGGTTGTAACAACACATTTCATCCATTGTTTTTAGAGATTATAAAGATAAGTTATGTGGTACTTTTTTTAAAAGTATATATATTCATTCTTCTGTTTTAATTAAATTCTTTTCAAATGTTTTGTGAACTTATTTCATTGTTAGTTCTAATTATTTAAATTTCTCATTTCAGGTTTATTTATGTGATATCTTCGCGTACAAAAGAAGTGATTTCTAGTGTCCTAGATACTTTATTGGAATGGAATATTGATAAGAAGTTAACTACTGTGATTATGGACAATTGCAATACTAATGATGCAATTATAAAAATTATCTTAGACAAACTTCAACGTGTACACTTATTATGCGTGGATTAATGTTGCATATGCGTTATGCAACACATGTTCTTAATTTGATTGTTCAGGATGGTTTGGATATAATTGGATCGTGCAATGAGAAGGTTTGTGAAAGTGTGAGATTTTGGACTACATCAACAAAGAGAAGGCAGAAGTTTGAAGAGACAGCTTGATAGGCACATGTAGAATGTGTGAAAGAACTAGCTCTTGATTATAAGACTTGTTGGAACTCTATCTATTTCATGCTTTCTATTGCTATAAAATATCAAAAATTCAAAATGTCTTTTATTGATTGAATATATGTGAGTTATCTTATAAGTGCATTCCAATAGAGGAAGAATAAGAGATGGCAAGTAGTATGTGTGAGAGATTGGCAGTGTTTCAAAAGGTTACAAAGCTATTCTTGAGTACCTTATACACTACAACTAATCTTTTATTTTTTAAGGTGTGTGAAATAAAAATAACTTTGAATTCTTGGTTTACAAGCTCAAGTGATGTGATTAGGAGTATGACATTTAAATGTTGGAAAATTTTTATTGTTATTGGAATGTGATTCATGGTGTTCTGGCTGTGGCAGCCATTTTAGACCTAAGATATGAGATTAAATTGTGAAAATGTTATTTTTCAATATTTTATGGTGATTAAACCAATAAAAAATTCAAAGGGTTAGAGATACTTGTTATGAAATGATATGTGACAATAGCTCTAGGAGAATGGGTAGAGAAGGTACTCGTGGCCCTTGTTTAGGTGAGAATCCACAAGTTGATGACTCCCTTATGGACTTTGAAAGATATCTCAGTCATAAAAAAGGGGTGAAAATATTAATTTAGAGTTAGACCATTACCTTAAGGATGATCTAATGCCAAGAACTATGAATTTTGATATTTTGGCAAGGTGGAAATCTAATGGGCCTAAGTATCCTTTGTTGCAATGTATTGCAAGGCATATCCTTGTCATTCCAATGTCAACTATTGCCTAGAAGTCATCATTTAGCACAAGTGGTTGATTGTTATGTCCACATCATAGTAAACTTCATCAAAAGACTATGGAGGCATTGATGTGTGGTCAAAATTAGTTATGGGATGAAATCAAAGGTAATTTATATATACTATAAAACTAAAGAGGTTGACTTTTTGTTGACCTCATTATATGTTAACACATCATATTTGGAGTACTCACAAATTTCTACGTTATCAAATTTATTTAATTAATTTTTTAATACCTATATTTGCTAACCCGCTCTCCTCAATACTTCTACATGCTTTTTTTCTTTTTCTATCTATCTATGATTGACGATTGTCTCAGTCTTAGCCCTCTTCCCTTTGTTTCTGTTTCTCCTAACTTCTCCTTAGTACAATACAAACTCTTCCCTTTCACTCAAACCTAGTCCAACCTCGCACACTCCAATCGCCCAAGTTGCAGATACATCCCCAATTCGATAGAGAGGCATTACGATCGTCAAGGAGCTCTTTGAGACGGATAGGGGTGTGCAGAAAACCCACCAACCTGCCAAACCTAACCTGACCCAACCCGACCTGTTGGATTGGGTCGGTTTTTAGGGCTTGGTGGGTTGGGTTGGGTTACAAATTTTTTTTTTAATAGAGGGTCGGGTTGGGTTTGGGTCATAAAATTATAAACCCGCTAGACCTGACCCAACCCGACCCACCCATATTTAATATATATTATATATTTAATAATTTTTTTTAAAAAAAACCAGCTATAGGGCACTTCGGTTCCACCTATCATATATATATATATATAATAATAATAATTTTTTTAAAAAACCAACTGTCCAGCACTTCCTTGGTTTCCTCCTATTATATATAACATCCTATTAGTTCACAATCACACAAATGATAAACCTAATGTGCCGCCTCCCTCTTCCCCTCCCCTCTCAGTTTCTCACACAGTCACACTTCACTCCTATTTGAACTCTAACACTCTCTCCCTCTGTTGAGCCACTATCGTCTATCAGCTATCATCACCACCTCGACGGTGGTTCTATCTTTCCGGTGGTAGCTATCTCTTCCAGTGTTAGGTAAAGTTTCTCAATGTTTTCTCTCTCTCACTCACTCTATCTATTTATCTCTCTTACTGGGGTGGATCAATGTTTAGCTTTTGCTTTGTTGATTTCTTAGTTTTCTTTTGGCTGATTTTTAAATGTTTTGTCTTTGTCTCAATCTACAAGTGTATTTCTTATTCTACAATATTTTCTCTTGTCGACTTGCTATGTACCTTTCTCTCTATCTTGCTTTGCAGGTTTGTCTTTGTCTTGCCCTCTCCGTATTGTTTTTACTATTGTTGTTTAGTCATTAGTGTTGTTTGCCTTTAAGGAGTTACATTAAACTAATCTTTGGGGTTTTTTTTGAAAAAAATATATATTTATATTTATAGATGGCATCTGAAACTCAATGCGGCATAAATGAGGTTCCTGTGGCACCCACTCCCACAAATGAGGCTCCTCAAATGGCAGTAACAGACACTAGTGCTGCTACCTCAAATCTCCCTCCCATAGAAGCAGAAGGTATAAAAAAACCTAACCAAACATCATATGTATGGGGTCACTTCATCTTATTAGAAGGTGAGAGAGTTGAATGTAAGTATTGTGGCAAAACTTATGCTACTAGGTCAAAAACTTATGGCACTACTAACTTAAGAACTCATTTGGAAGCTCGATGTAAAAAATATCCTTATGGTAAGAATAAGAAGGAGGATAAGACTCAAATGACTTTAGCCTTCAGACCTAAAAAGAGTGATGATGTGGAGGGTGCTAATAGTAATAGTCTTATTGTTGTAAGCTACAATGAGAGCATGTAGGGAAGCACTCACTAGGATGATTATTGTGGATGAATTGCCATTTAAATTTGTTGAGCATGAAGGGTTTAGGTACTATAGTAATGTGTTGCAGCTTAAGTTCACTGTCCCAACTCGCACTACTGTTGCGAGAGATTGCATAAGAATTTATTCAATAGAGAGGGATAGTTTGAAAATATTTTTGGAGAAATCTACTCAAAGCATTTCCCTCACCACTGACACTTGGACTTCAATCCAAAATATTAATTACATGTGCCTTACTGCTCATTTCATTGATGATGATTGGCAACATTGCAAAAGGATTTTAAATTTTCGTCAAGTCCCTAATCATAAAGGTGAAACCATTGGAAAGGTGGTGGAGTCATTGTTGCTTAGTTAAGGCATTGATAAAATTTTCACCATCACAGTTGACAATGCAGCCTCTAACAGTGGGACCGTAACCTACTTGAATAGGATAACTAAAGAGTGGGGTGTTTCTATCTTGGGTGGTGAGTTTATGCACATGAGATGTTGTGCACACATTGTGAACCTTATTGTGATGGAAGGTTTGAAAAGCCTTCATGAGTCAATTGTCAAAGTCTGTAATGTGGTAAAGTATGTGAGGTCCTCTCCATCTAGGTATGATAAGTTCAAAGCATGTGTGGAAAAAGTAAAGATTGCTAGCAAGGGTTGTGTATGTCTTGATGTTCTAACTAGATGGAACTCGACCTACATGATGCTAGAGAATGTAGAAAAATTTCAAAGCGCATTTGAAAGATTACGTGTTAATGATGCACAATATATTCGTTACTTCTTGGATGATGGAAGTGGGAAAAAAAATATTAGGACCACCTGATTTTGAGGATTGGGAAAATGTAAAGGTGTTTGTGAAATTTTTGAAGTTGTTTTATGAAGTTACATTACGATTTTCTAGTTCTCTATATGTCACATCTAATGTATTTTTTCATGAACTTGTGTGATGAATTGACAAACTTGTGTGAAAGTGAAGATCCTCTTTGAGTATGATGGCAAGGGATATGCATGAGAAATTTGATAAGTATTGGGGGGACGTTGAGAAGCTTAATTTGATAATGTTTGTCACTATTGTACTAGACTTGAGGTACAAGTTGAGGTTTGTAAATTTTTGGTTTACCAAATGGAATCTAGGAGCAGTGGCAGAGAACATGACAAAAAAGTTAAAAAAGGCTCTTGTTCGTATGTATGAGCACTATTTTAACTGTGATGGGTATTCAAATGGGCAAGGTCAAGATGGCTCTTCTACAAACAATGTTGAGACTAGACTTGTGCAAGATCCCCATGCATTGGTGAAATCTATTTATAAGATGCATTTGGCAGCGGATAGTTTGGAAAGCAAATCAGAGGTGGAAAGATATTTGGCTGATTGTGTGGAAGAAGATTTTCCAAATTTTTGTATTTTGAATTGGTGGAAGGTGAATTCCTCAAAATATCGGCTTCTCTCAAAAGTAGCTCATGATGTGTTAGCCATTCCTCTCTCTACAGTTGCCTCTGAGTCCGCGTTTAGTACTGGGGGTCGTGTGTTGGATCCATTTCGAAACTCTTTGTTGCCTAACACAGTTGAAATGCTGATTTGTGCTCAGAATTGGTTAAGAGCTACTGATATAATTGATCTTCAAGAATCAATGGAAGAAGTTGAATCCTATGAGGGTCTTAAGTCAGGTAATTTTTCAACAAAGTAATTTTTTATGATTGTAATTTTTTAATTGTTATATAAGCCTTTTGGGTTTTGAAATTCCACTATATAATTTATTGTCTTTTTTTTTTTTCCCCCTCAGTGTTTGCATCTCAAGGCACCATAACAATGGAAGAGGAAGATTAGTTGGAAATTGGAATGCTGGATAGCTTGGATATTTTGGTTCTTAGTGGGACTAGTATAGAACTCTTTTGAAATCCCCTCATAGAACTAGTTCTGTATATTTTGTTTATAAACTTAGTTTGATATATTTTATTTATTACTGAGTTAGGAACTTAGGATACTAGTTCTGTATATTTTGTTTACCGACTCAGTTACATATATTTTGTTTATAACTGAGTCAGGAACTTAGGACACTAGTTCAATAGTTCATATATTTTTTTTTTATCAACTTAGTTAGATATATTTTGTTTATAACTAAGTTAGGAATTCATCTATATTTTGTTTATAAGTGAATTAAGATACTAGTTTATTTATATTTTGTTTATCAACTCAGTTGGATACTTAGACATATTTTGTTTACAACTGAGTTGGAATATTAGTTTATATATTAATATATATTTTGTTTATCAACTCAGGTGGCAAGTGTGATATATTTTTTTCTGCTTAATTTAATAATAATAGTAATAAAAAAAAAAATTGTCTAACCCATGGGTTCAACCTGACCCAACCCGACCCATGTGGGTTGGGTTGGACTTATGTGATGGGTTGGGTTGGGTTGATTTTTTTTTTACCCACCATGGTGGGTTGGGTCAAAAAATCCCCTCAACCCGACCCATGCACACCCCTAGAGACGGATTTGCTAGATGGGGTAATGGACTAACAATGGTGTTCATGGGTTGCAAAAGACATCATAGCTATATCAATCATTACTCTCTCAAAATTGTTGTCATCTCCCGACTCCAATTCCTTAAGTTGCACAAAGCTAAAAATAATCCCAGTCCACGGTGTGCGTTGCCTTCATCTCCGCTACCCTATTGATTTTTATTTCTATGAAACTAGGTCTCCAAGACATTGTATCCCATTCACCTCAAGAACCACTCCCCTCCATGTTGTTGAGTTGACATAGATTAATTTGGTTGCATTTTGGTTAGGATTTTCAATCTTTTATATTTGTTAGAGTTTATCTACTTCTACTTGAGTAAAGATGTCCCCCCCCCCCAAAATTTACTTTCATGTATCAATTTGTTTCTAATTTGAAGATTCTATTATTCTAAATTTTTTGTAGGTAGGGCTATCCAGTGGGTCAAAGACTCGACCAAACTGACCGGATCTGATCGACTCGATGTCCAGTAGGTGGACTCGAAGCCCAGGTCAGTCAGATTCGGGTCTTCTACTAATAAAAACCGAATATTTGGTTCAAGTAGCAAGTTAAGGGATTTAAAACCCATATAACCCGACCCGATCGAAGATTTTAGATTTTGAAAAAAAAAAAAATTTATTTTTTCGGTTCTTTCTAGGTGAAAATGTGAATATTGAAGTGATAAGACTAAAGCACTGACTTATAAAGACTTACACGCTAACTAAAACTTACACGACAAAGCCAAAATAAAATCAGAATGGTAAAATTTCAAATCAGTTTCAAATTCTTCAAAGTTTAGATGTCTCCAAAGTTCCACTTCCCCATGACCACATATTTTAGCCTCTCATCTCACTCTCTCAAAATCTTATTCTCCATTCTCTCACTCTTTACTCTCTCTAGTCTCTCACTCTCCACTCCACACTTTCCACACTCCTCTCCAATCCCTAGCTGCTATTGTCGCTACCTCATCACTACACCGTGACACCACTTCTTTCTTGCCTCACTTTCTTTCCACCTTGGGTTAAGTCTTCTCAACCTCTCAATCTTAACTTCTCAGTCTCATGTATATTTTCTTCCTTTTTCATCCCTCTTTTTCTCTATTTTGATTTTTGAGATATGGGTTTATCATCTTGTTCAAATTATTTAAAACTTAAAGATCATAGTTATGAGAAATTGCTTAACCACAAAGTTGCATGTGCTTGATTCCACTACAAAACATAATATCCAGTATATTTCATTGAAGAGGATTATAGTTGTAAATTGTAATGACTAGTCAGTGTAGTTACTCTCTCTATGCTTTTCTATTTGATTCTAAGATTAGGGGACCAAAACTGACCATGAGATTGGATTCAAATATGAAACCCTAACTGTTTTGATTTGATTTGTTGGGCCAAAGATTTGAGTTATCACTTTTTAAAGATGAACCCTTAATTTAAAAAGATGAAATCCTAACATATTTTTATTTTGTTTATCAGATTGCATTTTATTGCTCATTTGTTTGATTCATTTTGTTTTCCTAACTTAAAAAATTTTAACCCTAATTTTATATAGGAGTTGAAAGTTGTATAAGTAGGCTACTCTTTTTGCTTCCTCTTCAAGTTCGAATCCTTAACAGCTAAGGGTTCTCAAAGATATCATTTCTCTTTTGTTGTTTCTCCTTTAACATGTTATTGTTGTTTGTTTGTTACTTTTGTAGTTGTTTTTGTTGTTGCTTTGACCTGTTGTTGTGTCACTTGTGTGTGTGTGTTCTTGTTACTGGATTAGTAGTTTCATTGTTATGGTAGTTTGCTAATGCTTAAATTTGATGTCTTTACATTATGGAACCCTCTAGTGATGCACCCCACTGCCAAACATCACCTTACTGCCCCAGCTGAACTTGTTGCCCAACCTGAACCTGCTGCCACTCCAACTAATGTCGAGTTTCCCCCACTTCCCCCTAAAGGTAAAGGCAAGGTGAGTGAGAAAGCTGCTGGTTGTGGTAATAATAAGAAAAAGTCTACTGCTTGGTTTCATTTTGGAAAAATACAAATTAGTGAGGGTCATTTTAAGGTTATTTGCAATTATTTCCAAAAAGAACTTATTTTGCTAATAGTAAGGGGCATGGTACTACTAATTTATTGAATTATATGTCAAATTGTGTTAAGAACCTCAATAGAAATGCACTTGAAGGGCAACAAACTTTAGCATTTGAACCCAACATGGATGGGGAGGAAGAATTTCAGCTTATACCAACAGTCTTTATTGTTGAGGCTTGTAGAAAGGCACTCGCTGAGATGATTATAATAGATGAATTGCCTTGTAGGTTTGTTGAAGGATATGGGTTTCAAAGATTTTTAATAACCTTTCAACCTAAGTTATGTATTAAGGATATCCCATCTCGTTAAACTGTGATTAGGGATGTGATTGGCATTTATGGTGTTAAGAAAGAGAAACTGAAGGGTCGTAAGGTGTGCCTTATTAAGGACACATGGACTAGTATTCAAAATCTAAATTATATGTCCCTCACATGTCATTTTATTGATGATGATTGGAAGTTGCATAAGAGAATTTTGAATTTTATCAAGTTAAAGACCATAAGGGGGAGACTATAGGTTGAAAGATTTTTTTTTTTTTTTTTTTTAATACAAGATAGAAAGTTTACTCTAGCCTAATTTAAGTGTATATGTATGTGAAACTCCCTCTTGGAGACTTGAACCTTGGCCCTTACCCCCTACACCCCACAAGCACTTATACTTGTGAAGTGATCATCACGTCAAGGGTGCGCGGTGGTGACTATAGGTAGAAAGATTGAGATTTGTTTGCATGAGTGGGGGTATTAAGGGCATAGTCACTTTGATAGTGGACAATGCTAGCTCCAATGGTGCCTCCATTAAGTTTTTGCAAATTGTATTTAAAGATTAGAAGGGGACTATTTTAGAACATGAGTTCTTACACATGAAATGTTGTGCACATATTCTAAATCTGAATGGGGAGGATGGTTTGAAAGAAATTAATGCATCCATAGCTAAGGTGCGTGAAGTTGTGAGGTATGTGAAATCCTCACCAAAAAAAAAAAAAAAACTTTTATAAGTTTTGCGGAGAGATTAGGTATTGAATCTAAGTCTCTTCTTTGTCTAGATGTACCAACCAGGTGGAACTTTACCTACCTCATGTTAGAAACTGCTGAAAATTTTGAGAAAATATTCATATGAATAGACTTTAAGGATGATAGTTATTTTTCATATTGGTGGTTTGGGATCTCCTAGTGGTATTGATTTCCAAAATTGTAGGACATTTGTTGGTTTTTTGAAGCTTTTTTACAATGCAACAAAGAAGTTCTCTAGTTCTTTGTATATTACTTCAAACACCTTTTTGATGAGATATTTGTTGTTCAAGAGAATATTAAACATTGAATTAAATCTCAAAATCACCTCTTCAAAAACATGGCAACTAAAATGAAATCTAAATTTGATAAGTATTGGGGAAAATGAGATAAAATTAATCATCTTTTGTATGTGGTTGTAGTTCTTGATCTAAAAAAGAAATTGAGGTTTTTGAAGTTTTCTTTTTCTGAAATTTATGAAGATGAAGTGGTTGATGAGATGATTGATTTGGTAAGGGGTACCTTGGTCAAGTTATATGATTATTACTCTTGTGTTGATTCACCAAATGTGCAAGTACCAAGTGGGAGTGAGAGGACACACATAGACGGTGATTCAATTGGTTGTACCAATCCATATGCGATGGTTAATTCTAAATCTGAGCATTTCTTGGAGGCCAAGTAGTCCATAGGGTGTAGCAATGAGATTGACAAATATTTGGCTGAAAATTGTGAAAGTAAAAGGGATGTGAAATTTGAGATATTGGGGTGATGGAAAGCCAATTCAAATAGGTATTAAGTGCTGTCCAAAATGGCTAGGGATGTGCTGGCTGTACTTGTTTCTACTATTGCTTCTGAGTCAGCATTTAGTACCGGAGATCGCATACTTGATCCATTTCAGAGTTCACTCTCTCCTCTCATGGTTCAAAACCTTGTTTGTGCTCAAAATTGGCTAGAACTTGGTTCCAAATTTTTTTTTTCACAAATCAAATGAGGCATTGGAAGATGAATTTCATGATTTGGGTAATATGTTTAACTTCCAAACTTTTTGACTATTAAGTGCTATTAGTGTGTCTTATTCATACAAAATTTAATCTAATAGCCTTCATTTCTTTTTCTTTTCTATTTATAAATGAAGCAGCAACAAGTGGTGGAAGTTCAAGCAAAAGTTCAAGCTCAAGCAAAGGTATCTCAATTACTGTTGATGACTAATCACTAACTAGGTTAGTTTCTGCCTTTACTGTTATTTTTATTAAGTTTGGTTATTGCCATTTCTATTGATTTTGGTTACTGCTATTCTGTATTATTTTATGAATATCTTTTTGCCCCTTTTATTGTAGGAGGAAGGACACATTTTGTATAGAAGGCAGGCTTTTGGAAACATTTTGGAAGCTCTTTTGGACATATTGTTTTTCTAACTTATAAATCAACTCTTGCTTATAGAAAGGAAAACTTATAGTTTATAGGTTTTCTTTTCTATAAGTCATGGACTTAATTATAGAGAATATAGTAGTTATTCTTTAATGCTTTAGAAAAGCTATTTTTTGGAAACACGTAGGTCATGCTTGGTAATAGTTTTTGTTTTCTATTTTCAAAAACTTGTTTTTGGGAATATAATTTTTTTTTTCTTTTTTGTATTTTTGAAATAAAAAACATGTTTGGTTAGTTGAAATTGAAAAGATAGTTTTTTGAAGAAAAAATAGAAAATACTAAAATATATTGTTACTAGAATTTGAACTCTAATACTAGCTCATTAAATGAGATATTTTTATTAAATTAAATGTATATTTTCATTGACTTTTGAAAATTAGAAACTGAAAATAATATTTTGCACGTTTTTAGTTTCGTTCACAAATTGAGTTTTGAGAACAGTTTTTTTTTTTTGTCCATTTTGAGTTCCCAAACAAGTTTTTTAATCTAAAAAATAGAAAATTGTTTTTGGAAACAGAAAATAAGGGGAAAAACTAGTACCAAACACACCTTAGGTATTTCATAATTGTAACTAATTATTTATACTGTTGGGAATATTGTAACTAGTCTACTGCCTTACAGACTTGCAATAACTGTCTTCTGCGTTCTCTACCTCTATGGCTTACTAAGTATATGTGTGTGTGTGTGTGTGTGTGTGTGTGTGTGTGTGTGTGTGTATCTAGATGAAAATATTGTAGGATGCTCTTCTTATCTATTGTTGCCATACTTGCTGTGTGGTTGTGATTGATTTATTTGTTGGAATTTGTTACATGTGTGTAATGGTCAGCAAGTCTAATAGGTTGAGATGGGCTTTTATGCCTATGTGACTACTGAGTTTTCTTAATTTGTTTTTGGCTTTTTGAGGTACTGCCTAGGTCTTAAGGCAAAGACATTTTGAAAATATTTATTTCTTGTATTGTGTGGTTTAACAGGTAGTTAAAAAGTGCTTTTATGACTTTTTATTTGTTTGCTATTTTGCCCAAGTTTTTGCATGCTATTTTGTATATTTGTTGTCATCATTGTTTATATATGGCAACTAGAAACATTAAATTTGGACTAATATGGCTTAGAGGCCCAAAAGATTCAAAGTAGTATAGTGGCTTAATATAAGTTGAGCTTGAAGGCCCAATTTGAAATAAATGATATAAAAAGAGGCCCATCTGATATATATATATATATATATATATATATTCACACTAGGTTCATAAATATATAAATCCTTGTGAAAAGTATTTGGGCTAAAAAGGCCCGTAAAAAATAGTATTAAAAAAATTCATGCAAATCCACAAAATGGCCCAATTTGAAGCCCAAACCTGCCTAACCAATGAATCTGACCCACTAAACCAATGACCCAAACCGCTAGGTCCACTTGTATGTTCAATCGAGTACGGGTTATGCCCAAACCCGACTCGACCCAACCTATGGACAACCTTATTTATAGGTGCTGAAAATTATGCTTCTCTCTACTACAACACATGTAGAAGAACCAAGGTCTATTTCTTGGTTATATCGGCTAGGTTTTTGACAAAAGGCCTCTAAAAACAACCAGTGTTTCTTGGTATTTAGTCACCTATGTTAGTTTACAAGCCTGTATAGGTGTTGGGATAATAGTGTAGATGAATTGTCATAAACTATTTGATGATGACCCACTAAGTTCTATATTTATGTTAATTTCCTCTTATTTATCACAATAACCATTAATATCTTAGACTTTGTTACCTAAGGTGTGTGTTTCTACTGTATGCAGTTTGGGGATGTGCTGACTTGGGTTTGAATACTAAAAATATAATAGTTTGGACCATCTGATTTGCTCATTACCACACCTTTTGATTTATGTTTGGATTATCTGATTTGCTCATTAATACACCTTTTGATTTGTGTTTGGACTATCTAATTTGCTCATTACCACACCTTTTTGGTTTATGTTTGGATTGTGCAGTCTTGGTTTTTACTACATTCTAATGTTCAAATTTTCTTGAAATTGATCATTTTTAAGATTTTTTTTTTCAAATTGTGGTCTATTGATTTATAAATAGATATAAGTTATGTCAAATGTCAAAACTCATTATTGATTTATAAATAAATATAAGTCATGTGTCAAAACTCGTGTAAATATCAATTTGTGGCTTATTAGTTTTATGCACATCATTCATTTGACAAAATCTCTCACTTATGCATTATTTTAAGCCAACTTCACAATAAAATGTGTTATGAATTATATTTGTTATATTAATTATATGTTTATAAATAATTAGCTATAACTTTAAATTTGCAATGATTGAGATCATCTACATAGCATGTATTATAACTTTTGTGGTAAAGTGGAAAAAAAAAAAAAATCTACAACTAATTAATGTTTTTGAGAAGTAATGTTAATCTCAAGGTTGTATTGGGGGGGCACTTGATGGAATACACGTTTGTATCAAAGTATCTCATGTGCATGCACCAAGATATCGAGGTAGGAAGGGTTACCTGACACAAAATGTGTTGGCTCCATGCTCGTTTGATTTAAAATTCACGTACGTATTACCAGATTAGGAAGGAGCTGGTTCAGATTCGAGAATAATAAAGAGTGTTTTAACTAGGAACGATAACTTGAAAATCCCACAAGGTAAATTTAATTCAAATACATATTAGGGTATGTTTTATATAATTAAAAAATTTTATAGTATATAATTAGCAATTATTATTGTTTATTAGGTAAATATTATCTTGTCAATGTGGGATACATGAATAGAAGTCGTTTGATTGCACCTTATAGGGGAGTGTGTTATCATTTAAAAGAATACTCCTCTCTTTAAAAATGCTAAAGAATTATTTAATTTGTGACATGCGTCACTGCGCAATGCTATTGAAAGAGAATTTGGTGTACTAAAAAAAGGATTTCCTATCATAGCAAGTATTACAAAACCTACTTATTGTGTTAGCACATAGAACGAAACCATTTTATCACATTGCACACTTCGGAATTATTTAATGGGTGTTGATCTTGATGAAAGTCTTGTTGCTAAAGTTGATGAAGAGGTTGTTACATTCCCTTCATGAACATGTGGCCCCTACTCTAAGAGAAGATGATGATGATGCTTGGCAAGATATTATAAGAGATTCTATAGCATTAGTCATATGGCAGAGCTATGTCCAAATGTGATAACTTTTGGGTTTATTGTTATCATGTTGTTTAAGATTATGTTATGTTTCAATCACTTAGACATAAATGTTATACAAATTTCTCTTTCCAATTCGATATAGATAGAGAGTAATATCTACACATTATTTTATGTGTTTTTTTTTCCTATTAATTATAGCACAAGCAAGATATCAAAGAAGAATGGTGGAGATCCAAGCAAAAGAAGTACAACGGACTAGTGTTATGAATGATGTTTTAGTGGATGCTTTTTTTTACATCAACTGATCATAGGTTGTAGAGTTAATGTGGAATTGGGTTAGAATGCCAAGTGGCTCTAGATTCAGGGGCTCTCACTATGGTTGAACACAAGGGAAAGATCATTTCTACCAATGCTGACAAGATACTTTTATCTGGCAAGGTGGATAAGGGGGATATTATAAGCATTCCATTAATTATGTATCAACGTTCTAATTTTTATCCCTAAGGCATATGATAACATAGTGAAAGAGTTGATTGACAAATTTCACATGGAAATTAACAAGGATAAGGTGAAAAATTGACAAAAGACACTAAAAAAGAATTTTCATGAATGCCATGACATATTTAAAGATGGATTGAGTGGTTTTGGATAGAATGATTCTTCACATATATGGACAGCTAAACCAGAAGTTTAGGAGCCACTCATAGTGGTAAATTACAATTTTTTGTGAGTTTAATTTTGTATTACATAATTATATATTTGTTGCATTACCATTTTTCTTAGTTTGTAATAGTCTAAACCTGTGGCCAAGAAGTGGATGACAACACCTATGCCCAACTACCCTAAGATGACACAACTTTGGGCTAAAGATAGAGTAAAATGTGATTATGCTAAAACTGCAAAGGAGAAATGTACTAGGTATGTTGCATCGACCACTATTGATGAGATTGACATTATGGTATCCCAAAATCAAGTTTCTTTGAAGAACTTTGAAGTCGAAGGTGATCAAATGAGGTCATTAGAAAATAATGTTGTATGCTTTTGAGTGTCATCACAAGATGTAATGCCTTCTAAAAGCAAGAAAAGAAGAATGGCAGAAGATGATGAACTTGGGAATGTAAGTTTCCAGTCATTTGATAGTGTATCAATGACAATTGATAAGCGACTGAGGTTATGGCAAAGTGCTTTGCAAAGTCATATAGAGTAAAAGTTCACACAGCTTTGAGTGTATTGAACTTGAATCCAATTTCAAAGACTGAGGCCTAAATATTTTTAATGGAAAATCCAATGTATAAGAATATGTTCTTTGGTTACCCCAATCTTGAGCACAATGGTGTCCTATTGACACTGATGTCTAGATCTAAGAATTAATAAGTGTGAGATTTCTTAGTCAACTTTAGATTTGTTTTATTTTGTTATTTTGTTTGTTTTGACTAGATTTATTAGAGCTTTTTTTATGCCATGCATGGACCTTTAAAAAATATTTGTTTGCCTTTTTAGACAAATGTTTATTTTGTTAACGATAAATATGTGAAACTTGAATTGCTTTACAACAATCCGTGTGCCCCAAAATTGCATCACTCCAAAGTATTATGATGAGACTCTTGTTAATGATTAAAGTTTTTTTTTTTTTTTTTTTCAATAGACAATA
The DNA here is from genome assembly GCF_001633185.2 of Quercus lobata. NCBI lineage: Eukaryota > Viridiplantae > Streptophyta > Magnoliopsida > Fagales > Fagaceae > Quercus > Quercus lobata. Next base: position 27,054,679 of record NC_044913.1, read on the forward strand.
AAATATATGACCTTCAAATGCTATTATCCAGTGCCTTTTGCAAATAACAAGTCCAAAGTAGGGGTTTTATACTGTTACGGTGTTACCCCGTAACACCTATTTGTTTACTATTATTGTTTCTTAGAATTTTGAAAGCAAATAACAAGCAATAAGTTTCCCATATAGTTTACTATTATTACTTTCACACTATAAGAGATGACAATAAAGTTGTTCACAGTTTAGCTAGATTGGCAATCAATTTTTTGGACTATATTGTTGTGTGGATGGAGAATGTTTCACCACAGGTTTCTCGTATACTATAGGTTGATATAGCTATTTTGCATTAATAATATTCTGCACGTTCCTTTCTCTTAAAAAAATAAAATAAAATAACAAGCAACAATATTGTTCACATTTTTTTTTTTTTTTGGATGAACACAATATTGTTCACATGGAGTATAAACTATAATCAGTTTTTTATGTTCTATAATAATGAGGGGTATAGTAATAATAAATTGTTAGGGTCTCTTTTTGGACAATGTCTAGGCCCAAGTTGAAGCAAGGACCCTGGGCCTTTTAGTTGTTGTTTAAAGGGACTGGACTTGGTTCACTGCAACTAAATGTGTTGTTTACAAACCAAATGGTGCATAGAGCAAGAATCCTACAATACATACATACTAGCAAGTAAGAATATATATGTATTGAACAATTTGAACAACAAAAAACTAATAAAGAAACAATGTAGTAAAGAGAGAGACAAAATAATTGTTAAGGATCCTTAAAACACTGTGAAATATTTCATTACTTTTCTTAGTTATAAATTACAATGTGCTTACTAAGACGTGTCACAAGGTCCAAATAAGTTCAAAAATTACAGATTTAGATGGCTATCTAAGCCTCTAAAGACTTGCAAAGTTTGAATCCCTTTGAATCCAAGTATGTTCTATAGTGGCTGTTTTAGGATACCGGACGATATTTGTCTATCTTTTACTACTTTCTTTGAGTTTTTGACAGAGTTTTCTCAATGATTCTGTTATGATTCACTATTACTCAATTCCTCTTCAATGTTGGCTGCTTCCCCATTTTATAGTGTCATTCTAGGGTTCCAGGGTATCACTGATTCCCTCCCTTTGTTCCCCTGGGTACTAGAGCCTATGTTGTGCCAGCCACTTTGGTGGTCGGTCCCTTCTTTATTTTCTCATAGTTTTTTTCTTTTGATGCCTTTTTCCCCAAAAGCTTCTTGCTGACTTTCCTTTCTAGGGTGTTCCTAGAGAGTTGACTTCTAATCTCTTTTCCTTCAAAGCTTCTACACTTCATCTTTTCAGATTCAGCTTTTTCGGCTACCTTTCCTTTTGTCATTTTTCTCGAGTGAGCTGGTTTCATCTCTGCCGAGTTGAAAGTTTTTCCAACTACTTCCCTTTGTGGTTCTTCTTTCTGGGTTCCTCGAGGTACCTGCCCTTAATTCATGAATTGTTAGTCTCAATCTCTTTGATTCCTTTCTACATCATTGAGTGGCTGATAAAGATGTATCTGTTCTTCATTCCTTGTGTTTTTTGGGCACTTCTTTTGAGTTGTCTTAATCTCATCCTAGCTTTGCTGCATGTCTTGAGGACCCCGGACTTCTGGCAGTCCCTGGATATCTCGACCCAGTTCTTATCACTGGACTCCCTTTTTATTTTTTGATTTTGACAAGTTGGGCTTCTTCCTTTCTTTCCTTCATTTTTTTAAGGCCTATCCCTTCAGGGGTTCTGGGCTTTAAATCTTTTTTAATGGATTTGGGCCTACCATATTTTTCTCTTGTGGTGAGCTCAACCCTTTTATATGGGGTTTACCCACTGTGCTATTTTGGGCCTTGATGTTATAACTTTTTAGACCTCAACATAAATATTACTATAAAATAATTTCATTCTATTCCTTTTAATATTTACTTTCAAACAATGTTACTTACATTTTATTAATTTTGTAAGTTCCATTTAGCTCAACTAGTAAAGTCTTCAATAATTGAATAAGAAATTTGAAGTTCAATCTCGGCTTATACAAAAAGCCAATTAGGGTCTTAATTTGATGAGGAAGAGCATCAGAAGCGGAGAAAAAAAAATCATTCCATTCTTTTCCATTTCTTTATTTTAAAACATCAAAACAAAATTACTTAATTCAATTTTTTTTTTCATTCATATCTTTTAAATATATTCCATTCTATCCATTTTTTTTTAATGATAATTTCGTCCCATTTCATTCCATTTCTCGAATGAAACCTAAATCGAATGAAAGCGAAGTTAGATTACTTCATTAAAATTTAGGTAAAAGTTAAAAGAGTTTAATTTGTAATTTAGCATAAAAAGAAAAAAGAAAAAAGAAAAACAGGGGATGGGAAGAAATATCTGATTTCAGATTACAAGATTATGTTCATTCTTCAGACACTCATTTCTTCATAGAATTCACGCTGTTCAGTGTTCCCGCGCTCCCTTCTCCCACTCCTGGAGACTATCTTCTTCTTCTTCTCTTTAAAGTGTAAACCTTCAAATTACACAAAACCAAAAAAGAAATTCAATTTTCTCTGTAACCAAACGCAATGAGTGAGACCGAGAGTCCCAAGGCTGAGCCTAGCGCTAACTCTAACCCTAACCACAAGCGCGGAAGCAATTCTTCCGAGGACCAGGCCGATGGCGGCGGCGTTGTGAAAAAGTTGAAAACGGAGCGATTTTTCGAGATCGAAGCTGATGCGGCGGAGGACAAGGGCTCGAGGCACACCATGGAGGATACTTCGGTTGTGCTTCTGGACGCCACCGCCGATTCTCCCTCGAACTTGAGGTTCATCCCTTCTTACATTCATTGTGTTCGGTTTCTGATTTGTGCCTGTAGTTTGAATTTGGAGCTTAATAAATATATAGTTGTTGTTGATTAAAATCACTTCAAAGTTTAATTTTTGACTGTGTGTAAGTACTTTTGAGTTGCATTGTCACCGAGCTACTTTTGCTCATGATTTAATTTTAGTCTCAGTAATTTGCTTATGGTCTTCTTTGAGCTATTAGTTGTATATGGATTTATGGTTTATGCGACGACTAGTGAAGATTGTTCTGAGGCCTTCGTGATCAGTTGTTTGATTAAGGAAAAATGCACCATATGGAGAGGCCTGTAAAGATCTAGAGAAAGCGCATGATAGGTCCCTATAGAGGTAATGTGGTGGGTTTTGAAAAAGGAAAACGTTCCTCTAGAGTATATTAAGGATCTGTGACTAGTGTGAGAGCAAGTGGAGGCATCACCAGTGACTTTCCTATCACTATAGGTTTGCATCAAGGATCAACATGAAGTCCATCTCTCTCTTTGTACTAGTGATGCATGAGCTCATTAAAGCAATACAAGAGGATGTCTCTTGCTGTATGCTTTCTGCAGACGATGCTTTTTGCAGATAATATAGTTTTGGTGGATTTAACTAGAACTAGAGTTAATGCTAGTTAGAAATTTGGTGAGATAGTCTAGAATCTAAAGGTTTTCAATTAAGGAAAACTCAACCAGAGTACGTAGAATGTTACTTTAGTAAAAGTAGAAATAGAGATGCGGTCAAACTCGACGGCCAAGAGATACTAAGGAGTTGAGAGAACCAAATAGGGTAAAGGAAAACCAAAAGTAGGTAGTAAAAAAGGATATGTCAATTAAGGAAGTTACAGAGAGTATGAATTCGAATAAAATAGAATGTAGGAAAAAAATACATGTTGCTGACCTTGACTAATATGTTGAGGATCCATAGCCAACCCCAAATAATTTGGGACTAAGGCCCTGTTGCGGTTGTTGTTATTGTATTTTTATATGAAGTTTCAAAAAGCTAATAGCTTTGTAGCCCAATTGGCAAGTCCTAGTGTTTCCAATGGAAATGACTAGGTTTCAAATTTCCCCACCCCAAACTATTGAATTGCCAAAAAAACTACAGAGAAAAAAATTGTTTATATGAAGTATCAAAGTAAATTTGTTAGTTTAATATATGGGTTTTCTTTTTTCTTTTTTGGGGGACAGGTGTGCACATTTTGCGATCTATGATGGACATGGAGGTCGATTAGCTGCAGAGTATACTCAAAAGCATTTGCATGCAAATGTTCTTTCGGCTGGCTTACCACGTGAGTTGGTGTGTTAGCTTGGTCTGATTTCATAGATTTTTGTTTAGTGAGGCACTTAGTGAATAGTTTATATATATTATTAATTTGATTGATTTTATTGGCATTCATTCGCTTATCTGAAGTGGCTACTACCTCTACTACTATGGTGATGCTGAAAATTGGTTTTTCATATTTTATGTTCGGGATTTGTTATGAAATCTTTGTCTGCACCTTTGCCCTCACCATCTTTAATTTACTTTAAGTTTCAGTCTTTTGTAAGTGGTTTAATTGAAAATTTTCTTCTTGAAGACTTTGTACAAGTGGACTTCACCAATCTCCTTGTTTTCAGCTGCTGGGTTTCATGATTTTCTGGATTCCATGTGTTCTCAGTTCTCATTAGCTGTCTTTTTATTTTGTTCGTTTTGGCTGTGTTGCCTCTTGTATGTTGCTCGTATACTTGGGCATTGTTCTTTTCTTTTCCTTTTTATTTTTTTATTTTTTTATTGAATTTTATTTACTTATCCAAAAAAAGGTGCTTTCCTTCACTGATATATGAGCTTAAATATTAGTTTTTATTGATTTTTATAAAATAAATAGTTTATTATATGGAGACATTTCAGGACTTTAGTTCATTACTTATTTAGTTGGTTTTATGAATATTTTGTCAACAAGAATTTTTGAAGTAACTTATTACAAAAAAAAAAAAAAAAAAAGGAATTTTGAAGTATATGCCTATATGGCAATAATATCCTGCAATTGCTTATGATTTTATGACTTTTCCATGGCTATTTCATTCCGTGTATGTAATTAACAAATATATATATAAAGAAAGGAAAAATAAAGATGAGAAAATATATGCAATGTAATTATCTTCTCTGTTTGTATCTTAATAATATTCCTAGATATTTGATTTACCTTACCTAACTGTATTTGCATTTGAATTGTTTGTACTCTGTACTCTTTGATTCATATCTCTGCATTCTGTGGTGTTGCAGTTGGATGTAAAAGCAGCTAAAAGAGCTATACTTGATGGTATGAAATCATTTGCCCATCTCTTTTTGATCAACAATCTCTCAGTCAAATCTTTTGAAATTCCTTGTCTGTTATTAGGGGTTTTTATTGGATTTTTCCCCTAATTTAGGTTTTCGGAAAACTGATGAATATCTTCTTCAAGAAAGTGTTTCAGGTACATATAATCGCTTTAAAGTTAAGCACTTAATTTTTTTTTTCTTTAGATGCATGAAATAAATCTGTACATTATGTCATTTTCATTCTTTTGAATCAATTCGTCCTTAAAGTGTAAGGGTTTCTGAAAAAGTAGTTGAAGCGAGAATTTTGCACGGTGAGATTTAGCTTGCTATATCTATATTGCATTTCAATTTCTGAATGATACATAGAAGCAGTAGTATTTTCAAGAGGCAAGGGGCCTAGCTAGTACCCTTTAAATTCCAGTGGCTATGAAGTATAGAATCTGGTGTAAGTTAATGTTGGAAAACCTTTATAGCTTTTTTGCCTGGAGTTGTATGTCTAAAAGTTTCAATAGCTACACTCTTTTATCTCTTCATTTCATATTAGCTAAATCCGTTTGGCTAAATAAATGCCTTCAACACTATGGGATTCTTTTCTTTTGGCTTGATTGCCCTGCCCACTACTATGGATGGTATTAAAGGCTGCATTTCTTTTGAGTCATATGTCATTTCTACCCTCACTCTCTTTCTCTCTCTCTTTTTCATTGCCAATTTATGACTTCAGATGACTTACGCACTATTTGCTTCAATGATAAGTGATTAGAGTTTTGGAAAAAGTGACTCTTTTTTGTGTCTGGTTATGACCTTGAAAATAAGTTGGAAAAACATTTTCTTGTGTTTAGAAGGCATGTAAAATTAGTAATATATCAAGTAATTCCAGATAGTTATATGAATCAAAATTTTAATTTATAACGTAAATATAATGTTGACCAAATACAAAATAAACTAAAAATAAGTTGCAACCATTAGAAAAATCCCAGCTAATATAAGGGACAATAACCAGACTAACAAGAAACCATGCAACAACATTATCTTTTTGGATAGGTAAGGTATTACAAATGAACATCCATATGATCCGAAAATCCAACTATAGAGAAACAAGAAATTACCCCAATTGTAGTACAATATTCATAGAGTTCTCACAAAATTGTTCTTGATATCCTGTGCCGACTGCTCTTCACCTTCTAAAGTCTTCCAATTTCACTCTCTCCAAATGTTCCACATGATACAATGAGGAGTATCCTGCCACATTACCCGATTACGATGACGATGCCAAAACACTCCCCTCTATGAAAACATCAAATCCATCACCTGCCTTGGAATCACTCACATCACCCCAAAAGCTATAAGTGCAAAGGATCACCATTCTTGGGTCATAGGGCAATGAAGAAGCAGGTGCTCTATGATTCACCACCGCATTTGCTCATGATATATCTATTGACAATCACCTATTTCCCCTTAATGAGGTTATCCAAGGTTAGTATTCAAAGCAGCTGCCCAAACAAAAAGAGCCACATTACATGGTAGCGGTGGTACCTTGCTACCCAAAACACCTTTCCAAGGGAACAAAGATGTGGCACACATATCGAAAACTCAATAAGATTGTACACTAAACTGCCCTTTCCCATCTGAATTCCATACTAGGCATCCTCAATTTCTTCAATAGGGGTGCTTGGAATAAATCAAATCCATTAATTGGTTCACCCCTTCCACTTCCCAATCATGAAGGTCACTAAGGAATCTGAGATTCCAACGCAAACTTCTTGTGTCCCCTCTGTGGGTATTCAAGGATTACACTAAAGCATCCTTTTCTGCCACAATTAAATATAAATCTGGGTACATATCCTTCCAAAAAGATCTTCACAGGCTACACCCATGAGGACCTTGCATAAGGTGGATAACAACTTTCAAGTAGCATAAGGTGGCCACCCGGATTAGACTTCCATCCAGCCAACTGTTATTCTAATCTTTCCAACACAACATTCCTAACTGCGGTGGATTTGCCTGAAGACCTCCAAGGCATCCACCATAGGGAAAGACCCCACCTTGCAACAAAGCAATTCTGCCAAATATGTGATATTTTCCATTGCTTCTGCAGAATTAATTTACTCTTAGGTTTTCTCTAATATTTGTCACTGCTGCAAAGCACATAAGAACAAGGTGGATATGTAACACATTTCCGTAGAGGCCTCACAAAATAATATATTATCATCCGCAAATAGAAAATGGGAGATACCTCTTTTGGGGAGCCCCCATTCACCATCCCACCCTCAGTTGTCCTTACCAGCATAGCACTTAGTATCTCCATTACTAGAATGAATGGTGACAGAGTTAGAGGATCCCCTGCCTTAAACCCCTCAAGCTAATAAAAAACCCCAAAGGGGAATCATTAACCATGCAGCAACATTATCACAAAAAAGCCAAAGGCTTTCATGGGTGTATCACATATTTGAAACAATAATAATATAACAGTCTCAAAATTTCATTTTAAGTGGTACATTTTAAAAATGATGGTCATTTTAGCCACAAAAGACAAAGAATGATGCTACCTATTACTGAGCAAAAAACTGATAATCTAGAATCTTGAAGCCAAAACTATGTTGACTAAGAAAATAATTTTAATAATTTTTTCTTGGAATAAGAAATTGAATTAAACATTGTCTAGATAAGGGATACTGTGAATATTCCCAACAAGGTCCTACATATCATCAAAACATAGTGCCACCATTGATGCTGGCCATTATTTAGCTTAACAAGAGTTGGCTCAAAACCAAACCATATAAACAGGACCAACACTGGGCAGAATAAATTTTAGAAGAAACAAAAGCAAAAATTTTGGTGTGATATCAAAATGTCATCTGATGATAGCTGCATGAAAAGCTTTAGAAAAAAAGTCTTGGGAAAAAAAAAAAATCATGCAGAACTCATGTAATGTTTCCGCCTGTTTTCTGGAGCCTGAAATATATGCTATTTTGATTGTGGGATATACAACAACCAGTTCCCTCCACAACAACCAATTCTAAATAGTTCTACAGTCCATCATCTAAAACCCTCTTGCCCCTGCCTTTTACAAAACGGAAAAAGGCCCATACTCAACCAAATTCAACAAACAGATTGGGCGGTAAGAATATTCACATATCTATGAACAAAAATTAGATCAGAGCCTTAGTACACCCCCCCCCCCCCCACCCCCACACAAAAATAGAGGTTTGCAATTGGTTGAAAGTTAGTGTAATTTTTTTTTTTTTTTTTTGAATCCATTCATAATAAATTGTAAAATTTAGTCACCTTATTATGAATGGATCCAAAAAAAAAAAAAACCTGTCAGTGTGGGGGGGGGGGGTGGGGGGAGAGAGAGAGAGAGAGAGGAAGCCGATGATGAGACCCAATGTGAGGGAATGAGAGAGATTGGGAAGAGGATGTTGCCGGAAAGGGATGACGAGATCCCGAGAGGGGGGGGGGATTTTTGCAGGGGGGGGGGGGGGAGGTCAAGATAGTTGGGGGTTGGGATGAAAATTTAAAAAAAAAAATCCTTTGGAACATTTGTCTTTCCTTATTGATAAAAAATGGAAAACATTTTCCTCTGAAAGCACTCGCTTTTCCATTGATCAAGCTCCCAATTTTCTTTTGACTTTGCTTTTCCAGACAATGTTTTCTGTTGAGAGTTAAAACAAACACAGTGATAAGGGCTCAACATTTTCTTGAACTTGATTTACATAATAATTTATTTTTATTTCTTGCTTGTTGAACATTTTTATCAGGGGGATGGCAGGATGGTGCAACTGCTGTTTGTGTTTGGGTATTAGGAGAAACAGTAAGTTTGCAATTGTTATCTTTTTTACCGTGTTCCTATAATTTAAATATTTAAATATCAAAACTTCATTCAGAAGGTGCTTAGCAAGTTGTCTTTCTTTTTGTAAGATAAGTCCTTTGAGAATTAGTAAATTACATTTAGCAGCCGAAATGGTTGAAACAGACAGAAAATGCGGGTACAGGCCAAAACAGGCTAGAATTAAAACTGGTACGTTTTAGGGGATTTACCTGTATCGGTTGGTGACCAGTACGTAATTTTCCAGCCGTACTATGTGGTATAGTGCTAAATTCACTGCTTTGGTCTTACACCCAATTTTGGAAAGGCTGATTTTTGGCCTCAAATCTGTGTCACCTTGCTTCAGAGGGCACTTGCCATTGCATTAAGGTCCGATTTCTATCATAAAGATCTCCTAAATGACGACGATAAAAAACTTGGTAAATGTGTATCAAGGCACATATAATGCAAGTAATTTATGCTGATTTCATAGAGGTCCTACAAACCTAGCCAGTTCTTTGCGCAGAGGATCATTTGGATATAAATGCCCACGGCTTCTTGCAAATGGATACACTTTCATATTTTACCAGAGGGTTTGCCAAGAGGGAAGTGGTCAACAATATCTATAAAAAAAAAAGAAAAAAAGATGGAAGTGGTCAACAGTGTGCCCTTGACATACTTCATCTCGACTGTAATTTGTGCTAATTTTTCTTTTGATTATTATTTGTATCATATTCCTTGTGTATGCCATGAACTTTTAATTGATACTACTGGATATTTTCTAGGTTTTCGTTGCTAATGTTGGGGATGCAAAAGCGGTGGTTGCACGATCATCTACTGTTGATGGATTGCAGAATCAGACAGATGGAGAAAGTCAGCTGAAGGCCATTGTTTTGACTAGGGAACACAAAGCCATCTATCCACAGGAGCGTGCTCGCATTCAGAAGGTCAGGACTGCACATGCACATATATGTGCACATGTATATGCTATTGTTACCAAAAACTAGGATCACAATGCCAATGAGCTTTAGCTCAAATGGTATCTCCTCCCCTCATAAGAGTGAGCTGGAGGGTGTGCCATGGGTCCAAGACCCACAAGGTGACTGTGTAATTACCAATAAAGGGGGGAAAAAGGCATCACAGCATAGGCTACTTGGAAGCAAGCAGCAGAACATTAGCAATAAAGTTGCAATGACTTAGTTGCAAAATGCTTTTACATCTGTTTGTACACGACTTTTTAATGTTTTTCGAAATCCAACACTTTCAGTTTCGGTCCTCCCCTCCCCTATGTCCCCTTTCCTATTCTTTTCCAAATTTATGCCTATCTCTAATATTGAAGGTAACTATAGAGTTAGGGATGCTTTACTCTTTGCTACTTTGGTTGCATGACTTTTCTCACCAATGTTGATGAGAGACATACTATCATAGTATCATATTTTCAGCATTTGAATTAAAAGTCAAAGTACCATATGGATCTGGTTCCTAGCCAGACCTAGAAACTAGGAATGGGAGGAGGGTGGGGGGTGGGGGGTGTGTAATTTACCAATCAATGAACTATTCTTAATAGTTATAGATTTACTTGGCTTGACTAGTTGAGAAGCTTTTCAGCTATTATGAATGAATCCACTACAGTTATACTATGACTAGTGAAGGATGAAAAGCTTCTCAACTTGCCAAGCCAAGCCAAGCAGCTGGATTTAATACAAATTAATTATGAAGGAAGGATTTTGGTTCTTGCTTACTTGCCACTCAAATATTTGTTGCACGTCAATCACATACTTATTCTTTTATATTTATTGGTTGGTAAACGAATTGGCACATACACTTATAAAAAGAAAAAAGAAAAAAATTGGCATACAAATGTTTTGACTTTTCTCACCAATGTTGATGAGAGACATACTATCATAGTATCATATTTTCAGCATTTGAATTAAAATTCAAAGTACCATATGGGTCTGGTTCATAGCCAGACCTAGAAACTAGGAATGGGTGGAGGGTGGGGGGTGTGTAACTTACCAATCAATGAACTATTCTTAATAGTTATAGGTTTACTTGGCTTGAATAGTTGAGAAGCTTTTCAGCTATTACGAATGAATCCACTACAGTTATACTCTGACTAGTGAAGGATGAAAAGCTTCTCAACTTGCCAAGCCAAGCCAAGCAGCTGGATTTAATACAAATTAATTATGAAGGAAGGATTTTGGTTCTTGCTTAATTGCCACTCTAATATTTGTTGCACGTCAATCACATACTTATTCTTTTATATTTATTGGTTGGTAAATGAATTGGCACATACACTTATAAAAAGAAAAAAGAAAAAAATTGGCATACAAATGTTTTGACTTTCTTACGGCAGTGTATGATATACTATTCCTTTTCTTCTGTCATATGGGAAATATGAAATATTTATTTGAGGACCAACAAAAGTTGACAACAAAGAGTAATGTTACAGAAACAACAATTTTCACAATAGTCGAGTTGGCAGTTATTATTGATTCTCATCTATGCCCATCACTGATATCATTTTATCATCTACCATTCACGGCTTGCCACCACGGTAGTTGTGAAAATATTTGTGGCTCTAGTCATATTGGTGGACCAAAGGGTGATCCTCTAGTTCAACAGTCCAGATGATAGTATGGTATTTCTATAGATGGCTGGTTCTAGTCATTGCATTATAAACTTGATAACTATTTATATATTTGTTTATGTCTGATTATACTTTGAACCCCTATCTTCTTTCCTTGCAATAACAATTATACTTTGCCACTCCAGGCAGGTGGTGCAGTAAGTTCAAATGGGCGATTGCAAGGGCGCCTGGAAGTTTCTCGGGCCTTTGGAGATCGCCAGTTCAAAAAGGTCTTTAATCTCTCTTTTTGGACAATTTATTTTGTAGTTTTGTGTCCCGCAAAAGGTTTAAGCCCTGACACTTTTTCCCTTGTTAAGATGTAGGGTTTGTCTTTTCTTCCTCAATTGTTTCTTTTTGATAATTTTCCAATGAATAATGCACATAGGCACTGCGTCCCCTCCTTCCCTTGGCTCTTGATAGTCACGATTTGCACCATGTTTAGTGTATATAACTGATTATGCATGGTTATATAGAGTGAAGCATTACTTGGTATCAAAAGATTGGTGTTAAAAGATAGCATGAATACATTCCTTCTGAAAGGTAGGTTTGCACTGTTATTCCCTGAACCTAGGTTGAATGAGAACTTGCCTTGGAAAGAAGTGGCAAGCAACTCTCTTTGTATCATGTGGACCATTTGGCGAGAGAGAGTGAAAGAACATTTGAAGATGAAGGGGCACGCGCGGGGACCGGGGGGGGGGGGGGTTCATATAACTTTATGGTTTAGTTTTTGGACCATATGAATGTCCTTCTGTAATTCATTAAGGAAGTTCATTTCAAGCTTTCCTTTATCTTCTTAAAAGATCTTATTTATCAACCCAAAAAAGAAAAAAAAAGAAGTGGCAATGCCTTTTGAAGCCTGAAGAAATGTTGAAGTGCACCTCAATTTAGTTTCACTGCGAATCAAAATATTCTTATTAAAATAGAAGAGCAATAAACGCCTGTCCAGAAACCCCGGTCATGGATTTGAATGGAATTTTTTCCTTTAGGTTCTTCATAAGTTGAAATACTTCTTTCTCTGGCCCAATCTTGCAACTCCCTACAGTTTCTCTTCCTTGGGCCTAGGAAACATGCATTACAATAAGTTCTTGCAAATTTGATTCCACCTCTCTTTGCTAAACTCCATAGGAATGCACTTAAAATTGTATGGTGAATTGCAGGTGGGTGTTGTTGCAACCCCAGAAATTCATTCTTTTGACCTCACAAATAGAGAGCACTTCATCATTCTTGGTTGTGATGGCCTCTGGGGGGTATGTTTTTCCTTTATAGTTCTTCATCTTCACATATGCCTTCACTATTAATAACTGGATCTTCTTTGAATTCTACTGTTATTACGGAAATGGTTTTGTCAATTGTTTTAGGTATTTGGACCAAGTGATGCCGTTGATTTTGTTCATAAATTATTGAAGGTAAGATCACATCTTTCACTTTCTTTCTGACAAGTCATTGGTAGAGGGGTGTTTGACTTAGAAATAGTTTGTTGTGTAATTGGTTTCCCAGGATTGAGTTGACATGTTTTAATTAATGGCATGTTAGTTCCTATTACTTTCTTCATTTAGTCTATTGATCCTAGAACTTTCTTACCCAAAAAAAAAAAAAAAAAATTATGTCAGTTGTTGTCCAAGTCATTTGGCTGAAAGTTGTATTTAATGAAAAAGATTGAAAATAGCGTGTTTCTGAAACTTATTTGAAAAGCTGTTGCACTTCTAAAAATGTGAGTTGAACTCATGATATTTAAGATCTGAAATCGTGGGTTCGAATCATGATTTTACTTGAAATTGTACATTTAACTCACAATTTCAGGCTGAATGCTGCAGTCGTGACACGTGAGATGAACTCACAATTTCAATTTCACTGTTGTCTTGTTAGCTTGAAATCAGGAATTGAACTTGTGATTGCAGATGTTGGAAGTGTGAGTTTAACTCTCATTTTTAAAAGTGTCACCATTTTTAGATAAGCTTCAGAAACACCATATTTTTGATATCTTCTCTCTTTTTGTAAATAAAAAAAAAAAAAAAATTACAAATTTCAGCCAAATCACTCATCATTGTCTCCTTGTTACGCAATTTTTCTTCAACTGCCATGTTATAGGGGAAGATGGGGTAAATTCAATCTGCATTAGGAATAGAGGCATCTATGCGAATTTATCTTGTGGGAACTCCATAGTGAATTTCATCATAGGCTTCTCCTTCTCAAAATTGCCTAATATGGTTTTGACTGGTGACCACCCTTTCATCTGTAAAACTATGACAATGTCAAGGGAATAGATTCCAAATCAGATCTGGAATTCGTGCACAGTTTGGAATGGGATTAAGGATTAGGATTTGGTGGGAAAAAAGGTTGGAAAATAGTAAAGAATAGTCTCTAAAAGGGAAAAACCAAGGTTTGGGTTGCTGTTCCAGGGATGTGAATGGTAACTGGGTTGTTTGAAGGTTATTTGGGGCTATTTAATGGATGAGTGGTTTAGGGTTTTTAAGTTTTAGATTTTAGGGTTTTAAAGGTGACAATTAATTGTGTACTTAATAGTTTTCAAGTTACTGAAAATCTATGAACAATAAAGGAATAAAATATAACTTTCTAAGCATCACATCTAGGATCACAAACCTCAAACAGAACTTTATATATTCTGAAAATTTAGAAAACTTATTCTTCTTCTAAAACATTTCATCCATATAAATGAATGACTAATACCTATTCCTTATGAAACTTGGACGTCTTGATCCATAATAAGAATCGGACTCCTTGGGCTTTTACTAGTGAGCCCATGATAAATAACCGAACTCATATATAACCAAAATTCTTTCAAAAAAAGAAAGAAAGAAGATATATATATATATATATATATATAGAGAGAGAGAGAGAGAGAGAGAGAGCCTCAAAATTACCCTGTACACTTAAAATTAAATGTATATGAATTGTGAATGGAGTTGTTTAATGCCCAAAAATATAATAAAAATGAAACTCAATCTACTAGAAAGTCTATTCAACTTCTTAAATAGCCTTGGTATCATCCAACATGTGACAAATTAATGCTTGGATATTAGAGTTTGTTTTGGGATACCTTTTATGTCTTTAGTGGTTTCTGGCATGGTTCTCCATCAAATGATATTACACAGTTTTCAATGGTTCTAGTGGACTACATTTGATATAGGAGTATAACTAGAAGTTATTTCAATATTTCATATTGGATTTTCAGTGGATAATTTCAGATTATAACATAGTTATTTGTTTAGTTTGGATTAGTATTTGAGTTCGGTTAGGATTAGTTGTTTATCATTAGCATTTGATTAGTATTTAAAATTGTTTAGGATTATCAGATTAGTATTTTAGATTGTTTAGGATTCGTATTAGGAGAGTTTATCTTTATCATTGTGATTCCTGGAAGTTGTATATAAAGCTCCAGGTGATTTCTTTTGTATTCAGACTATGATTAATATTATTTAGATTATTTGCGAAGTTTGCATTGCATTTGTTTGGTGGTGAATCCAAACACCTTAGGTGGGAAGCCTAAGGTCTACAGTTTGCAGTGGGACTAATCTAGGTGGGAAGCCTAGGTTGTCCTGCATCAACATTTTGTTAGTAAGTGGTTTAGTTCATTTTTTGCCCCACCAGGGGTTTGGCTCTCCATGTGAGTTTATTTCACTATCGTATAAAGGAATATTGTCTAAATCATCCATTTTTTTTTGATAAGTAATAAGGATGTATATTCAAGAAAACTACCTTATGCAAAAAAACATAAGGCAGGGAAAGATTACAGAGAAAGAAAAGGAAAAAGAACAAAGAAAAAAGAAAAGCTACTAATTACAAAGGAGAGAGCTAAAGAACCTAGGGAGAGAATCACTAGTGGTGAGTCCCCAAGTTAAAGAGTGAGCCACTAAAAGAAGCCAAAAGCTGGTCATCAGAACTTTCCATGTCCTCAAACGTCCTCCAATTTCGTTCCATCCATAGACACCACATTAAGCACAATTGAGCTAAATTCCAAACGCTAGACGAATGCTTTCCAAGCCAGTTCCACCAACCAAAGAGAATATCCGCAACCGATCTTGGCAAAACCCAATAATTCCCAAAGGATCTAAAAACCAAACTCCACAACTGGTAAGCCTTACCACAATGAAGTAGCAAGTGATGTACCGTCTCTCCATTACAACGACACATAATGCACCAGTCAACAAAATCCATCCCTCTACCCCTCATTGTCACCTGTAAGGATCTATTTCATACAGCAGTCCATACAAAGAAAGAAACTTGCCTAGGAGTCTTAACCTTCCAAACACCTTTCCAAGGAAAAATTATGGGCAAGGGATTTCTTAACTTATTATAAAACGATCGGATGTCAAAATCCCCATTCTTCGTCAACTTCCATTGCATACGTCTTCATTCTCAGTATGAGGTAAATTAGAACCCAAAGTACGGAGAAATTCATCCACACCACCCATTTCCCAATCGTTTGGTCTCCAAATGAAATGAACATCTCAACTTCTTCGTTCCTTTGTCCCCAACCGTTCAAGAGAGGAAGCCACTGATGCCTCTTTATTGGAAGCAATCCTGTACACACCCGGAAAGGTTAAGTGAAGTGGAGACTCCCCACACCAAAGATCTTTCCAAAGCTTAACTCTATCCCCCACCCCTACCTCAAACTGAATATTCTTACTATAAACCTCCCAACCCATTCGGATACTTCTCCACAAACCACACCCATCTACCCCTCTATCTAGCTTGGAGGTCCATCCCCCCCCATTCTTCCCCAAATTTAAGAGCTACAACGCTCCTCCAAAGCCTTGTCTCCTCAACCTTGAACCGCCACAACCATTTCCCTAGTAAGGCTTTATTAAGAGTAGTTATTTTCCTTGCTCCTAACCCACCATTTTCCAGAGGTGCACACACCTTGTCCCATCCCACCAAATGAGTCCTGGAATACCCTCACAAGAAATCCCTTTGCAACCTCTCAATTTTATTGGCCACATGCGTAGGGATAGTAAAATGAGATACAAAGTAAGTAGAAAGACTAAATAATGTACTCTTCAGCAACATCAATCTTCCACCTTTTGACAAATACATCTTCTTCCACCTAGCCAGCTTCCGCTCAATTTTCTCCAAGATAGGATTCGAGATAGTAGGGGGCTTGTGGGACGCCCCCAATGGCATACCAAGATAAGTCATAGGCAAAGATCCAATCCGACAACCCAAAATTTCTGCCAAGACATGGACATTAGGAACCTCACCAATGGGAACCATCTCGCTCTTCAAAGTATTAACCTTCAAACCTGTCACGGCCTGGAAACAAAGAAGAAGCATCCGAACATGTAGAATCTGCTCCTCATTTGCATCACAAAATAGAATCGTATCATCCGCAAACAATAGATGCGAGACACATACCTCTCCACCCCGTCTACCATTAGCCTTAAAACCTCGAAGTAAACCAGCCCCTTTAACTCTTTTCATCATCTTACTGAAGACCTCCATCATAACCAAGAACAACAGAGGAGATAACGGGTCCCCTTGTCTCAACCCCCTCGAGCTCCCAAAAAAATCAGCTAGAGACCCATTAAACAAGACAGAGAATTGAACTATAGATATATATGTACAAATCCACCTACACCATCTCACCCCAAAGCCCATTCTCTTCAGCAAATCTAAAAGAGCCTCCCAATTCACATGATCATAGGATTTCTCAATGTCCAGCTTACAAATAATCCCTGGAATCTTACTCTTCACCCTACTATCAACACACTCATTAGCTATACGAACTGAATCAAGTATCTGTCTACCACCCACAAAACTGTTCTGAGACTCAGATATCAACTGATCTAAAACCTCTTTCAAGCGGTTTGCCAAAACCTTAGCCAGGATCTTGTATACACTCCCCACATTATTTATATCTTTTCCTTGGTGGAGGGATTGAAAAAATGTTCCCAGGACTGCGTTCTGTAGGTTGTTTCATATTTGTAATTCACTTTTGGTAACCTTTACCTCGACATGTTCTTTATGTTAAATGGTTACTTAGAAGGCTTACATGTGTTTAACAGGAGGGTTTGCCTGTCACCACTGTGAGCCGTCGTCTTGTGAAGGAAGCTGTTCGTGAGCGGCGCTGTAAAGACAACTGCACTGCAATTGTGATCGCTTTCAGGCACAAGTAATTCCAAGGGCCCCAACTTTGTTCTAAAAGGAGTATTTCACTATCGATCACGTTGAGGTTTTGTTAAATTGTTAAGCTCCTTGCGTTTCTCATGTGTTGTCGTACTGTCAAATATTTTGATGAGTTGCTCAGTTTTGCATACCAAGTAGGTAGAATTAGACTCTGGGCATTGTTGTGAAGCCAACACACTATTCACAAGTTGAAATATGCATAAGATGTGTAACAGTTTAAATGGGTGTGGTTGTATAACAATTGCAATGTCTTCTAAGAATTTGTAGCTCTAACATGGTATCCTGAATGTTGGTATCTAATATGTTTTTCTTCCTATGTGCAAAATTTTACAGGATAAGTGGATAACGTATGGCACAATTCTCAATTTCCAAGTCATCGCAGGCACAACCTTCTCTTTCCAGAGTAGAGATATAATATAATTCTTTCTTTTCCTCGAAAAATGATTGCTTATTTATGAGATTGTGAGGTGAGGAGTAATATTCAATACTTCAGAATTACGATGTGGTACTTCCCCCTTTCTCATAATAATAGGCTCTCATAAATTACGTTTATGGTGAGTACCACCTAGACATGGCAAACAGTCGGGTCGGGTTGGATTTGGATCGGGTCAAATGGGTTGGGGGCCAAATAGGCCGGGTTAAAAAAGGGTCATTTTAAATGGGTTGAAAATAGGTCGGGTTAATTGGGTTGTGAGCAGATCGGGTTGGCTCATTTGCACATGAAAAAAAAAAAAAACAAATAAATGCTAAATTTTTAGAGAGAATAAATAAAATCAATCACAACATAAAACCTTTTTTTTTTTTTGGTTAAGTGGGCATCTACTATTATTAGATTATTTGTGTTACTATTATACATATGAAGGAATATATATATATATATATATTTATTTATTTATTTATATATTTATATATATAATTTTCCATATCCTTCCACTTCTGATAGTTTTGTGTATAATTAAAATTCTTTACAGTCATGATAACAAAAATTTTCATGTGAATAACTCACAGGCAGAATGCTTATAGTTACAAATTTACAACTTGAGAGAGATAAATTCTAAAGAGCTCAAAAAGTATATATATATTTTAAGTTTACGCACTTCAAATTCGAAATTCTCTAATGATGTGGACTTTTTCTTTTACTTTAGTTTTGTATTGTTCTAGTTAGACTTAGTGTTAGTAACTTAGTCCTAGTATTTAATTCTACTACTTAGTATTTAACTTAGTGTTAAATGTTTAGAAGTGTAGGTATGTAGTTGTAAATTCTTATGCCTTTTGTATTTTTTTCCTCTACTATTTAGTATTTAACTTAGTGGTAGATGTTTAGTATTGTAGATATTGTAGATGCTTTTGCCTTTTGTATTTTTTTTTTCTTTTTAATTAATTATTTTTTTTAATAAATGGGGGTATGGCCATTGCCATTGGTGGCTACTAAATGACTAAGTATTGTCAGTATAGTGCTTTGTGCCTTTATATCTATGCACCTAGCACCTTGGCATGTATTCTAAACATTTTTTAGGAGAAAAAAAGTTAAAAAACAGGTCGGGTTACAAGTTAGTCGTTCGGATTGGGTTGTCCCACAAAAAAAAAAAAAAAAACGGGCGGGCCACGGGTTGGATCGGTTTTTATTCAGGCCAAAAAATTCGAGTTCGAGCCGGGTCAAAACGGGTAGGTTTAGGTCGGGTCAGCAAATTATGGCTTTTTTTACCATGTCTAGTTCCAATTTTTCCACTTCTACCATTCATGTAAGAGGAAAGGGAGTACAATATTTTTGGCTCTAGGAATAACCAACAATTTTTCCTAAGGGGATAACGTCCATAAGGAAATTTTTAAGTTTATTTACTTCCTATTCATTTTGTATTGATGGTTGGTTTTATGCATGGTTTTAAAATTTGAACTTTTAAAAGAAATGAATTAGAAAGAGATTCAAGGTTTTGAGGTTTGATCAGGTTTGCTTGACGGTCAAATTGAAATGATTTAATTAATAATTAAAATATAAATTTAACATATTGAAATATATTATTGGTCCCTAAAGCTTACTAGTTGAACACTTTTGGTTCTTGAAGTTTTAGCTGAGTGTTATTAGTTTTCTGAAGTTTAGATAATGAGCGCATTTTGTCTATAAAGTTTCAAGTGGGCACTATAAGTCCATGAAGTTTAAAAAATGAGCACTATTGGTTCATTTGGTAATGTTCATTAGTTTTCACACTTATGTATATATTGGAATAATGAAGTGACTTTATTTAGTGTCTATGGCAATGAGCAAGTAGGGTTACTACTTTGGATGGTAGGGATTTAGTTTGACTTTTGAAGAAATATGGTTATAAGAGAGTTCACAAGAACCTTATATTATATGATCTAAAAGGAGATGAGAGAAATTCTGCATACTAAGCAATTAAAACAAAGAACAAACAAAATTTTAAAATATAAAAATAGGTAAACATTGATAAAGTCTTAACAATCAATAAATAAAAATAACTTGGAATCAGTACAGCACATGAAAGACATATTTTGAACCAAAGTTTTCATAGTGATAGTCAATTGAAAAAATCAAAACACTTCCAAAATAAATACATAGATTAACCAAAACCTAAAAAAAAAAAAAAAAAAAAAAACTAAGAGAGACCAAGAACTTAAATGGATGTCTCTTGAATCCATAGGGTGATAGACCTGGAATCCACCAAATAAAATAATAGACCAAAGTCAGAATTTTTATTAATAATCCTCCCCAAAAACATTTATGGACTTAGGGGCCTATTTAAGGGTTTCGTAAAACTCGACAAACAAGAAAATATATTCTAAAATAAGTCTTAACTAGTCGCTAACCCGTGCTATGTACGGAAACCTATCTATTTGTGAGATAAACTAAAATAATTTTATAAAAAATTTAAGAAACTACCCCATTGCATGATTTACTCTTATATGATTTCAATTTGTGTTACAATTTGATGAAGAAGTCATTGCTTGAACATGCAATGACTTATAAAAAATTTGTCAGATAGTTTCAAATAATGCAAAAAAATAACTAAAAAATTCAGATATTAAAACTTCTAAAAGACCAAAAAATATTAAAGAATTAGATGATTCACTGCTTAAAAATTATTGAAACAAAACAAAATATATATGACTAAACAATAGAGAAATATAAGAGAAAAATGAGTTACATTCTAAAGAATAATTTTAATTATTGCAAACTTTTTTATCTTGTAAAAAACGACTAAAGAGAGTTTGGTGGTTCATGTACAAAAATTACTTTTTAAAAAATATATGGAAAACCATAAAATAATTTTTTTGAACAAAGTAGAGAAGAAGAAAATAACATAAGAAGAGCTTACACCTTTACTTGGCTTAAAAAAAATATATATTGGGGTTTGCTTTGCTTTTATAGTGTTCATGATTAACCTTACAAACTTGGAGATAAATTATCAATATTTGAGTTTTAGTTTAATTTGGACTTATTAGAGAGATAGAGTTTCACTCCTTGTTAAGTTTGGATTAAATAAATATATTTTTGTTTTAAAAAATGATAATGATGAGTTTGAGTTTAAGTTGAACTTATAAGAGAGATAGAGTTTCTCTCCTTGTTAAGTTTGAACTAAACAAAAATAATTTTATTTAAATATTGTGCTAGCGTAGAAAATTGTAAGAGTTTTAGAGGATTCGGTTTTATATATATATATATATTAAAAAAAATGATAATGATGATTTTGAGTTTAAGTTGGACTTATTAGAGATATAGAGTTTTACTCCTTGTTAAGTTTGAACTAAACAAAAATAATTATATTTAAATAAAAATGATAATTTTATTTAAATATTGTGTTAACGTGGAAAATTGTGAGAGTTTCAGAAGTTTCGGTTTTATATATATATAGTATAATACCTAACCAAAACAGGAACCAAATTTGACCTAAAAAGTATTAAAAGCACCTAAAAATAAGGAAATAAATACCCTAAAACTAAAATAACAAAATTACATAAAAATACCAAAATTAATAAATTACAAAAATTAAATAGTGAATTCTTTCCTACATGAATTACAGTTTTCTTTATATACTTAGTGAAACTGGACTGAAACCTTAATCACTTGATGTGCTTAATGGGCTAAAATTAAAATCTGCAGATCGTGTTTCAATCAGTTGAAAAATAGTTTCGATCGATCGAAACTGTCATATTTTGATTTCTTGAATCTACAACTCCCTTGTTCTTGTACTCTGACTTGCAAAATCTTGAGCATTGTTTAATCCAACTTATAGACACTATGATCTATTTCTAGAGAAGTTTATGTTCACATGTTTGCCAGTTATCCTATACATGTAGAACCTAACACATTTAATTTAGAGGAGTATAATCCTAAATGTAATAATAGTACCTTGGCATGTTTTAGGGAGGACAAATGCATGATACATGGACTCCGCACCTTTCTATTGTAACTTTTCCTATTTTAGGATCATAATTTGAACATTCACATAGAATCTTAATGTCATTTCAATCCTCTAGAATTATGTCTTCCAAAGAGCTATCTCTTCTATAGTGGAACCAAATAAATGATGATTGATCTAATAATAATTTCATAGACAAAATCCTTCTTTTAAGACCATTGATGTAAATGTAGATGGAACAAATACAAGTCCCAATTTCATATGGCACACGAACCTTCAGTTCTATCTTTATAGCAACACAGAAAGCAAATGTTGGAGGTTTCCGACCAATTGAGAATGATATGGAACTTCCATCATTTTGATGGTTAAACAACCTTGGAATCTTAGTTCCTGGAAGTGCAAGGTTATATTCATATTTATTATATTTATCATCACCATCATCATCAAGTTCAGATGTCGAGTCCATTTTAGATGTAGCTTCATTGAGTTTAAATTCTGACACAGATTCATTGTCTGTTTCAGGATCAAAGTTTGCTTCAGATGCAGATCCCGTTTCAAATGCAATTTCTGATTCTAATTCAAAGTTTGTTTCAGAATCAGAATCTTGATGTAGTATTCCCCTTTCACATAAGAAATTTTGTGGAAGCCCTACACTTTCTCCAAACTGCTTGCAATTAACAAAATTAAGAAGCTTCAGTTTTTCCAATTTAGTAATATAATATATTATAGTTAGGAAAGTCAACAAAACTTGATTCTTTCTATAACTTTGAGAGAGACCTGATTCAATAATCTACTTCTGGATTTTGAATCCAACGAACAGCACCCTATTGCAAATACAGCTTGTATACATAGTGGAAGCCTTGGAATTTCTCGAAGGTTCCAGCAGTTGTGAACCACAAGCATCTTCAATTTCGGATATCTGTTAGCAATTTTAGGAAGGGTAGTAATGTTGCTGTAATAGAAACCAAAACATTCTAATTTGGGGAAGCAACCAAAAGTATCCATGGCTTTTGGAAAATCTTCACAATCAAATATATAGAGCTCCTTAAGATTTTGTAAATTCAAGATGCTACTTGGAACATCTTTCACATTTTTAAAACTTACGTGTAACATACGAAGGTCAATGAGATTTCCTATTGATGAAGGCAATGCTAATCTTTTCGTCCCGTCCTCAAGACTTTCACAGCAAAATAGATAAAACCTTTTGAGAGATTTCAACTTGAGGTTTGTTGGTAAAATTCTAAGATTTTGGCAATCAAAGAGATTCAAGTATTCAAGCTCTTCAAGAAGTCCAACGGATTGATGAACCTCAACTAAATTTCTGCATTCATAAATGCTCAAACTCTTTATGTTTGGGGCAATCATTGATAAGTCAGGCACTTTTGTAATATTTTTACAATATGAGAAATCCATATATTTCAATGTTTCGAACCGACCCCTTTGTAGAAGAAGGAATTTTTTTTGAAATTTATTAGTAAAAGGAAAAAAAAACTTTAAAATGATAAGGCTAACAACATAAAATTATAGTACACATTTTTTAAAGGAAAAATGTTAAATGTACTACAAGTTTTATTACATAAAGTTTACAAAATGAAGTTACAATAAATGTGATTGGTGGGCTTCAAAATCTCATAAATAAATATTTGAATTGTCTCTTTATGATTGGTGACACACTAAATTGTACGCTCAATATAGTAAAACTTGTAGTATCCACAACACTATTCATTTTTAAAAAGTAAATAGATTTGTCAATAGTTCATTAATTTGCATCCACAAATTCATAATGGTTATGTGTACATTTTATTTGTGCACAATATGATCTTATTTATTGAAAAATATATAGAAATAATATTTAGTATAGTATTAAATGCATGCTCTGGTTTTAGCAACAAAAAAAAGTGTACAACAACTTGTTCCTAAAGGGTACTTGTTAACTAAAGCCTAATAAGAATTTAAAAATATCAATGATCATACCTCAAAATGCTCGTCCAATTTGATGTGGCGCCATTTAATGTTGAGTGCAACAAGTTTTTTAGGTTCAAAGGTGGATGGCAAGGAAGATAAAGGAAACTCAATCCAACCAAGTAAATTAACTCATTGGGAAGAGACTTAAGTTCTTCACAAATTACATTATGAATTTTCAAATATTGGAGACTTTGCATCTTTCCAAGATTCAATTGCACATTTCTTGGTTGTGGTAAGCACAATGCCATGCATTGAATTTCATCCAATCCTTAATTGGAAAAAGAATCACGTGATTCACATTGCACAATAGAATTTATAATTATTTTAAGCAAAATCAATGTTGATAAACTAGTATTTTCTTCAACATTAAATGATAAAATCCAACAAAATGAGAAAAAAATTAACTACATATGCATTGTGAGAAAAGGGGAAAGGTAAATCAAGAGGACTTATACCGTATCTCCATTTAGTACTATAGGAGCATCCACATAACACAATATCCTTCTTTGTTTCTTTGACACTTTTGATTCTTGTCGAGCAATTTCCAAACCCATTTGCTGTATTAAGTTATGCATCGATAATTTGTTATCTTTAGCAACAACCATGAGAGATTTATCAATAAGTTTTTCAATATCATAATATGGGTCATAAAAACTTCCACTTTGTAATATATCTACAACAACATTCTTGTAGAATCCTTTGAGGAAGCATGCAATATCAAGGAAAATATGTTGTTGAGTTTGGTCCAATCCATCATAACTTATTTTGAGTATTTCTTGAATATATTCATTAGGAATTTTTTGGTACTTATCTAATGTACTTTTCCAACAATGTAAATTTCTCTCATATATGGTGAGTTTGGTTCAGCTTTTTGAAAAAGTGCATAATGAAAAAGTGAAGTTTTCAAAAAGTGCATAATGAAAAAGTGTTTTTTCAAAAAGCTGAGTGTTTAGTAAAAGCTGTTAAAAAGTGCTTTTTGAAAAAACTGAGTGTTTGGCTAACACTTATAAAAGTGGCAGTTTGAAAGATAAATTACCAAAAAGGACAATGTATAGAAGAGAGTTTATTTCATACTTAAATCAATATTGTGAAATTATTTTTTTCTCACCAATATTATCTAATAATAACCTACCACTTAAGATTTATTGTGATAATTTATACTGATTTTAATTTGAACGTACTATTATAATTATTTTTTTCAATTTCTAAACAAATTATTTTTTTCTCACCAATATTAACTAATAATAACATACCACTTAAGATTTATTGTGAAAATATTGTAACAGTATTTCTCAATTTTAATTTCTTATTCTTTATTTTATGTTTCCCTTATTTTATTTTATTTTATTTTTTTATCCATATTTTCTTCTTCTTTTTTTCCCTCTTTTTTTCTCCTCCACACACATACCCTTCATTTTTTTCTTTATTTTCTTTTTTCCTTTCTTTCATTGCCACTTCCTCCACACACGTGCCCCTACTTTTTTTTTTTCTTTATTTCCTTATTTTTCCCTTCCACTTCACACTCCACTCCACTCCAGAATGTTCCACTTTGTTCAAACCCCTCTCTCATCCCTCAAGCCGGCTCAAGGTCTCTGCATCTCTTTTTTTTTTTTTTTGACACTTCGAAAGCTAATGATGATGATGAAGAAGATGAAGATGATGATGATGATGATGAAGAAGTCTCTGCATCTCTGCATCTCTTTTTTCATCCTTTTTCTTTATTTCATTATTTTGTCTTTCCTTCTTTATTCTTTTTTTTTCACACTCCAGAGAAGAAGATGATGATGATGATGAAGATGAAGATGAAGATGATTGAAACATAAGGATTTTGGGATTTTGGGTTTTTTTTTTCTATGGATTTTGGGTTGATTTTGAGTTGGGTTTGGGATGGGTTTTCCAATGGGATTTGAGTTGATTTTAAGTTGTTTTTGTGTTGATTTTGAGTTATTTTTTGTTTGGTTTTGTTGATTCTGTGTTCGGAATATCAAAGGTTGAAATGGGTTTTGTTGATTGTAGGGGTAGACCGGTGAAGAAGCAGAGGAAGACGAAGAGGAAGAAGAAAAGGAAGACGAAGAAAAAAGACAGAGTAGAGAGACTTACGGAGAGGGCAGAGCAAGGCAGAGAGAAGAGATGGAGGCGTCGTGCAAACTGCAAAGGGAGAGCAGAGATGAGAGATGAGGGGCGTGAGAGAACTAAGTGATGGGTATTTCGGTATTTTCAATATTGCAACGGTAATAATACAAAACGCACATAGCGCGTTTTCATTTATGGACCCTCCGGGGTCCATAAGCCCTTCCGCGTTTCCCCTTAATTTTTTCTCAATGCTTAAAACGCAACTTTTATAAAAAATTTGCGTTTTGGGCTTACCAAATGCATATTTTGGTTTAGCTTTTTTCAAAAAGCCCTTTTTGGGCTCAAAAAGTGGAAACAAACGGGGTCTAAATCAGCACCTATTACTTTTAGAACTAATGGAAGTCCTTTAGCATAATGTATAAATTGATCTATGAGCTCAAAATAATCTTCCGTGGGCTTGTTTCTTTTGAATGCATGATGACAGAAGAGTTCACAAGACTCATGTTCATCTGATTCCTTAACCTTATAGCTATAGTAAGTTAAAGGACAATCTTCTCAAAGAGTAGATAGCAACTTTTCCTCTCTTGTTGTGATAATTATTCTACTTCCAGAAGCAAACCAACAATTTCCAAGCAAATTTTCTACTTGGACTAATTTCTTCACATCATCAAGAATTAAAAGAATTCTTTTGTGGTGAAGGTTTTCCATGATCATATTGATTCTTTTAGACACACCATGCACTTTCAAATTTCTACCCCCAAAGATCTCAGAATAAAGAGCCTCTTGTAGTTGGAGTATGCCATCATTTGTTTTTGAGTTTTCTCTAACATCCTCTAGAAAGCTACTACCTTCAAAACGATAAGCAATTAAGTTAAAAATAGCTTTTGCAATTGTTGTCTTACCTATTCCAGGAAGACCATGGATCACTAACATGCGAACATCATTTGACTCAATATCTAAACGCCAACTTATTTCTGCTATGCGAGAGTCTATTTCAATTGGGTATTTAACAACAAATACTTGTGTACAATTTAATTTAGCACTTAAGATCTTTTCAAAAATTTCTTGGATAAACCTAAATTGAGGGCTGCTGCCAATCATAAAACATTAAAAAAAAAAAAATGTTAGAAAATAGAAATATGATCCTAAATTGAATATATTCAAAATGTTTAGCTTTACATCTGAAATTTTGTTAATTAATTAAAATGGCATGTATTACAAAGATCTAAACTCTCAATATGAATACTATTTCTTTTTTTTTGGTTCAACTAAGAAATCAATATTAGGCTTTTAGCACATTGACACATGGAAAATCTTCTTTGGAAAAAAAAACAAACTTGAATATCGAGCATTAGCATTGGGGGGTGTAAAACCCCCAAATTGTTATTTTACATCCTCAAAATATAAAAAAAACCCACTTTATCCGAGTGTGTATATCTAAATTTTTTTACATCCATGCTACAATGAGTTGGTAAATATACCAACTACTAAAGTATGGCTATATAATTTTTTATTCACTTCTCTCTCTCTCTCTCTCTCTCTCTATTTTATATTTATTTTAATTATTTTATTAGGTTGTATGAAAAAATAAGAACTAAGATGTTGAGTGTATTGTTAAATGAGTAGGAAAAATAGATAAAGTAGTATTTTAAAGTGTAAAATAAGTATATTTTTACAAATCTGGATGTGAATGCTCTTAATGAATTTATTAAGAAACTCAGGGAAATTTTTGAAAATTTACATGAGAGAAGCTTTTGATTAATTGATAAGAATAAGGATCATATATTCTTCTCTTTCTATCATTGACCATTGTAGCATAACTAGCTTAGTAATGAAAGATATGATCAAAATATAATTTTTTTAATAATTAAATTTTAAAAAAAATACACAAACAAACAAACAATAAAGCTTCTGGGAGTTGGTTCATTTAAAAAAAAAAAAAGGCTTCTGGGAGTTGTTTTTTAACAGTAAAATTTTGTGGTGATAACAAAGTAGCAATTAGATACATACTCATTTTTGTAATGCCAACCAGATAGATTGCCAGCTTCATTTAGAGCTGCCTTACATCTTTGCACCTTGTTAATGTTATCCTTGAATTGTTCATGTTTTTCTAGCGCTTCTCCAAACTTTCCACTTTGGCTACGTACTTCTGATGGATCCACCTTGTAAAAAACTGGAAGCACTATTTGGCCATTCTTCTTACACTCAAGAATTTTGACAAGTTCATTCAAGCACCAAGTGGAAGTTGCATAGTTTTTAGAGAAGACAATTATCGA
Organism: Quercus lobata; assembly: GCF_001633185.2. Classification (NCBI taxonomy): domain Eukaryota; kingdom Viridiplantae; phylum Streptophyta; class Magnoliopsida; order Fagales; family Fagaceae; genus Quercus; species Quercus lobata. The sequence goes on from NC_044913.1 coordinate 27,083,048, forward strand.
AATCTTTGAACTTTCAATAGCTTCAAGAAGTTCAGTGGAAATTTTCTTTCCACTTTAAAGTTCATCATCCATGAAGGTGTTAATACCATTATGACGCAAAATACCGTTCAAATTGCTAGTAAAACCGTTTCGGGTATTGTCTCCTCTAAAACTCAAGAACACGTCATATTTGCATCGTTGGGTGAAAGAGGAAGAGAAGGCTTGTTTGTTGGTCAGAAGAGCCATTGTGATTTGGATGTATAGAGGGTTGATAAGATCTAAAAGGAAGTGGAGAAAGAAAGAGGTGACAAAATTGAAAATGCTTCAAGAGTTTAAGAAAGCAAAGAGAATGAAAAATTATAAAGAAGAGATATTTCTCAATGGGTTTGAGAGAGAATGGGAATGACAGAGTGAAGGAAATGAATGTGAGGCCAAGAAGACTAAGAGAGTCAAATGTGAAAATATAGTAGTAGCTTCTTTTCTTCTTTCTTTGCACCCTTATGTAGTCACATGAATGATTTGATGGAGCAAAATTTATGGGGTTTGACGAAAAGACTATTTTGAAAACAGTTTCAAACATTAATAAAAAAATTAAACATAAAATATCAAAATGAAAATATCCTAAAATTAAATGATTTAAGTATAATTTAGTCTTTACTTTCATTTTATGACATTGATTAATTTTTATTGTAAAACTTCACAAATGCCCTAAGGGCATCCATTAACTAGACTTATTTTTATTTTTAATGAGTTTCAATCATTTTCTTTTGGAGAGTAAAATACTAAAATGATATTAGTGGGAATTGAATTGGATAACATAAAAGAAAGAAGAAGTTGAAAAAAATAAAAAAATAAAAAAGAAAGAAGAAGTTGAAAAGAAATTTCTGAAGTAAGCCGAGGCAAAGAATCATTGAAAAGCAATTCATATACTAATAAAAGAAAGATAAGAAAGTTGAAGTGGAAGTGATGAACTATGCAGAAAAAACACTCTTATTAGTCTACTTTACTTGTTTCTTAGATTATAATGAATTCACACTTGGAGATCTAAACATGCAAGAATAGTCAGGGAGGGACTCAAGATTTCAAGTTAGAGAGGGCTGGAGTATAAATAAATTTTTTTTAAAAAAAAATCCCAAATAGGTATTCATATAGTATTAGCAAATTATAAATACACAAAATCGTTGTTTCTTAATACATTAAGATACAATCATCTGCCAACAAAGAAAAAAAAAAAAAACAAAATAATGTTATTTTATTTTATTTTAAAAAATTTAGCTTTTAGCACTACCAAAAGCTAATTTATTTATTTTACCACCTCATTTTATAATTCACCCAACATCAAACGTTCTATTTTTTTTACCACATCATTTAAAATAATATAAATAACTCATTAAAATAATAAAGGAAGAGAGAGATAATCTTAATAAAATATTGTATTTTATTTTTAACAACTTGCTACAGTCAACTAGTATTTATGCCAGTTTATTGTAATTACAAAAAATTTAACTTTAGCTTCTCCAATAACACATGATTTTTTTGGTTCTTTAGTGGTAAAATAATTTTTTTGCTAAAATACAATTACCATTGTGAATTTTTTTTTTTTTTGAGTTAAGTTTTTTGATTGAATAATTGTTAGTTGGAGGGGGGCTAAGGTTTTGAAGGGGGCTAACTACAAAAATAATATATATATATATATAAATTTATATACATATATATATATATATATTTATATAATAAGTATAAAAAAAATTGGGCCAGCCCGGCCCCATTGGGCCCCACCTGGGTCCCCTAGAAGAGGGTTTTAGCTCTAGAAGAATCAAAACCAATTGGCAATAAAAGAATTGTTATAATGAGATTGAATTCTTGGTCCTTCCAATATAACAGTATCATACATCATCTACCACATCTCTCTTTCTTAGAAGAAGAAGAGGTGTCATGTGTGTTCAACTTAACAGGTGTGAGTGTAACATTGAATGAGAAGGGCAGGCCTTGAGATTAATTTCTCTAGCAAGACAAATTGGTCAAAATTGCAATTGAATTTGTTCACAAAAATGAAAATAACATGAGGGATTCAAAAAAATTGGTCGGTTCCAACATGCACTTGAAGTCTTCAACCTTAATAGATGGTCTTGCCATTTAGGCTTAGTGGAAAAGTTGGGACAAGAAGACTTAACAAGGGATGGGAAACCACGTGAGCAGTTGAAAGCACCAAAATTTGACTAAAATGGTTGTAAAGGGCAAAGCATGTAATGACTAAAATACAATTACCATTGTAACTGTTTTTATTGATTTTGTTAAGTTTTTTGATTGAATAGTTATTAGTTGGAGGGGGGCTAAGGTTTTGAAAGGGGACCCACTACAAAAATAATATATATAATAAGTATAAAAAAAAAAATTGGGCCAGCCTGGGCCCTTTTGAGCCCCACCTGGGTCCGTTAGAAGAGGGTTTTAGCTCTAGAAGAACCAAAACCAATTGACAATAAAAGAGTTGTAATAATGAGATTGAATTCTTGGTCCTTCCAATGTAACAGTATCATACATCATCTACTACCTCTCTCTTTCTTAGAAGAGGAAGAGGTGTCATGTGTGTTCAACTTAACAGGTGTGAATGTAACATTGAATGAGAAGGGCAGGCCTTGAAATTAATTTCTCTAGTAAGACAAATTGGTCAAAATTGCTACCGAATTTGTTCACAAAAATGAAAATAACATGAGGGATTCAAAAAAATTGGTCAGTTCCAACATGTACTTCAAGTCTTCAACCTTAATAGATGGTCTTGCCATTTAGGCTTAGTAGAAAAGCTGGGACAAGAAGACTCAACAAGGGATGGGATACCATGTGATCAGTTGAAAGCGCTGAAATTTGACTTTGCTAGTTGGAAAGGGCAAAGCATGTAATGACTAAAATACAATTACCATTGTGAATGTTTTTATTGATTTTGTTAAGTTTTTTGATTGAATAGTTAATAGTTGGAGGCGGGCTAAGGTTTTGAAAGGGGGCCCACTACAAAAATAATATAATAATAAGTATAAAAAAATTGGGCCAGTTCGGCCCCTTTGGGCCTCACCTGGGTCCCTTAGAAGAGGGTTTTAGTATAGAAAAACCAAAACCAATTGGCAATAAAAGGATTGTTATAATGAGATTGAATTCTTGGTCCTTCCAATGTAACAATACCACACATCATCTACCACATCTTTCTTTCTTAGAAGAGGAAGAGGTGTCATGTGTGTTCAACTTAATAGGTGTAAGTGTAACATTGAATGAGAAGGCAGGCCTTGGAATTAATATCTCTAGTAAGACAAATTGGTCAAAATTGCCATTGAATTTGTTCACAAAAATGAAAATAACATGAGGGATTCTGAAAAACTGGTCGGTTCCAACGTGTGCTTCAAGTCTTCAATCTTAAAAGATGGTCTTTGCCATTTAGGCTTAGTGGAAAAGTTGGGACAAGAAGACTCAACAAGGGACGGGAAGCCTCGTGATCAGTTGAAAGCGCCAAAATTTGGCTTTACAAGCTGGAAAGGGCAATGATGGAGATCAAGGCACCGCTTCGAAGGATCTCGTTCAAGTACCAATTGGGCCGGTTACGAGAGCACGAGCCAAAGAAGTTCAAGGATGTACTCAACGGACTCATCCAAGAGTTATGGGCTCAAGCAAATTCATGGAGGCCCATTGAGCATGATCCACGTGGGCAACAAAAAATCGTCAACTTGATTCAAGTTCTAGAAGGATCCGGTGAAGGCTAAGAATTGGCACGAAATATTTTGGGTCTATGTAAAAAACGTTATTCTAGGTTTAGGTGATTTATTTCCTTGTTTTTAAGTGCATTTAATGTTTTTTAGGTCAAACTTTATTCCTAATATGGTTAGGTATCAATTAAGAGTTATTTTAGAATATATTTTCTTGTCTGTCAAATTATAAGGAGCCCTTAAATAGTCATCTAAGTCTGTAAACATTTTTCAGATATTATTGATAAAACTTGTGAGGTTTATTCTCTTTGGTTCTTTGAAGAACTACTCGAACTTATCGGGAATTCCCGTGGCGTTCATTTCGACTTATCAAACGGAGTTTCCACCACCGTTTGTGGCATCTTCCTTATACCGAGGTTCTTGTTTGTCATAAACAACGGGTCCAGGTCTCCCATTTGAACCTGTCCATAGAACGATCTAGGTTTCCCTTTCGTTGTTGGGTCTCATTATTCTTGACAGGGTTCACATCATTTGGTATCAAAGCAAGGTTTCTAGTTTAGGTTTGCCTATCCTTTAACATATTTATCTCTTCTTAACCGAATTTCCTTTACCCTATCTGTTCAATCTTTGTTTGTCTTGTTGATGTCTAAACTATTGGTCTTGTCTCACATCTCTTAGTTATTTCAAAATCTTATTTCATTATTCTCAAAAGCTAGTTGCTGATCATTAAATAAAAAAAGAAGAAAAAAAAAGAAAGAGAGACTCGAAGAAGAAGACAAAAAGGAGTCTGAACAAAAAAAAAAAAAAAAAAAAAAGTTTTCACTATTCTGTGCTTCCAAAATTCCAAAACTGCCATATTCCTTATAATTCTAATCTGAAAATTTCCATATTCCTTATGTTCAAATTTGAGATTCCTTGATTAGTTCTTGGTGAATTGTTGCTGGAAATTTTGAGTTGTTTGTTTAGTTTCAAAAGAACTGAAAGAGAATTATCGAGTGGAAAAAGGCAAGAATGGTGAGAACATCAGAGGGTAAAAGCCATATTATTTTAAGTGAAACACGAGTGGAGAGTGATCCACATTCTTGAGTGTAAACACATAAGGGAGTGATTTGTGAGGTTCCTTTTTTTTTTTTTTTTTTTTTTTTCTTTTAACCTTTGTTTTGCAGCAATCATGTCTCATGATAGTGGTAAGAGCATTGCCGAAGATGATACAAAATTGGCTGATCTGAAAGCATTTTTGGAGGCCATGATGAGTGAGATGAGGCGTGTGATGAAGATGGAGATGACACAGGTTCACGAACGGATAGATCAAATGGAGAATAGACGTGAGGAGCAACCACAAAACGGTTGTAATTTACGTAGAAGGGAAAGAGTTCCACCAAGGGAGGAGGATGAAGAGCATTATGGGTCTGGTTTTGATGAAGAAGAAGATCTGGATTCCATTGTTAGCAATAGGAGAGCTGGAGGAAGATTTAGAGAAGCTGGGAATCGCGAAGATAACAACTTGGGTGGTATTAAGATGAAGATTCCATCCTTTCAAGGTAGGTTTGATCCTGAGGCATATCTTGAGTGGGAGAAGAAGATGGAGTTCGTGTTCGATTGCCACAATTACTTCGAGACAAAGAAGGTAAAATTAGCAGTGATTGAATTTTCTGAATATGCTATTACTTGGTGGGATCAGCTTGTGATAAACAGGATGCGGAATAGAGAACACCTAATAGACACATGGGAGGAGATGAAAGTAGTGATGAGAAAGCAATTCGTTCCAAGTTACTACTACCGAGAGTTGTACAAAAAGCTACAAGGTCTTAAACAAGGGAGTCGAAGCGTAGAAGACTACTACAAGGAGATGGAGATTGCTATGATCCGCGCTAATGTAGAGAAGGATCGGGAGGCTACAATGGCTAGATTTTTGCTCGGCTTAAACCGGGAGATCCATGATAAGGTAGAGATGCAGCATTATGTGAAATTGGAATATATGGTACATATGGCTATCAAAGTGGAACAACAACTCAAGAGAGGGAATGGGACACATGCAGGCCATAACTCTAGTTCTACCTCTGGGAAATTGAGTCATGCTAAGCCGCTGGACAAGTCACAAACGCCCAAACTTGAGCCCAAGTCCACGACCACCCGCCACGTTCCTCAAGGTAAAACCGAAGCCTCTACCTCTAAGAATCGTGATATTAAATGTTTTAGATGTCAAGGCAGGGGCCATATAGCAAGTCATTGTCCAAACAAGCAAGTCATGGTGTTGCAAGCCAATGGTGAAATTGTGACCGATGATGAAGATTCCGACATCAATGACATGCCGCCATTAGAGGATGTTTCTGAGGAGGAGTATTTAGCCCCTGGCGCATTGACATTAGTGGCGAGGAGAGCATTGAGCTTGCAAGCAAAAGGAGTTGATGAAATACAGTGGGAGAACATCTTTCACACTAGGTGCTACGTTAAAGACAAGGTATGTAGTGTGAATATTGATGGTGGTAGTTGTACTAATGTTGCAAGCACAATTATGGTGGAGAAATTGGGATTGCCCATGGTAAAGCACCCTAGACCGTACAAGTTGCAATGGCTAAATGATAGTGGTGAAATCAGGGTGAACAAGCAAGTGTTAGTTGCATTTCGAATAGGTAAATACGAAAATGAAGTGTTATGTGATGTAGTACCAATGCAAGCGGGACACTTATTGCTAGGGCATCCATGGCAGTTCAATAGGTAAGTGAAGCATGATGGCTTTACGAACAAGTACTCTTTTGTACTTAATCAATGATCAATCACTCTTGTACCATTGATACCGCAGCAAGTATACGAGGGTCAAGTAAGATTACAAAAGGAGAGTGATCAAAAGAAAGAGAGTGAGCAAAAGAAAAAGAGTGAAAATCAGAGAGAGGCTGAGAAAAATGAGGGAGAAAAAGAAAATCAAAGTTCGGCCCTTGAGAGAAAATCAGAGAGAAAACAAAAGAATTTCTATGCAAAAGTGAGTGAGATCAAGCGAGCAATGTTTTCAAATAAGCCGATGATTGTACTTTTGTACAAAGAGGCACTTTTAAACACTGATGAACTTGACCTTGCTTTGCCTAGTTCTATTGTTTCTCTTTTGCAGGAGTACGAGGATGTCTTCCCCGAGGAAACACCATGTGGGTTACCTCCAATCCGAGGGATTGAACATCAAATTGATTTTGTTCCTGGTGCAACCATTCCAAACTAACCAGCTTATAGGAGCAATCCCGAGGAGACAAAGGAGCTTCAATGGCAGGTAAGTGAATTGTTGGAGAAAGGGCACGTGAGGGAGAGCATGAGCCTATGTGCAGTCCCGGTCTTACTTGTACCTAAGAAGGATGGGACATGGAGAATGTGCGTTAATTGCCGAGCCATCAACAACATAACGGTAAAGTATCGTCATCCTATCCCACGCTTAGATGATATGTTAGATAAGCTGCATGGTTCTTGCATATTTTCTAAGATTGATTTAAAAAGTGGTTATCATCAAATTAGGATAAAAGAAGGAGATGAATGGAAAACCGCCTTTAAAACAAAATATGGTTTGTATGAATGGTTAATTATGCCTTTTGGTTTGACTAATGCTCCAAGCACCTTTATGAGACTTATGAACCATGTTTTGTGTGCATTTAAAGGCAGATTTGTTGTTGTCTATTTTGATGATATACTCATTTCTAGCAAAAACATAGACGATCATGTAGTACATTTGAAATCCGTTTTAGATGTGCTAAGGAAAGAAAGGTTGTTTGCTAATTTAAAGAAATGCACTTTTTTCACCGATAAGCTTGTATTTTTGGGATTTGTTGTTAGTGCACAAGGTATACAGGTTGATGAAGAGAAGATACGTGCAATCCAAGATTGACCGAGCCCCATAAGTGTAGGTAATGTTCGTAGTTTTCATGGACTTGCTAGTTTCTACCGGCGGTTCGTGAAGGACTTTAGTAGCTTAGCTGCACCGCTTACCGAAGTGATTAAGAAGAACGTTGGATTTCGGTGGGGAGAAGAACAAGAGAAGGCATTTCAATAAATCAAAGAGAAGCTGACTAACGCACCTTTGTTGTCTTTGCCCAACTTTTCTAAAACGTTTGAAATTGAATGTGATGCTTCAGGTATTGGTATAGGAGCCGTTCTTATGCAAGAAGGACGACCAATTGCTTACTTCAGCAAGAAACTCAGCGGGGCAGCCTTAAACTACCCAACTTATGACAAGGAGTTGTATGCATTGGTTCGGGCTTTAGAGACGTGGCAGCACTACGTATGGCCTAAGGAGTTCGTGATTCACACCGATCATGAGTCCTTGAAACAGGCCAACGCAAGCTAAACAAAAGGCATGCGCAATGGGTGGAGTTCATAGAGACGTTTCCATACGTCATTCGGTACAAGTAAGGTAAGGAGAATGTAGTCGCCGATGCACTTTCTCGTAGGTATGCCTTACTTTCCACACTTGATGCAAAATTGCTTGGTTTTGAACACATTAAAGAATTATATGCTGAAGACCATGAATTTTGTGAGGAATATCGAGCTTGTGAGAAAATCACCTCTAGTAAGTTCTTTAAGCTTGATGAATTCCTATTTCGAGAAAATAAGCTATGCGTGCCTAATTGTTCTATGAGAGAGTTATTAGTGCAAGAATCACATGGTGGGGGATTAATGAGACATTTTGGAGTTGCAAAGACTTTAGCTATTTTGTAGGAACACTTCTATTGGCCTCACATGAAACGAGATGTCGAACAGATTTGTGGTAGATGTGTCACATGTAGGCAAGCTAAATCCAAAGTGCAGCCCAACGGTTTGTATACTCCTTTACCAATTCCTAGTGAGCCTTGGATTGATATTTCAATGGATTTTGTGTTAGGATTGCCTAGGACTAAATGTGGAAGAGATTCAATTTTTGTGGTCGTGGACAGATTTTCTAAAATGACACATTTTATTCCATGTCACAAAACGGATGACGCTTCACATGTTGCTGATTTGTTCTTTAGAGAGATTGTGAGATTACATGGCATGCCTAGGACAATTGTTTCGGATAGAGATGCTAAGTTCTTGAGCTATTTTTGGTAGACTTTGTGGTGTAAGCTAGGTACTAAGCTATTGTTTTCCACTACTTGTCATCCACAAACTGATGGTCAAACTGAAATAGTAAATAGGACTTTGTTTACTCTATTGAGGGCAATCATTAGAAAGAACATCAAAACATGGGAAGAATGTTTACCACATGTTGAGTTTGCATATAATAGAGCTGTTCATTCTGCTACCAAATTTTCGCCATTTGAAATTGTGTATGAGTTTAATCCTTTAACTCCATTGGATTTATCTCCTTTACCTTTGACGGAGCATGTTAATTTAGATGGCAAAAAGAAAGCTGACTTTGTGAAGCAGATTCATGAGAAAGCAAGACTCAACATTGAGCGATGAACGGAGCAATATGCCACACAAGCCAACAAGGGACATTGCAAATTGGTTTTTGAACCCGGAGATTGGGTTTGGCTGCATATGAGAAAAGAAAGATTCCCGGCGAAAAGATGTTCTAAATTGCTCCCAAAAGGAGATGGTCCCTTCCAAGCCCTCGAGCGTATCAATGACAATGCTTACAAGCTAGATTTACCTGGTGAGTACGATCTAAGTGCCACTTTTAATGTTACTGATTTGAGTCCTTTTGATGTAGGTGACGATTTGAGGGGAAATCCTTTTCAAGAGGAGGGGAATGATGGAGATCAAGGCACCACTTCGAAGGATCTCGTTCAAGTACCAATTAGGCCGGTTACGAGAGCACGAGCAAAGAAGTTCAAGGATGTACTCAACGGACTCATCCAAGAGTTATAGGCTCAAGCAAATTCGTGGAGGCCCATTGGGCATGATCCACGTGGGCAACAAAAATTGTCAACTTGATTCAAGTTCTAGAAGGATCCGGTCAAGGCTAAGAATTGGCATGAAATATTTTGGGTCTATGTAAAAAACGTTATTCTAGGTTTAGGTGATTTATTTCCTTGTTTTTAGGTGCATTTAATGTTTTTTAGGTCAAACTTTATTCCTAATATGGTTAGGTATCAATTAGGAGTTATTTTAGAATATATTTTCTTATCTATCAAGGCAGCGCTTCGAAGGATCTCGTTCAAGTACCAATTAGGCCGGTTACGAGAGCACGAGCAAAGAAGTTCAAGGATGTACTCAACGGACTCATCCAAAAGTTATAGGCTCAAGCAAATTCGTGGAGGCCCATTGAGCATGATCCACGTGGGCAACAAAAATCGTCAACTTGATTCAAGTTCTAGAAGGATCCGGTCAAGGCTAAGAATTGGCATGAAATATTTTGGGTCTATGTAAAAAACGTTATTCTAGGTTTAGGTGATTTATTTCCTTGTTTTTAGGTGCATTTAATGTTTTTTAGGTCAAACTTTATTCCTAATATGGTTAGATATTAATTAGGAGTTATTTTAGAATATATTTTCTTGTCTGTCAAGTTTTAAGGAACCCTTAAATAGTCATCTAAGTCTGTAAACGTTTTTCAGATATTATTGATAAAACTTGTGAGGTTTATTCTCTTTGATTCTTTGAAGAACTACTCGAACTTATCGGGAATTCCCGTGGCATTCATTTCGACTTATCAAACGGAGTTTCCACCATCGTTTGTGGCGTCTTCCTTATACCGAAGTTCTTATTTGTCATAAACAACGGGTCGAGGTCTCCCATTTGAACCTGTCCATAGAACGATCTAGGATTCCCTTTCGTTGTTGGGTCTCGTTATTCTTGACGGGGTTCACATCAGGCAAAGCATGTAATGACTAAAATACAATTACCGTTATGAATGTTTTTATTGATTTTTTTTTTTTTTAGTTTTTTGATTGAATAGTTGTTAGTTGAAGGGGGGCTAAGGTTTTGAAAGGGGGCCAACTACAAAAATAATATATATAATAAGTATAAAAAAGATTGGGCCAGCTCGACCCCCTTTGGGTCCCACTTGGTCTGTTAGAAGAGGGTTTTAGCTCTTGAAAAACCAAAACCAATTGGCAATAAAAGAATTGTAATAATGAGATTGAATTCTTGGTCCTTCCAATGTAGCAGTATCATACATCACCTACCACATCTCTCTTTCTTAGAAGAAGAAAAGATGTCATGTGTGTTCAACTTAACAGGTGTGAGAGTAACATTGAATGAGAAGGGCAGGCCTTGAAATTAATTTCTCTAGTAAGACAAATTGGTCAAAATTGCTATTGAATTTGTTCAAAAAAATGAAAATAACATGAGGGATTCAGAAAAATTGGTCGGTTCCAACGTGTACTTTAGGTCTTCAACCTTAATAGATGGTCTTGCCATTTAGGCTTAGTGGAAAAGCTGGGACAAGAAGACTCAACAAGGGATGGGAAGCCTCGTGATCAGTTGAAAGTGCCAAAATTTGACTTTACTGGTTGGAAAGGGCAAAGCATGTAAGGACTAAAATTCAATAGTGGGCCAACGACAAAAAAAGGTAGAGACACAAGAGGTCACAAGCCCATTCAAGCCCAATAAAATAATCAATGAAACTTGTGAGATGAAGAAAGCGCATCTGGGCCATGGCAAAGACAAGAAGCAAAAAGGCAATGGTATGTAGAAGAAAATGGCAAGGAAACAAGGCCATTTAGGGAAATTGAAGTAGGCTCATGAAGTTGAAGTAGGCTCCAAACGCATAGGGAAATTAGAAAGAGTTGGAAACAGAGGAAGGAAGATTGCAAAAGAAGCCCCATGAAGAAACCCCCACATACTACGTTCTACCTATTGGGAAATTCAAGGAGTAAAGGAACAAAATGATCCAGAAGACAAACAGTGACTTGGAGGCACAGTTGAATGCTATCCTTAAACAATATTTGCCCCCACACAAGAGTTGCTAAAGTGTTACTACAAATTTGTCCCTAGGATACAACTAAGTTCATTGGGTTCTACAAATAGCAATTTTAGAGAAGACCCACAAGATTTCTTAAGTTTCTAAGAAAGTTAAAAGAAGGAAAAAAGTAGTTACCAAAATGAATATGAACCACTATTTATGCCCAAAGGATTATGACCTTTCAATAGACAAATTTTCATTCAATAGGCATATTTTCGGTCAATAGGCAAATTTTCATTCAATTGGCACTTTTTCGGTCAATAGCCACCTTTAATATATATTCAATATGAATGGTTATGACCTTTCAATAGACACCTTTTAGTATATCCAATTTGAATGGTTATGACCTTTTAATAGACACGTTTTGGTATATATATTACAACCTATCTTGTATATACCTATTGTGAGAGACCGGCTCTCAAAAAGAAGTGTATCAGCCCCTCTATTTGGGGGTTTTGTGGAGTCGCCACTTAAATTATATAAAAATTAAGAAATTTAAATAAAAGAGTACATAATGCATGGATAATACGAATTCTCATTAATTTGAATGATTACAATTTGATAAAAAGAACTATACATAGCTTTGTTTCCTAATTTACAATCTTGTAAAAAAAAAGATTACAAGGCTTTGTTTCTTAGTTACAATCTACCAAAAAAGAGGGATGCAAACAAAAGATTAAGGAGATGCAAGAGATTAAGGAGATGCAAACAAAAATGCCATGATAATGTTCCTAGATCTAGGGTTAAAATATTGTTCTAAAATCCTAGATCTGCAGTCTTATTTTATGCAAACAAAAAGTTTAATGTGGATCATGATTAAAAAAATTAAGATCTGATCTTTATGATGAAAGTTATGAATTTTAGAATAAAAATACAGATCCGATTTTTATGTCATGAAAGAATGAATTTTTTTATGAAAAAATATAGATTTGGTTTTATATGACATGAAAGAATGAATTTTTCAATGAAAATACAGATCAAGTTTTTTTAATAAATATGAAAAAAATAAAATTTTTAATGAAAATACCGATATGGTTTTTTATAGATATGAAAAAATAAAATCTATATATTACTAAAAGCTGAAGCGTAGTATTTATTGTTTCTACGCTCCTATTGAGCCATATCAACAGCCACGTCATTCATTTATTTTTTATATTTTCTTTTCTCTATTTAAAATTTTCTTCCCCCTGTTTTCCCCAAAAAAAAAAAAAAAAACTCTTCCTATTAGTTCACACACCTACTGTTACACTTCTTCCAACATTTCCTTTTCTTTTTTGCCTCTTTATCTTCCCACTACTTTACCATTATATTTCTTTTCTCTTTTTTATATTTTGACTCTTCTTTTACCCATTTTATTTTGTATAAATTTGATATCGTTTTCCCATTCAATCCATATTTTTCCCACACAAAACTATGAGTACTCTCTCTCTCTCTATACTGTCTTTCGGTGAATTTTCATTCTTTCTTATAACTCTAATTAAGGTTGATGGTTTTTTTTTTTTTTTTTAATATCCATCAGAAAGTCTTCTCTTTCCCTTTTATAGCTTTGGTTGAATTTTAGTTTGGGTTAATACTTAGTTTTTTTGGAAACAGGAATTTGAATATTCCTATCAATTGTTTGAATTTGAATTTGAATGAAGCCTATTATTTATTCCTTTAGTTTCATTTTAATTTTGGCTAAGATAACATTGTAATTTTGTAATGAGTTTTGATTATTATGATAATTTCCTTATTCCTTAAGAGACGAGAAATTTGAATAATGAATTTGAAACTTATAAACTAAATATAATACACTACAATAGAAGTTAGAAGCATATGGTTCATCTTAAAAAAAATATTAATCAAACATAAAACAATAATAAAATGATATATTTGTAGAGATAAAAAGATTAAAAAAAAAAAATACTTGTAGAAATCTTTTTTTTTTTTTTTAATGACAAAACTTGAAGTAATGGTACTTTTTATATATTACGTCTCATTATATAATATTTATATTCTCACACATTGCCTGGGTCTGCAGCTAGTTTTCAATAAAATACAGATTTGGTTTTTTTTTTTTTTTAATAGATATGTAAGAATGAATTTTTCAATAAAAATACAAATCTGGTTTTTTATAGATATGAAAAAATAAAATTTTCAATGAAAATACAAATTTGATTTTTATAGATGTGAAAAAAATATGGATTTATGCATGAAATTTCAAATCTGTTTTTACGAATGAAAATTAAAGAAGAATTTCCAATTTATGTTTGTAGAGATATGAAAAGATATACTCATGCACGAAATTTCTTGCAGATCTACAATTCCAAATAATGATTTAACCTTAGATCTATGCATGTTAATCAACATCAAATAAAATCCTAGACTAACCATGTGAATAAGATTTAGAAACAAAGATAGGCACTACAACAAAAGGTATTTTCAGTGACGAAAAAATTCGTCACTAAAAGTCCAGTTTTTTGTCACTAAGGACCTTTAGTGACGAAATTGGACTTTTAGTGACGAAACTCATTTCGTCACTGAAACCCCGTCACTAAAAGTCCGATTTGATTTTGAAAAAAAAAACTTTTAGCGACGAAAACGTTTCGTCACTAAATGTTTTCCTCACTAAAAACACTATTCAGTGAAGAAAATATTTCATCACTAAAAACACTTTAGTTTATTAAATCATATTTAGTGACAAATAATTTTGTCACTAAAACTATGTTCGAGTACGTATAGTGACGAAAAAGTTCGTTACTAAAACTATTTTTAAGAAAATTCAGGCACATATAGCGACAAAAAATTTCGTCACTAAAACCATTTCTTACAAAATTTTGCTACATTTAGTGACGAAAAATTCTGTCACTAAAACTTTTTTTCTTTTTTTTCTTTTTTTCATGGTTTTGATATTAACCTGTAACCTGTCATTACATTATTAAAACCTCACATTTGAATAACACATTTATTTCAACAACACATTTGTAAAAAAAGATCCATACATTCCACAAGTAAAAAATAAAACAAGTATCCAATTCAAACTCATTCCATACAATAATTGTTTGCAATACATACAATAGCTCAAGATGTTTTATAACAATACAAAAATGGTAGCATAATATAATTAGAACTAATAGAAGATGTCCTCATATGTCTTCAAGTAATGCCAAAAGCAAATCCCCTAAAAGCCACCAATAAGAAATCTGCACAAATATAAAAACAACACTACATTAAAACAGTAAAGTAGAAACATTAACTAAGTTATAAGAAACATTTCTAACAATGTATCAAAAATGGTAATCACACCATGTAGTCTGAGTCAATTGCTAAAATAAAGTACTAACCAAAAAGTGTTTTAACTTGAAGTTGAACCACCCCCATAGGTAAGAACATCATCATAACCCTTGCTCCTCAAAAAGTTAAGAATATTCTTTTGGACCTCTTCTTGCTTGGCTCGTGCCTCTTGGTCCTTAGCTCGCTCCTCTTGGTCCCTAACTCTTGCCTCTTTGAGCTCAATTATCTCATTTTCTAACCGTTGGATATACTCCACCGAGGAATTAGATGAGGCGGTGGTTACTAGAGAAGAGGAAGGTCTCATGCCAAGTCCTTTTACAATACCAAACTTCTTCTTAAAAACCAAGTTTGAGATCTCTTGTGTAAGGGGAATTGCATTAGGATCTTGACAATAATCTACTTGCACTTTGAGAATATGTTCCTATCATTTGAAAAAGAGAAAGAAACAAACAATCACAACATTAATACTACATATGTTATAGCTTTACAAACATGATAGGGATGGAATGATACACATACATATGTCACTTCATCCTTATGGTGTATCCACATATTTGTATTTGGATTGAAATGAACATCTTTGAAGATTTTTGCCAATTCAGGAACTTGATCGTCATTATTATTTGTCTGATTAATTAACATTCAAGTGTAAGATAGATATACTTAATTAATCACAACATGCAATATACTAAGGTTTTAGAAAATGAAAAAACACGCACCTCCTTATCAACCCTAACAGCAAATGCCTTTGTCCCACATCTATGTTTGCCTAAAGTTTTATTCCTATTTTCAGAGTTCTTTCTTGATTTTTTCTAATAAAAAATATTCAAGATATTTATTAGATCATAAATAAAACAGTATACATTTACTTTATCTAAGTATTAATCTAATCAATTGACAACATAATATAGTAAAAATTGGATAATAATAATAATATATACATAAATAATTTACCAGCCAATCTTCATTGGTCCATCTCCCATCAATGAGTTCAGTCCACTGCTTCTTCGTGGCATTCATTTGCGGGTGGCTTCTTGCATAGTCAGCACCATGAGATTGCTTGAGCTTTTTATAAGCCTTATGCAACTTGTAGAAGTTGGAATTCAATAATCTTCCACATTTTGTAGTTAATGTTTTCGTTACCAAGTTGGAATCTCCTTCTAGCTCAAACTGATCCTGTGAAATGGAGTGTATATGTATTATAAAAATATTATTATATGAATTTGACGGGTTAGATGTTATCAATGTAAATTTACCGTGACATTTTGAAGCATCACATCTCTAGTAATAGCATCAATGCTTTTTCAATTTTTCACGTTGTAACTAGACAAATTATTTCGCAATTATACGCCAATTTGATTGACAAGCTTGCACGCATTCTTCTCAACGGGAACATCATACTCTGCAGCTATACGTACTGGCAGCTTACCACTTTTTTCAACAAGTGCCCATACTGCAATACCACGTGTTGCTCCACGGGTATTTTGCTAGCATATCCTATTCAAACATTATTAATGTTAAAAAATTATACATTTCATGTACATTATAGCTAAATTAAGTGAAGTATAATCTCAATAGTAAAAACAGGGTACAGTTGTAATTAAGTATATTCTATGTAATTACCAGTCGTGCTAGTTAATGCGTCAGTAGTCTGCGCCTCCACACTAGAAGAATTTTGGATGGGAGGATTTGCTTCAGGAGGTGTTTCTATAGATTGGACCACTGGGATGGATGCCTCACCTCGCGAGCGTATAAGTCATCCTGGCGCCATCTGTAACTAACAAACATACATATAATGGAACAACAAAGTCATTACAAGTAATGGAACAATAAAGTTATTATCATCTATTGTACCCTATGGAACATCTATTGTACCTTATGGATTACAGAATTAGATGACTCATCATCATTGTCATCATCACCAATAGGTGGTACATAATCATCATCTACCACAACACTAGCTCTACTTCTTTTCCCTTTTGCACAATTGGACTAAGCAGAATCTTTTAGAGAAGTTGAGATGTACTTCAATCCCAAAGCATTAATTATCTCTTGGTTTTGCCTCATTCTATCCAATCTTGTCATCTCATACATTGGTATATTATGAGCGTATTTGTCCTTTTTAGGCATTTTTTGAAACTATGTATTGACATGAAAGACAAGTATAATTGCTACTAACTTAACTTCAAAGTCCACACCATTATTCATATCAAGCAATTCACAAGTGCAAAATTTGAACAAAATTACTACTAACTCAACACAACAAATGACCACATCAATATCCATATCAAGTTCAAGATAAGTACAAAATATCTTAATAACAATTACTACTAACTCTACATATCATAGTCTACACCATTATCCATATCAAGTAATTCACAAGTGCTAAATTTGAATATAATTACTACTAACTCAATACAACAAATGACCACATCAATATTCATATCAAGTTCAAGATAAGTACAAAAAAATTGTTATTTAGACAAGCATTAAACTTTAAGACATGCACACAATATTTAAGACAATTGTTATGAACTCTACATATCATAATCCATATCAAGATCAACATCGGGTATGTCATGCTCTTCATTTTGATTAGCATCTCTTGAAGTTCCACCTTCAAGAACAACCTCAGTTTCAACATCACCCATACAATAGTCAATAATATTGTCCTCAACATTGATAGAGACAACATCAACAATCGCTTCTTGTTGAAATGCGTCACTATCTTCTATATTATCATTAGATTCTCCACCCTCAACTTTCGGGACATCAAACACTCCCCTATGTTGGATGAATTGCACAATTTTCCAAGGTTCACCCAATTTGGTATCTTGAAGGTAAAAAACTTGTCTCGCTTGACTAGGAAGTATAAAAGGGTCATTTTCATACCACCGACTTGTAACATCAATACTTGTGCAGTGTGCATCGGTTCTTATCGTTCTCCTTCGACCATTGGTACGAGTATTGTATCATTCACACTAGAACAAAACAACTTTATGGCTAAATTTATATCTCTAACGATGTTTCATAGGCAAATAAACTCGATGGTTAATGAATCCAATTTTACTTTCCAAAGCTTCTGAATATGGTTCATCGTTGCAAGTATAACAAGAATGATAACCCTTTGTCCTCCACCCAAACACGTTACCAAATCCAGGATAGTCATGTATTGTCCATAACAAAGTTGCACGCATCTTGAAAATGTTACCATGTCTTATCACCACGCTTTGAGTTTTGCAAATGGGCTTATTATCACGAACAAGAAGCTCAAGTCCCACAGAGAAGTCATTGATTAGCTTAACTCTATCATCTCAGGTACATATATATTTAATTGGAAAAAAAAAATACCGGTGGTATAGTCACTGTAGACATTCTTCTTCTCTATTCTCTCAAAGATATCGAGATACTCTCCCCTTTAGCAGCGACAGTAGTCGTTTTGTTGCCTTTAGTTTCTTTTATTTTGGCTTAGTTAACGACAAGACCGACCACCGCGCACCTTGGCACGATGGTCACTCCACAAGTATAAGTACTTGTGGGATGTGGGGGGTAAAGGTCGGGATTCAAGTCTTCAAGAGAAAGCTTCACACACATATATACTTAAATAAGCTAGAGTAAAATTTTATCTTGTGTATAAAAAGAAAAAAAAAAAAATTCTAGCGCTACAAAGAGGAAGACAGGGGAAATTCCCATTGACTAGCGAAGTCCTGTTTATATTGCATTTTTTTTAGCAACTACAAATCCTTTTTACACTGCTTTTTGGGGGTTTATTTTGTTAAATAAGAAAAGAAAATTTGAATAATTTTACCAAAATTTTTTTAGAAGTTATTTAATTAAATTGTTTCACTTATACTTGATTTCGTGAAAATCAAGATTTGAGTAAAACTCGACTTTTGGAAAGTGGAGTTTTAGCAACCACTTGCTGATGTGGAACCATTGACGTGGCATTTAGAAAAACAATCATCACACTTAGAAGTTGGAACTTGACTCCTATGCAAACTTTTTTTTAGAACAAGTTCATAAAAATTGATTTCAATGGAAAAAAAAAAATTACAAGGAAATCGAGTTTGAAAAACTCGAGGTCTATGTAACACGACTACCTCCAAATCGTGCAATTTCCTTTTAAGAGTTTATTTATATATTTATTAAAAAATTAATTACTAAAGTAAAGTAAGAAAAATTTAGAGTTGAAAGTTCACTTTTAATTTTAGCATTAGAACAAATGAAAAAATTTTAACCTTTTCACTTTTCTCTCTTACAGTATAAGTGCAATTGCATGGTTCCAAATCCAACCAAAAAAAAAAAAATTTCTCTTAGCAATTCCAACCGGTAATTTTTTTTTTTTTTTTGAAAAACAAGAGTAGAATGAATAAAAAAAAAAAAAAACTATGACTCAATATTTATGCTATGTTTAGTAGGGAAGAAGGAAAAGTTGAAGTATTAAAAAGTGAAATAATAGAAAAATATTTTAGTTTTCAACCATGTGTGTTTGGTTGGAAGAATAAAAAGTAGAATGATGGAAAACAAATATTATTTATTATTAAAAGACACTTTTAACAAAATGGATGGAAAGAAAATATCTACACATTGTGGATGCGTATTTAGGACCTTGGATAATTTATGCCGGATATATTGGTACACTTGCTTATTAAAAGACTCTTGTCTTGTTTAGGCAAGAGAATTGAAAAGGAGAAGAATATGATAGGCGCGTTCTTTTGTTTTTGTTGTTTGCTATGCAATATTGCAATTGATCACTATCATAATATTTTTTTTTTTTTTTTTTTCTTGACACTAGTGAAAGTCTAGTGTTTTGCATGACTTTAATCATGAATTTTCTTTATATATATATATATATATATATATTGAAAATAATAACCAAATGAGTTATTATTTCATAATCTTAACACTTGTTTCTAACTAAATGAATGATTATTATTATATAAAATGCATAATTTTGTATATTTGTCCTTATATATAATATCCTTAGTTAAAATTTCAATAAAATTTTTTTAATTATTTTTGAATTCCTTATTTACTAATGAAGAGGGTGAATTGAACTCAAGTGGTTATTTAGAAAAAAATAATAATAAGTAAAATCAATTTATTTAATCAAAACTATCATATACAAATACATATGCATAAGTTGCAACTTGAAATAAAATAAATAAAAAATAAAAAACAAAAATGTGGGGTGCAAGAATGATTCTATGGAAAGGCTATTGGTGAAATATATGTGTGTGTGTGTGTGTGTGTGTGTGTGTGTGTGTGTGTTTTGAAATTATGATAATAGATTTTTAGTTGGAGTAGGATTTAAATTTCTAAAACTTAGATGATAAAATTTTAGCTAAATTAAATTATTATTAAATCTTATCCCCTGATTCAGGGAAATATATCATAACAATTAATAAATAATTTTTTTAAATAATTAATAAAATGTGAGATGCAACTTGAAGGGAAAAAAAGCATGGGGTGTCATGTAGGATTCCAGATTTCAGTTTAGAATTTTTTTTTCTAGGAAAGGAAGTTAAAAAAATTATGACAGACCTTTAGTTTAAATAGAATTTAAATTTGTTAAAATTTAAATGATAAATTTGTTAAAATTTAAATGATAAATTTTTATGTAAATTAAAACATTGTTAATTTTATACCTTAATTTGTGGAAATATATCCTAATAATTAATAAAAAATTTAATTTAATAATTATTGAGAGCAATTGTTTGTTAGGAAAAAATTGAGAGAGAGAGAGAGAGAGATAGTATCATATAAATTTATCAACTCCTATGAATCTATATAATGTGTATATCCTTCCAATACAAATACCTATGCGTAATTTTCAACTAAAAAAAAAAGAACAAAAACAAAAACATGGGGTGCAAGAGAGATTCTATGAAAAGATCATTGGTGAATATATATAAGTTTAAGAATTTTGATAATAAATTTTTATTTGGAGTTGGATTCAAAATTTTGAAACTTAGATGCATGTTGCATGTTTTGTTAAAATACTTACTAAATAAAAAAAAGTGGGGATGCAAGAGAGATTCTATGGAAAGGCCATTGATGAATATATATAAGTTTTGAAATTTTGATAACAAATTTTTAGTTGGAGTAGGATTTAAATTTTTAAAACTTAGATGCATTTTGCATGTTTTGTTAAAATACTTATTGTTATTTTATCTAAAATGTATGTTGCATGTTTTGAAACTATACAACATGTATATCCTTCCAATATAGATGCATATGCTAGAGTAGAATTTAAATTTCTGAAACTTAGATGCATGTTACATGTTTTGTTAAAACACTTATTGTTATTTTATCTAAAATGCATGTTGCATGTTTTGAATCTATATAGCATGTATATCCTTCCAATACAAATACATATACTAGAATAGAATTTAAATTTCTGAAACTTAGATGCATGTTCCATGTTTTGTCAAAGTACACTTATTGTTATTTCATCTAAAATGCATGTTGCATGTTTTGTTAAAACACTTATTTTTATTTTATCTAAAATGCATGTTGCATGCTTTGAATCTATACAACATGTATACCCTTCTAATACAAATATATATGTTAGAGTAGAATTTAAATTTCTGAAATTTAGATGCATGTTGCATGTTCTGTTAAAACACTTATTATTATTTTATCTAAAATGCATGTTGCATGTTTTGTTAAAACACTTATGTTGCTTTATCTAAAGAAATTGATAAGAACAAATAAGTTATTGTCTCTATTAACTAAAACTTAGATACATGTTGCATATTTTGTTAAAACACTTATTGTTATTTTATCTAAAATGCATGTTGCATGTTTTATTAAAATACTTATTTTTATTTTATCTAAAATGCATGTTGCATGCTTTGAATCTATTCAACATGTATATCCTTCTAATACAAATACATATGCTGGAGTAGAATTTAAATTTCTAAAACTTAGATATATGTTACATGTTTTGTTAAAACACTTATTATTATTTTATCTGAAATGCATGTTGCATGTTTTGTTACAATACTTATGTTATTTTATTTAAAGAAATTGATAAGAGCATCAGCAATGGAATGGCTAAATGCCAAATTTAAGCTGATTTTACCATTCAGCACAAAATGCCCACTCCATTAGATGTGCTAAAATGTAACTATTGTAAAAAAAAAAATACAATTGTGCAACACTAAGGGTCCGTTTGGATACAGCTGAAAACTGAAAACTGAAACTGAAAACTGAAAAACACTGTAACAAAATAATTTTTAAATGTGTGAATAGTATTGTGGGACCCATTTTTAATGAAAAAGTTGCTGAAAAGTGAAATTTGTGGGTCCGTGAACAGTACACGATGTGCTGTGATTGGTCCAAAAAAATTTGAAAAGTCAAAGTTTGCGGCTACTGTTCATTGAACAGTGCATGAACAGTAGCCGCAACACCCAAAACGCCCCAAAACGTGTGAAAAAAAAAAAAAACGCAAACGCAGGATTGGGCAGAAAACGCCCAATCCAAACGCACTTTAAATGTAGAATCGGACTCTAACTCAATTGGTAAAGCCAAATATTAATATTTTATTATATTTACTCTCTTCAAAAAAAAAAATTTATTATATTTACTGTTTGCTTTATCAAAGCGTCACTCTCTCACCAATCACTCTCATCTCCTCTCTCTCTCTTTTTCTTTCTTTCTTCTGTTTGCCATGGAACCATTTCTCACATATGTCATAGCATATCCAGAACTCATTTGCAACATAGTTCTCTCCACAAGCACCGCACAAGGTCTCCCCATGCTTGTCATCATCTTCTTCATCCACTACCTCTCGCGTCCCTGTCTTCCCTTTCTTTCTTTCTTTTTTTTTTTTTTCTCTATTTTCCCTTGAATCAAGCCTCCGTGGGTCTCATATTTGGTGGAGCTCAAGGTTTGATGTGGTAGATCGGGGTGGTGCCGAGGTGGTGTATCAATGAGTGATGGATTGAATTGGGTTTGCTGTTAAGATTTGCTGGTGAATTGATTTGGGTTTTCCCGATACCGTTAAGATTTTACTGAGTTTGCTGGGTATTTTAATGGGTTTTCTGGGTATGTTTAATGGATTTGCTAGATATGTTTGCTGGGTATGTTTTATTAGGTAGATATGAAGATGGAAGATGGAAGGAGAAGGAGAAGAAGGTGAAAAGCAAAGGAATGGAGGAGTCAAGAAGATACTTACGTGTGTGGAGGAGAAAATTGGGAAAAAAAAAAAAATTAATTGTGTAAGTGTATTATTTTAATGAGTAGAATAGGAAAATAAGGCTTCGCTTGGAGGACGGAATGGAATGGAATGGAAAGGGATGAAAAGAATCATTTTAGAATATTCTTCATTTCCCTTGTTTGGAAGTTTTAATGGAGGGAATGGATAGTCCATACCCTTATTTGAAAGTTTAAGTAGGAGGGAATGAAATGGGTAGATGGGAACACTCATTCCTCTCTATTCCCTTAAAACCTCAAATTTTCATTCCCCCCGAAATTGAGAGGAATTGGAGGGAATGGAATTAAATTTAATGATTTTTTTTCTTTAAAACTCCCAAAATACCCCTGTATATTCAACTTTTTATTTTAAAATAGGGGTCTAATAGTAATATTGTCATAAAATGATTCTGTTTCATTCCCTCCATGTTGCTCCCAAATAAGATTACTTACATTCCATTCATTTTTATTCCTTTTCATTCCTTTATTTTAAAACATCCAATCAAAGTTACTTAATTTCATTCAATTTCATTCTTTTCCATTCCTTTCCCTTACTTAAATACATTCCATTCCTTTCCATTCCATTATTATTATTCCATTCCATTTTGTTCTCTTCTCTTATGAACTCCCAAGCGAAGCCTAAAAGTTGAGATGTTGAGAGTATTGTAAAATTGTGCGGTATAATTGATAAAGTAGCTTTTTGGAATGGTAAAATAGGATAAGATTGAAAAAACCATTGTGGATGCTCTAAGAACAAATAAGTTATTGTCTCTATCAACTAAAACTTATATGCATGTTGCATGTTTTGTTAAAACACTTATTGTTATTTTATCTAAAGAAATAAGTAAGAACAAATAAGTTGTTGTCTTTATCTAATAAATTGTTTTTATCCAAAATATTGTTATAATCTGGTGAAGCCACTTGTCACAACCATGACTTCTAAGATCAACTTTTATTATATAGTATATGATATGATATGATCAAGGACGGCTCTATAACCAGTCCAGTGGGTTCAAATGAACCCCCTGGCGTGGCTAGAAAAATATAATATATAAAATTTTTATTTTTTTTTTATTTTTTTGTTTTGACCCCTAAAATAAAAATTTGAACACCCTGACCCTAAATTTTGTTTAAACCTAATTGAAATATGATCATCTTGGTGCTATTTTCACAGTATTTTTACAATAAAGGTTAAGTGACAAGTTGTAATTGGCTTTTTATCTAAACTCATAAGTGACGCCACTTTTTTACATACCTTTAACAACTTGTCACCTAGATTTGATTGTGTAAATGTTGTGTCAGTAACACTACTCTTAAAATTGCTCATTTGTTAAATAAATAAACCTTCTCTCTGGACTCTGGCTTACTTTACCGTTGATTGTAGAATGAAACAGTTTTTTCCTGCACTTTTCTTCTTCATCAGCAAAAAATTACACCACTTATACAACTAACTGATCTGTATTTACATCTATGATTCTTTTCTCATTCTCTCTTTCTCCCTTCTATGTTTTCTTTCTATCTAATCAAGTAATTTGATAAGTGTTCTAAGGTTTTTTGAGTCCAAAAAGTCTTTTAGTGCTTGCTTCAATTTTAAGAAAATGACCGCATGTGTGGTTAAAAATCCATGCACTTCAAAAGCAAAATCTTATATAAATTACTATTTTTTTTCCTTAGTATCACGTTTACTCCCAGAACTATACTTAGGTGTGCTACTATTCTTCTTTATAATATATTTTTATTTAAGTGATATTACTTATGATTATAATAAGTTATTATTAATTCGACAAATATTATGATTAGTTATTTATTTTTATTTATTTATACATTCAATTGTTGTTTTCTTACCAATCTTTAAACTATTAATAATTTTTTAAGACTATTGGACAATATGGTTGTATTGTTTACTGTTTAATATACTATGTGAGATTATTGTATGTAATATGACAGTTGTATAGGCAAAAAAATAAATAAATAAATAATCATTTTATTTTTCTACTCCCCCACAACAAAATCCTAGCTCAAGACACTATTGACCCTCTTAGAAAAAAAATCCTGGGACTACCATTGGCTATGATATGATGATCACTGATCTTAAAATAACTCCAACTTAGTTTGAAAGAAGTGAATGAATATCAATTAGCATGTTCAAGAATCTAAAGAGTTAAGGGCATGTTGCTTAAATAGTCCCAATATGGAATTGATACTAAAGTAATTGAATGAGAAATATCCAAGTTTTTTCTACTCTTCCAATTTGTTATTTTCAGAAGATGCATTAAAAGCATTGCTGAGCAATCTTGCCAAGCAGATGCTAAGTACAACAAATTGTAGTGTGAGCATTCTTGCCACCACTTATTTTGTTGAGAAAATGATTCGCAGATTTAAGGGTGATTATCGAGCATCAAAAAGTAATTGCTAGAGGGACTATGATTAGGGGTGTGCAAGAATCAAGTTAAGAATTTTTTTTACCCAATCCACCATGATGGGTTAAAAAAAATCCAACTCAACCCATAACAGGAGCCCAACCCAACCCACCTAGATTAGGTTGGGTTGGGTTGGACCCATGGATTAGACTTTTTTTTTTTTAATTATTATTATTAAATTGAGCATGAGAACAACACCACTACAAATAAGTGCAAATTTTTAACCAAATAATCATGAGTATAATACCAAACAAACACAAACGATATGAGAAGAACTTAGGGTTTAGGTTTTGTTTAGGAAGAAAGGCAAAAAACAAATAACAAAATTATATAATATATGTTTTTAATATATTTTTAAAATTTTAAAATATATCAAATATAGGTGGGTCAGGTCGGGTTAGACAGATTTGTAAATCTTATGACCTAAACCCAACTTGATCCACTATGAAAAAATTTTATAACCCAACCCAACCCACCAAACCCTAAAAACTGACCCAGCTTGGTGGGTTGGGTCAAAGTCAGTCAGTTTTGGTGGGTTGGCGGGTTCACTACACACCCTAATTATGATCAATATAATAGAAATGACAGGTGTTGAGAATGCTTTAATAAAAGCAACTTGGGACTAAAAATGCCCTTTACAATGTCATGGCCACAGTTGAAAGTTACAGTGCAAAAATGAGGTACTTCTATGATGTTGATCAAGAGTGTGAAATTCCAATGGAAAAGTTGTGGAGGTCGTGGCACAAGAAAGAGTTATTCTTTAATCAGATTATACTCCGTACTTTGCAATTTAGGCTTCTCATATTTGGATAAGAAAATTGATTCGGCTTGTGTACTTGGGCTTTGGTTATGTGAGTTCAATTTGAATGTTTACCATTCAGCCTGATCCAAGGCACCATATCTAATTCCTCCTCTTTTTATTTTTTTAATGGGATCTAATTCTTCCTTAAGGTGGGTATAGATCATATTCATACATTGAGACATAGGTACTCATTAGATTTAATTTATTGACTTCTCCAGAGGTCATCATCCAACAGGAAAGTAGTCACCTATGCATGATCCTTCACGGCGTCTTCCCTTCTTCTTCTTTTTTAGGCTGAATGGGAATTTTAGTTTACAAGTATTTAGTTTTAAGATTATAATTTACTTTACTATTTTTAAAATAATACTATTATATTTTATATCTTTTTTTTATTGGATATCACATGATGAGAAACTTTTGGTTCGTGAAACTTGATGTTTCCTTGACGCCATCTACATTGGCAAACTACCATTATGACAAATTTTTAAAGATTGATTTTAGGATACAATGTTACAAACTACTATTAACATATTTTCAATTTGGAAGCTCTTGAGTGTTGGTTCCTCTTTTTCCCTCTCAAGTTCCAATAATCAAATCATGCATATAAAGATTTTGTGACAAATGCTGGAAAAGGTTCAGTTTTAGGTATGATTGGAGAGGAAAGCTTTTACATTTTTTTAGGTATAAGTAAAAATTAATTAAAAAGTTGTGTAATTCGATCAGTGTTTATGTGGCATTTCTATGTTTCTTTATTCCAAGATTAAAGGACAAGATTGGAGAAGAAACAAATTAGGCCCTTTGAATGTGAACGCATGAGCCAAGCGAAGTTTCTGTTTGAAATTTCTCAATATGAATCAGAGAGCCAAATGCAGGGAAGGGGAAAAAAACATTATACATGTTGCAACTGTTGGAGAAAAAGAAAAACAACAATTATTTAATATAATAAACCGTTACATTGGAAAGAAAAATATCAATATGTAATACTGTACGTGTGTGTATGTATATATATATATTTTTTAAATAAAAGCGGCAGAATTTACATTGCATTTCACAAAATTATCAAGTAGCCAAATCTCAGTGGCGCAATTTTTACATCCAAGATCTGCTAAAACTAGAGGAGCATTATTACAACTTTTGTCCACAAAATTAAACTCGCAGCATCTGAAATTAGATATTGCTAGTTTCACTTTGTTGAACAGAGCATTTCAGGTCATTTTTTTTTGTGTGGTGTGGAAGGGTGGGTGGGCGCGGCGGCGGCAGGGAATCCATGTTAGAAGCAGGGAATCCATGTTAGAAGCAGCAATGGCAATTTGGCAATACTAAAGTGGCTCTCAAGTTGAAACTCTTGAATTCCCTGCTGGTTAAAAAATTGTAGGACATGCCAGAATCCTGCAAAATGAGCCTCCAGCCAGCATTGGCTCACAATCGCCTCAACCTTAGCTGCAACAAAATTTACATTGAAATCTCTAATCACTGCAACATTTACCTTGGAGTAAGGTAACTGTGGGGGCTTCCATATTAGGATATGTATTTTCTGCAGTATCTCAGACGAAATTTTGCAGCCAAGTAGTGTTCATGCATCAACATACCTATATATACCAAGTGGATTTCTGTACTCCTGGTTCCCCAAATCTTTCTACATTTCTGTGCGCCATAATTTCCATGACAGAGTGGGAAATAGTTTCAGTGACAAAGTATTCTTGTGGTGCAGCATCCAGTAGAATAGATCAGTCAAGTTATAGGTTAGTGTGGGATAAAGTTTATGCCTTAAAGTAATTGCCATACCTTTGGCGTCTGGGCAAGACCACAAAGCATGTAAACTGGTTTCAGGAACTTCATTACACTGCTCACAAATTACCAACGAGATGATGCATTTGGAAAATAGATGAGGCTTTGTGGGTAAGATAAACTGAAGAGCAGGCCATGAAAAACAATCTTGTTAGGCACCCGAGCCTTCCACAGTTTCTTCCACATAATTGTTGAGCTGTGATTGTTTGAAGCCTCTTCTAAACCTGAAACTGCCTCATGGTCTGACAAATCATATGCAATCCAAATTGGAAAATCTCCAATTTCTGCGCCCACCCAAAAGATACTGTAATCAAAATGTTGAGAATTTCACGGAATGCTTTGAATGATAACAGCTTCTTGTGGCATGAACAAACTGTCCAGAACAATCCTTCTGCAAGTCTTTGCATTACCATCCAGCACGTCACACACATAGTTTGCTGCAGATTGAGGATTTCTGAGAAAAACCACCCTGAATGTACTTGGTGTCAGCAGCTGCCTATCTTCCCAGATGTTAACCTGTATTCCATCACTATCATCCAACAGTAACTCAACTGTGCAACCTTTCTCGCTTCCATTATACTTCTCCAACCCATTTGATAGTAACTTTGTGTTAACAAGAAGGGGTTGATAGGAAGGATTTATATCTGTATTGCATTAGAAGTTTACCAGAGCATTACATTTGGAGGACACCAAAAAAAAAAAAAAAAGAAGAGATTTAATCAATAATAAGAGCCAATTGACAGTTAATTTAAATGCTTGAGCATTTTGGGTCCTTGACCACTTTCGCAAGAGCCCAAGGTGAGTGTGAGAGGAGCATAGCTACTTGGCTAATACTTCTACATTGACGCTCTTCTAACTATCCACTTTGGCAAAGGCTTCAAGCTTCTCAGACGTTTGACCCAATCATTCCATTAATTAAATAAAAGTTCACCAACAAGAAAAATTTGTGTTATTCCCACATGAAAAAAAAAAAAAAAAAAAGGTGATACGGCATGATATTAATTTTTGAGTTTGGGTCAATTTGGATGTGAGTGCCAAAAGGTGCCACTAAGGTACAAGTATCACAATATTTTGAAATTGGTAGGAAGAAAAGTAATGACTTACAGGTAATGAACAGCAAACGTTTAGCCTTCCAGGTCATTTTCATTAGATTCTTCAAAATCAGCTATTAATCCTTTGAGTTTTGAATGCTCTTTGGCTGTGGATCCTCATTATAGTAGCACTCTCCTTCCATTATAAAAAGGTTCCCCAACAAGTAAAGAAAAAAATCTGTATTATTCAAACCTGATGAAAAAAATTTAAAAAAAAAGAAAAAGAAAAAAGAAAAGTGATATGTAATGATTTTTTTATTTTTTTTGAGGAAGGAATGATTTTAATTTTTGAGTTTGTGGTGAATGGGGTGTGAATGCCGAAAGGTAATGTTAACTAGCAAAATACTTTGAACTTTCTTTTTTCCCTCTCAAAAAAGGGGTAAAAAATCTACAAAGAAAAACTCCAATTTATACATATAACAAATTAACATTTTTATCATGCCAATTTAAACCTGGCAATTCAAACCCACACTTTCATTTCATTGGATTCACCTCCCCAAAAAAATAAAAGCGAACATCAAGACTCTTAAACTGTAATAGCAAGGAAAAAGATGATGACTTACAGGCAAAGAATTCGAAACGTTCCTAATATCAGCCATACATCCTCCAAGTCTTTGGATGTGGTTCATTGTTAGAGTAGCCTTCTCCGCTAGGTTCAGCCCCATCTTCCTCATCAAGTCTTCGCTTATTTCTGCTAACTTCTGCAGCTGAATTGTAAGAATCATGGCTGAGATCACCCAGTTCCTCATAGAGCTTCCTGCTGTTAATGCTTAACTGTGTCAAAGTTTGATTGGGATCTTCAATGTCTTGGTAAATATCCTTCTTCCCTCCATGAATGGATTCAAGCTTCTTGGATATTTGATCCCCTCCTTCCACTAAATAAAAGTTCACCAAGACAACAAGAAAAATTTGTATTATACTAACCTGATTAAAAAATAAAAAAGATGGTGACCTGCAAAGTAGTAAGAAGAAAAGATGTTCACTTACTGGCAAAGTCGTCGAAAATTTCCCTTTGAATCCACTTTGGCTGTGGTTCCTCATTAGAGTAGCCTTCTCTACTAGGTCCAGCCCCATCATCCACATCACGGCTTTGCTTATTTTGCTACTTTCTATGGGTGAATTGTCAATATCATGATGTACTACACCAAAATCCTCATACAGTGTGCTGTTGTTGCTGATGCACTGCGCCATGGTTTGATTGGGATCTTCCATGTCTTGCTTGTATACCAACTGAACCACAATTTTCTCCACCACCTCTGCAAATATTTGAATCTTGAGTTGACTGAATCCATTGGCATCAATGCGACTACATATTTTGCCCCAATTGGAGGAATGGTGAGTGGACAAATATAGCAGCCAAATATGAGGTGATTCAATTCTACCATATTTTGTCGTAAAATAATAAGATTGTGAGAAATCTGCAATCTTAAGTCCATTGAGCTGAAAAATACATGTAAAATTCCAATTTCTATGATATTGATGTGACCCATTGGGTACAAAAACAACACACAACACAATTCCCATTAGCTCATCACACCTAGGAAAAGACAATTGTATATTATCACCCTGAAACTCATTGCTAAACCATTTTGGAATTTCACCTCCAGGAATAACAATATTTGGTAGTCCCTGAAATAAACAAGGCATAATATTAGGAATTGAGAGAGAGAGAGAGAGAGACCTGAAGCATGTTACTGCCATTTTGAATATAGTCAACCAATTTGAAGCAGTTGAAACATTGGAAAAGGGAGTGATCTGACATAAAAGGATAAAATTGTAGTTCTGGCAATCTCTCCAGTGAGCTACAATCGTTTGCAATTACAGAATCAATAGTTGACGGAACCTTTCCCAATGATTGAAGCCTCTTGCAACCCTCCAAATAGAGTCTTCGAAGATTAAAGAGTTGGGACATGCTTTCAGGAAGAGAAACAAAATTATTTCCACTTAGGTTTAAGCATTCTAAAGATGTCAAGCAGCCAATGTCATCGGGGATTGACAAAAGATCGCAATCATTAATATGCAAATATGTTAAAGAATGCAGACCCAATAAGGAAGGCAATAATAAGCCCACTAAAACAGGACTTGTTGGCAGGGAAGAATATAAAAATGACGGCAATCCTATGCACTCCAGAGGACTCGTTGGCTGGGAAAATGGTAAATTCAATAATGGGTCCATCAACTCAAGACTTGCTGACTTCGAAAAAAATTCAGATAATTTCCATCCACGAATATATAGATGTTTGAGATTTTTAAGGAGAACAATGGAAGAAGGAAACTCGATTATGGATGTCCAACACAAATTGAGCACCTCCAAATCTTTCATATTTCCTATGTTCTTTGGCAAGTTTTTGAATTTTAAGCATCCAAAAAGATCAAGAGATTTAAGCGATTTCAAACTACAAATGGTGCTAGGAAGGCACACAAGATTTATGCAAAATCTTAAGAGTCAATGCAATAAGGTTAGTCAAACGGCCAATTGATGAAGGCATCTCTTCTATAACTATATTACTCAAATCAAGCATCAATAGACCTTCGATTATCCATGGGATCTCTGGCAAGTTTATGAATCTTGAGCATGTAGAAAGATCAAGAGTGCCATGGAACTTAAAACCACAAGTTGTGTTAGGAAGACACACAAGTTTAAAGCAATCAAGCAAAGTCAATGAAGTAAGGTGTATCAAATGTTCAATTGATGAAGGCAACTCTTTTATAGCTGTTCCACTCAAACCAAGCTTCTTTAGGCCTTTGACAATCCCTAGATTCTCTGGCAAGTATTCAAAACTTGAGCACCCAGAAATCTCAAGACATTCTAGCGATATCAAACAACAAATTGAGTTAGGAAGACACAAGATTTTTGCAACTCCTAAGAGTCAATGAAGTAAGAGTTGTCAAACCATCAATTGATGGAGGCAACTCTTTTATAGCTGTTCCACCCAAGTGAAGATTCTTGAGACCTTTGAGATTTCCTAGGTTCTCCGGCACTATGTCAAAATTTGAGCACCCACAAAGATCAAGCCCTTCAAATGAATTCAAACAACAAATGGTGCAAGGAAGACACACAACATTCTTACAATCGTTAAGACTCAACGAAGTAAGGATTGTCAAACCATCAATTGATGAAGGCAGCTCTTTTACAGAAGTTCACTCAAGTGAAGATTCTTGAGACCTTTGAGATTCCCTAGGTTCTCCGGCAAGTTGTCAAAATTTGAGCAACCACAAAGATCAAGCCCTTCAAGTGAATTCAAACTACAAATGGAGCTAGGAAGACACACAAGATTCTTACAATCTTTAAGAATCAATAAAGTAAGGGTTGTCAAACCATCAATTGATGAAGGTAGCTCTCTTATAGATGTTCCACTCAAGTGAAGATTCTTGAGACCTTTGAGATTCCCTAGGTTCTCCGGCAAGCTGTCATAATTTGAGCATCCAGAAAGATCAAGAGATTCCAGCAATTTCAAACTACAAATGGTGCAAGGAAGGCACACAAGATTTTTACAACCTTGGAGAATCAATGAAGTAAGGGCTGTCAAACCATCGATTGATGAAGGCAGCTCTTTTATAGCAGTTCCACTCAAAGAAAGATACTTGAGACCTTTGAGATTCACTAGGTTCTCGGGCAAGTTGTCAAAATTTGAGCATCCAGAAAGATCAAGAGATTCCAGCAATTTCAAACTACAAATGGTGCTAGGAAGGCACACAAGATTTTTACAACCTTGGAGAATCAATAAAGTAAGGTCTGTCAAACCATCAATTGAAGAAGGCAGCACATTTAAAGCTGTTCCACTCAAACGAAGCATCTTGAGACCTTTGAGATTCCTTAGGTTCTCTAGTAAGTTGTCACAATTTGAGCATCCAGAAACATCAAGACATTCCAGCAATTTCAAACTACAAATGGTGCTAGGAAGGCACACAAGATTCTTACAACCTTGGAGAATCAATGAAGTAAGAGCTGTCAAACCATCAATTGATGAAGGCAGCTCCTTTATAGCTGTTCCACTCAAACAAAGCATCTTGAGACCTTTGAGATTCCCTAGGTTCTCTAGTAAGTTGTCACAATTTGAGCATCCAGAAACATCAAGACATTCCAGCAATTTCAAACTACAAATGGTGCTAGGAAGGCACACAAGATTCTTACAACCTTGGAGAATCAATGAAGTAAGAGCTGTCAAACCATCAATTGATGAAGGCAGCTCCTTTATAGCTGTTCCACTCAAACAAAGCATCTTGAGACCTTTGAGATTCCCTAGGTTCTCTAGTAAGTTGTCACAATTTGAGCATCCAGAAACATCAAGACATTCCAGCAATTTCAAACTACAAATGGTGCTAGGAAGGCACACAAGATTCTTACAACCTTGGAGAATCAATGAAGTAAGAGCTGTCAAACCATCAATTGATGAAGGCAGCTCCTTTATAGCTGTTCCACTCAAACAAAGCATCTTGAGACCTTTGAGATTCCCTAGGTTCTCTAGTAAGTTGTCACAATTTGAGCATCCAGAAACATCAAGACATTCCAGCAATTTCAAACTACAAATGGTGCTAGGAAGGCACACAAGATTCTTACAACCTTGGAGAATCAATGAAGTAAGAGCTATCAAACCATCGATTGATGAAGGCAGCTCTTTTATAGCTGTTCTACTCAAATAAAGATACTTGAGACCTTTGAAATTCTCTAGGTTCTCCAGCAAGTTGTAAAAATTTGAGCATCCAGAAACATCAAGCCATTGCAGCAATTTCAAACTACAAATGGTGCTAGGAAGGCACACAAGATTCTTACAACCTTGGAGAATCAATGAAGTAAGAGTTGTCAAACCATCAATTGATGAAGGCAGCACTTTTATAGCTGTTCCACTCAAACAAAGCATCTTGAGACCTTTGAGATTCCCTAGATTCTCTAGTAAGTTGTCACAATTTGAGCATCCAGAAACATCAAGACATTCCAGCAATTTCAAACTACAAATGGTGCTAGGAAGGCACACAAGATTCTTACAACCTTGGAGAATCAATGAAGTAAGAGCTGTCAAACCATCAATTGATGAAGGCAGCTCTTTTATAGTTGTTCCACTCAAACGAAGCATCTTGAGACCTTTGAGATTCCCTAAGTTCCCTGGCAAGTTGTCACAATTTGAACATCCAGAAACATCAAGCCATTGCAACAATTTCAAACTACAAATGGTGCTAGGAAGGCACACAAGATTCTTACAACCTTGGAGAATCAATGAAGTAAGAGCTGTCAAACCATCGATTGATGAAGGCAGCTCTTTTATAGCTGTTCCACTCAAATAAAGATACTTGAGACCTTTGAGATTCCCTAGGTTCTCCAGCAAGTTGTAAAAATAAAAACATCCAAAAAGATCAAGAGATTCCAGCAATTTCAAACTACAAATGGTGCTAGAAAGGCACACAAGATTTTTACAACCTTGGAGAATCAATGAAGTAAGGGCTGTCAAACCATCGATTGATGAAGGCAGCTCTTTTATAGCTGTTCCACTCAAAGAAAGATACTTGAGACCTTCGAGATTCCCTAGGTTCTCCGGCAAGTTGTCAAAATTTAAGCATCCAGAAAGATCAAGAGATTCCAGCAATTTCAAACTACAAATGGTGCTAGAAAGACACACAAGATTCTTACAACCTTGGAGAATCAATGAAGTAAGGGCTGCCAAACCATCGATTGATGAAGGCAGCTCTTTTATAGCTGTTCCACTCAAAGAAAGATACTTGAGACCTTCGAGATTCCCTAGGTTCTCCGGCAAGTTGTCAAAATTTAAGCATCCAGAAAGATCAAGAGATTCCAGCAATTTCAAACTACAAATGGTGCTAGAAAGACACACAAGATTCTTACAACCTTGGAGAATCAATGAAGTAAGGGCTGCCAAACCATCGATTGATGAAGGCAGCTCTTTTATAGCTGTTCCACTCAAAGAAAGATACTTGAGACCTTCGAGATTCCCTAGGTTCTCCGGCAAGTTGTCAAAATTTAAGCATCCAGAAAGATCAAGAGATTCCAGCAATTTCAGACTACAAATGGTGCCAGGAAGACACACAAGATTCTTACAACCTTGGAGAATCAATGAAGTAAGAGCTGTCAAACCATCAATTGAAGAAGGCAGCTCTTTTATAGCTGTTCCACTCAAACGAAGCATCTTGAGACCTTTGAGATTCCCTAGGTTCTCCGGCAAGTTGTCACAATTTGAGCATCCAGAAACATCAAGACATTGCAGCAATTTCAAACTACAAATGGTGCTAGGAAGGCACACAAGATTCTTACAACCATGGAGAATCAATGAAGTAAGGTCTGTCAAACCATCGATTGATGAAAGAAACTCTTTTATAGCTGTTCCACTCAAAGAAAGATACTTGAGACCTTCGAGATTCCCTAGGTTCTCCGGCAAGTTGTCAAAATTTAAGCATCCAGAAAGATCAAGAGATTCCAGCAATTTCAGCCTACAAATGGTTCTAGGAAGGCACACAAGATTCTTACAACCTCGGAGAATCAATGAAGTAAGAGTTGTCAAACCATCAATTGATGAAGGCAGCTCTTTTATAGCTGTTCCACTCAAACGAAGCATCTTGAGACCTTTGAGATTCCCTAGGTTCTCTAGTAAGTTGTCACAATTTGAGCATCCAGAAACATCAAGACATTCCAACCATTTCAAACTACAACTCGTGGTAGGAAGGCACACAAGATTCTTACAACCTTGGAGAATCAATGAAGTAAGGTCTGTCAAACCATCGATTGATGAAGGCAGCTCTTTTATAGCTGTCCCACTCAAATAAAGATACTTGAGACCTTTGAGATTCCCTAGGTTCTCCGGCAAGTTGTCACAATTTGAGCATCCAGAAAGATCAAAACATTCCAGCAACTTCAAACTACAAATGGTGCTAGGAAGGCACACAAGATTCTTGCAATCTTTGAGACGCAATGAAGTAAGGGCTATCAAACCATCAATTGATGAAGGCAACTCTTTTATAGCTGTTCCACTCAAATAAAGCTTCTTGAGACCTTTGAGATTCCCTAGGTTCTCCGGCAAGTTGTCACAATTTGGGCATCCAGAAAGATCAAGACATTGCAGCAATTTCAGACTACAAACGGTGCTAGGAAGGCACACAAGATTCTTAAAATCTTTGAGACGCAATGAAGTAAGGGCTGTCAAACCATCAATTGATGAAGGCAGCTCTTTTATAGCTGTTCCACTCAAATAAAGCTTCTTGAGACCTTTGAGATTCCCTAGGTTCACCGGCAAGTTGTCACAATTTGCGCATCCAGAAAGATAAAGACATTGCAGCAATTTCAGACTACAAATGGCGCTAGGAAGGCATACAAGATTCTTAAAATCTTTGAGACGCAATGAAGTAAGGGCTGTCAAACCATCAATTGATGAAGGCAGCTCTTTTATAGCTGTTCCACTCAAATAAAGCTTCTTGAGACCTTTGAGATTCCCTAGGTTCACCGGCAAGTTGTCACAATTTGCGCATCCAGAAAGATAAAGACATTGCAGCAATTTCAGACTACAAATGGCGCTAGGAAGGCATACAAGATTCTTAAAATCTTTGAGACGCAATGAAGTAAGGGCTGTCAAACCATCAATTGATGAAGGCAGCTCTTTTATAGCTGTTCCACTCAAATAAAGCTTCTTGAGACCTTTGAGATTCCCTAGGTTCACCGGCAAGTTGTCACAATTTGCGCATCCAGAAAGATAAAGACATTGCAGCAATTTCAGACTACAAATGGCGCTAGGAAGGCATACAAGATTCTTAAAATCTTTGAGACGCAATGAAGTAAGGGCTGTCAAACCATCAATTGATGAAGGCAGCTCTTTTATAGCTGTTCCACTCAAATAAAGCTTCTTGAGACCTTTGAGATTCCCTAGGTTCACCGGCAAGTTGTCACAATTTGCGCATCCAGAAAGATAAAGACATTGCAGCAATTTCAGACTACAAATGGCGCTAGGAAGGCATACAAGATTCTTACAATCTTTGAGAAGCAATGAAGTAAGGGCTGTCAAACCATCAATTGATGAAGGCAGCTCTTTTATAGCTGTTCCACTCAAATAAAGTTAATTGAGACCTTTGAGATTCCCAAGGTTCTCCGGCGAGTTGTCAAAATTTGAGCATCCAGAAAGATTAAGAGATTCCAGCAATTTCAACCTACAAATGGTGCTAGGAAGGCACACAAAATTTTTACAACCTTGGAGAATCAATGAAATAAGGGCGATCAAACCATCGATTGATGAAGGCAGCTCTTTTATAGCTGTTTCACTCAAATCAAGCTCCTTGAGACCTTTGAGATTCCCTAGGTTCTCCGGCAAGTTGTCACAATTTGAGCATCCAGAAAGATCAAGACATTGCAGCAATTTCAGACTACAAATGGTGCTAGGAAGGCACACAAGATTCTTACAATCTTTGAGACGCAATGAAGTAAGGGCTGTCAAACCATCGATTGATGAAGGCAGCTCTTTTATAGCTGTTCCACTCAAATAAAGCTTCATGAGACCTTTGAGATTCCCTAGGTTCTCCGGCAAGTTGTCACAATTTGGCCATCCAGAAAGATCAAGAGATTCCAGCAATTTCAAACTACAAATGGTGCTAGGAAGGCACA
The DNA here is from genome assembly GCF_001633185.2 of Quercus lobata. Lineage (NCBI taxonomy): Eukaryota > Viridiplantae > Streptophyta > Magnoliopsida > Fagales > Fagaceae > Quercus > Quercus lobata. The sequence continues at coordinate 27,120,746 of NC_044913.1, forward strand.
CAAGATTCTTACAACCTTGGAGAATCAATGAAGTAAGGGCTATCAAACCATCGATTGATGAAGGTAGCTCTTCTATAGCTGTTTCACTCAAATCGAGCTCCTTGAGACCTTTGAGATTCCCTAGGTTCTCCGGCAAGTTGTCACAATTTGCGCATCCAGAAAGATCAAGACATTCCAGCAATTTCAAACTACAAATGGTGTTAGGATGGCACACAAGATTCTTACAACCTAGGAGAATCAATGAAGTAAGGGCTATCAAACCATCGATTGATGAAGGCAGCTCTTTTATAGCTGTTTCACTCAAATCGAGCTCCTTGAGACCTTTGAGATTCCCTAGGTTCTCCGGCAAGTTGTCACAATTTGAGCATCTAGAAAGATCAAGACATTCCAGCAATTTCAAACTACAAATGGTGTTAGGAAGGCACACAAGATTTTTACAATCTTTGAGAATCAATGAAGTAAGGGCTATCAAACCATCGATTGATGAAGGCAGCTCTTTTATAGCTGTTTTACTCAAATCGAGCTCCTTGAGACCTTTGAGATTCCCTAGGTTCTCCGGCAAGTTGTCATAATTTGAGCATCCAGAAAGATCAAGAGATTCCAGCAATTTCAAACTACAAATGGTGCTAAGAAGGCACACAAGATTCTTACAACCTTGGAGAATCAATGAAGTAAGGTCTGTCAAACCATCAATTGATGAAGGCAGCTCTTTTATAGCTGTTCCACTCAAATAAAGATAATTGAGACCTTTGAGATTCCCTAGGTTCTCCAACAAGTTGTCACAATTTGGGCATCCAGAAAGATCAAGACATTGCAGCAATTTCAGACTACAAATGGTGCTAGGAAGGCACACAAGATTCTTACAATCTTTGAGACGCAATGAAGTAAGGGCTGTCAAACCATCAATTGATGAAGGCAGCTCTTTTATAGCTGTTCCACTCAAATAAAGATACTTGAGACCTTTGTGATTCCCTAGGTTCTCCGGCAAGTTGTCAAAATTTGAGCATCTAGAAAGATCAAGACATTTCTGCAATTTCCGACTACAAATGGTGCTAGGAAGGCACACAAGATTCTTACAATCTTTGAGACGCAATGAAGTCAGGGCTGTCAAACCATCGAGTGATGAAGGCAGCTCTTTTATAGCTGTTCCACTCAAATGAAGCATCTTGAGACCTTTGAGATTACCTAGGTTCTCTGGCAAGTTGTCAAAATTTAAGCATCTAGAAAGATCAAGACATTCCAACAATTTCAAACTACAAATGGTACTAGGAAGGCACACAAGATTCTTACAATATTGGAGAGTCAATGAAGTAAGGGCTGTCAAACCATCAATTGATGAAGGCAGCTGTTTTATAGCTGTTTCACTCAAATGAAGCATCTTGAGACCTTTGAGATTACCTAGGTTCTCCGGCAAGTTATCAAAATTTGAGCAATAAGAAAGATCAAGACATTCTCACAATTTCAAACTACAAATGGTGCTAGGAAGGCACACAAGATTCTTACAATATTGGAGAGTCAATGAAATAAGGGCTGTCAAACCATCAATTGATGAAGGCAGCTGTTTTATAGCTGTTCCACTCAAATGAAGCATCTTGAGACCTTTGAGATTACCTAGGTTCTCCGGCAAGTTGTCAAAATTTGAGTAATAAGAAAGATCAAGACATTCTCGCAATTTCAAACTACAAATGATGCTAGGAAGGCACACAAGATTCTTACAATATTGGAGAGTCAATGAAGTAAGGGCTGTCAAACCATCAATTGATGAAGGCAGCTGTTTTATAGCTGTTCCACTCAAATGAAGCATCTTGAGACCTTTGAGATTACCTAAGTTCTCCGGCAAGTTGTCAAAATTTGAGCAATAAGAAAGATCAAGACATTCTCGCAATTTCAAACTACAAATGGTGCTAGGAAGGCACACAAGATTCTTACAACCTTGGAGAATCAATGAAGTAAGAGCTGTCAAACCAGCAATTGATGAAGGCAGCTCTTTTATAGCTGTTCCACTCAAATGAAGCATCTTGAGACCTTTGAGATTCCCTAGGTTCTCCGGCAAGTTGTCAAAATTTGAGCACCCACAAAGATCAAGCTGTTCAAGTGAATTCAAACTACAAATGATACTAGGAAGACACACAAGATTTTTGCAAGACTTTAGATGAAAATGAACAAGCTTTTTAAGAATTCGAACGGATGGATGAAGTTCACGTAATTGTTGACAATATGAAAGAGTTAATTTCTCAAGATTTGGGACTCCAGTGAAGTTTGGGGATATAATAAAGCCCGAGCTAGACAAGTCGATGATCTTCAACTTGTCAAAATTCTGTTTTAAGAAATAAAAAAAAAAGTTAAAAAAGAAGTCAAGTTGATGAGTTTCCTAGTGTCTGATTGATTGAAATTTAAATGCAAAGTTGTGAGTACTTAATAACACAATTACCTTTATTCCTATCAAAAGTTGTTCAATTCTACTCTTTGGCAAACAAAGCATAACAAGCTCATCTGGCTAGAAAGTTGACGGTAGAGAATTTGAAGGATAATACCTCCAACAAAGAACTCTTAAAGAATTTGGAAGATGTTGAGGGTCATGGAAAATACCATCAATTGCAAGAAATTTAAGATTGTACATTTGTGAAATGGCCTCAGGGCTCCAACATGTCCCTTTTACTTCATCTTCATCTTCATCTTCATCATCATCATAATTACTCAAAATATGCATGGCTTGAACTGCTTTCATTCCCTAATAATCAAGAAGGAATTGGTGAATTGCAAAATATATTATTAGCATAACAATTTAAATTTCAAAATTGTTATACAAGAAGGTAGGGAATGAGCTCAAATTCTCTAAATAACCTCTTACCTTATTTTTTTTCAACACGTTTTCAATGTCCTTATAACACCACAATCTACTACGCTTCCCAGGATCATCAAGGCACTCGTTCCGAACTATGTCCTTCCCCATTTCTTCTAGTAAATCATGCATCCACACTATATTCTTATACATAATTTTCAAGAGGGATTTATCAATGAGTTCCTTCAATCCAATGACAGGGTGAAGGCCAAGACTATCCAGTACTTCTAATACATGATCTTTCCCCTTGTGGTTAAGGAAGCATGCAATATGTAGGAATATTTCCTTCTCTGCGTCATGGAGTCCATCGAAACTTATTTTAAGTGCTTGGAGAATGATTCTCTCAGGAAAATCTTTGAGCCTCTCTAATGCACTTTTCCATTCAGCAATACTTTTTCCATTCAAAAATGAACCTAAAACCTCAAGAGCTAATGGAAGGCCCCTAGCATAATTCAAAAAATGTTTAGACAGCTCTAAATAATCATCTAGGACATGTTTGCCTTGAAAGGCTTTTGATGAAAATAGTTGAAGAGCATGTTCACCATTCAATCCATCAACTTCATATATTTCATTTACTTCATGTGTTTTCAACACATGCTCATCTCTTGTTGTTATGATAATTCTACTGCCCGGACCAAACCAATCATGCTCCCCAACTAAGAATTTCAACTGGTCCAATTTATCTACATCATCAAGGACAAGAAGAATCCTTTTACAACGTAACCTATTCCTGATCTTGATAACTCCATCATACTTATCTCTAATTTTCAAATCTGTTCCCATCAAAATATCAGAAATAAGATCCTGTTGTAGTTTAACTAAACCATCTCTTTCAGATCTTTCCCTAACATCCTCAATAAAACTACAAGCTTCAAATTTAATAGAAACCATATAATAAACAACTCTAGCAAGAGTTGTCTTGCCCATTCTCCCCATCCCCCAAATCCCTATATAGCGAACATCGTTTGACCCTAAAGCTAAACGCAACTCAAATTCCTCCATTCGAGAGTTTATTCCTACTAGGTCCTTGGCAATGTATGGTAATTCATCATATTTCAAGCAAAGCGATATACATCCCACGATGTCTTTGATGTTTTCTATCTCAGAGCTGCAATGAACAAAGTACAATATGCATTGAGTTTGAGCCACCAATAGGTCACACAAAGAATACGATACATATTTAAAGTTTAATTCTGCTGACTGAAACAAAAATATATAAATTGATTCACTGAGGACAAATTAAAAGAAGTAGAATAAACATGTACATAGATTTGCTTAAGGTTCCAAATAAAGTTACATATATGAAGTGGGTCATCTAAACATTTAAAAGAAATAAATAAGTTGAAGTTAAATTACCAATATTCCTTTAAATGCCATCCGCTCAGGCTGCCCACTTCTCTCAAAGCATCTCTCCATTTCTCCACCCTCTCTTTGTTCTCCTTTTTTTCATGTTCAATAAATGCCTGCTCAAAAGTTCCCAGTTGTTTCCGTATATCGGATGGATCCACATGGTGAAAAACAGGCAGAGTTGTCATTCCCATCTCTTTCTTGCAGTGAATGATGTGTGCAAGTTCATCTAAGCACCAAGCTGAAGATGCGTAGTCTTTTGAGATAATGACGATAGCAAATCTCGACTCCCCTATTGCTTTCAACAGCTCTGGTGAGATGGGTTTTCCTCTGTCAAGGTTTTTATCGTCTTTAAAAGTGTGAATGCCTTTTTGTATCAAAGCTTCGTAAAGATGACCCACAAAATTGTAGCGGGTGTCCTCGCCTCTGAAACTGAGAAAGACGTCATAATTCCATCGGGCAGCAGCTGAAGAAGAACTTGGGAAAGATGACGAGTCCGTTTTCATGTCCAATAAAGCCATTAGAAAAATAGATCTGCATGCAAAATTTAAAAAAACCAAAAAACAAAAAACAATCAATTAGAAATTTAGAACCGAAAAACGATTAAAGAGAAAATAAATTAGGGAAGAAGAAATAACTTGATCCCCAACCAGACTTGCGTAGTTTTGAAAAAGCGTCGAATCCAATCTGAAATTTGCAAATGAAGAGAGAGAAGACTAGGGAGAGAATTTGGAGAGGACCTAGAATTTTGAAAGTGATGAAATTTCAGTGCTCCTTTTAGGAAATATTACAAGAAATTTCCACTGGTCTGTTTTATTATATTTTTCTGAGTACTTCCACTTCCTAGAAATTTCAGTGCTCCTGAGAGGGAACAAAGAACTAAACGATGAGTTTTTTATTTTTGAGAAAAGCTAAACGATGAGTAGATCATGAGAGGCCGAGAGGGTACAGTGAGAATGGAAGAAAGTGACAGAGGGAAGAAAAAGGTAAAGTCAGGTCAGTGAAGAAGGTAAAGAGAAGAGAAGGAGAAAAAGTAATATCTGAAAAATTGAAAAGTACAAAAAGGAAATTAAAGAAATGGAGTGTTTACTTTACTTTACCCAATAGGCCAATACCCATCTACGACAAGTTTTTTTTTTTTTTTTTTTTTTGAGAGAGCATCTACAACAAGTACAATCTTCTGTATTTGATTATTTTTAAATAAACAATCTCATCTCAGCTGTACTAACTACTACGTAACATCAAGTTTGAATTTTTTTAAGGATTTTTTTTAAGGATTTTTATAAGGACACATGATAATTTTTATTTTTCTCGAAAATTGAAAAAATATTGACAATTTTTTCAACTTTCAATAAAATGTTTCCAACAATAAATGGTTTAATATATGAAGGTACATATTAACCGAACCTTTTTTTTAATCACCAATCTCATAATTATATCAACGTATAAGAAATTTATTTTTATACTCCTAAATTAAGTAATTTAAATAATTTATGTATATATATTTGGTGCGTAATTTCAGAACGGTGCATCGACACACTCCGACACCAAAATATTCTATTCTTATGGCCAATCCGAAAAAATATCCGGGACAGAATTCAAAACTTTGTTTTATATTGCTTTTCACGTTACTTCTAAGTTAATAGTTTGTTTATATCTTTATTAAAAAATTAATTATTAAAGTAAAGTAAAAAATATATATATACAATTGTCTTTTAAGAACTAAGATTGTTAAACTTTAAAAAAAAAAAAAAAATCCATTTTCAATTTTAACATTAGAACAAATGAATAATTTTAAACCTTTAACTTTTCTCTCTTACATTTAAAAAGTGCAGTTGCATAATTTAGGTGCTCATATATATTGTGCATATGCCTACTATTAGTTATACGACGGCGTCTTTGCATGACTAAAATAATTAATAATGTCAGCTCAAAAAAAAAAAAACATAAATATTGTTAAAACAAAATTATTTCTGTTTAATTCGAACTTAACAATGAGTGAAATTCTATCTCTTTAATAAGTCCAACTTAAACTCAAATTCATTATTATCATTTTTTTTAAAACAAAATTATTTTTGTATAATCCAAACTTAACAAGGAATGAAACTCTATCTCTCTAACAAGTCTAACTTAAACTCAAACTCAAACTTAAATCAAAGCCTTTAACTTTTTGTTGACCTCTCCAAAACTTGCCACATCATTATTATTATTATTTTAAATTTTTTACACCTCACTATAATTTTTTTTAATTTTTTAATTTCTTCAATTAGATTGAAAAAAAAAAAATAACAACTTAAAAATACAAACATAAATTGTTTCAATCAAAGTAGAGTTCTAAACAACACAAAATTTCATCAAAAAAAAAAAAAAAAACAACTAACCATGTGTGTGTATATATATATATATATATATATATATATATATACACATTCTCCACTTAAAAGGAGTCCAAGTAAAAATCAAATACCTTAAAATTCTTGAAACCGTAAGATTAAAAGGGTAAAAAAAAATCAACATCAAAATCTGAATCATATTATTAAATAGATTGAAAGAGTTTTTTTTTTTTTTTTATATAATTTTAATTATGTATATATAATAATTGAACTCTTTGAAAAGTAAAAGATCATGATATATTAGAACTTTGGGAGACTAACCACTTGGTGGAGAACTTATTGGCACAAGCATAGATGGCTCTCAGTGGTGACTTGATTGGTGAGGAAGAAAAAGAAGTCGCATTATATATATAATTTCGATCTCAAGTCTCAACAACAAGCTATTATTCTAGGGTAAACTTGGCGCTAGGTTCAACCCATCAGTAGATTGTTTCATCTAAATAATTCCATTGTGTTTTAACTGCTGACTTTTTGGTTATTTTTTTGTAACATTTAAAATTTTCTTGCAGATTTTAACAATTATAGCAACAAATTATTCTTTTGAGGGTAGAATATCTTTCTTTTATATTTCTCTATGTGTAGTTATATATATTTTTGTTTATATTTTGTTTCAATAATTTGTAGGCACCGAATTTTCTAATTCTTTAGTTTCATCTGAATTTTTGGGTATTTTTTTTGCATAATATGAAACCATCTAGCATATTTCAACAGGATCTTTCTCTTATATTTCTCCTTTGTGTGTAATAACTGTAGTCATAATTATTTTTTTTCTATTGTTTCAATAATTCTAGGTTTAGAATCTTCTAATTTTTTAAAATGATTTTTTGGCATTTTAGAAGTTTTAACATTTGACTTTTTGCATTAGTTTTACCAATATCTGAACATGTTTGGTAGATTTCAACAACTATACCATGGGTAAGTCTTTTGAAGATAACTAATATTTCTCTTATATGTCTCTATTGTGTAGCCATATATATATTTTGTTTTGTTTCAACAATTCTTAGGCAATGAATCTTTCGATTCGCAAATATTTCAAGCTTTGACTTCTTCATCAAATTGTAACACAAATTCAAGTCAGATAGGAGCAATTTATGCAATTGTATAGTTTCATAATCAATTAAAGTTCTCATGCATTGCACGGATTAGCGACTAGTTTATATATATATATATTGGTTGTATATATACACGCACTAATAAACAGATATTTAATAAGAAGAGTACTACCAAGCCTAGCAACGTAGGCTTGTTACCATGAATAGGTGAAAAGTTAAAATTCTATTCATTCTATAGTAAAAATTCAAATTCATGCGTTTCAACGAGAAAGATAAGTCGTATCTTCTCTTTTATTTATTCATTTATTATTATTATTATTATTATTATTATTATTATTATTGGATAAAAGGGAATATGCACAACCACAGCGAAGCTAGCTAGTCAAAATATATGGCATAGTTGTTCTATAAACAGCATTAACATTGTCGGTGTCAAATTGTTGTTGGCCTCTTTGGTAATAGTATTCAAAAAAATTTATTTAAAATAATATGAAAACTGTGATTTAAAAAGTATTGTAAAAACACATGTTTATAATAATAAAAAAAATGCTTGGTACCATATTTCAAACAACATATTTTTTTTAAAATTCTTGATACATGAGAGTTTTAGTTGAGTGGCCCATTGAAGAGAAGTGAGAGAGAGAGAGAGGGATCTAATTGAAGAGAGTTGTGATGAGGGAAGGTTCTAGGTTTGAAAAGCAAAGGGAGGAAAAAGAAAGGGAAAAAGGAGTGTGGAGGCGTGAGAGAGAAGCTGAGTCCAATAAGTCATGGTCTTATCAGGTTGGGCTTACAATTTTTAATATATTTGGGTGAAGCTATTTGGGTGAAGCTAGCTAAGATTATTGAGGAGAATGGGGGCCTAAGATTTTAGAAGGTGGCCCAATTACAAAAATGATATATATAATAACTAAAAAATAATAATTGGACCCAGGGGACCTGAGCCCCCACCTAGGTCCATCCCTTCAAAATTTAAAATTTTTTGCATCACCAATGCTAATGCTCTAAGAGTGCACACTTGAAGGACCCTCTTGGGTTCGTCCTTGGAAAAGCTAAAATTTTTGGCACCACCAATTATAATGCTCTAAGAGTGCACACCAGAAGCATCAAAACTTACAAAATTAGAGACATCAATTATTTGTGCACACTAGAAAAATAGTAGAATTCATTATTGGACATATATTATTTGGACATACCTTATTTTGCTAGACATACATTATTTGAACACAAACCACTATTTGAACATGAATTTGCTGAGCTTGGAGTGCTCTCATGTCTTGGGCATGTGGTAGCAGTGCTTGTCTAGTAGTTCTCTTATAGGAATTTCAGTGGCCTCCCTGTGTGAGGTCTGGTTTTTTGGCTGTGAGGCTGTCTAGTAGCATTTGTGTAGTGTACTCATAGTAGTGCGTGATAAGGAAATCAAATGGTTGAAGAACTGGAGAAGCTGTGGAGTAAATTATTGTTTACAGAAAGGGAAGACAAAGGCATTGAACTAGACAGTAGTTGTACAAAGGCTGCGAAAGTTGTGGGAAAAAATTGCATAGTTATGAAGATTCTGACCATGAGGAGCATAAACCTAGACACGTTGAGGAAAAACTTGAGAATGCTCTGGAAGCCAAATAGAGGACTGCAAATCTCGGAAATAGAGGAAGAACTCTTCCTTGTGGAGTTTGGTGATGGAAAGGATAAACAAAAGGTTCTTGAGATGTGCCCCTGGAGTTTTGAAAAACAACTGATTGTCATGAAGGAGTTTAAGAGGGAGCTCGTTCCAAGGGATATTGAAATGAAAAGGTCTTCTTTTTGGGTTCAGATTTTCAACTTGCCTCTCAAGAGTAGAACAAAGGAAACGGGCTGGACAATCGGGTCAAAACTAGGGGAGGTGCTGGAAGTAGATGTCTCGGATTCAGGAGTCCAATGGGGGAGATGCATGCAGGTACGTGTTAGTATTGATGTCATAAAGAAGCTCATCTGTGGGAAGAAAATAAACATTGAAGGAGGAGAGAGCAAGTGGGTAAATTTCAAGTACGAAAGACTACCAAATTTTTGTCACAGGTGTGGGATGCTTGACCATGCCATTAAAGAATGCCGGAGGGGTCATTGGAAAATGGATTGGCCGAGGAAGGAAGTTTGCAATACGGGGCCTGGTTGAGGGGAGACCCGTGGAAGAGATATGGAGGAGATATAGCCCAAGCAGGTCTGGGGAGAGGTCAAGTAAACCGACAGAGATACACTGAGCCGAAAATAGTGAAGAATGGGGAGCTTAGGAGGGTGGTCGAAGAAGAACAGGGGAAGGAAGGAGAACATGTGCTGTCGCTATCAGGCATGAAACACAACGACTCAGGGGAGGAGTTTCCAAGGTCTAACATTCAATGTGAGGTGGGGAGTGTTATACATGAATCGGGATAGGTCAATGGGAGCTTAGGGAAAGTGGTGGAAAAGGAAGCTAGTTTAGGTGATAATTGCCTAAGGAACCCAATAGCCCAATCTGACACGATGATTGTATGTAATGGGAAAAAGCAGAGGTGGAAAAGACAGAGCCACTATTTAAATTCAAGCTGACGCCAAACAAAAGCTCCACACAATCCGGAATGGAGGAAGGGATGCCCAGCCCCAAGATGGGCCCAATGGCGATGAGCTTTGACCAAAACTTGGGTTGGGTTGCAGAAAAAATGGGCCCAATATCCAAGCACTAGAAGAGGTTGGCGAGGGAGATTAAGTCAGATGCCTCTACAAAAAACACAAGCCCAATTAAACTAAAGAGGAAGGGCCCAACACCATTGATAAAACTAGACCCAAATGCAATGGAGTTGAAACGTAGAACAGGGAAGAACAAACAGCATGTTGATTCAAAACATGAAAACTCTATGGCTGGCGGTAAGGCGGTGGCTACGAGGCAGTACCGCCGAGCCCAATGACTCTCTTAGCTTGGAACTATCAGGGCTTAGGGTCAAACCTGGCAGTTCGAATCCTCACCGACAAGGTGAAGGCAACTGACCCAACGTTGGTCTTTTTAGTAGAAATAAAGGCTGGCGTAAATTGGATAAAAGGTGTTCAACGAAAGCTTGAGTATTCCCAGGGGATTATCGTTCCTAGTGATGGAAGAAGTGGCGGTTTGGCATTATTGTGGAAGGAAGGCACCATGATTGATTTCAAGAGTTGTTCGAACTCGCATATTGATGTGGTAGTCCGTGAATCTTCGTCCTCCGAGCCATGGTGAGCCACTGGCTTCTATGGTCACCCGAAAACCAATAAAAGATACATCTCATGGCACTTACTTGATTCACTAAGCACACAATGCAATATTCCTTGGGTGGTTATCGGCGATTTTAACGAAAAAATATTTTCCGATGAGAAATTGGGTAGCCCTGAACGAGAGGCAAAACAAATGATGGCTTTCAGGGAGTGCTTAAACAGGTGCGGCTTAGTTGATCTTGGTTTTATTGGGTAGAAATATACATGGTGCAATGGACGTTTTGGGGGAGATAGGACCAAGCTTAGACTAGACAGGGCTGTGGCTAATGAAGATTGGATGCTGAGATTTTTGGATGCAAGAGTGTTTCACTCATCAATGTCTATATCGGATCATTGTCTCATTAAACTAAGTCTGAAAAGAGGATAGAATCGGCGACCACAAAAAAAGAGATTTATGTTTGAAGCCATGTGGATAAGAGACACAGGTTGAGGAATTGCAAGGAAATGCTTAAGAGTTGGAATTGGAGAGAATTTGGCAATGTGAATCTAATAATAAAACAAAGGAGAGAGCAGCTTCAACATCTTGAGTCTATCAACAGCCTCCATGGAAAGGAAGAAGAAGTTCAGCAACGGAAATTGGAGATTAATGAAATTCTGACCAGGGAGGAAATAATGTGGAATCAGAGGTCTAGAGCTATGTGGATGAAATGGGGGGATCGAAACTCAAAATTCTTTCATGACACTACAAACCAAAGGCGTAAAAGGAACGGTATTGTAGGGTTGTTAGACTCAGATGGGAGATGGCAAGATGACCCGAGGAACATAGAGGGCATTCTAGAGTATTTTGGTTCCATCTTCAAGTCAAATGAGCCAGTTGATTTTGAAGCAAGCCTAAATGCTATCCATCCCAAAGTGACCCCGGCAATGAATGCAACACTGACAGCTAATTTTAGAGCGGAGGAGGTATGGAATGCTCTTCAACAAATGCACCCAACTAAGTCACCAAGGCCAGACGGTATGTCCTCAATTTTTTATCAAAAGTACTGGGATGTAGTTGGTACAAATGTCATTGATTGCGTGTTGCATACCCTAAATACTGGTGTGATGCCTCCTGCCCTAAATGAAACTTTTATTTTCCTCATTCCAAAAGTTAAGTCTCCCCAAAAAATTACCGAATTTCACCCTATTAGTTTGTGCAATGTAAGCTATAAGATAATTTCCAAGGTGCTTGCAAATCAGCTGAAGAGAATTCTTGCAAATGTTGTTAATGAATCTCAAAGTGCTTTTGTTCCAGGGAGGCAAATTATGGACAATGTACTTGTGGCGTTTGAAACAATGCATTGTATCAATAGAAGAAGGAAAGGCAAGGAGGCTCTGATGTCCCTAAAGCTCGATATGAGCAAAGCATATGATAGGGTGGAATGACGGTACTTGGAAGTGGTTATGCGAAGATTGGGGTTTAATGAGAGATGGATTTTTCTGGTGATGATGTGTATTAGCACAATTTCCTATTTGGTGCTAATTAATGGGGAAGCCAAAGGAAACATTGTTCCATCAAGGGGGCTTAGACAAGGAGATCTAATATCTCCTTATTTGTTCTTGTTATGTGTTGAGGGATTGTCTGCAATGCTAAGAAAGGAGGAAGAGCAAGGAAATATATAGGGAATCTCAGTTAGTAGAGGAGCACCCCAAATTTCCCATCTCTTCTTCGTGGACGATAGTATTGTTTTCTGTAGAGCATCTGTGGATGAGGGCAGAAGAATCCTTAAAGTTTTGGAAGATTATGAGGCTAAGTCAGGGTAGAAATTAAATAAGGATAAAACTTACTTATTCTTCAGCAAAAACACAAAGAGAGGTTCAAGAACAAATAAAGCAGATTTTTTATAAGTGTTCAAACAGAACCAAAGTCATGCCTGCAGTCTTCGGACCAAATGCTTTGGGGGAAATTAACACCAAGACATCTTTTTTATAAGTGTTCAAACAGAACCAAAGTCATGCCTGCAGTCCTCGGACCAGATGTTTTGGAGAAATTAACACTAAGACATCTTTTATAAGTGTTCAAATGGAACCAAAGTCATGCCTGCAGTCTTTGGACCAGATGCTTTGGGGAAATTAACACTAAGACATCTTTTTTATAAGTGTTCAAACAGAACCAAAGTCATGCCTGCAGTCTTCGGACCAAATGCTTTGGGGAAATTAACACCAAGACATCTTTTTTATAAGTGTTCAAACAGAACCAAAGACATGCCTGCAGTCCTCGGACCAGATGTTTTGGAGAAATTAACACTAAGACATCTTTTATAAGTATTCAAATAGAACCAAAGTCATTCCTGCAGTCTTTGGACCAGATGCTTTGGGGAAATTAACACTAAGACATCTTTTTTATAAGTGTTCAAACAGAACCAAAGTCATGCCTGCAGTCTTCAGACCAGATGTTTTGGGGAAATTAACACTAAGACATCTTTTTTTATAAGTGTTCAAATAGAACTAAAGTCATGCCTGTAGTCCTCGGACTAGATGCTTTGGGGAAATTAACACTAAGACATCTTTTATAAGTGTTCAAACAAAACCAAAGTCATGCCTGTAGTCTTTGGACCAGATGCTTTGGGGAAATTAACACTAAGACATCTTTTATAAGTGTTCACACAGAACCAAAGTCATGCCTGCAGTCCTCAGACTAGATGCTTTGGGAAAATTAACACTATGATATCTTAGTACGTGATGGTCCCCTCGAATCACTTGTTTTGGATTCAGTATTCTATGATGGATGGCACAATTCGTGGTATAAGCACATGGTTATTTTCCTTACTATTTTTTATAAAGTTAATTTACTCAAAATAACAATGCCACCATTCATAAAATAGTTATTGCAGAGAAAAGAAAGATTCACGAAGTAAAAAGTGTAAACCCTTTTTATTAGATGAAGGAAATGTACATTATGCATAACGGTAAACTTTCATTACAAAATAGGAGACCTATCTATCATTTTTCTCCTAATTACAAGATGTTCTGCTATCAAGGCTGAAAAATGAGGAGACCTATTTATCATTTTTTTCCTAAATTACAAGATGTTTTGCTATCAAGGTTGAAAAACAGGAATCCTGCTTGTCCTTGTTTTCGTTAATTTTCTCGATCAACCTTGGATTGTTTTTAAATTTGTGCACATATGATATAGGTTGGAACCGAAACTTTGTCGCACCAAAAATCTGATGCGATCTGCACTTGTTTTGGGTCGTGGCTGGAGAAGGAGGATCTTCTTTCTTGCTCGGCCGAAAGGCAGGAACATCTTTGGCCTCTGCTTCCTTCGTCTTGACTGTGCCATCCTGGGCCCTGGCAGCATCCTTGGTTTCTAAGGAGGGCTTAGTTTCCTTGCCCTTACCTTTATCCTTGGCCATCTCGTCCCCTAGGCCTTGATCACCATCTTGGCTGGATCCTTTGGAAGCCCCGAAGATTTGAGAGTTTGAAATTTCTGGAGGACTCAAAGGTTTGTACAGCGAAGAAGAATGATTCCCCTGGGCGCCTTTTATAGAAGGCGAAACCTAGTGGGAGTTATTCCGCTCAAAGTTCAAAGAGAAAGTTACAAACGAGAAAAAATCTCGCTCAATTCCCAATAAAATCCTCAACCGTTGGATCCTCATCACGTTGTAGAGCGTGGGGAACATGGAGACACGAGAATTTAATAAAGGCGCGCCTCGTATATTGAAACGTCAGGAACATGACTTGGTCAGTTATAAATAAAAATAATAAAATAATAAAATTTGTACAGACAGAGGTGATGCAAATTAGGTGTGAAGGAACTATCATCACATCGACATCCTCCTTTTTTCCTGAGGAGTCAGCAAGAAGGATCTCGAGGGGCTATTGTGGGGGCTAGAGAATCCATATTTATATTGGGCCAGGGGCCTAATCCGAGGATGCTAAGCCCTTCTAGAGGGATCTATGCCGATGGAGAAGAAATAGAATTCGATCAGAATCACCCAAGTGGAAAAAACGAGGAAGAATCCCTCCTTGGCTGGGTAAGGCCAAGGACAGAAGGCATAGTCTACCAGTAAGAATGACAATCCGAACCACTCCAGGGAAGAGGATAAGTATTAAGGAGGGATAGAACAAAGGAAAGATATAAAATATCTAAGATAAGGTTGCTGCCACGACATTGAATGCTCTGCAGCTGACTGAACTATGCTTTTCAGCCTTACAGTTATCCTCAATGACTTTAGGGAGGGGCTGATGGGACAAATATCAGAGTGACCAATCTAAATCTACACGTGGAAGGTGGAAAGAGGAGGAAGAGGATACTATAAAATAGAGGAGAGACCTCAATAGTGGGGGATGGGAAAAATTCCAAACAAATCTATATCAGAGCTTTAAAACAGAAAGTATTTAAGAATCAACGTCCTCGACCCAATCCGAGAGCACTATTCCTTAGCAAGCTTCTGTTATCTTTCCCATTTTTGCACTAAAATCTGTTCTTCTGTTACTTGATTCTTGCTAGCCCAGTTTCCCAACCCATTCTCTATAAATTTATTGTGTTGGGCTGTTTTAGGCTTAAGTCCATACATCTGTTGGGCTAATACCCAAAAGTTGGTCTTTACAGTATTTTTTTTTTTTCTTCTTTTTGGTTTGAAACGAAAATACTATCCAAAACGACCGATACAGGCCGAAACGATCGGTATAAGGCATATTTACCGGTACATTCTAAGAGCATTTCCATAACAATTTGGTGAACGGCATGAAATTTTTCGTCCATATCGATCAATACTATAAGATTTTCACTCCCTTGAATTTAACATTGTTCTCAACAAGCAAGTACAACCACATAAGCATCACCAATTATATTTTAAAAAAAACATTGTATTATTAGTTTTTTTTTTTTTTGGGGGGGGGGGGGATTTAAGTGATTCCTTCAATTATCATAGCATTAAAATTTAATAGGAATATTTTGCATAAATACATGATATGCTTATAGGCAAGAGATATCATTAATAATAGGGTTTTGCTAACGAGTGCCCTTAGGGCACTCATTAATAATCCACTTTAGGAAAGTTTTAATATCACTTTTATGGAAAATGAAAGAAGCTGTCAAAATATTAATTACTTTTTTTTTCATTTCCCATAAAAACTTTCTTTATATGGATTATTAATCAATACCCTAAGAGCACTCGTTAGCATTTTCCTTAATAATATACTAAATTAGCAATTATGCAAAATATCATTTGAACCATATACATGGTGCCATTACATCATTCGAAGGATTCAGATCTTCTAGATTTCCTAGGGTACTCTAGCAAATAGATTTCCTTAAATCTTAACCATTCTTTAATGATTTAATGGTCAAGATTCTACCGTGTCAGCATTCCACTAACGAATAATCTTAATTGTTTTGTTTGCAACATTATTTTATTATTTTACGAATATTGTTAGTGGAATGCTGACATGGCAAAATCTAGACCATTAAATCATTAAAGAGTGGTTAGGATTTAAGGAAATCTATAGGTAGAGTACCCTAGGAAATCTAGAGAATTTGAATCCTCATTCGAACCATATACATGGTACACAAAGAATGCCATTATAGCATTACCATAGACACGCTCAAGAATACTACTAAAAAAAGAATCAAAATTTCCGTCTTTGAAGCTAATGATTTAAAAGGAAATAAAAAGGAAACAATATATCGTTCTCTTTTAGAGAATCTCCATGTATAAAAAGCACACAATACTTTCCAATGTGTACAAAAAGCAAATGATTCATCTTTTGCATAATGTTTTGGTGTTCTATTTTGAAAATTGAGAGAACGTTTTTGGCCTTGTAAATTCAGAATTCAGTATGATTGAATTTTGTTATTGTTGCATGAAACTTGTATAACCAGTTAGTCAATCATACATTGAAAATCTGTCTCAGAAGTCAGAATGGAGCACTTACGATTTGACCATTCAATATTGAGAACATTGGTAGTAATTAAGGGCTTTAATTCTATAGTATGCATCAAAACATATCTTTCTATTTCGATGAGTATATATTATTAAACCTTCTTCTCAAAAAAAAAAAAAATTATAAAAAAAAAATTATCAAACCTCAATTAGTTTCCTCATTCTCAATGTTGAAGTAGAAGCAAGACATCGCATAAAGGAATTAATCAACTATTCATGGAAAAAACCGAACGAAGAGAGTGCCAAAAATTCCCTACCAAAATCCATAATAAAGATGACACTAAACATGGCGCGAACTTCTCAATGCATCTACCAGTATGGAGATGGTATTAATACATCTACTGTTGCGTTTAAAGAGCTCTTAATCTCGTTAATTGTCAAACCTATCCCTATTGAATAAACTTAGGGTTCGTTAGGTACACTAAATATGGATTATAATAGAAATAGTAATCTTTATTATTGAGTACAAAATTTATTGTAATGGAATAACTAAATTTACTCATAAATTTGATTGTGAGTTGTAATATTGAAATAAAACTTAAAATCTATTTTAAGAAATATTTTACTTATATAATTATATTTCCTATAAAGTAATATTTTTTTAAAATTTGAGTGAGATAAGTTATGTTTTTTATATTTATATTTTTATAATTGTTATGTGTATATGGAAAGTTTGTTTATTTGAAAATATATTTATTTTAGAAATTATTATACCTATTAAGGAATAACTATTACAACCCTTTTAGAGAAGAATTATTATTTCTCATTTTAGGCTTTGTTTGAGAGTTCATTAAATTTGAATCTCTTATTGAATGAAATGGAATATTACAAACTGTGCTTGATCTGTTTTTTATATCGTACTTCATTTAAATGAGACTAAAAAACACGTTGTCATTTCCAGTCTTTAGCTTCTTTTGTATTGCCAAACTGTTTCGTTTCACTCTTCTTCTTAACACTCGCCGTCAAGGGAGCCGTTGCTGCTCTTGCATCTGATTCATCTGAACAATTAGTACCATTGTTTTGTACTGAATTGTCTTGACAAGAAGAGTTGTAAATGTTCAAGAGATCTATTGTATCAATCAACCTTGAGAATGTAGGTACCCCCAAAGGTTTTTTGAACACGTCTGCAATCTGATGAGTCCATGATCTGTGAAAGGTCTTGATCACTCCTTGCTATATCTTTTCAAAAATGAGATCACAATCGATTTCAATGCGCTTAGATCTTTCATGAAATACAGGGTTTGCTCCAATGTGAAGAGCAACTTCATTGTCACAATAAAGTAAGGTTGGTTTTGAGTGAGTAAAGCACAAACCTTTCATCAATTGAATTAGCCAAATCAGTTCACATGCTGAACTTTTGAAAATTGTACTTTGCTTCTTAGACCTCTACGTGATCAAAGATTCACCTAAATACAAACAATATCCAGTTAAAGACCTTCTGTTATTTGGACAACTTACCTAATCTGCATCACAAAAAGCCTTTAATGTATTGAAAAATTCTAAAGAGTTGCCTTCATGTGTGGTTCACGAGGTTCACTGAGAAATTGACTTAGGTGATGCACAACATATGTGATAGGCCTAATCAATGTGAGATTCATTAAGCTACCAATCAATCTCCTATATTGAATAACATCTGTAAGTAGTACCCCTTTAGCTTTGGAAAATTTGAGATTTTGTTCCATGGGAGTTTTAGTTAAGTTTGTATCCTAGCAGACCAGTGTGTCTTGGAGAATTTCAAGTGAGTGTTTTGTTTCAAGTGAGTGTTTTCTCTAATTCAAAACTACCCCATATACCAGTGTTTCTAGCCACCTTAATTCCAAGAAAATAATGAAAACACCCCAAGTCCTTCAGCTTGAATTTGGCATCAACATACCCTTCAACTAATTGATATAATTCTGATTATTCCCAGTGAGCAGCAAGTCATCAACATAAACAAGCAAAGCCATAAAAAAAGAAGCTGTGTTCAAGGTGAATAGAGAGTAATCCACCTGTGATTATGTAAATTCCAACTCAAGAATGGCATTTGAAAGCTTGGCAAACCATTGTCTTGAAGCTTGTTTTAGACCATAAAAGGGATTTATTCAATTTGCAGACTAAAGGCCTTAAACTTGAGGAAGAAGAACCAGTACCACTCTCCCCCTTGTTGTGAAAGACAGGTGGCAATTGCATGTACACATCCTCCTCCAAATAACCATGGAGGAAGGCATTGTTCACATCAAGTTGTAAGATGTGCCACTCTTGCACAACATCCAAGCCAAGAACAAGCCTGACAATGGTGAACTTAATGATAGGAGAGAATGTTTCAGTGAAATCCAAACCATTTACTTGTGTGAACTCGTTGGCCACAAGCCTAGCCTTGTATATCTTTATGGATCCATTTGAATTGTTTTTGATCTTATAAACCCATTTGCAGCCAACTGCATTTTTACCAAGAGGAAGATGAGTGACAGTCCAAGTGTGATTATTTTCAAGAGCTGCAATCTCAGTATCCATAGCAATTTTCCATTTTGGTGATTGGACAACCTCATGAAAAAAGGTAGGTTTAGAAGCCGCATGGGAGATATTAGAAACAAACAACTTTAAGGGATTGAAAAAGGAGAATAGGAGAGACAAAAAGATAAATCATAAGGGGAACCAGCAGAAACATTTATAGTCTTGAAGATAAGGTGGGTGATGAGATCTAGAAGATTTTCTTAGAGTAGGTGGAGGTGTAGGTGTATGTATTGTAGTAGGCATCGAATTATCAGATTCAATGGAATCATCAATATCCATGAATGAATCATGAAATGCCATAGGAACATCTTGATAGGCAAGATCAATGTCCATAGATAGAGGCTCAAGGTTAGAGTTTATGGAGATAGGTGGAGCAAAAATAGGTAAAATAGGAGGACTTTGTTCAGAATGAAAGACACCAGACTGAGAAAAAATGAAGGGATCAGGGAGAGCAGTTGCATTTGGACTTGAAGAGAGAAAAGGAAAAGATGACTCATGAAAAACATCCCTAGAGATGAAAAATTGACTAGTGGAATGACCCATGACCTTATTTCCTTTGATGCCAATAGGATAGCCTAAGAAAACCCATTTTTTGGCTCTAGGATCAAACTTGTTTCTGTTGAGCAAGAGTGGAAGCAAAACACTAACACCCAAATACTCTAAGATGATCATAGGATGTAGTATGATTAAACAACATCTCAAAAGAGGTTTTATTGTGAAAAGGAAAGGAAGGAAGTCTATTAAGTAAATAGATAGAAGTAAGAACAAAATCTCCCCAAAATTTCAAAGGCAAAGAAGATTGAAATCTAAGTGATCTAGCAATGTTTAAATGTCTTGATGTTTCCTTTCAACAATAGAATTTTGTTAGGGTGTCTGGGTACAACTTAGTTAATAAGTGATGCTCTTATTTTGAAAAAAAAAAATCATGAACTCAGCTGTATTGTCAGTTCTTAACTTTAGTGTCTCGATCGATGTAAATTTTTGTTCTGTTGAATATTATTCTTGATGGTGAGTTGAATCAAGCTCATTTCGTCCATGTGGTCGTCCATGACTAGGCCACATCCAAGTCAATTCACAAGAAATGAAATCAAGTGGAAAGTGTCACAAAGAATGAATAGGCTACGTCTAGAGGTTTAGTGGTCATCCAAGGTAATTTGGTCGTCCATATCACAAGAAGATATGGATGACCGCTCAACACTTGATAAATTTCATAGAATTTCCTACAAATGCATAGTAATCAGACCACGTTCTATTATTTCGAAATGTGAGAGTGAGTTCCCCGAAATCCGCTCTAACTCCCCTCACTTAGCCCATACATCTCCCACGATGGTAATGGAGCCTAACAAGTAGACCCACTCAAGAACTCACTATAAAAAGGAACCTAATCCCATTAGCCCAAGGTATGCTTTCACTGTTCATACACTTAGAATACTTGTGTTCACTGTTCATACACTTAGAATACTCGAGTTCAAGAGAGAGAACTGACTTAATCGTCAAAAGGCCTTTGGCTGATTTACCCTGGTCACCTTCGATAGTTCACTTCTTTGTTTTTAGGTCTTTTAATCACTATTGAAGCCTGGAGCATTCAGCTTACTAATTTTTCAAACATTATCAATTCTCATACTTGTGGACTCCATGTTATGGTCTGTTCATATATATATATATATATATATATATATATGAGTATGAATGTAACTATGTTGAATGATTATTGTGATTTATTGATAATAATTAATAAAAAAATTAAAACATAAAAGATTTTTTTCTTCTAATATAATAGAGAAGGAGGCAATTAATTGTCATTTAAAGTAATTAAAACAATAGAGAACTTACTTATATAGTCATACACTTATATTATTACCTAGGAGTAGACCTCATCGTAAATGTGAGAGGAGAAAGTACCATTCTTCATCAGGAGTATTTAAGAATTACTCTATTGATACTACTTAACTGTAGCTATGTTGCTAAAAATTTTAGTTTTACTACTATTGATGTTGCATGTTTTTTGGTGTGGTGGGTGCTAAAATAGCTTTTTAAGTAATTTTAGCACCGCCATTGTGAGTGTAGGTTTTTTTTTTTTTTTTTGGAAGGGGGGGGTAGTGATTCCTTCAATTATCATACATGAAGTGCTTATTGGCAAGAGATAACATTAATAATATACTAAATTGCAACTATGCAAAATATCATTCGAATATTATACATGGTACATGATGAAGTTACAACATTACCATAGACATGCTCTAGAATACTATTAAAAAAAGAATCAAAATTTCCGTCTTTGAAGCTAATGATTTAAAAGGAAAGAAAAATGAAACAATATATCGTTTTCCTCTTTTAGAGAATCTCCATACATAAAAAGCACACAATACTTTCCATTGTGTACAAAAACGCAAATGATTCATCTTTTGCATAATGTTTTGTTTTCTATTTTGAAAATTGTGAGAGCGTTTTAGCCTTCGTAAATTTAGAATTCAGTATGATTGAATTTGGTTATTGCTAATGTTGCATGAAACTTGTATAACCAGTTAGTCAATCAAATATTGAAAGTCTCAGAGTGGAGCACTTACGATTTGAGCATTCAATATTGAGAACATTGGTAGTAATTAAGGGCTTTAATTCTATAGTATGCATCAAAAAATGTCTCTCTATTTCGATGAATATATATTATTTAACCTTCTCCTCAAAAAAATAAAAAAGAAAAAAAGAAAAAAAAGAATGTTATTAAACCTCAATTAGTTTCCTCATTCTCAATGTTGCTGTCTTATATACTGCTCGACATATAATTTTCTTTTGCCTAGAAGTTGACCTATAATAATGAAAAGCTACCTGGGTTTCTATCGTAATACCCTCGGGTTTTAGGGACAAAATCCATCTCCCCGTGAGCTACCATTATACTATGTAGTCTGTACATTCAGTCTCCGTGACCCATAAACTATACTGATACCTGAAGCATCAAGATCCCTGCCAATGACCCAACTGGTCTGATGGCACCTTGGTAAGTACCTAGGGGTTGGGGGAAGGGGAAGAGTTCCGGTAGTAGAGTAGACATTTCTAACCATTTAAAAAATGAAAGAAAGAAAAAAAACAGTCAAGATCCACAGCATTCTATCACATGAGGCAAACATTTGTTTTCCTTCCAGACCCATTATTTTTTGTTTCTTTGAAATTGAACCTATAGGGTGGCACAATGAAAGTGGTTTTTCTTTCTTTTCTTGATATAAAAAATAGCAATGAAACAGAAGGTTATCACGATGAAAATTGAAAACAAACCCAAGATCAAATTCATCCTTCAATCATTTTGACAACAAACCAACTCATTAACAATTACTACCTATTTCAAAAACTAAGATATCTACTTCAGCTTTCACACACCCCCCACCCCACCAAAAAAAAAAAAAAAAAACCTACTCATCATTATAGGGAATCTAAGAATTTTAACATCATTGGAGGCCGAAATATGCTCACAAGTCACAATTGCAATTGATGCCAGTCATTACATGGTTGTGACTTTCTTAGTGGGTAACAGGATACCTAGAGTACTAGAGAGTGAGTAAAAAAAAAAATCTAGGACCACAACAACACTCATTTTCACAATCATTCGATATGGCTAACTATGAGTGTTGGAAAAAAAAAAGTTGTTAGTTCATGTGAAAGTGACAAACAACCAGTCATGATCTGCCATGTAGAATAGTTGTGAAATTGGATGTAGAATTGGTTGTGATCCTAAAATAGCAAGTAAAATCATCTAAAATCTTTTGGGGCACAATTAATAAACATTAAGTTCAAAAAGAATATTGTCAAATCACTGCATACAGTTTCTCCAGTTGAACAACAATGTAACAAAACTGATCCACCATCAAATGTGTGATCATATCTATAAAACGTAAATAAAGTACAAAAATAGCTTGTCATCATAGTCGATATTTCTTTAAAAGGAGTGCTTTTCCCTCTTTGAATGGGTGATGTCCATATTTTTTGAAACACTCTGTACTGGAGGTTATGGCTATCATATTATCTATATGATAGCAACCTTGTCAACCACATCCTCTGTACAGTCAATTTAAACTATATAATGTGCAGCAAACATTTGGCAAGCAACAGAATTCTCTCAAGCAAAGTTGCAAAAGTTTATTATTGAGCTTTTATTTTTTTTATAGGTAGTTTATCATTAAACTAAATAGTCCTAAAAGGAAACACCTAGTTTTACATTGAACCAAAATTAACAGAATTAAACCACCAAATACCATAACCATGGCAGAACACAATAATAGCTCTTGCTCTCATAAATCTGAAATCCTATGAACAAACTTCCCCTTTCATTTAGAGGTCCAAAGCAAGAGTCTACCAGAAACCATCATCCTTAAGATATCAATGGAAGAAATATCATTGACTTCTATAACCCACAGCTAAATACCTCAAAAGCACAGATCAAGTGACCTAATCTAACATGCACATTTTTGCTTAATACCTCAAAAGCAGAAAAATCAGTCAGATCAAGTGACAACCTAATCTGTATTGGCTAGATAATCATAAGCTCACCCTGCATAGCTCTGTAAGATTGCATATTTCTTAGTATCTTCCACCTAAACTCAATACAATTAAGTCCGACCATAGTACCTAATTGGTATACCAAAAAGATCATAACATTATGAAACATTTGTTTTATTAATATATATATAAAGAATAAACTTTTTGATAGAAAATGAAGAAAGTCTTCAAATCATATTGTCCAAAAATCATATTAACATGGTGACTTTCTTGATAAATTCCTTGGATCAGGTCCCAGATCATCAGCTATGGTGGTTGACTCTCCATGCTTGGCAGAGATTCAAAAGCAGATCACTCCCTATTTAATCCATTTCTTATGTAAAGAGAACACAGTAGATGGCATGGAGACAATAGCAAGTAAGAAGGGAGGCACGTACAGGAGCAGTCATGAAGCTTGGGCCGGCACAGTAACGCAAGAGATTACGTGCAGTTAACAAGAGTTTTACTAAAAAATATGAATTGAATGTATATGCACAACCTCATTCGATCATACTATGAGGCCTTAAAATACCTAATTGAGCAAAAAAGGGAAAAACTCCTGCTATTACATCTCTAGTTTTGGTGAGCCTAAGCTAAAGTTCGTATGATAGTCAACATATACTGTCTTCCATTTCAACTTATACTCGCATTTAATCAAAATGCACTGCTTTATTATTTAATATAAAACACACTTAGAAAACAATGTTGATATTACAATGATTTATGAAAGAATTTGAGGTTCAAGTTATTCCTGTCATTTCTCCAGCTAAATTAGCAAATGAATATACAAGCTTTGGCCAAGTCCAAATTCCTTCCTATTTAGAAAAGCATTATTATCTGTACACATTGCACACTTAAGACAGGTAGCATGTCTCTTTCACAAACCAAAACTACATGTCTAAATTTCCTCTTCAAATCCCACTTTATTCGGCTATAGTGTAAGACAAAAGACACTACATCAATTCAAGAAGTTCGATGGTGCATACTCTTTGCAGATGATATAATTTTAGTAGATAAAACTAGAAGTTAATGCCAGGTTAGCATAAACACTATAGAAAATATATAGGGAACATCTAAGTAGAAAGAAGAGTAGTACTATGTCATCATGCTGAATGACCCCTTGTTGGCAGAACTCAGCAATAAGCAGTAAGGCCAATGAAGGCCTTCAATACATCAATGTTTGCATTTCACAATACCATAACAACATAGAGAATTCAATGTAAATTGTAGACACATTCGTGAATCATCCTGAGTTCCAGTTCCAATGAAAAATAAATTACCAAAACTAAACAAATATAGACTAACAAAATCTCCAGGAAACATGCATCCCAAATTCAAAGGAAAAAAAGTTGGCAATAAATCATGTCAAAATCCTTTAATATAACAATCCTAATAGAACACAAAACACAAGCTAAAGAAGCACAAAATACACAAAATAACATAAGACAACATTTTTCCTCCAATGCTGTTCATATTCCAACCAAAACTACCAGTTACCTCACTGTAACAATATCATCAATCTTCAAGATCATCCTCACACACTCTGTAGCAAGTGTGATGGCACTGGTACTCACGAGCAGCGGCTGCACCACATTCTCCTCTAAGATATTAGTAATCTGCCCTTTCCTCACATTAATCCCGGCATTGATCTCCCCTTGGGCGTGTCGGTTCCTCAGCTCAGTCACAATTGCAATCGGATTCAACCCTGCATTCTCAGCCAGGGTATAGGGAATAACCTCAAGCGCCTCAGCAAACGACTTCACACAATAACCCTCCATACCGTGCAGCACCTTTGCCCAAGCACCCAACTGCCTCGAAAGCTCAATCTCAGGCGCCCCACCTCCCGCAATCAAAAACCTCTTGCTAACCAAACACCTAACCACACACAGAGCATCGTGCAAACTCCTCTCGGCCTCATCAAGCACCAGCTGGTTCGAGCCTCGAACCAAAACAGTTGTAGTCCGACCCATATCCTTAATCCCAGTAATCTTCACAATCTTTCCATCCCCAACAGGAAGCTCCTCCACAAGATCAGCATAGCCCAACTTCTCAGCCCGAAAATGCTCGATATTCGCAATGGGCAAACAATTCAAAGTCTTGGTGATGAACTCAATCTCATCACGCTCCACATCCTTCACCACAAGAATCTTCGCTTTTGCGAGGTAATGTAATGACAAATCAGTCACCGCGTCACGCAAAATGCTCTTCTGAATCAACAAGACATTGCAGCCAGTGGCCTTAATCTTCTTAATCATTCCCAAAATGTATTGCCTCTCTTCTTTCAATATCCTATCCATTTGCGCATAATCCGAAACCACAATACTCTGTTCGATATCGGTCTTCGGCGGCGAAATCTGGAACTGAATGACGGCGATTTTCGCGTTCTCCATACGAGTGAGTCCACCGGAAGCGTGACTCACTTTCTTGTCGAAAACAAGGCCTTTCACAAGCTCGGTATCGTCCACGGTACCGCCGATTTTCTTCACGATCTTGATATCTCGGAGATCGACGATATCAGGTTTCGCGGGATCGACGACAGAGAGGACGGAATCAACAGCGAGCGGAGCGAGGAGACTGGAGTACTGACTAACGACCTTGCTGTTGAGAGAAGTGGAAGCGGACTTGATGAGAGACTCGCGATCGGAGAGCTCGACGGGGACAGCCATGGCGGTGAGGACATCGACGGCTTTGAGAGCGGCCTTATGGAGAGAATCGGAGATAACCGTAGGGTGAATACCGTGGGAGAGCAGAGAGAGGCACTGACGGAGGAGAGCGCCGGCGATGACGACGACGGTGGTGGTGCCGTCACCGGCGGCGGAGTCTTGGGACTTGGAGAGCTCGACGAGCATCTTGGCGGCGGGCTGGAGGACCTCCATCTTGTTGAGGATGGTGGCGCCGTCGTTGGTGATGATGACGTCGCCGGAGGAGGTGGAGATCATCTTGTCCATGCCGCGCGGGCCGAGGCTGGTGCGGACGGTGTCGGCGACGGTGCGGGCGGACAGGATGTTGGACTGCCTGACGTCTTCTTTGCGCTTGTTGTCCACGTAGGACTCCGTCTTGGAGCCGGATCGTGGGAGAGCGACTGTTGCTGGTGATGCCATTGTTGCAAAAACCCTAACCCTAGAGAGAGAGAGAGAGAGTATGAAATGTGGAAGTTGAGAGTGAGAAATGAAACCCTAAGAGAGAGAGAGAGAGAGAGAGGGTTTTTGAGACTTCGAAAGAGGGAAGCGGGAGAGTGTTCTGGAGGGTTTCAGTACAGGAAGGAATTAGAAATCTGAGCGAGTGAGAAACTGACCTACTTCAAATACGCCCCAAACGACAGCGTTTCCGGTTTTTATGGGTTTGGCCCGTTAGCCCAACTCTGTGTTTTTGTTGTAATTGCTGGCTTTTTCTATAAAGGTTTCTTGAACAAAAAAAAAATTATTGTTTTAAATTTATTCTATTCAATTATTTTGTCAAATTTCGTTAAAATATTGCCATTAAAAATATTTTTTTCACTTGAAAAAAATTTATAGATTTTTATATGATTTTTTTTTTCATTAGTTAATTACATACTTAACATAAACTTTTTAGTGAAATTGAACAAAATTTCAGAATTGAATAAAATTGAAATTTAGAGGACTCAATTGAATGAAAATAAAATTAGAAAATTGAAATGAATTCCAATCAAATACATTTTAGCCTAATTAGCTTTGTTTTGGGAGGACACAATAGATTTCTCTTTAGCAATTTTTTTTTAGGTAGATATTGGGAAAGTGGAGTACTAGAGATAGTGTTCCAATCACAAACATACGACACCACAAAAACAGTTTACACGTAAATTAATACATTTTAGGTGTATTATGGATTTCCTATGGTTTATCTTGATGAAAGCAGATTGGCTGTGTGAAGATTAGGCTGTTGTAATCACAATTTTATGGACACTTTGGTTAAATAGGAAAGAAGTTTGTCATGGTGGTTTAAGGAAGAATGGGAAGCAACTAATTCTATGGTGTACTCACTACCTAGAGGAGTATTGGGCGGTTGTGGAAGTCCCAATGAAGCTTTCTCAAGTTTTGGTTTCAAAATGGGAGCCTTTGTCTTTTCCTTTTTATAAGGTTAACGTAGATGGAGCTTTTTTTAATGAACAAAAAGAAGTTGAAGTGGGGGTTGTAATTTGAGACCATGTGGGAAATTTTATTGCAGGTCTTAGCAAGAAATTTTGGTGTCCTCTGGGAGCTATTGAAGTTGAGGCAAAGGTCTTTGAATCTGGTTTGGAATTTGCTAAGGGCATGGGTATTCAGGACTTTGTTCTAGAAGGAGATTCACTTAATATTGTTCATGCTCTTAGTGGAAATTCTCATGCTACTTCAACAATTGTTGCTCTGATTTATGGGATGTAGGCTACTTCCTTTGAGTTTTGAAATGTTTTATTTTCTTGTGTTCGTGGGAATGGCAATATGTCTGCTCACCAATTAGCTAAACATGCTTTAGGCATCTCTGATTTTTCTGTTTGGATTGAAGAGAGTCCTTGTTTTCTTTAACAGACTTTTTTCCATGATGTACCTTCTGCTTTTAATTATTAATGAAATTTGTGTGTTTTCTAATTAAAAAAAAAAAAAAAAACCCTCAAAACAAGTTTTATTTTCATCTTCTTATTACTTTACCCAAAAAGAGGGGGAAAAATCATCTTATTTTTCTAAATAATTTTATGGGTGTCTCTCCTAATGTGTTTACCTTACATTTTGTTGGTTGAAAAGGATGAACTTTTCGATAGCCTAGTTTGTTTTTGTACATATCCCACGGTTACATAATTTAAAAATTTTAGTGCCGTCTTCACTCCATTTTTATTCCCTTCATCCTTCATTTGCACAAAAATTATCTAGACTGAAAACTTAATGATGGAGAATCAATTGATTGCCAATACAACTACAAGACCATGGAGAAAATCACAAGCACAAATCAAAGCTTTCTTTCAGCCTTTTTGTTCTAAACCGAACACACAAACATAAATGTAAGATTTTACGATATAGCCAAACGGAATCGACAATGGCACAAAGTGCTAGGGGGTCTAGAAGAGAAATGGTTAAAACTGCGAAATTAACAGCATGTTGTAATTATCTTTAAAAAAAAAAAAAAAAGATTTTGATAAAGTGATATTTCTTTGATTTCATCTTTTCATGAATAACATTGGGCTACAAAGTAATTCTGTGTAAAATTTTAATAAGGCGTTAAGAGCCTGGTCAAAGGAAGTTTAGCATCTAATAAATAAATACTTGGTCCAACTTCCGAAAGTTGAGCCACACTTTCCAGTTCCAGCAGGAGTCAAAGGCTTTCATCCAACAGACTTCTCAGGTTTTACATAAGCAATTTACAAAAAATGAATTGCACAGATTGATCTAACATGTACATTTTTGCTTTAAGAAACTTTTTCTAACTTGCTAACTCTTCCTCTGCCAAGAATGTTTATATTTTTACCTTTGGCTAAATTCATGACTCTACTGAAACTGCCTATGTTACAAAAGTTGAGGTATACTTATGCAGCCGTGACTTGCCTCCGAGCTGAGACATGCAGCATCTTTGTGTAAAACTTAAATATAATTTTCTTCATCTGAGTGGCGGTAGAATCTCCACTTTGGCCTCTGAACAATGTTATCCCCCCATTCCAAAATTAAGGATTCAACACGGTCAATAACTGTCATAGAATTTATGAACTGCAGCTTCACTTCTACTTTAAACTGTCTGGAGGGTTCACTAAGGTCCGCACCTGTTTTAGATCTTTTGAAAAGTATGCTCCAGTCTAGTTGCAACTCCAAGTCCGGAAAGATTTGAACTCCATTCCACCAAATCTTTCATTTGGGAAAATAACAATAACTGTTCTCTATGATCATTTTAACCCCACTTAGCACCACGAATTGAGGTTCTTCTCTGATCTTTCTTTTTGCTCTTCTTTAGAAGCATAGACATGTGGTCAATATCTGTAGAAACTGAAGGGCTCTCACCACTCAACCACAGTAGAGCCTCACCAGCGGCATCCTTCTCTGCAAGTTTCTTACTAGTGCAAGGTTTCCCCACAAAATTCAACCCATTAAAGATCACAGTGGAACGGAACTGGTTATTTTTCAGTTCTTTTGTCTTGTATGTGGGTGCTTCATGTCCTGCCCGGGCAAGCAAAGTCTGTAGCTGATTCTTCAAATTATTACCCTCAACTCCACCTTTCGAGAGTGCACCTGGTAGCATATCTTTTGTTGCCTTCTTTGAAGGTGCTGGCAGGTGCCGACCATAGACAAATCTACCATCACATTGGTCCTCTGAGACTAGCAATCTTACAGTTGAAAGGAGCTTGTCATTGTATAATTGCATATCATGCTTGGGATCCAAGAGCTGCCCACAAATATCAAGAAAATCAAAGAGTGCATCAACATTTTAGCAATTGAATATGTGCTTCACATGTGGAGATTCTCATAAGAAATTATATTCTTAGAAATAAAGTAGTAATTTTCATATAAATAATAAACGTTTTGGCATAAGCACTAAATACTCCCAAAGAAAATAAGTTCATCATTCCTTTTGTTATAAATTTCTAACAAAAGATGATTGATACCATTATCTACATTTACATTTTTTACAATAAACAAAATGCTATTTTACTCTGGAGAGCCATATTTAAGTGGGCTTTATTTTGATGGGTCCATTCTAGAGTGCTAAATTTGCTTGACAAACTAATTTTTTTTATAAGTAAAAATTTGCTTGACAAACTAATGAAAAATACTAATAACTATTTGTTTATAAGACTCTTTTTGTGAACTATTAAATTAGGTGATAGAGTGGGCCTAGTTAGCTTTATTTTGTAGCCCTGTCACAGAAGTTAATTTTCTTTTTCCCCCTTTTAGGATTTAATTTTAAGCGGCACATTCTTATCTTAAGTCACTATAATTTCTACTGCTAAAAATTGTCCTCCTTTAAAATAATTTAGCAATTTCCTTTCACTTCATACCCTCCACCCATTGCAGTTTGAGCCCGAGTTCATTGGCATTTTGGTTTGATCAATTTTTGCACGTGTCTGTGTGCGCAAAAATTGATCAAGAAATAGAGTAGAGAGAGAACTCTAGATTAAGAAATAAGGGTGCAAAATGACATCAATACAGGAATGATCATCTCTGAAGAATTCAAATGCATTTGAGTTTTGAGTTGGGAAAAATGGTCAATTCTTACTTTCTTCCGTATTAGTTCCTCAACTTCTCTCCTTAAGCTTATGAACGTATCTGCTAAAGCAGGTTTCATGAAAAATTCCAGGTATCCTCCCAACATTTTTAGGTGCCCATCCTATCAAAAGCCAGTTATAGCATCAGCATCTTCCACTAGTAATACATATTCCATAAGCAAAAGGTATAACTCAAATGAAAGAACTTACTAGTCCACCCCTGGAAATGTTCCCTCCAAATAAGAGCAGCACTGAATCGGAGACACCAGTTGAATCACGGAGAAATACCGAATTTACTTTCACCTTTTCATTGAAAACTAACCATGGATATGGAATTTTGGGTACCCCAGCATTCACAGAATTCTATTTGATACAGTTCAGAATTAATAACAAGGCAATCATAATTTTGTAGCATTGGTGCTTCCATTCAAACAAAAATGCATATAAGAATGTACTTAAAGTTCCAAAAGACAAGAAACTTACCGAGTACAGAAGTACTTGACCATCCTCCATTGTTTTCAGTGCTATTGACTTCTCTTTGTTCTGTAGAAACAAAATTCTTTCAGTGCACACTATATACCAAAGAACAAATATATGTAACCCAAAAAGATATATTAAACTCTGACGTAACTTCTGGCTGAACAGATTAATTCATTTAAATATAAAAAGAAGTGCCTTTATAACTCTTTTTGCTCACTGGACTTCAGCTTACATGACAAATAAAACCAAACATGCAGAGAAGAAAATATTTAAGGGAAGGCAGAGCAAAACAAATAAGAGAAGAGAAAAAAGGGGGTGGGGTGAAGGGGGAAGGGAGTGA
The DNA here is from genome assembly GCF_001633185.2 of Quercus lobata. NCBI lineage: Eukaryota > Viridiplantae > Streptophyta > Magnoliopsida > Fagales > Fagaceae > Quercus > Quercus lobata. The sequence goes on from NC_044913.1 coordinate 27,152,519, forward strand.
GGAAGCATGACTTACCACAACAGAGCATATTCCAGGGAACAAGCCTGCACAGATGATAGCTCGGATAAGATGCTCGTCATGGCTCCATCTATTGCAGTTTTCTGGGTTTTGATCAACTAGACCAGTGTCCTTCAGCAAAAAGAAGAACTGCTTCCGAAGAGAGTCAATGGCTTTCAGAGTTTGAGCAGAAAGGAAATTTCTCCAACAGTACTCATAACCGGATTGTGTTCTTTCAGCATCTTTCCAACCCTCATAAGCTCGGACAACGGCAAGGTGGTCACTGTAATTACGGGCAGCAAACTGTGCTTTTGCAGACTCTGCAAGCTGCAGAAAGTGAAGAAACAAAAGATGATTACTCACTCTCTCTCTTTTAATTGAGAACCTGATGCTTGATATGAATTAATAGTTAGGATTGTATATCTGCCCCCATCATCAAACAACAAAAATCACTTGGAATAAGTTAAGACCTGTCTAGTACAAGAAGTCTGCAATTTACATGGAGGAAAACACGATGACAAAAACATTGGATTGTCCAGTGTAATGTCTTATTCCTCCATATTCTAACTTCTCTAACAATACTCACAACTGACTTATGACCTCAAACATCTCTAATCCCCACGACAACCCCCCCCCCCCCCCCCCAATTTACTCCAAATTTAAATAATCAACATATAATGTAATACACAGCTTTTCTGAATATTTACATTCTAAATAATCTCTCAATTAATCATAGGATGGAGATAAAGTGTTACATAGCCAATATTTTATGAGTACCTCTGCACTATACTATTTCTAGAAGGGTCTAGAATATCCTTTTTTTATGATGTGGAACCTCACCAAGAGTCTAGAATATCCTAGTGGTGAGCTGCCACTGATGAGCTATCCCTCACCAGCTGGCATTGTCAAGAACATTCTCTATTCCTCATAACCAACTCTCCTACATATGTGGAATATAGTGGCTGAGGGCTGAATCATATTTTCAGCTTCTACTTTTGAACCTTCCTCATTGAATTCTCTTCTAAATATTCCGTTAACATAAGGAAAGGAAGCATATATCAAGTCTGCATTATTTTTTTTTTTTAATAAATATCGTAACTTTTGTGAAACAAGATAGCCCAAGTACACAAGAAGTATACTATGAGACCATCACAATCAAACTCTCAAATTACAATTAACAATTAGATCTAAAAGAAAAGTAAAAGAAAATGAACCCAAAGACGACATCCAATCAAACACAGATTTCCATAAAAACAGCTTCAGATTGGGAATATCAAGTCTAGAGTATTCATAGCTCATCATGCATGCATGCATGCGAGGAAGGTAAACAAGATTAACACAGAAATACATACTAGAATATAGAAAATCATCAATATTTCACAAGGAACACATAGTATGAATCTTACATCCTTCTTGTCAAATGGCATCAAGAATGGATCTCTGGCACTAAGACCAGCAACAACAGTCATTATTGGATCTAAGCAGTTGAAAATAGCCCCAAATATGAGCATCTTTCCAAGTTTTGGCTCAACTGGAAGCGTTGACAAGTTGCGTCCTGTAAAGCAACCAGTCATGATTCTGAGGATAAAACCAAAAGCACTGCCTTGAAACAGTCTAGAAACAAAAATAATCTCTGTGCGAAACAGAACCAAAAAAGTGCAAGTGTATGTGTGTGTGAAACAGCTTAGATACAAAAATGGTGTCTCTGTTAAACAGCTTAGAAAAAAAAGGAGTCTGTGTGTGAAGTAGCTTAGAAACAAGACTGGTGTCTGTGTGAAACAGCTTAGAAACAATGATATTCATGTATTCTACAGCACCGAACCAAGACTGGTGTCTCTGTGTATGTGTATGTGAAACAGCTTAGATACAAAAATGGTGTCTCTGTTAAACAGCTTAGGAAAAAAAATGATGTGCAAAATAGCTTTAGAAACAAGACTGGTGTCTCTGTGGCGTGTGGGTGTTTCTATACCTAGCAGAGTCAGATTTTCATTCTCATCCAAAGCCCCAATGATCTTCAAGTATTCTACAGCATTTTGAACCTACAAATCAAGCATGATACAAATAAATAACATATCTACTTGCATAAAAATACCAATGGAGACAGAAGCAGAAAAATATAGGGCCATAATCCAAAAGCATATATTTTAATAGCATCCAGAAAGAAACATTTCTGGGCAGTGATGAATATGCAGAGGCTCAGAAGCAAACTCAAATTGAAATTTACCGATAGAGGTTCTGGTGCCTGCAATGCCCTAGATAAGAATTCTGAAATACTTCCAAGTTGTAAACTTTTGATTTGTAAACATAACGATTGTAATGGTGTCCTTAAAAGTTCTGGCAATTGATAATCAGCAAAAGCATCATATACACATCTGGGATAGAGATGATAACACTCGCCAGATTGAACCCGACCAGCTCTTCCTCTCCTCTACAAAATAGAAGTGAAAAACTAGTATCAGCAGTCCATGAGATGAATCAAATCTCACAATAAAAAGTCAATAGTGTGCAAAGAACCGTAAAACCTGACATTAAAATTTGAGTGCTACATAACTACTAAATCATACAAAATTTTACCAAGCAGAAGCAAGAATGTGGATAGTCAATAATGCTCAAGCTTTGCATCATGTGTCACAAGATCTGGGACGAGTTTCATGAAAACCCACTTATGCTAAGTTAGGCAAAATGGAGAGGAATGGAATAGAAAGGAGAGGGAAAAGGGAAGGGAAAGTTATCTTTCCTTCAGGTGTTTGATTTCTTAGAGGAAATTGAATGAAAAGAAGTTTAAATTAGTGTGTCCCACAGCAATTAAAAACTGAACATAGTTGTTTTCTCTTTCGTACCTATATTTCCTCCCAATTTGGGAACAAAAGAAACGGTGGGCCTGGTGGGTAAGGGAAACCCACCATCTCCCTTCCCTCCCCACCTCTTTCTTTCCACCCAACCTAAGGAAAGACACCTCTTCCCTCCCTTTTCCCTCCATCTTCACCCTCATCCTTTTCCTCCCCTTTCCCCCCATCCAAAAAGTGTTAGACAAATGGGATTACTTTAACCAAGGCTGAAAATTACAGATCAATTTCCACTCATTTCTACCTGTTTGTTTGAACCATTATGAACTTCAGATGTTTTTAAAAAAGTGAAAAATGATAAAAGTCACGCACCCCATGAACTTCAGAAGTTGAAGACTAGATACAACCACCCACCCATTTTAAGGGGAAGAGGAAGTGCCATTTGAGACAAAACTCATTGGCATAATGAACTTCAGAAGTTTAAGGCTAGATACAACCACAACTACACTCAAACAATGCAAGCGGAGGCCTTCTAGATGAAAAAGGGGCTGTAACATCATTTTTCACTTGTGGATTATAAGGACACTTCTTATACCTGTCCACAAAAAATGTATATACTCAACTGAACCATGGTTAAAGACTGCAAGTGCCACATAAATGTATGGGGACAACCTGAGCATGATAGTATCCTCTTCAAACAAATGAATTCTTTAAGAATAAGAAAGGAACATAAAAACTCCAACCTTGTTTAAAAAGAGGCTTTTGTTCTGTTGACACAAGTGAGCCATCAACCCAACACAAATAGACCTAATATGACTGGTCTAATGAAAAGAATACTTAGGTCAATCATTTATAAAATTTTTGGAGCAGAAGGATTTTTCCAGGACACTTTGGGCCATGAGTAATCAATAAACACCACAAGAAGTTAATCAAGGAAATGTCCTCAACAAATGATAATATGTTTCTTAAACATACTGTGAGAAGGTCATACAGTTTAAACATCCTATATGAACATGGTTTACCTACCAAAACCCATATACTTTCTATTAGTTTGTCTTTTCCTAATCACCTAAAATACATGTATTCTGCCACAGAACCAGTTACCATCAACCAAACACACCCACAAATAAGAATCTACAAGATGGGCATGCCCATAGGGACAGTAACTAATGCATTTTGTACATGGAAAAAGAAAAATTCACAATAAAATAAGCGTTGATATCATGTCAGATATAATATCTTAAACTAGATATGATAGTGGGTTGTTATCAGAATAATCTTACTTGCCGAGCAGCAGCCTTTGATATCCAGGATGGTAGCAAACAAGGGGTATTATTTAGTGCATCATATGATGTCTCTTTTGCCTTTCCACAATCAACCACAAAAACAACATCATTGATGGTGATACTAGTCTCAGCCATGTTTGTAGCTAGAACTATTTTCCTCACTCCATCTTCAGGCTTATCAAATATTAATCTCTGTATGCAAAACAACATAAAGAAGGAATCAGGAAAATTTACCCGCATTTGATGAATGGTATTGTTCAAATCTGAAAATGTAATAAGATGTGATGTAAAACATGTAAATGATATATAAAATGAGGCTGTAATCCTCTTTCAGTCTACCAAGAGGGAAGGGATTATAATTTAAGCAAAAATAATTACATCTAGGAATGCAGTTGGTTGGGTTACTCAGGAAAATATACCTCAATAAGAAAGGTTTCCAATTACACCAATTGGTTTCAAATCAGAGTTTTTGAACCTGAATCAGCTTCAGTAGGGTTTAGTCAATAGTATGTTTATCAAGCTTTGCATTATTTTATTCATAATTAAATTACAAACATACTGGGAATCAGCCTCTCTAAAATAAAATTGGAGGCTCCCCACCAATCAGGTTTATGGGATGCATGCTGGTAGTAATAACTAAATACAAGTTGAATTTCAGGACAGAGTCCTAATTGAATTTTGGTGGTTAGATTCATGATATGCCATTAAAAATGATAACTGAGTCAAGATAAACTTAGGATGTCCAAGCCCACATACAACAATAATGCACTATTCCTTCAAAGATGACATTTTGATTATTTATTGCATTAAATTGAGAATAAACATAGAAGTCATGATTTTTTTTTATAGGTAAGCAGAAAACTTTTATAAAAGATAGAAAAAAGAGAAATACAAGAAGTTCATGATGATGAAAAAAAAAAAAAAAAAAAAAAAGAGAACAATAAACAGAGGGTAATCAGGAAACTAAGCTAAGGGAGGACAAAAACTCAAAGAGAGAAGAACAATCAGTAAAACCCCAACAACGAGACCACTCCAAAAGACTACGTTGGCATAAAAGCTTTAACTCATCCAACGTCTTCTCTTTGTCCTCAAAGGATCGACGATTTTGTTCCAATCACACAATCTACATTAAGCACCCTGGAACCAAGTTCCAAATGTCCGAGTTATTCTTCCCATGCCATTGATACCAACAAGATAGCAAACCCGCCACCAATCCTGGCATAACCCAAAGAATACCAAAGGCTTGAAGCATAAAAGACCATAGGGAATGGATCACAGGACAATGAAGAAGAAGGTGGTTTACCGACTCCCCATCACAGCAACACATACAACACCTATTTGCCAAAGGGCGACCCTTCAGCATTAGATTATCCAAAGTGAGGATCCGACCATGTGTAGCAGTCCACAGAAAGAACGCCACGCGCTTAGGAATCTTTGGTTTCCAAACCCCTTCCAAGGAAACAAAGAATTTAAAGCACCCCGGATCGCAAGGTAGTAAGACCGAGTGTCAAACTTACCATCACCTTTAAGCCGCCAGAAAAGGGTATATCTCCTAGTACCCTGAGGAATACGAGTTTGGATAAGCTGAAGAAGAGAATACGATGCAGCCAACTCCCAATCTTCAAAAGCTCTATAAAATGTTAAATTCCACACTCTAATCGTACCCCCTTCTGGAATCCACAAAACCTCAGAGATACAAGCATCCTTGACCGCTAAACACCCATAGAGCTCAGGATAGATATCTTTTAGTGTAGTGTCACCAATCCACCTATCATGCCAAAAGCGGATACGAGTGCCTTCACCCACTACAAAAGACAGATGCTTAGAAAAGCTCTCCCATCCATTGTTAATGCTTCTCCATAGACCACACCCATGAGACCTCCTGCAAACATTAGTACTCCACCCCCCTTGACCCTCGCCATATTTTGAGGAGATAACACGCTGCCAAGAGGGTGTTTGAGAAGTTGGATGTTATTGCTGGACAGTTCTCTATCAGTGTATTATTGAGAGGAGTGGTGGATGACTTTGTTTGGGCTTGTACAGGTGTGTATGGCCCCAGTGACAATGGGCAACGGCCTACTTTGTGGGAGGAGTTATCTTAGGTGCGCGCCAAGTGGCCCATGGCATGGTGTATAGTAGGTGATTTTAATATTATCAGGTACCCAAGTGAGAGGCTTGGTTATGAGTCTTTTAGCCTTGCTATGTTCGCATTCTCGGATGTTATAGAGAATAATTCTTTAGTTGATTTACCTTTAGAAGGGGCCTCCTTCACTTGGTTTAGAGATTTTGGTCTTCGCTCTATGTCAAGAATTGACAGGGCGCTTTGGTTTCTCTTGATTGGAAGGAGCACTTTGAGAATGTATCCCAACAAGTGCTTCCTCATGTTCTTTCAGACCACCGTCCTCTTCTGTTGGAAGCCAGTGTTGTCCGACGCAGTCAAAGTGCCTTTAAATTTGAGAACATGTGGTTGAAAGCCGAGGGTTTTGTTGATAGAGTTAAGCAATGGTGGGAGGGTTACAATTTTGAGGGCTCTCCAAGTTTCATCTTGGCTCAAAAATTGAAGGCTCTGAAAGCAGACTTAAAAAAGTGGAACAGGGAGGAGTTTGGTGACTTGGCTTTTAGAAAGAAAAACAAGCTAACTGAGCTGATGGGGTTAGATGCGAGAGAGGAGTTAGTGGGTCTTTCAAATGAGGATCAGATTCGGCGCCTTCAACTCAAAGGAGACATAGAACAGTTGGCTTCTCTTGAGGAGATTTCCTGGAGGCAAAAGTCTCGGGCCTTGTTTGTGAAGGAGGGAGATAATAATACTTGGTTTTTTCATAGATTAGCAAACTCTCATAGAAATGCTAATCAAATTAAAAGGATTGAGGTGGATGGTGTTCTTTATGAGGATGAGGTGGATGTGCGCTCTCAGATAGTTCTCTTTTATCAAGGGTTGTTTAAGGAAACTGAGGTGGGACATCCTACCATGGATGGGTTAGATTTTGCTTGTATTGATGAGGATGAGCGGTTATTCTTAGAGAAGGAGTTCAAGGAGGAAGTCATCCAGGTATTAAGGGAGATGGAGGGGGATAAAGCCCCTGGTCCTGATGGCTTCACCATGGCTTTCTTTCAAAAATGTTGGAGTGTTGTGGAAAAGAATGTTATGGATTTTTTTGATAATTTTCATCGACACTCTGTGTTTGACCGGTCTTTGAATGCTTTGTTCCTCACTTTAATTCCTAAGAAGTGTAATGCCATTAACATTAAAGACTTTCGCCCCATCACTTTGGTGGGTAGTGTGTATAAGCTGTTGTCCAAGGTGTTGGTTAATAGGTTGAGGGTGGTTTTGGATAATCTCATATCTAAGACTCAAAATTCGAATGTTGGCGGAAGGCAGATTTTGGATTCAGTGCTTATTGCAAAAGAATGCTTGGATGGTAGATTGAAGAGCAGAATTCCGGGTGTGGTTTGCAAGCTGGATATTGAAAAAGCTTATGACCATGTGAACTGGGAGGCCTTGTTTTATTTGTTGGGCCGGATGGGTTTTGGGTTCAAATAGAGGGGGTGGATTAAGGCTTGCGTTTCGTCTGTCCGTTTTTCAGTCCTTTATAAATGGATCCCCTGAAGGTTTTTCTGGAAGTTCTCGTGGGTTGAGACAAGGGGACCCACTATCCCCGCTGGTGTTTCTTTTGATAATGGAGGTTTTAAGTAGACTCTTGAAGAAGACAGAGGAGTGTAATCTTATTCGGGGTTTTCATGTGAGATCTATGAACTCTGTTGGGGTGAGTATTTCCCATCTGTTATTTGCTGATGACACTATCTTATTTTGTGATGCCTCTAGGGAACAGCTACTGTCCATTAGGTTGGTGTTGTCTTATTTTCAGGCTTTTACGGGTTTGAGGGTCAATGTAGGGAAAAGCGAGATTGTCCCTGTTGGGGAGGTGAACAATCTAGATGCTTTGGCTAACATTCTTTGTTGTAAAGTGGGTAGTTTGCCTATGAAATATTTGGGGATGCCGTTGGGAACCTTTTTTTAAGACAGCCTCGATTTGGAATCTTATTTTGGAGAAAATGGAGAAGAAGCTTTCTGGGTGAAAGCGTTTCTATTTATCTAAGGGTGGTAGGCTCATGTTACTTAAGAGTACTCTCTCAAGTCTCCCGACGTATTTTTTATCTCATTTTACTATTCCTAAAGCTGTAGCGGATAGATTGGAAAGTATTCAGAGGAATTTCCTTTGGGGGTCTTCTGAGGGGTAAAGTCTTATAACATAAAATCTATTGACAGGTAATGTTAAGTCACGAGGCATGCCTAATTTGAGCCTCAAGGTTTTAGTTTTGAGCCTTGTCCCATTAACACCAAATGCTTCCCAAATTCATAAATAGCATATTGATTTCAACAAAAATACATCATCAACATAAGATTCAATTTATTGGAACATTTTGTCTTTTCCAGGAGTTTTCCACAACAAAATCATTGCAATAACTATGCATAGAAAACACTTGGATAAATAATTCAATTACCTGCTCAGAGCTGGCCATGGAACCATGGCATGCAAGAAGCAGCACCTTGCTTGGGTCGCCCAAGAGGGGATGAGATTGGAGCTGGTCCTTCAAAGAATTTATGTCATCCCAACCAGTCATAAAAACCAAAACAGCACCAGACCTTTCCTTCTTGACTATGTGGCAGAGCACATATTCAATGAGGTTAAAACCAATTGAGTCAGGATTCCAACAGGATAAAGACTCCTGAGTCCGTAGGCTATACTCCTTAAAGTCGGCAGCTTCAACTGCATCCTGTTCACAAGAGTGGGAGCAGATTGCTATAGAACCAAGAGTAAGCAACAAAAACTAGATAAGATTGCAAATTTGCATACCTCAACAGCAGAAGCAATCTGGCTCTTCCTCTTTTTTAGAGTTTGAGCTTGTTTCTGCATTTTCCACACCTTTTCTTGACCATAATCATCAATTTGATTATATGAAGTCAATCGATATCCAGTCATTTCCAGAATATTCTCCAGAAAATGTGAGCGGACTGGGTATGTAAACCCCTGAAATAAACAAAAAGAAAAACACCACCCAAAGAAAAGAAAAAATGTCAAACTGGCATTGCTTACATTCAGATCATGTCATATTCTCTCTTTTTCTGGTAGACATAAAAATCCAAGGCGCCAAGGGCTCTCCAAATATTAAACAAAATATACAAAGAAATGAAAGAAAAAGAACAAAAGGAATCAGGACCAAGAAATAATACCACCACAGAAGTTAACGAATGAACAAGAGAAGATCCATCCAATATTATAAGAGCCAATATGTATAACAATTTCACAAAATATTTATTTTTATAATTATATTTAAGTACTGCAAACTCAATTAATACTAATTCAAATTAATTTGGAGTAGTCCCATGGATGCTTAACTAATTGAGGTGGGCTCTATTTATCTTTATTTGTCATTCTGTCTGAGCTAAGGTCGTGCTGTCCATCATCTCCCTACTGATTGATATCCTCCTTCAATATGTGTAAGCACTACAAACTCAATGATCAAAATCTCCAAGACACATATATACTTTGATGAATATTTCACCTTAATTTGAAACTTTTGGATGCTTCTAAATTGAGGTATCAATTAAAAACTGAACAAAAAATCAAGCAAATTTAGGTCTCTAACTTTGACAAAGAAGTTGACTTTGCAAGACTTTCAAAAGTCTTCACTCCTGAATTTAGCCTATAAGTTCACCTATTTTCAAAACTTACAGATCTAGAAAAGAAAGAGAACTTGAGAGGCCTTGGGGAAATAAATGATGGATAAGAATATAAATCTTCTTTTTCAGCATTCAATACGGCCTATAATGCCCTCCAATTAACTGAAATGCACTATAAGGGCCATTATAAGCTACAAAATAAAAATGGCAGGCACAATGTTGATGATTTCAGACAAGCTACCCACAACAGTAATGATAAACAACAAACATGTCATAAAAGCAAACAAGAACATGAGTTAGCCCTGGTTATGATGGTAATAGTCATGGAGTCCCCTAAACTTCATCATCCAACAATCATTTCAGTAGTTGTACTTGCATTATATGTGAAGGGATTTTAACAAAGAAATGATATAGTGATTAGCATTGTGAACTTTTTTTCTTTTGATAAATAACATTCTTATTGATGAAGAAAATAGGCCAATTACACGGGGAGTATACAAGGAACAAGGAAATCAATCTCTCAAAGTAGCACCGTGAACTTACAGGAATATGAATCATTGGAGCACCACCGAAGTAGGAAGAGAAAAGCTCAGCATTTAAGGTTGCACTCATCAAAATCAACCTCAATTCTGGTCTTCGGTGAAGGAGCTCTTTGAGGACAATAAGAAGAAAATCTGGAATAAAAGCAAACAATGGTCAACATCCCATTTGAAATAATGATGAACAACCCATAAATCAATTCCAATGTTACCTTCATTCATTCCACGTTCATGAATCTCGTCAACTATAACATGAGTTACCCCTTTCAAATGTCTATCAACAAGTAATCTCCTCAACAATATGCCAGTGGTGCAAAAAAGAAGACGAGTGTCCCTCCCTTTCATTCCCTCTAGCCTAACTTTATAACCAACCTTTCAGAAGGAAAAAAGGTTTAATTGGGGAAGAGGGGGAGGGGGGTTATTTATAATCGAGCTAATAAAAATGATTGAACGAGCTTAAGTTCTAGAGGCAAGAGTAATAACATCAGATGCAAAACTTACAGAATCTCCCAGTTTCTCCCCTCTTTCTGCAGCAACTCTTTCAGAAACAGACATGGCAGATATTCTTCTAGGCTGAGTACATATAATACTACAGACAGCTCCACGAGCTGCTTCAATCTCAGATTCCAAAATGTATTGAGGAAGTTGCGTGGTTTTACCACAGCCAGTTTCACCTGAGACAACAATGACCTGCAAAATCATATATGTTATTAATAACCTTAACCATTTGTTTAGTCCACGCATGTATTACAGCCCTGGTAACAACCAATGTACAAAACCCATCAAATACTTTAATGATACAGAAAATTGCTTTCATATCTATCCATAACAGGCAGAACCAATTTATAATGATACAGAAAATTGCTTTGTGCCCAACCAATTTATAATGTGCATACTGTAAAAAATAAATAAATAAATAAAAACCTGATCCTATTGAGTATAGCACTAGCAATTACAGCACCCTTTTTTTAAAAAAGTGCTCCGTATGCTTCTGTTTAAGGAATTCAGTACTTACAAGTAAACGCTTAATACCCAAGTAGACCTAGAAAGTTGATCATGATCAACTTTGGAGATGCAAAACAAAGAGCTACAATTCAAAACCAACATCAGACTGTTTTCCTCATTTGTTGGATTGCTGGGGGGAAGGGGGCTAAAGAGAGGGGAGAGGTCGAGTCCAATTTGAAAACACATAGTATACAAATATGGGTTTTTGAGAGAAAGTGTGCACACTGTGGGAACAGTGTTGTTAAAAGCGCTGATCACACTTAAGCGCAAAGGCCTAGGTGCAAAGCGCAAGTGCACGTCTGATCGATGTGAAGCACACATTTAAAAAAAATTTAATAAATTTTAAAAAAATTATTATTGGTCAATACAACAATCAAGTGATCAATTAATCATATAAATTACAATAAAACATTTTATATAATTTATATAACATTTATATAATTCTCTTGTGCTTTACAAAATATATGCAAACATGATATTTGATGGCCATGATTACAAAAAATCATAGAATCAAAATACAAGTATAGAACCAGAAAGGCAAAGGCTAAAAAATACTAGAATGTTAAGTAATGTTATCTTTGCCTAACAAAATCAATATAAATATGCAATGCAATCCTAATCTATATAATCATCATCCTCATTAAGCAAGGGATCATCATAATTTTCAGACTTGAGTGTTTGTTTGTGTGGTCGTGGTCCAAAAGGTCTAAAATATCTAAATAGGCAGGCTTAGGTTTTTGGTAGAACACCACACTATTAGTTTTTATATATTAAATCAATGGCTTATTTCAAACATATTTAGATCTAATGGCAAAAAATCAAATCATGATTTTTATTATAAAAAAAAATACAAAAAGCTCAAAAAAGCGCACTTGCGCTTAATAAAAAGGCTCTAAAAAGTGCGCCTAAGGCACGCTTTTGTGAGGGCACCTCACTGTAGAGGGAAAAAGCCCCAAGGGCTGTGTGGTCTGCGCTTAAGCGCGCATTTAACAACACTGCTACAATTTCCATGGATCACCTAGTTTTGTTCTTTATATGAAATTAAGAGGTTTAAAGGAGGACTTTTTCACTTGGAATAGAGATGTATTTGGTAATTTAGATATCAAAAAGGTAGTGTTGGAAGAGATGAGGCTTTTAGATATGAAGGAAGAAACTGATGTACTATCTCTGGAGGATCATACAAAGAGAGAGGAATGAAAGTTTGAAATGGAGAAATTAGTACAATTGGAGGAGGTTAACTGGCTCCAAAAATCAAGAGCACTGTGGCTAAAAGAAGGGGACAATAACACATGGTTCATTTATTGGTTGCCTAGTCCTCATAGTTGAGCAATTTGTCATTGGAAACTTTGAAATCAAGGAGGTAACATATTTTATGGAAAGGGAGGTGAAGCAGTGATTGGCTTTAACAGGACTTCGTGTCTGTTTGACTAGAGGTTATAAGCTCAACTTTTAGCTTTTATGTATAGCTTTTTAAAAACCTCTTTTTTTTTCTTTTTTCTTTTTTCTTTTTTTTGGCTCACTTTTTCAAAGTACAAGTATACTTTAGCCACTTTCAGAAAGAAGCTAAATAAGTTGTTCCCAATGGACACTTCATATCCAAAACCAGCTGAATGGAGACCACAGGTAGAGTCTCTACAAATAGATTGAGAGGAAACTTTGGCCCAAGACGCAGATAAATGATGAAAAAGGATCCTCCTTGGCGTCAAGGCCTCAATGGACTGTATTAACTTGAGATGAGTTCAATATAAATAATATATAAGCTTATCACGTTTAAGATGATCGCTCATTGCAGTAGTAAGAAGTGAAACATCAATACTTATTCTTATTTCTAGCAATTTTGGCAGCAAAACCTGTGTAAATTGCAATACATATGGCAAATAAGTTTATATTTATCAGTTTTTTTTATGTTCTCTTTTTTTGTTATGGAAAAGTGCCTAAAGAGAAAAAAAAAAAATTCTCTCTTCTTTTAATCGTGCGAACGTTTTAATTGCCAAATGACTCATTAAATAATAACTAATTATCTAATTGGGCTATAAATCTAATAATATAATGCATTGGTACATAGCCATCTTAGTCTCAATGATTTTATTTAAAGTTCAGATTACCAGAATGCCAAAAAGAGGATGTTTTGCACAATTTACACACATCAGCAGACCCATTGCAATGGATTAGACAAGGACTACTAATATTAAAATCATGATAATAGGAATGAAATCCTTTTCAATGTGGTATTCTTACATACATAATATCCACATCAAAAGTAAAAAACAACCTTCCACCACCAACTAGTAACTCCATCCATACCAGAATCAGCAATATACAAAAACAAGGCAAAGAAGCACCATATAAAAAATAAGACAAAAATTATGATTGAGAATCAGACATTATTAAAAACAAAAACAAAAGAACATAACACATTGAGTACAAAATATGCACCCTTTGGTACAGGAAATAAATAACCAGCTTGATTAAGGCAGATCCACACACACAAACACAGAGTCACATCTCATAAAAGTAATGTTCACTACTCCAATCAAACTAATCCTTAGAAGAAGATATAAATAAATCTCTCTAGAAGATTAGACATATACAAACAAAATGGATTCCAACACATAAAAACCCATATACCTATATGACATGGTCAAACAAATTTCTTCTTTAAGGCATACTCAGACATGTAAAGGAGTGAAGGTAAGAGAGACAACCATAATTTACAATAGTAACCAATGAATTATAATTTCACCTGATTTTCAGAAACAGCTTTTAATAATGCATCCTTCTCTTTGAATGCAGGGAGACTTCTACGAAATTCAAGCATCTTTTGACCCTCAGGAGTTTCCTATATATGAATACATATCTGTCAGACAACTTGCAATTGCTTAAGGATGGGGAAAAAACGGAAAACTAGAAAAAAGGTAGCCTTTATTAAGATGATGCATATTGGAAACATCACAACTCAATGTAAATTATGTAGTAAAAGATAAGAATGATACTGCCTTGTTAATATTACTTCAAAAGATAAAATATGATAAGAAGGAGAATACACCAATCATAAGGGTACAATTGATACACTGAATGAAAATTACATTAAGAATAGTAATCTTTATTATTGGGAATAGAAGATATATTAATGGAATAACTATTACTATCCATAAGTTTGGTTGTTACATATGAAAAGCTTGTAAAAGATGATGTATAAGGAAAATTTATAGTTTTGGAAATATATCAATTTTAAAACCTATTATATGTACTCAGGAATAGCTATTAAATCCATTTTAAAGAGGAATAACTATTCTTCAATTTAACGAATAGTTATTCCTATGTAATAATTAATTCATGTAATAAAAATGTAACTAAATGACCGAATTGCTATTATACATGAATAGCTATTCCATTATAGGAGCTATTACACCATACCAAACATACCCTAAGTGATTCCTCATTATACTAACCAACTATTGAAAAACACAAATTTAGTAACATGAAGCAGAGACTTCATAAGGGCAAACATATTCATACTATTAATATACTAAACATGCACAACTGAGCAGCATATGCCCTACATTCAAGTGTATGGGAAGATGCTAATATTTTACAAAAAGAAGATAACAGTAATAAAGCAGAAAACAATTCCTGTTGCAAAAAAGGGACATGATTATAAGCCTTATAATTGCCTGGCAACAGAAAGCAGCTAGTTTAATGTCATTCCTGTTTTCTTAAGTTCTAGAGTCGGGCATTTATGTAAGTTTAAGAATTTTTCTGACACAAAATACTGCACAAAAATTTCCTGTTCAAAACCAATAAAGGAAGCAAAAACGATGGTAAAACCTCTTCTTCTTTTTTATTGATTCCTAAGTTACATGCACTTAGCAGATTTTGAACCCACCACACCCTCCATCCCATTATTATGGGAGGAGGAACTGCCATGTAATTGAAGCCCATTGGAAATAAATGAGGGTAAACCCAAGTTTAATTGGGCAAGAACCACATCTCTAATCAAAACAATGACCAAAGCTATGCCAATGCACAAACCACAAACATCTTTAAGAAACTATTGAGAGAGAGAGAGAGAGAGAGAGAGAGAGAGAGCCTAAATTAGTGGATAGTTAAGTATTTGAGATATTATAAATAGATAATAAATATTAAATCAAAAAAGTTTGAACTGCCGGAAAGAATAACTGTGCGCCTCGATAATAACAACAGCCAAAGAAAATGTATTTGAAAAAGTTTTGCTGGTTTCAGATAAACCTGCCAATCTTGTTGCTTATCTCGCAATTGCAAACTTCTCCGTTGGAGGATTCTCTCCATGACAACACTATTCTTTATCAAGGGCTCCTGCTGCTCGTAAAACCCCTCATCACTTCCTGATCTTGACAAGGAATTATCTGAGAAACTTCCATTGCTCATAGGTTTTTGAGAGAGAAAAAGTCTGAGTCGAGCATCTACTTCTCTTTGCAATCCCAAAGGTAAGATCACCTATTAGAAATCAAAATAATAAGTACATCACACCGGATTCACTAGATGCAAAGTTTAGTACCTTCAAGAAATATGCACAACCTTCTAGGGTAAAAAACAATAACTGCCCATCTCATCCATTTTAACTAAGAATCATTCAGGGAAAGTGCTTCAAAAAATTCTCAAAAGACGCAAGTCATCCCTTTTTTCCAAACATAAAGTAAATGCGAGAAAATACCTCTCTCTGTGGACGCTTCTCATCCAGGTCAGATCTGTAGTTGGGCAAAGGGACTTTACTAAAGACGACAACTTTTGCATATTGATGGCTGCCAAAATAACTATATTTCAAACACAGAAGAGATAGAATTATAAGATGCAAGATTACTGTACATGATCAAATACCTATGTAAGCCCATCCTGGCTGCCATTGCTGAAAGTTGCTCAAAATCACGTCTATCTTTTCTCTCCCTCGACACCACTTCTTGCTCATCTTTGTTGCGAAGAAGCATGGTTAATTTCCATCTCCACTCATCAATGTTATCTAGGGTTGAAGCACACTGCTAATCATAAATCAATAATTAATAATTTAATAAACACATGAACTCAATCTGCCAGAAATTTTTCATAAAAAAAACATATATCACAAGCACACATTAAAACGTTGGTCGAAGGATGAAATGTATGACACAACATCAACAATGGTTAAGTAGATCACAAAATAATGGCTTGCTGATATACAAAATACAATGAAATATAGTAAATAAGGTATGCTGTTTGAAACTTCAACATCATGATCCAAACATATGGCTACTTGCAATGAAAGAGTTTGATAACACATGCAGTCTAGAGAACGAAAGTTTCTAGAGTAAAGATGGAGAGAATCTACCAAAGGTCCATGAGTCTTATTTTGTGTTTTGAGTCATTTTCTTATTTGGTTTAGAAGTTCTTATGTACCATTTCTTTATTATTAGTAATCACAGTCTCTCTAGAAATAGGTTATTTAGGAGTCCTAGTCCTTCTAGGAAAGGATTTAACAGTAGTCCATATAAAGGTTTTATTATAGTAAATAATATTCATAGTGAGATCAATTTTAATAAAATTCCAGCAATTTATTTTAAGATTTGAGGGTGTGATTGCCTTTAGGTGTGATTGCTTAGGATAACATAGATGTGATTACCTAGGGTTTTATTTTTCTTATATCATGTTCGATTCATTGTTTGAACACCAAATAACCATCAAACATATTCAAGATCCAATCTTTTCTTTACCTAAACCCTTAAATGTCAAACCTCATTCAAAACCCCAAAAAGATCTCATCAAGAAATCTAAATTAGTGTTGAATTCCTAAAGATCCTACATCAAAATTACCTAAAGCTTTAAACATCACACCTTATTCAAGAATCCTTCAAGATCTCATCATGAAAGCTAAATCAGTGATAAATTCCTAAAGATCCTACATCAAAATTACCTAAAGCTTTAAACATCAAACCTCATTCAAGAATCCTTCAAGATCTCATCATTAAAACTAAATCAGTGATGAATTCCTAAAGATCCTACATCAAAAATAGACTACAAATCTTGAATCTTTTGGTATTTCATCTTGTTTTTCCTTGATGTGCTCAACCCTTTTACCTACACCGAGCATATTTATCGCTAAGTAACCAACTACAGCCACACACAAAATTTAATTGACACATGACCAATCTAACAAGTTTCCCAATTTTTAACACATGCATATAACTAACTTTTCCTCCAATTTTGGGGCCATAGAAAAGCTCCCATTATTTTCGGCTATCCCGTCCATGATGCCATGTTACCGTCCATCCCATGCTTTCATGTCATAGTGAGTATGCTGCCATGTCATTATGAGTAGTCTCACATGCCATGTCACATACTACATTAACTTGAGCTTCAGGTAAGAAAGTAGAGCAAACAATGAAGTTGCAAAAGCCAAGAGCTGGAACATGAATCAAAGAGTGCCTCCATTAAGTAACCTAAGGCTCAAAACATCTTTGAGCCTTTGCATACACATTCATATGTAAATGCAAAAATATGTCTGGGATCACTTGATTTTGCCTTGGACTTAATTCCATCCATCAAGTATTGGTTGATACAATGAAAGAACATGATAAGTAACAAAAAGAATTTGGCACATTAAGTACCAATGGACAAGTACACTGACACTAATTTCTTTTGATGTGACCTTTCTCCTTGTCAATTATTAGTAAAATTGGTCTATAATATATATATATATATATAAATTTTTTTAAAAAAACCAACCAAGTACACTGGAAGTGTACTACAGTGGCACAAATCAAGAACCCAGATTACAATGATCTATAAGATTGGGGAGAGAAAAACAAGAATAGGAAGGCAAAACTAAACTCCACTCAAGGAGTACAGAAAAAGAAAAATTTGGGGCCCGTTTGGTTAGAGATTTCTAATATTGTTGTTTAAGTGTTGTGAAAATATGTATGAGTTAAAAAGTGTTGTGGAAATACGTATTATGGTGTTTAAACATTAAAAACTGTTGTTTAAACACCCCTACCAAACACCCCTTAATGTCAAGAATAGACCATTCACAATCCTCAAAGCATCTAGCATTCCACTCCCACCATAAGCACCATAACAAACAATGTGGCACAAACCTCCATAAACCTGTATTTCGATGTCTACCAAACTTCCCCTGCCAAGATGCTAACACCTCACTAACTTTATACGGCATAACCCAATGTATACCAAACAAACAAAAAAACCATAGACCACAACTCATATGCTATAGGACAATGAAGAAGAAGATGGTCCACTGATTCCCCACACCTTTTACACATAAAGCACCACTCTAACACTGCAGTATGCCTCTTCCAAAGATTATCCGTAGTTAAGATCTTACCTAATGCAGCAGTCCAAGAAAAGAACACTACTCTAGGAGGAACCTTTGATTGCCACACCTATAATATCGATCAACATATTCATGTAATACAATCTTAGGGCATGTTTGGAACACTAAATGGTTCTTACAAAAGGAATAAGAATCAATATTACTATAAATAAAATAAGTAATGATTGAATAACTACTATTCATTTGTTTGGTTGCAAAACTAGAATAGAATCCCGAATCTGTATTACATAAATCTATCAAATCAATAACAGAACATAAGGACTGACTATGCAAAATAGGCATCCAATCCAACACAGCTCTAAAGAAGAATAATTTGAGATCAGACATAGTTATTTCAGTATCTTCAAAACTCCGATTATTCCTCTTCCTCCATAGACACCACATCAAACAATGCAGGGCAGCCATCCATACATGATTAAACAATAAATAGTTATCGTTCAAATCAACAGTGTTTTTAAAAAATTGATTAACTAGCAATCAAGATCTTTTGTCAATAAAAATTTTTGATTTTATTTAGCATCATTGCTAATTTAGTGTCCAAGATGTCGGGCTTTGGTGCAATGGCAAGTGTCTTCCACCAAAAGTGACTCATTGTGGGTTTGAGTCTAGGAATTAGCCTTTCCACAAAAAATTGGGGGCAATGCAGCCTATCATGACCTCTCCCAAACACTGCAAAAGTGGGAGCTTTATGCACTAGGACGACCTTTTTTTGTTAATTTAGTTTCCCCCTTGCAAAGTTTGTTCAATATCTAAAGCTATGCTCAAATACACAAGTAGGTAGAACTCATATTATAATTTTTAAAACAAATATTTTAATTCTATATTCAAATACTTTTGATTAAACCCTTTTTTATACTATACAAAACAAGCCCACCTTTCAAATTCAATAAACTTCAACTACATTAATTTGTATCCTTAGGATATTAAAAAATTTACACCAACATCTATCTCAAGCCACTTTAAGATCCTTGGCAAGCAAAAAACCTCAAAAACTCCTCCACTGATCATCATCTAATAGGCTTCACCACACTGTTTGAGATGGATGAGTCAACTTAAGATTTTGACACAAAGTGCAGGCTTTGTAAACTTTTAAGTCAGACTCAAGATTTAACACCAAGCAAAAATGTAAGGAACCCTAAACATTAAGCCCTGAAATCATGGTTGATGAGGATCAATGGAGGCCTAGGATTGTGGTCAGAAGTTGCAATTATTGGTGGCTATTAGAGATAGAGAGAGGGAAAGAGAGAGATGATAGTAGAGAAAAGTAAAAGTCAATGATGGAGCTTTCTAGAAATGGAAGTATCTTTAGATGGAGTACAAAAATGACAATTTGTGTTATGATCAAGTTGGGAACTCAAAAAAACTCAAAAGAAAGAAAAATTAGGGCAAACAAAGGAAGTGTCAATCGGCACTAGAGTCCAAATCAGAAGTTCAAGGCCTCCGCTTGACACTTTGTGCTAGCTTTGCCCATAATGCATTCCAATTAAACTCAAGCAAGTCCAAGACCCTCTTGCACATGGGAGACATCTAGCAATCAGTTTAAGGATTGAATTAGAGATGTAATCATGTAATCTATGAGGCAAGATGATTGAGCACATGTCCAACAGTTTGATTAGGGTTAGAATTAGTTAGAAGTTGTTACAAGTAGATTGAGTTGGATTGAGTTAGTTAGAGCTCTAGCACATGTAACACATTAATCACATGTATTCATCAAGTCACATGCTTGATTAGAGAGCCAATAGGAGTGAGCCATATGTGGCCGATTAGATTAGGGCATGAGATGTATAAATAGATGCTTGCAACTCTCATTTGCCACGTGGGATAATAATCAAGTTGTTTCCTTTGTGCTTAGATTTCTCTCTAGTTTTTCTTTCTTTGGAGATAGAGACTCTCAAAGAAGTTTCTTCTTTCTTTTTGTGCAATTCATCACTCGTGAAAACTCATTACCAACCAAAACCCTAGCATTCTCTAAAGATCAACCTTTATAATTCCATCATCAAGAACCTTAGAAACCTATTCATAACCAAAATCCCAAGCCCTTAAATATCAATTTCCAACATCTAAATTGACAAGATTCAATTTTACTCATCAAGGAACACCACCCTTAACTGTGTATGTTCTCTACAATTCAGTTTTTTGGGAATGTAAAATTTAATGAGAATTTAGGGCATCAAAACTATTATAGACCTTTTGAGGAAAAATAGCAATTCCTCATATTTTAGGGGAATAGTTATTACTAAGGAGTCATTCTTTATAAGTGAAACCAAAAAATCAATTAGATATTTTCTAGGAATATTCATTCCATTCCTAGGAATGCAAAAGGTGAACCATGATTTACCATGGAGTAGTTCCAGGTTTGGGTTTTCTTTTTTTCTTTTTTCTTTTTTAATGAAACTGAAAGGGTAAAAGTGAATCAAATTCCATGAAAATCCAGTTAAAATTTATGGTTTCAGCACCAAAAACAAGATTCTTGTATAATCATTTGGTACTATCTATTTTACTTAAGAATGAAGCAGCAAAAGTTGTAAGACTTTTTATAGTTTATAAAAGTTGTAAGACTTCCAATTTCTATCCCTTAACTTTCTCAGCTACTCAACCATTAGTTACTGAAAATTCATGATTTATTTATAGCTATTAAAAAAAAAAATTACATACACTCTCAAAAATCATAATAGCACTTCACAAAGCTATTTCTTCTCTTGCATTCAAAAGGTGAACCATGATTTACCATGGAGTAGTTCCAGGTTTGGGTTTTCTTTTTTTTTTTTTTTTTTTAATGAAACTGAAAGGGTAAAAGTGAATCAAATTCCATGAAAATCCAGTTAAAATTTATGGTTTCAGCACCAAAAACAAGATTCTTGTATAATCATTTGGTACTATCTATTTTACTTAAGAATGAAGCAGCAAAAGTTGTAAGACTTTTTATAGTTTATAAAAGTTGTAAGACTTCCAATTTCTATCCCTTAACTTTCTCAGCTACTCAACCATTAGTTACTGAAAATTCATGATTTATTTATAGCTATTAAAAAAAAAAATTACATACACTCTCAAAAATCATAATAGCACTTCACAAAGCTATTTCTTCTCTTGCATTCAAAAGCAAAAGCCAACGAAATTCTCTGCTTCAAAAGCGAAATGGCCAACCAAACAGTGCCAAACTCAACAAATACCATAAACCCAATACAAAACAAACAAAATTAAACAGAGTGAGTGAGCCAAAAACCAACCAATTGCTGCTGAGTCGACCCCGAGTCACGGTCCGACTCGTCACTGGACACGTCCTGGTACGCGTACCGGCCGTACCCGGAGCTCTGCTGGTACCAAAACGACGTAGCAACTCTCCTCTGCCTCCCATTGCGGACCACCTCGAGGCCCGAGCAAGTGACCCGATGCCTCGAGTAGGGCCGCACGTGCGAGTTCCCAAACCTCGGGTGTCTATTTCTTGAAAAGAAAGGTAGCAGTGAGGGTTTTAGAGTATTGGGGGCTCGAAAATAAGAGGTGGGTCTGAGAGATATGGCGAGAAAAGGGACTGTGGTGGTTCTGATATAGCCATGGAAAATGGCTGAGTAGGGCATGGTAGAAAGAAAGAAAGGTGTTTGTATAAATGTCTGAGAGAGATTAAGTAAATGGGAATTGAATTGGGAAGTGTGCGCGTGTGTGTGTTAGTTCAAATGAGTTGAGTTGAGTTGAGTGACATTTGCCAGTGCAATTAGGGTTTTGTGACAGAGTAGGGGAGTTTACTCTGTCTGTTTAACGTTGTTTTTTGGTGGTTGCAAAGCAGATAGGGGTTTGGCAGAGGTTTTGCGTCGATGGCTAGATTTTTCTTTATATAGTTCTGTTTTTTTTGTTTTTTTTTTTTTTTTTTTTTTTTTTTTTTTCATATCTCATAATTTTGTTCAGATTATTTTTTTTTTCTTTTGACCAAAGCTTAATGTTTCCTAAAACTATAATTCCGATCAGTAGAATGTCAGGCTCAGCTGAATAAAAATTAGGCAAAAATATAATTTCGGTTCCTATATTTTAGAGGTATGGTCAATTTGGTGATTACATTTTTGTAGAAGTTAATTCAGTTAATGTTATTTTTAATTTACAATCAATTAAATCCATACTGTTAACTCATTAACGAAAAGTGTCTACGTGGGTAAGGATGTGTATTGTCGACATGCTTAATGCCTACATGGCTACTTAAATAATAATAAAAATGTTAATTAACATTAAACAATACCATGTCAATATTTTAATTAAAAGAAATAAATAAAAAACATAAACAAAAAAAAAAATGAATTCCTCGTATGGAATTGCTAAAACCATAGCCACTCATTACTAGAAGAATATCATCAGACATTCATATTCAAAAGATCTGGAGTTTAATTCATGCCTACATCATAAACTGATTAGTGTTTTGATCTAATGATAGAGAACTATTATCACAAATGGATACTATAGGTTAAAACTCTCTCCCAAAAAAAAAAAAAAAAACACATCCCTAGTGGTGGGGAATCTGGATTAGTGGTGGTGCTAAACTATTGAGATGGTGGCATTGATTTGGGATGTGGTGGCCTGGTGGATCTGGGTTAAGTGGTGAACATGTTTGGTTACCAAAAAAATTGCAAGAAAAGTAAAAGAGAAAATTGAAAAAAGATGTGAAAATATTTTGGTTAACGAGAAACGTTAAGAAAATTAAAAGAAAATGATAAAATTGGTATATATATATATATATAAAATAAAAACTATTTTTCAATGTTGATGTGGTTGTTTTCTACTATGTAAGCACTAATGTGGCATTAAAATTTTGACATGTCAGCATTAGGCATGCAACAGCGCACACCGTTAACCATATAAGCATTTTTTTGTTAATGAGTTAACGGTAAGGACCAAATTGATTGTAAGTAGAAAATAAAAGGAATCAAATTGACTTTTTCCAAAATATAGGAACCAAATTGACTGTAACTCCAAAATGTAGGAACCAAAATGGTGTTTTCGCCTAAAAATTATATAAATTCAAACTTTGTTTAAGTTTGAACCACGCTTACAAATAATATTTTAACTTAAACTGTTAAAAATTCCAAAATTTTGAACTAAGTTTTGCTCGATTTGATTTATTAGTTAAGTTGAATCGAACTCGAGTTTCATATCAAATTTAAACTTGAGTTCAACCAAAGCACTTTATCAAATGTCAATAGCATTCACGTTTTCTTATGCAAAATGGCTAGAGCCCAAATATGCTTGATGAACCCAAAAAACAAAATACCCAAATTGGCTTTGCTAAAGGAAAAGTAACATGGCAGCCCATTATTAAAAATGAAATTGAGCTGCCTCGTCACTTTTTCATTAATGAATTGACCTATATTTAATATGAAGTCTATTGGCTGCAATTTCAAAACTCATGTACTAAAATGGCCAAAAATAAAAAGTTAAGGAATCCTATTGCAATAGCATAAAAAGTTTAGGGGATGTTAATATGTTTTACCCATATAAAGTTTGATTTTTAGAATATGTTTTTCCCCAAAATTATGGTAATGAAGCTAATAATGAAATTTAAAGGTTTAGGAATATTTGTTATGATTTGCTTCATAATTATAGTTACTAGTATGTAACCCATGCTTAAGCACGGAAATGATAAATTATAGTAGTCCTATTGATGTTAGTTTGGGTTATAAAACATATAGAATATTAGTTCAATCAGGATATTTGGAGGTACTAAAATAGTTTTTACTTGCAATCTTCATTATATTGGTTATGACAAGTTTCTCATTACATTGCTATTATGTATATAATTTTGAAAATCACTATTGAATACTACATATATAATATTGTAGATATCGCATTTTGTACCACTTACAACTCGAACCCTTATTCCCCAATGATGCTGAATTCTAAGACCCAAGACTGGTTTAGAGCCCAATCAGATGTTAAATTGACTTGAGAAATGTTAAAATGAAAAACATAACTTTAAATGAGCAAATAAATCTATTTTTGGAAAAGTAAAGCCAAGGAAACTCTTGCTGCGTGCGTGCAAGAATCGGTATGCGCACGCAAGCACGATCTTGCACACGCATAGCAAATTCTAGAAACATAAATAAGTTAAGTTTTCTACATTAATGCTGAGGTTTGGAACGAATCCCATATTGTCTCGGAGTCATTCCAAACCCCTATTTTTCACACTATAAGTAACCTTTCATGGTATATTTCCAAAACACACAGAAATCCCACGGAAAAACACTAAGATTCACTAGAAATAGTAAATCAAAGAGGGAGTTTTTTAAAAAACATCCTCAAGTCAATTTTCTTTTGATTAGAGCCTTTTCTGACCTTAATCTTTGAGTTTAAGATTACTAATCACTTTTTTATTGAATTGTAAATAGATTTGACTGAGGGGAACGATAAAAAATAAAGCTTGAAAAGCTTTTGTTTGAGATATCTAGTCTAAACTTTTCTTTTCCTTTATGCATTTTAATATTTCTGTTTGTTTTAGTTGTTTGTTATAATATGTCTATATAGCTTAGGTTTGTGTAGTTGTATGTTTTAAAAGCATGTTAGGTTGCGAGAAATCGTGCTTTGAAATCTTGCTTTGTTTGTTGTGTTTTTAGGGTTTCTTGCAGAAACCCACGTGCATATAATCTTGCCTGCACATGCAGGCTTGATTATGTGCACGCAGGGTTGTTCATGCGTGCGTATGAACTAGCCTAGAAATTCTAATTTTAATTCTTCTTATTTTGCTTTTGTTTCCACATGCAATACTTCTGTTTAGACTCTTTTTCATATTTTCATGCTTTTAAGTTTCTGTTTTATATGTTTAATTGCTCGTTTGTCCCTCACGTGTTAGAATTAGGGTTTGTTTTGTGTTTTCTGTCTTAATGCCATGAACATGCATTCATATGTTCATGCATAATACCATAGGTGCTGAGCTGCTGCAAGGTAAGTGAGGTAAGTCATGCATTTCGCAATGTACATGCATTTATTTGTGATATGATCTTGCTTAGGTTTGATGATATAATCGTGTTCTTAATACTTTGGGTGATAACATTATTTGTTTATCTTGTTTCTACCTTGATTTAATGTTCATATGCTTCTACCTTGGATGAGATATGATGATATGATGATAGTAGCATGTTAGGATTTATGTTATGCCATGCTAGATGAATGCTAGGTTGGTTTGACATGTATGCTAGATGTATGTTAGGGTTTATGATGTGAGATAGGAGCATGTTAGGGTTTGTGATTAAATGAGATTCCATGATGATATGACATGTATGCTAGGGTTTATGATGTGAAATAGGAGCATGTTAGGGTTTGTGATTTGATGAGATGCCATGATGATATGACATGTATGCTAGATGAATGTTAGGCTTTGGTTGACAAGCATAATAGGTGTATGGCTAGGGATAATTGATATCATGTTGTGTGTTTAGATGAATGCTAGCATGTGTGTGAGCTAGATAAAAATATTGAGTGTACCTTTAATAGGGTTAAGACATAAGACACAATGAGGGGAAGCCAACCTCAGGGTTAGGCGGTTTTGGGTGCCTCATACCTTCTCAAGACCGTACCTTAACTCCGAACTCATATCTTTAGTAGTAAAATCAAAAAAGGTCATTCCTTGAGAGGACACTATATATATGGTTCCTAGACCATTGTAAAAACTAGGCAGCAACTCGCAACACTTTCCGTTGCGTCCACAAATATCAATTTACAATGACTATCTGTGAAATTCTTCTAAATATAACACAAAATAAAAAAATTGATCCAATAGTATCTCCTAACTTGAATGAGGATAGGTGCATGGGATTGTTCAGCTCAATTACAATTTGTTATTTTCAAGATCCTAGCATACAAAATATCTGAATATAAATAGTATAAAAAATATGCTCACTAGTTCAGAGAAATATAACAACAAAAATCTAAACAATTTAATTTTTATTGAAAGCTAACAAAAGCAAAATCTAATTTTGATTCTAATTGAATTTTCTCTAAACATTGGTTATATATATATATATATATATATATATTTATATAATCTTTCAAACTCTCTTTTTCTCTAATTTTATATATAGAGTTAAATATTTGATTTGGGTTTTTATGGTTCATTTATATCAAATTCCTCATTTTCTACACTGAATTAACTCACTTGGTACAAAAATTAAAAAACTTAGATTAGATGAGACAAGTGGTGCAAAATTAAACTCTAATTGAATTCCAATTTTTACACTGAATTAACTAACTTGATACAAAAATTTAATAAATTTAGATTAGATGGGACACGTGGCTCAAAATCAGACTCTAATTAAATTCCAATTTGAAATCTAATTGGATTTTTCTCTTAGCTTTATAAATATAGATAGACACACACACACACGGGAGAATGAGTTATGAATATGAAGTTAATCGGGACATTTGTACAAATGAGGACACTTAAAAAGATGATGACACCTTTATAAACTTTGGTAAGTATCTTAGTCAGGAGAAATAAAAAAAAGGTGGGAATATAAAATTGGAGTTTGACCATATCCTAAGGAAGATCTATTGCAAAGAAATTTAGAATTTGATATTTTGGTTTGGTGAAAATTTAATGGGTTTAGTATCCTACTTTGTAAGCCATTCAAACATGAGATATTTACAAATTATTACACTATTTTTTTGTTGTGAAATTTGGATAAAATTATTACAATATTTTCACAGTAAGAATGTAGTAGAAAATCTTACAAATTAGCAAAGCATCTATTGAGGTCACACCATGCCTTCAAAATAATTATCAAAAAACCAAAAAAATATTTTTTTGAAAAAAGAATCCTAATTAAATACCAAAGTTATTTGTCAAAGAGTGAACCCAAAGAATGAGTTAAAATGGGTTACCATCACAAGATGGGCATTGTGGGATGGCTAATGCCTTCCCTAAGTGTAGCTAAACTATCAAACTCATGTCTTCTAGTTCAAGACATAATTTTGGATTCTATTTTAAGTTAGGAACCATTAGATTCTTCTTTTAACTTAAATTGGGAAATAAAATTGCTTAGAAATAGGTGCCAAATCAAACATTAGAATTACAATGGTTGATTGTGACTCCTTTAAAATATGGATTCATCTAATCAAAAAGATACTTATGGGTTTCAGTTAGCTTAATTAGTAAAGTTTCTTGTCGTCGAATAAGATATATGGGGTTTGATTCTCGTTTATACCAACAAACCAGTTAGTGTCTTAGTTCGATGATAAAGAGCAATTATTAGAAGCAAACGCTATAAGTTGAAACTATCTCTTAGATTCAAGAGAAATTGATATAGGACAACCAGAACAATCAAACAGTAAAATTAGAAGATGGGAAAATTAAATGAATATGACCTAGGAGTTAGCACCAAGTGAGAAAGCCACTAAGAGTCCACACCTAAGGTGGAACTAGAGTCAGCACCAAACCAAATAAACAAAATGCCAATTTTTTTCCATTCATAAACAAATCAACTATCTCCTCCAAAAAGAGTACAATAGGTTGGTTATAAAGGGAAAAATAAACCCTAGCTCTAATTAGAGTAGGAAACCGTATTTACCTTATTACAAAAATAACATTGCTTCCAAATATTAAAATACTAATAGTCTAATAAAATACTATGACTTAAAATATAAAAATACAATTGACTTGCAAACATGAATGATACTAAATTAAAATGAAAGTCTTCTTGTGTCTTCCGCTTCAGAAATAGCTCCAAGAAAGTACAGAATGGTGGCTAGCAAGGACTACTACAATGATGGTCAGTTGTATTGAACCAAAGAAGTTAATTTCGTACCATGCCAGTTAGTATAACCAATATTTACCGTACAACCACACAATCAGGTACATAAACATCTTCATTTTATCTCACTTCAAAAACTGGACAGTTCTAAAGTAAACTGGCTATTTCAGCCGAAAAATAGATTTTGCCCGGTACATTTTTCTTTTCCATTTTCTTCACAAAGCAACTTCAATTGAGCCTATGAGACCCACTGATATTGGTGACGACAAGTTGTTGATGAGGAACTAAAATGGGTGAGAACTAGAGAGAACTTTATTAGGTTTGGGTTAGGGCTAGATGAATAAATAGGAAAACACAGACAAATAAAAAACCAAAATGAAGATAATGATAGAGAGGAGAAGATGGTGAAAAGTAGAGAAGTGGAAGATTCATGATATGTGTGTAGAGGAGAAAAAACAAGAGGGAAAAAAGAAAAAAAAAAAAGATGATTTTAGAAGGTGAAATCGAGGACTGAGAAAATACAATGTAAGGGAAAAATAAAATAAATCATAAGAAAAAAAAAGTTTTTGGGCTGAGCTAGTGTCTTCTCTTAAAGCATTAGCATTAGGGGTGTAAAACCCCTCAGTTGCTATTTTACAACATAAACCACTAAAAGCATGCAACATCCGGGTATGTAGATGTAAAAAATTATACCATCTAGCTACAATAAGTTGCTAGTTATACAACTTACTATTCAAGGTTGGGAAACTTAAAATTTCTTATATTATTACTCCTCTTTTTCTCTCTCTGACTCTTCCTTTCTTCTCTCTATCTTCGACTCTCCCTCTTCTCTCTCTATTCACTTAGTGTCTCCCTTCTATCTCTTTCTTGGCTGAAATTTTTGGTTGGGTTGAATTGGTGGTTGCTAAGTTGGGATTGGTGTTGGGTTTCGGTGGTGGTTGTTCCAATGGTTTCAGTGTTGGTTAGAAGGGTGGTTCAGTTTTTTTTTTTTTTTTTTTTTTTTTTTTTTTCTCCTCTGGTCTGATGGTGTTTCAGTGATGTGTGGGTTTGATGGAGGAAGATGGGGGAGAGGCTGTGTGGGTTTGATGGAGGACGAGAGGGAAGAGAGAGATGGGGGAGAAGATAGAGAATTGAATTGTTTATATTATTTAATGTTGTAGTTTATATTATTTTAATGAGTTGTGTGTAAAAATAGATACTGGGATGTTAGGTGAACTATAAAATGAGATGGTAAAATAGATAAAGTAGGTTTTTAGAGTGTAAAATAGAGACTTTTTTGCATCATCAGATGATAATACTCTTATAGACTTACAGGCATGCTAACTTATTTATTTATTTAATTAAGTAATTGACCTAATAATTACTAAAATAAAAAATTAATCTACTAAAAATTTATGGAGTAGATATTTGTATTATTAAAATTATTAATTTTTAGAACAACGTTTAATTACAAAATTAGTTGTACTTTAAGGCTACGACTTTACTCAATTTTTTTTTATTGAAAGTGATTTTTGATAAATCCACCATTGGATTCCATTTTCTTTTTATATCCTCCATACTTGCAAAATTTCAAGAAAATTAAAGATCAATAGCTATGTCATCAATAAATTGTTTAAATTGCAAGTTTTTAAAATTATGTATAAAATATAAGCTTATAGATCATATAAAAAATAATATCCGATTGGCACAAAATTTGACAGGTGTATTAAGAGCATAAAGAACATACAATTCAATAATTAAAATTTTAAAATATGTAGTTGTGGGTCCGAGAGCTCTGCAGTCCGGCCCAAACTCTATCTGGGCCCAGGGCCCGTGCCGAGGAGGTACCTTGCCGAAGACAAATGCTCAGTGGCCGAGGTAGCAAGGGGAACGGCTGAGAACTTACCCTGTCCTCGGCATTCCATAGCTTCAACAGGAAGACCAACACCTTGGTGTAGGCAATCCCCAAACAGCCCCCTCAAAGGGATGTGAACGGAATGAGGCCCATAGGGAAGCAGGGTGTGAACTCGGACCAAGGAAAGTGCGTCCCACCCCCTTCAGTAAATGTACCTGCCAATACCCAGAGTTGGTTAATGAGAAAAGACGTTTGGGCGGTGCAAACGTCGATCCATGCAACTAATAGAAAGTTAGACGGGACAGTTGATGGGATGGACACAGGAACAAGCTCCTGCCTGACCTACAAGTGGAGGGTCAGGATCAGCCAAGACGGACTATATAATAAAAAGGAAGGTGCACCGATTGGGGGGTTGGGAAAAATGGCCAGAAACCAGAGCCTCCCAGCCCACCTCTAGGAGAAAGACTCCAGGGGTGTAGGAAAGCTTAAGTTCATACGAACACCGCGAAAAACCCACCGCCTATCGAACAAGGCCTAGCCTTTCAAACCCACGCTCTACAAATGATATTGTTAGGGGCCTTTTCACGTGCGAACCCGACACTGTTACGGTCCGTCACGAATCGCGTCCTTACAATTGGCGCCGTCTGTGGGAAAGGCTTGTGTGTTGGTATAGGAAGTGGGTCGATGGAGCTTCTTCATTATATCTAACCGTCGGTTATAGAGTTCTAGTATAAAGTTCTATTAGGGACTATGTTTCTTGATTAGGGGCTTGGTTGGGGAGCCAACTCCCTTAAAGCCAAGGTCCCCTGTAAAGAGTAAACTAGGTACCTTGTAACGTTAACCGTATGGATAAACTCTAGGGGCTTGGCCGAGGAGCTAACTCCCCTAAAGCCAAGATCCCACACAATGAGAAAACTAGGTTTTAGGGCATTTGGACAGATGGCATTTGGTCCACCGGACTCAAGCCTCAGGGGAAACCAACTACCTGGATGTGGAAAACTAGGTTTTGGACAGAACCAAGGCATTGCATGGTCCTCGGACTCAAGCCTCAGGGGAAACCAACTACCTGGATGTGGAAAACTAGGTTTTGGACAGAACCAAGGCATTGCATGGTCCTCGGACTCAAGCCTCAGGGGAAACCAACTACCTGGATGTAGAAAACTAGGTTTTGGACAGAACCAAGGCATTGCATGGTCCTCGGACTCAAGCCTCAGGGGAAACCAACTACCTGGATGTTGAAAACTAGGTTTTGGACAGAACCAAGGCATTGCATGGTCCACCGAACTCAAGCCTCAGGGGAAACCAACTACC
This sequence comes from Quercus lobata, assembly GCF_001633185.2. NCBI lineage: Eukaryota > Viridiplantae > Streptophyta > Magnoliopsida > Fagales > Fagaceae > Quercus > Quercus lobata. Next base: position 27,184,039 of record NC_044913.1, read on the forward strand.
TGGATGTAATGAAAACTAGGTTTTGGACAGAACCAAGGCATTGCATGGTCCTCGGACTCAAGCCTCAGGGGAAACCAACTACCTGGATGTAGAAAACTAGGTTTTGGACAGAACCAAGGCATTGCATGGTCCTCGGACTCAAGCCTCAGGGGAAACCAACTACCTGGATGTAATGAAAACTAGGTTTTGGACAGAACCAAGGCATTGGTCCTCGGAACAGGGGTGGAAAAACTAGGCAGGTTCAAGCCTCAGGGTGGATGTAATGAACTAGGTTTTGGACAGAACTAAGGCATTGCATGGTCCTCGGACTCAAGCCTCAGGGGAAACCAACTACCTGGATGTGGAAAACTAGGTTTTGGACAGAACCAAGGCATTGCATGGTCCTCGGACTCAAGCCTCAGGGGAAACCAACTACCTGGATGTAATGAAAACTAGGTTTTGGACAGAACCAAGGCATTGTATGGTCCTCGGACTCAAGCCTACGGGGAAACCGACTACTTGGATGAGGAAAACCAGGCACTAAGCGAGTTTTAACTATTATGCGTAACGTTAAAAATGGTGCTTATATCTTCGTAAGACAAAGGTTAGGAATAAATCTAAGGCCTTTGTGGGCGCAAGCAAATTAGGGTTCGGGGAACATGGTGATGAATGTATTACATGCATAGCTATTTGTACATGTTAAAATAAATCAGCGCAGAGTTCATAAGCAAATAGTGCGCGTCTATTAGGGCGGTTAACGATGTAATCAGAAGGAAAAAGAAAAAGCAAGATTTCATATATACATGTTCAAATGCTTGTAAACCATCAATAAATTAGGAAGTTTGTGAAAGGAAAAGAAACAAGTTAATCGTTCAAATAGAAACGAATACAAAAAAAGCCCAACGAAGGTTTCTACTTTTCTGCTTTTTTGTCGGTAACATTTTGGGAAATGGGAGCAGATTCAGCTTCGGTGCCTGGAAGGATGGTCCCTTCTGGGGAAGGCTGAACAGGACCAGCACTGGTACTCTGGGGAACCACAGCAAGGGAAGTGGCCTGCGACGGCTCTGCAAGTATGGTGGGTTCCTCTGTATTAGGCACTTGAATGCCAGCCACGGGCTCGGCAACCTCTTTAGGTGCCTCAGAACTCATGCGCTGGGATATCACTGTCACATCCTGAAGTTCTCCTTCTTTGGGCGCCTTGCTAGAAGAACCGCTGGCCTGCAAGTCTTCCAACGGGGTGATCTCTTCCTCGGGCTGATCACGAGTAGCCGCAGGGCTAGTCGAAGTGGCCTCGCGGATGGCTGCCGGGTAGAATATGCTCTCCGCCCTCCACAAATCGGATGAGGCATCCACCCCAGCTCGCTTCAATGCTTCCTCCCAAACCTGGGAGCAATAAAACCTACACACACTAGGGATCTGCGCCTTAAGGATGGCCTGGGTCTCAGCTACTCCCATGTTGTAACCATCGTCCTCGGCCGTATTCTTGGCAGCTTCCGCCTCATTCCTGGCAAACTCGGCCTCCTGCTTTGCCCTTACGGCTTCATCACGGGCATATTCTGCCACTCCTTTCTCATGCAGAGCCGTGGCCAGCTGCTTATTTAAATCCTCGATCAGAGTTCTGGCTATTTGCAGCTGGTCCTCGGCTTCAATTGCGCACTTGGTTTGGTCCTTGGCCTGTTTTTGGGCACTAGCAAGGCCCGCCGAGACGTTATTCCTCTCGCGAGTGGTCATTGTTAAGTCATCCTTGACTTGGGCAAGTTCCTTTTCAGTAGCTTCGAGAGTCTTTGAGGCCGTTATGCGCCTCTTGCGTTCGTTCTCGGCCACCTTACTCCTGTCATGCACTTCTTCCTCCATCCTATAGGTTGCCTGGAGAGCCTGTCAAGAAAGATGAACGTGTAGTGAGTGACAAACTGGTGACAAGAATTAGTAAAGTGTTAGGTTTCAAGAAATCTTACCATGCCCAAATATCTCTTCAGTACTGAGAAAAACCTCCTGCATCCTCATTCTCTTCAGCTCTTCCATGTCATTAGGAAGTAGCATGGTTCTCCCTAATGCATCTGCCACGTATCCACCCTCGCCGTCTCCAAGGTCCCTCAGAGAGGCAGTTTCCAGTAATGGACCCCCGTGAAGCATTGGGGCAGGAAGCCAGGCGCTCGGAGAGGATTGGGAATCAATTCCTTTTCCTTTGCCTTGAGAGGTTTGAACTGCGGGTCCTTTGCCTCTGCCTTGGGGTCCGATCTTCGGTTGTTTTGTGGGCGGAGTCTCATCCTTCTCCTTAGGAGGTTGGGATTTTCCCTCGTCCACGATGTCCTTGCCCTTGGGGCTCCTCTTTCTCTTAGAATCAGCACCTTCGGGTCGAGGAGACCGAGCTGGTTGGGAGGAGGTGGGAGGTTCGTAACGGGTGGACTGTGGTTGGGACTTGGTGGAGGATGACCTGGTTTGAATTGTAAGGGGCCGAGCTGGTGGAGGAGGAGCATTGGGTTGTGGTGCCTCCTGGGTATCCTTCCCTGGTTGGTCCTCGAGGAGTTGGAGAAGGGGGGTTAAAGGTATTCTTTTGACTCCCATCTCGGCTTGAGAAGAGGTGCCTATTAATGATAATTCCGCCTCGGACAAGGCTGGGTCACCTAGGTCACCCGGAGGGTCCTCGGATTGGTAGATTAAGTCGAATACCCCAAACCCTTCCTCCGGCTGACCTGGTTCACCCTCGTCCTCTGCTGCTTGATGGGACGAAGAGGGGCCCACCAGGGGGATGTTCTTGGGGACAGCTGGCTCCTGCGAGATCAAGAACCCCTTCTCTACCACTGTAATCTTTGGAAGCCAAGGACGGCGGGCACTGATCACGTGCTTCGCGTCCCCGAACGACTTCTGAACCGGAGGGTACCCTAGTATTTTGTGAGCTGCACGAACTTGGCCATCACTGTCATTCACAAAAACTGCCGCTTGTAAAACGGTCTCCAAATCTGCCCGATTGACTAAATGAAAATGCCGTTTATAGGCGCGTTCATCTACAAAAACAACAAACATATATGCATAGTTAGTCATCGAAGGAAGTAAGTTTAGAATGGTTTAAAGGGTTATCCCTCTTCCATTCCTAATACCCCACCTGGTTCTCCTTCTACTACGGGGCATGGATCGCCATCATGCCACTCCCCAGAGACGATAAGAAAATCCTTGTTCAGTCCCTTGTTGGAATCAGGGAGGCACTGGATCAACCGAATCCTATCATCCCTCGACCTCATGTAGTAGGTTTTTCCTTTCAATTTTTGGAGGTTATAGCACCAGTTTACATCATGGTGGGTCAGTCTTAAACCCATCTTCTCGTTTAAAGCATCCACACAACCCAAAATCCTAAGAACATTGCCGGCGCACTGGGTAGGGGCTAAACGGAAATGCCTGAGGTAACCCCTTGTCACTGGTCCCATGGGGATTCTCATACCTCCCTCTACAAAGGCGAGGACGGGAATTACAACCGCGCCCGTTCCCCTCTTAATGTGCCATTCCCCCATCTTACAGTGTTCCAGCCTTACGTTAGGGGGAAACCTATAATCAACGATGAACTTATTCATCGCCTCTTCAGTATCAACCAACTTCCTCAATCTCAGTTTAGCCGCTTTCGCCATTTACTAAAACAAACCTAACCCGCGACGGAAAAGAAAGGGAGCTAAAGAGAAATAAATCCAGAAAAGAAAAAACGTGAGTTAATAGGGGTAGGGAACTTACATAAAAAGAGAATTACGCTTCGGATGGGCTGTATGTGCTTGAGATAGACTTGAATTTGGGCGGAAGTTCGGATGAACCTTGGATACACGCACTAAAACTCTTAAGTATAGAACTGGAGAGACGGATCCATCTCCAAAAAATCTTTTATACTTTCTAGGGTAAACAGCACGCCCCTTTTTCCCGCCCAAAGAGGCCAGGAGATCACCTCCGTTCGATTCCCATCACACCGTTGAACGTGGGAAGCACCAAGCCGCCCGTATTTAATGAGGCCACGTTTCGCCTTCCAACGGCTCTAGGAACGTGCCTTGGGCAGGTGAAAAACCTCGGGAATCGCTAGATGACAAGGATTGATAGGCATTGGCAGACCCATGATGTCATCAAAACCCTCCTATCCGTCCGAGGGGACGGATAGCAGGATTTTGAGGGGCTATTGTGGGTCCGAGAGCTCTGCAGTCCGGCCCAAACTCTATCTGGGCCCAGGGCCCGTGCCGAGGAGGTACCTTGCCGAAGACAAATGCTCAGTGGCCGAGGTAGCAAGGGGAACGGCTGAGAACTTACCCTGTCCTCGGCATTCCATAGCTTCAACAGGAAGACCAACACCTTGGTGTAGGCAATCCCCAAACAGCCCCCTCAAAGGGATGTGAACGGAATGGGGCCCATAGGGAAGCAGGGTGTGAACTCGGACCAAGGAAAGTGCGTCCCACCCCCTTCAGTAAATGTACCTGCCAATACCCAGAGTTGGTTAATGAGAAAAGACGTTTGGGCGGTGCAAACGTCGATCCATGCAACTAATAGAAAGTTAGACGGGACAGTTGATGGGATGGACACAGGAACAAGCTCCTGCCTGACCTACAAGTGGAGGGTCAGGATCAGCCAAGACGGACTATATAATAAAAAGGAAGGTGCACCGATTGGGGGGTTGGGAAAAATGGCCAGAAACCAGAGCCTCCCAGCCCACCTCCAGGAGAAAGACTCCAGGGGTGTAGGAAAGCTTAAGTTCATACGAACACCGCGAAAAACCCACCGCCTATCGAACAAGGCCTAGCCTTTCAAACCCACGCTCTACAAATGATATTGTTAGGGGCCTTTTCACGTGCGAACCCGACACTGTTACGGTCCGTCACGAATCGCGTCCTTACAGTAGTAATGTTAATTTTTTTAAAGGAAGTTGTAACCTTAAGTTACAACCAATTCTGTAACAAAAATTTTTCCTTTATTTTATATATCAAAGAAAATAATAATAATAAAATGAATTAATTAATTAACTATATATATATATATATATAAAATGGTGATAACCTTGAAACGATACACCGATATTAATTTGTACCGATAAATTTTGTTCCCCTAATCAAATCGAAATAGCTTTCAGTATTATATTGACTCCCTTGTATTGAACTGAATAGTGTCAGTGATGATTAAGTTGAGTAATGATTGATGAAGGGCTGTATGAACCCTATTGAAGGCTTGAATAAAGTGGTTCTAATAAGCATTGGCATTGGGTTTGCAAATGGTATATGTTGGGGGATTTTAGTATCAAAGTACAAAACAAGCCCATTACTCGGTCTTCTAATGGCAAATTTTTTTTTTACAATAGTGCTATAATACACTTCTGCATTTAGACTTTACTATTCACGGATTGCAAAACTAAATATCATTATTTTATTCTGATTCTCTCTCTTATTTGTCTTGTCCTCACTTCCTTTTCATTATTTTAATTATTTTTTATGAAGAGGAAGTGAGAGAAAGAGTTGATGAAAATAATATATTAATGAATAGATGAGATAATTAAAAAATGAGATGTTAGGTGTATTGTAAAATTGTATAGTATAATAGATAAAACAGCTTTTGAGATGGTAAAATGAGATTTTTTGTAGATACTAGATTCTAATGCTATATTACCAACCATGTTAAAAAAGAGCAGGGCGGACCCACATTGGCCCCTCAAATTTTTTTAAAATTGCATTATAGTATGTAAAAACTAGCACCCAAACTCCTTTTGCAAAAGCTGCCCCCATTGTGAGTATCCATATCAAGTTTGTTCACACTTTAAAAAAAAAAAAAAAAAAAAATCAAAACCTGTCATTAAGTTCGAATAGAAAGCATACTACAACCATCAAGAGGTCATGTTTGGACAAATAACAAATTATTCTTATCTGTTTCCAATTATATTTTAATTTAATTTCTATTTATTTATCTAATGATTATGATTTCATTTTAATTTTTTCCTTGAATTTATTAAACCAATTAATACCACTAACCTTAACCTCATAAACATGTTAAAACTAGCAACACTGTCTTTGCCTTTGATGTTTGTAGAAGCAAATCTCGAAATTGATGTATGAAAACTCATTAGTATTGTAATTATGAGTGCAACACCTAATTATTATTGCAAAATTTTTACAATACCTTGTGCAGGGGTCGTAAATGAAATGATAAACAACCTTTCTAAGGACACAACTAATTTATAATATGGGGCTACTAACAATTTACAATGGGAGATTTGAACAAGAACAAGGTTTAAGCATAAGACTATGTAAAGAGATGATATTTATTCATGCACAAGAAAAAGAATACACTTTTCACTCTTAAGAACATGCCCTTGAAGGTGTTCTAACACTCTGTTTTTCTCTCTACTCTTCTCTCTCTCAGTTTTTGTCTAATTATTTGTGTGTCCCTCCCTTTTCCCTTATCCTCCCTTATATTTGCCCTACTTTCTTCTCAGGGATGTGCTGTCCTTGCACAGCTGGAGGGCTTCTTGTCCCATCAAGCTCTTGTTTTTCTACTTTCATGATGAATGGAGGCTTTTAAGGCTAACTACACTGTTCAGGCTAGTCATTCATTAATAAATGCGACTGTGCCAAGCAAGTGAGTCTCATTAATACGGAGGTGACTATTGCTTTATCAGGAAACTTTAGTAGGCTTCCTCAGACAATTCTGCATTTCCTAGTGTCGGGGGCGAAAAAGTTTTCCTTCTGACAAATGATATTTATGTTGGGTTGGGGGTCTAAATTGAAACTTGACAATGGGCTTGATGCACAGCCCAAAGGCTATCGGTGAAGATCCAAAGAATTCACTGTATCTTATGCCTTGGGCCTAGATTGAGACTGACAAGAATGGCCCATAAACAATTCCTACAGCAGACACGTTAGCATGATAAAAAAACATATTGCAATAAATAGCCTAGTAGTAAAATGTTTCTGCAGTAAACTAGCCTAGCGGTAAAATGGCCCAGCGATAACCTGTCCTTGCTGTAAAGTAAGACAAAACAAAAGAAACCTCTAGCTATTAGCTATTTCACAGATTAAGGAAAGTATCCACATTTTCGAACTCATCATCCATTGGCTTTGGAGAAGAGTCTTCTAACACAATAATATGAGGGAAAAATTCTATAGTGACAGTTACATCATAACCTTCAATAGTAAATGAGTAAATGAATATTATGGGCTCCATTATGACAAATAATGCGAAAAACTTAGTGTGAGATGAAGGGAGAGAGAGAGATCCTAGCTAGCGCAGCAAGATCATCATGATACCAGGGCATGCTTATGGATATGACACATGTAATGAGTAGTGAGGGCCATTTGTGAGTTGCATGAGTGATGAGGGAGAGTGTCCAGTCAAGCTGCTAGGGCTTTTTGCTGGGGGTAGATAAGTGTTTATGAGTAGAGGTATAAGGAGTGTTTTTGAGTTAGGAGCTGGGGGAACTTAGTTTCTAAGATTAAAACTAAGAACTCAGAACTTTGCCAGAGTTTAGAGAAGGCTAAACAAAGGAATTAAGGAAGAACCTCATCTATTAGTGTGTCTCTTAGTGTATCTTGGTCCCCCCTCCCCCCCCCCCCAAAGTGTTAATGGAGAGTTTCTATTTATAGTTGAGTTTTAGGGGGTAATTAGCAAATAATCTCTGCTAAATCTTCAGAAAATCTGTAGAGAATCATTCCTAGGATTTTATCTAAGAGTGGTAAGCTTAACTTTTAGAAAGTTCTTACTGTTTTGGGTAATAACAGTTGAGATTCTGACTTAGCATTGAATGCTAATTGGCCTTGGCTGATGGTATTAAAGCATGCATTAGGCTAATGATCTTGGTTATGCTGTTGCTAAGAATCAGAGCTCCCTAGGGCAGATTGTATCACCCCAAGCCAGGTGTCAATCTTGAAGCCCTTATTGGGAACTCTGCTGGGATCCCTTTGGTGCACTCCAAACCACATTTCCCTAAATTTTCCCATTTGGAGTTCATGTGCTTGGTCCATGAACCAAAGACTACATGTTTTTGGTATAAAAATGAATTGATTTCAAGTTGTTTCAGGAGCTTTCATGGCCTGATCATGGCTGCTCTTGGTTCTTGACTGAATGGGCTGGAGAAGAAAGAAGGGACAGCTGGCTGAAACTTCCTAGCTTTTTGTTATGTCACTTCAGCTTTACGTCACATGAGAAATGATGGAATTTCAGCTTGTGAAGGAAGGGTTTAACCCCTGATGGACACGTGTCCTCTTCTGATCTAATTGCACAAGTTGGAATTTGATGGCAATGGGTTCCAACTGTTAAGTTATGCTGAAATTTGGCTGGTCAGCTCACATGAGCTTCAACTGCTGGGATTTGTGTATGAGCTAGGCTGGCTTAGCTGGGCTTTGTAGTTGAGCTTCTTTGGGTTTGGTCATCCTTACAAAAATGAATGGTTTTGCCATGGGCAATATACATGGACTTTTGTAGTTAGTTGATTATGGAAAAATAAACATAGTTCCCATAAATTTTGTAAAAGGAATATTTTTAAGAGATGGGTAATTTATATTTCCCATGAGTGAAGGATTTAGTATTTGGGCTTTGTAAAATAATGCCAAATTAGTATTTGAGTTTTGTAAAATAGTGTCAAATTAGTATTTGGGCTTTGTAAGATAGGTGCCAAATTAGTATTTGGGCTTTGTAGGATTTTGTAAAAATATTGCCGTGTAGCAACAGGCTTTAGAGGTGCTATGTAGCAACGGGTTTTAGAGGCACCGTGTAGCAACGAGCTTTTAATAGGTGCCGTGTAGTAACGGGTTTTAGAGGTGCTGTGTAGCAACGGGCTTTTAGAGGGTTTTGTTGGGCTTTTTGGATTTCGCCCACAAGTTAAATGATTTTGGGCTTTTTTTGTGGAGGAAGTATAATTTTTTGGCCCAATTTTGGTAGTAATGTGATGAGCATTTTTGTGAAAACCCAAGTTGGATAATATGTGGGATATAATGGATAATATTTGTGAGAGGGCCCAAGATAATTTATGGGGCTTATATATGGAATATTTGTGGGAAATATTTATATGGGCTCAAAGTAGTTTATTGGCTTGTATGGGTGTATATTTTTATGAGTGAGCTAATGAAATTAGGGCCTGAAAATTTGTACCTCAACACCTAGAATTCCTCCTCGGTAGCTTAGAGAGTACATCACCCTTGGTGGCTCGGCAAGTGTCTCATCCTTGGATTCCAATCTATGGTATTTCTAATGAGAATGGTATCCTGGCTTGATCTGTGGTTCGAGGTCTTACTCTTTCAAAATGGCCTGTCATCAAAACAAGATAGTCAACATTGGGCTTATTTTCATTTGAGGCCCAATGTTACTTGGTCTTATAAACCACTTCCCTACAACCTTCATATACAAAAGTAATCTTGAATTTATCTTTTGACCATAGTTATCTAGTTTGGTTGAATTTAAATTTTATTTATCTATTGGTTGCATTATTTATTTTGTTAAACACACACACACACACACATACATGGAAAATTATTAGGTACTCCTGGAGTACCATAAATGCGTACTCCCCCCTCTCACATAAATGGTGGGTCCCACCATGAATTTAATTAGTGAGATCCACCATTCATGTGAGAGGAGGGAGTATGCATTTATGGTACTCCGGGAGTACATAATAATTCCCCCCCCCCCCCACACACACACAATTATTTAAGAGGCTTCCCTTGTTTGGGATCCTCAATTTTGATGCCCAAAATACCCCTTAGTTTAATAGTTTAGAAAGTTTAAATAATAGGGTTATATATGTAAAATTGCTAATTTAAAAACTCCTAAATTTTAGCTAAATTTAAAAAAGCAGTTTACAAACTACTTGGTCCTAAATTTTAGTTCCAACTCTCTACTACTCCTATATCTTACGGTTAAGTAATTTACCAACTATTTGTTCCTAAATTTTAGTTCCAACTCTCTAATATATATTGTTATCAAAAGAAAAGAAAAGAAAAGAACTCATAACATATATCACATAAGTTTTTACTCTTTAGCTCTTTTGGTTTTTATTTTTTTTTTTATTTTTTTTTTATTTTTTTATTTTTTTACCGTTTGAAAAACACCATTAGTAGACTACTTTAAAAATATTTTTTAAAAAAAACACATCCTTTTTCCCTAAAAATTAGCACATATTATCTCATCTCACACAAAAAAGATATATTTCATACACTTTTGCCGCACCTTTTTCCTAAAAATTAGCACACACTAGTTCTATTTAAAAATATCTCACATCTCTTTTTCGGGTTTTGGCAGTATGTAGTTTTGCTCTCTTTTTACATCTCTCTTTTCCTAAAACAAAAAAATTATACTAAAAAACAAAAGAAAGAAAATCTAAAAGTTAGGGTTTTGTTGTAAAAATTATGAACAAACATTAACTTTTTTCATATCATTAGCCTATTCCAGTTTCTCATTTCCATCTTTTCCCCACAACCCATTTCATATTTTTACATCCCAACCTTTCAATCAAAACCCTTTCTCAAACAAAAACTTAATTCACAATCCAACATAAGAAAACTTCTGGAAAATTCACCCAAATCCATCATTAACAAACCCCAAGAGCCAAACCCAACATAAAACACAACCTCCTTCTTGAATTGAAAGTAGTAGGAAGATCAAAGGGTTTCAAATGAGTTCTAGCAAAGGCTAGAGAAAGAACCATGGTCGTCAATGGTGGCAGTGAACGGAGCAATGACAAATGATAATTGCGGAGGTGCAAGTTCTAGCTTTGGCCATGGGTTCCTTGGATGAGATCGAAGAGAGAGAAAGGTGGATTAGCCATGGATTTCTTCGTACAAACCCCAGACTCGTATATCTCGAGCCCTCTCTGTTTGAGCTATTGCTCGTTGCTGCCATCACATGGTGATCCAACTGGCTGCTGGTGCTATAGGGATGTGAACGTAGAGAAGACAACCTAGTGAGGCTTTGGCCATGGTCCTTGGATGAGATTGAAAAGAGAGAAAGGTGGCTTCAAACTAAGATTGGCGGTGGATCGACCATTTGTTTGAGCCACTGCTCGCTGCCTCATGCCACCACCATCACACAATATTGGATCTTCTTCTCTTTTATTTGTGTGAGCCGTTGCTATGGTGTATGTGTTTGAAAGTGTGGGATTTTGAAATTTAAGGTGTGGCCGTGTAGGATTTTTGTGAATGTTTGAAAGGATTTTTGTGAAATTAGACTAGAGCACTTTCAAAGGTGTCAAGCGTAGGATTTTTGTTAGGGTTGTCCACGGGTTAGGTTGGATTGGGTTTGGGGTTGACTTGTAACCAACCTGACAAAATCGGGTGAATGGAAAATGGACTCGCGGCTGACTGAATATTTGAGTTGAACCCAATGGCACAGGTCATTGGTTGAGCAGGTCGAACTGTCGGGTGATTTCGGGTTTGAATCCCAACAAGATAAAGATCAAAACCCAATGAACAAAGAGATCAAAACCCAAACAACAAAGAAATCAAAATTCAATAACACAAACCAAGACCAAAAATACCAGATCCATGAGACTGAAATGAAAAAGAGGGATATAAGACTAAACCCACACTAACACCACCATTCCTTCGCCCACCATCACTATGTCCACAAGATCAGTACAATTATTTTATTAAAAAAAAAAACAAAAAAAAAACCTTTTTTTTTACTAACCCAGAGGTACAGACTGCACAAGATCATAGGAAGGATTCATAAATATGTGGAGATTCAAGTTAAACTTTTAGTCAACGATGGCGGTGATAGACCTAACTCGGTGACGATGGCAGTAAGGAGGCTAGGGTTAGGGGTGGCAATTTTGATCTCTCACCCTCTTTGATCTCTCTCTCAAATCCCTAATCGTCTGCCGCCGTCGCCTGTTGCCAAGTTGGGCTCTATGCCTCTATTGCCACCCCTAACCCTAGCCTCCTTACTGCCATCGTCACCGAGTTAGGTCTATCATCGCCATCGTTGACTAAAAGTTTAACTTGAATCTCCACATATTTATGAATCCTTCCTATGATCTTGTGCAGTCTGTACCTCTGGGTTAGAATTCGATGGACCCAAAACTAACCCGCAAAACTGAATTTTAAAAATATCCGACTCGTACTCGACCCGTTTGGGCATTCGGATCCGCCCGTGGGTCTGCGGGTCGGATTGGGTCGGACGAGTTGATGGACAGCCTTAATTTTTGTAAATGTTTTTTGGATTTGTGTAAATGTGAAAATTTTATTGGGAATGATTGGCTTAAGGCTCTTTATATCAAGAGGAAGTGTGTTCTTGAACCCAAACTTTAAAATTTTACAAATTTTCTTTAGATTTTCTTTCTCTTGTTTTTTAGTATAATTTTTTGTTTTGGGAGGAGAGAGACATAAAAAGAGAGCAAAATTACATATCGACCCTTCTTTTTAATAGAGGTGGGTGACAGAGCCTTAATAGAGGTAATCTTAAGTGGGCAAAGTATTAAGTTTTAAATCACGAGTAGGTAAAGTGCAAATGGACCAAATCACAGGTGGGTTTACTATAATTTGCCCAAAAGAAAATGCATGCTATTGGGCTCATGAGTCACTAATACTTGCATTAACAAAATGTAGCATTCTTATGAACATATTATTTACCTTCAAAAAGATAAAATCATGTTCCAAATGCACCAATGCTTCTTCTACTATTTTATACCCGGGAGTAGGTAGGGTGCTACTATGGTCACGCTCAGGTAGGAAAGCTACATTAGTCGCCCCCTTCTATCCATTTTTCATTAACCAAAAAAAGAAAAGAAAAAAAGAATAAGAAGGTTTTGAACCAATTGCATATGACTATGTGAATATGGGAATAACAAAAGGTAAAGGCTTGGTCTCCTACAGAATACAATATATACCTACTAATGCAAAAGCTCAAGGGCTTTTAACAAAGTTGGCCTAAACCTATTCACATCAAGCTTCACATTTTGTTTGTCCATATACACTGACTTAAATGCTATAAATCCTTGTTTCTGGATTGAACAAGGGTCCTTAAAAACCACATGGTCAGGACGGTATTGTTGTACCAGAGTGCTCTCTTCTGTGCTTATTTTGTATTCCAAGTACTTTACATTCATATCCTTTTGAGGGCTCTCCATAGTCAGTTCTTGCCAGCCATTCAAAGTCCCCAAAGGGAACTATTTGGATTAATATTGCATTCTTGGGAAGGAAAACAATGTTGGTCAAACCAGCTCCATGAACCCCCATTAACACATCACAAGAATTCACAAGTTTTGCAGATTTTGAAACGTTCAGAGTAGGCTCTGCAACGGTTACCTTGTAGCCCAAGCTACTTGCCATTTTAGTTATTTCGCCAATGTTTGTGAAAGACCGTGTTCTCTTTCTTGAAGTGATTAGAAGCTGTGGCATTTTATGTTGATCATCTCTGAGTTTGATTGCATTGACTCTCTTTAGTGAATAGCAACTTCTTAAGACCAACAATTACACTTGGGAAGCAATGAAACTCTTGTTCTCTGTCAATGTCCATCAACTCATATCTGGACAAGTTCTTTAGGATTGCTTTGAACTTTGCAATCCACCGTTGTCGTTTGTCTGTAACGAGAAATTGTACTTCTCCATTATATTGTCGAGAAGTTAAATATAATGGAATAACCACGTCAGAAAAATCGTGGAAATGATTTCCTGTATATCCCCCTTGAGAAAAAAGGATGGCTGGAACACTGATTTTTTTTGCATGGAGAGATTTCATTGCGACGCGGTAATTTAATCGACCATTCCTTAATTGGATTCATTGCTGCTGGGTCATCTTTTCTAGCATAAGGTCTTGTACTCCATGAGTTATTGTTCCCCGCCAAGATGCTCATTTCAGATGAAACAAGGAAAACTGATGAAGAATTCCCTCGAATCCTAACATCCCCGTCGATATTGCAAATATCACCTCTTCGTTCGGTAACATCGCACAAAGGCTCCATTTTCTTTATAACAGGCTCTGTTTTGTTTGTCACGGGCTCCATCATGTCTGTCATGATTTCTGCAGCTGAAAAATTGACGTATCAGAATAACTAATAAATGGTTAAATTCATCATTTCCTACCCGTTTAAGCTTTTGAGAAATTGAGCTAGAATATTGCGGCTAAATGATTAAATTCACTATTTCTTAATAACTCAAGCAGTCAAGCTTTTGCTTGTCAAGATTGATCAAAGCTAACCTTTAACTGTTTCCTGATAGCTGCTTGTATTTGTCTCTGATAAGTGAGTCAGTGGAGCCAAAGGTGTCGAGTAGGTGCCGCTTGTATCTCTGACCATCAGCTTTTTAAAACCAGCAGCCATAGACAGCTTCAAGTTCACTGTAAAGCATTACAAGATAAGATCCGAAAGAGACATAATATATAAAATATTGACTCCTCAAAACACAGCACTAATATAGATTTAATAAAATCATCAAAATAATTTTGTGTTGTAAAAATTAGATTGGTTAACGTAAGAATGAAGGACATACAAGCTGGTAGAGGACCCAAATAAGGCTTAAACACAGTGCAAAAGCTCAATGCAATAAGCAAGCAACCAAAAAAATGCTCCATATCCCAATTTTTTCTTCTCGTGCTCACTAAAGCTTTTGGCAAGTAGATCATCGTACATCATTTTGGTAGCTAAGCACAACACACGCTTGGTCTGAATCTAAAAGGCCATTCTACAAGTGAAGGCTTTATCTTTGAGGTAAATGAGCATCTAAAGAATCAGGCTATATATATCCTTTTTAAAACTCTAAGTGAACCAACAAAGAAAGTTCAAGTGGACGGCAGAGAGAGATTTGAATTCCATTTTGGTTGACAACTGGAGAGGAGGTTGAGAAGCATTAATATTTTCTATGAATTGTTGCTCCCCACGAAGTAGCTCTTGTCTTGGCAAATTTTAAAAAACACCAAATGAAATCGGACGAAAGCGACTGCAGTTGACTGTTGAAACAAACACCTCTAAATTTCATGATTGATTTGGTGATATTTCGAGCATGATGAGAATGAACAGCAGCTTTGGATTCCAGCTCGAAAGGTATGCACCAACTTAACTTAGAAGAACATGGATATCATAGTTACTAATTGTAATAAAGATATAATGGGTTCAAGTTAATATAATTGGTAAAATTTCTTATTAT
Source organism: Quercus lobata (assembly GCF_001633185.2). Lineage (NCBI taxonomy): Eukaryota > Viridiplantae > Streptophyta > Magnoliopsida > Fagales > Fagaceae > Quercus > Quercus lobata. The sequence continues at coordinate 27,199,098 of NC_044913.1, forward strand.
CAAGTAAGAGATGTAGAGATGTGAAGATACTATAATTAAAATTCTATCATATTTATTAAAAAAGAATTGTAACAATGATACATCTATCTATTTATAATATAATATATGTTAGAAATACTGAATGATTGTATTGTATTTCGTGATCAAAGAATATACAAGAGTGCATTTATATAGGAGGCATATGTGTGCGGTACAAGTAAAGTGTAGTACAAGTAAAGTGTAGTACAAGTGTGCTATACAAGTAATCTAGTTGGGTCTAAAGCCTATAACATAATATATGTTAACAGCCCCCCCCTCAAATTCAAGGTGGATGTGAGACCAGCTTGAGGTTGTCAACCAAATCATGAATGCGTCCCTTAGGAAGTGACTTGGTGAAGATATCTGCAAGTTGATCTTTGGAGGAGACGGAAAAAAGCTTGAGAGCACCATGGACAAGATGATAACGGATAAAATAACAATCAATTTTGATGTGTTTAGTCCGTTCATGGAAGACATCATTGTGAGTAATATGAATAGCACTCTAGTTGTCACAATAAAGAGGAGTAGTAGAGGATGTGGATACACCAAAATTCTTAAGAAGCCATTGTAGCCAAAAGAGCTCAGACGTGGTATCAGCAAGGGCAGAATATTTTGCTTCAGTACTGGAGTGGGCCACAAAGGTTTGTTTCTTACTTCGCCAAGAAATCAAAGAAGAACTAAAGAGAAAGCAATAACCTGTAGTGGACCTGCGATCAGTAGGATCTCTTGCCCAATCAGTATCAGAGAATGCACGGAGTACAAGAAGAGACCGAGCTAAGTAGAAAATGCCATAGAAGAGAGTGTCCTTCAGGTATCGAAGAATGTGCAGAACACCAACATAGTGAGTTGATCGAGGAGCAGACAGATACTGGCTCACCTGATGAACAGGATAGGAGATGTCTGGACGAGTAACTGTGAGATAAACTAGGCTGCTAACCAATCGTCTGTAAAGAGAAGGATTAGACACTGGTTCTCCCCCCCCAAGGGTGTTAGATGCGCATTAAGTTCAACTGGAGTGTCAACAGTCTTGTTGTCAATGAGTCTAGCTCGAGACAAAAGGTCAGAAGCATACTTGGCTTGAGTAATATAAAGACCATCTGTGGAATGAGTAATTTCAAGAACCAAGAAATAGCTGAGATGTCCAAGATCTTTCATCTCAAACTGCTGACTGAGAAAATCATTGAGTTTTTGAATGCCACTGAGGTCATCACCAGTTATGATCATATCATCCACATATAGAAGAAGCAAAATGGTGCCTTTATCAGTACGACGAAGAAATAAGGCAGAATTATACGGACTGGCAGTATAACCCAAGCGAAAGATAGTGGAGCCGAACTTGGCAAACCAAACTCGTGGAGCTTGTTTAAGGCTATAAAGTGCACGTCGAATGTGACAAACCTTGTTTGATTCAACAAAGAAACCAGGAGGAGGTTGCATGTAGACTTCTTCACTCAGATCCCCATTAAGGAAGGCATTTTAACATCCATCTAAAAAAGATCCTATTTATTAGTAGCAGCAACAATTAAGAGGGCAGGAACAGATGAGATACGAGCAACCGGAGTAAATGTCTCTTCATAATCAATCCCATACTCCTGTGTAAAACTTTTTGCAACAAGACGAGCCTTGTAACGCTCAATGGACCCATCAGAGCGAGTCTTGATCTTATAGATCAACTTACAACCAACCACAGACTGTCCAAGAAGGAGAGTGACCAGATCCCAGGTATGATTTTTGGTTAATGCATCAAGTTCCTCTTTTATTGCAATCTGCCATAAAGGGTCAGTGGAGGTCTCACGATAGGTGTGAGGCTCGTGAAGTGTAGTAAGGACAGTGTAACAATGATAGTTAAGTAAATGTGCAGGAATGGATCTTACCTAGGTTGAGTGGCGAGGTGGAATGTCTTGTGGAGGATCTTCAGGCAGAGCAGGAGCAAGGGACCTAGGCTCAAGGTGGGGTAGGTCGTCATCAACCTGTTCATCTTCGACCTATTTAGGAGAAGTATAAAAAATATCTGGAGGTTGAATATAGAAGTCCAATGGAGGATCAAAAGTATTGGTAGAAGGAACAAAAGACTCATTTGGAAAGATTTCTAAAACAAATGAGGTAGTCAGGGAAGAACGAAAGTGAGAGAGTTCAACAAACAATCGGTGTTCCCAAAAGACAACATTACGAGAAACACGAAGACGATGAGAGACAGGATCATAACACCTATACCCTTTTTGAGTTTCGCCATAACTAAGGAAACAACAGAGTCTAGATTGAGGCTCAAGTTTGTTGCGCTCATGAGGTTAAAGAAGAACGAAACAAGCAGATTCAAGGGAGCGAAGGTGATGATAGTTAGGGGGTGACCCAAATAGACACTCATACGGAGTCTGATTATGGATGACAGCGCTTGGAATGCGATTAATCGCATGAACAGCATGAAGAGCAGCTTCACCCCAAAATGGGGCAGGAATTTTGGCAGAAAGAAGAAGAGTACGAACAGTGTCAAGAATATGACGAAATTTTCTTTTGACTCGACCATTTTGCTGAAAGGTACCTGGACAAGTTAGATGATGTACAGTGCCATAGGAATATAATAGAGCTTGAAACGCATATTGAGTATATTCAAGAGCATTATTAGATCGAAAAGTTTTGATACGTTTGGAGAATTGTGTTTCAACCATTTTTGCAAAGTTGTTGTATATTGGTAAAATTTTAGAACGAGATTTCATAGGAAAGATCCGACTATAACGAGAATAATCATCAATAACAACAACAAAATATCGGGATCCACCAATACTAGCAACAGGAGAAGGTCCCTAAACATCAGAATGAATTAACTCAAAAATACTATTAGAAATGGATTCACTGTTATTGAAAGGCAAAGCTGGCTGTTTTCCTAATTGACATGAAGTACAATCAAAATTGTCTTTGGACACAAAACCCAACAGACCCTTAGAAGTTAATTGTTGTACCTGAGAAGATGGTGCATGACCAAGACGAGAATGCGAAAGTGTGAGAGATGGTAAGGAAGAAACTGTAGCAGCTACAACAGAAACAGGAGTAACAGGTGGAAGATGGAGATTGTCCACGGGAAACATACTCCCAACTCTAGGACCGGTCCCAAGCTCTTGCTCCATCCTCGAATCCTGCACAATACACCTAGGATAGTAAAAAATAAGGCGATAACCTAGTTTAGGTAATTGTCCCACAGAGCACAAATTATAGGATAGGTCAAGTACATGGAAGACTCCAGGAACAGAGAGGTTGGAGGTGGAAACAAAACCTAGACTATTCCCATGCATAGTAGAACCATCAGCTATATGGATATTTAGAGGATGTGGTGCAGGGTCAAGTTTGGAGAATAAGGATGAGTGAGGTGTCATGTGATTGCAACAGGCAGAATCAAAAAGTCAAGTTTAAGACTTACCGGTAGAACTGAGAGAGTAGTGGAAAGAGATACATTACCAACCATACAAACAGCTTGAGCTATGATCTCCTATAGTTCAGTGGGGGAGAGGTTGATAATGGATCCAGAAGACTGGGACTCAGTTGAAATGGAAGCCATCGGCGGAGTAGGCTCAGTATTAGCAACAGCAGCAGTAAATTTGTTGCGACGGTAACGAGTCTCAATGGTGTGTCCAGGACGCTTGCAATAGTTGCAGAACTTTTTGTTGGTCTGCTTGCGACGATTGCTAGAGTTAGAGGAATCACTTGATTGCTGAGGTTGCTCTATGGGTGGAGCAGAAGGAGTAATAGCCAAAACATTGAGCTTATTCTGAGCTTGAAGGGTTGCAAGACGAGTTTCTTCTTTAACCAACTCGTTCACAGCAGTATCAAGAGAGGAAGCAGGACTGCGATTTAGAAGCTGACCTCGAATGGGCTCAAAGTCCATGTGAAGTGACATCAGGAATTCATAGAGGCGAAATTCATCTCTAATGGAAGCATATTACTGAGCATCCTTTGAGCATGCCCAAGTTGGATCAGAAAGGTCAATTTGGTCCCAAATGAAGCGAAACTGATCATAGTAGTCATTGATGGATTGCCCTAGTTCTTGCCTAAGTTGATGCAATTCAACCACTAATTGATATTTCATGGATCCGTGAGTAGTGGAGTACCTTTTGGCCAACATATCCCATGCTGATTTTGCATCATCAAAACTGCCCAACAGATTGGAGATGGAGGGAATGAAAGTGTTTCGAATCCATGTGAGGATCATGTGGTTGTGACTATCCCATTCAATCATGAGACCAAGGAAGGCAACATCTTCTTCACTTGCTCCCTTGATAGGAATGGTGATTGCACCAGTATAGTAATGCCAGAGCATGCAACCCTTAAGAAAACTGTGCATAACTTGATACCAAGATAAGTAATTCTTATTTCCCTCCAATATAGTATTGATAGAGCGAGAAAGAAAAATATCATTTTTATCCATTTAGAGACACAATATGCAAAAACAGACTGTAAAAATGAAATCTACGCGAAAAACTGGGTAAGGAGAACTTGGACTGCAAAAGTCAACCCTAGAGAAAAGTCAACGGTCAAAGTCAACGGCCAATAGTCAAAAGTCAACGCGGTCAACGGTTAGCGGATGACGTCAGCAGATGACTGGATGCTGACTCAGCAGATGACTGGATGCTGACGCAGCTAGGGTTGACGCGGCATTGATAACGTCACGGGTGACGTTAGCTGGAGCTGAGGACGGCGCGTGTGGCGCATGGGATGTTGACGCAGAAGTTTCGGCGGCGCGTGAGGGCGCGTGCGGTCTTCGATGACTGCGAGGCTTTCACCGACGGGTAGATCAGCGCAAGACGATCTCAATGATACCTCCAGAAATGTGATCGGAGCAATATTCGCGACGGTGATGACATGTGCAGTGATCTATGCGGTGTAGGATTCCTCAACGACAGCAGCTGCAGGTTCGGAATCCAAAGACAACGGTTGGAAGACATCGGAGGTTCAATGGCGAGAGGCTATGGCGACTGTTGTGATGGCAGAAGCGATGTTGAGAATAAAGTAACACCAATAAAGACAAGACTGCTAAGAAAAGGTCAAAGCAGTGGCTCTGATACCATGTTAGAAATACTAAATGATTATATTGTATTTCGTGATCAAAGAATATACAAGAGTGTTTTTATATAGGAGGCATATGTGTACGGTACAAGTAAGCCTATGTGTACGATACAAGTAAAGTGTAGTACAAGTATATTATACAAGTAATCTAGCTGGGCCTAAAGCCCATAACATAATATATGTTAACAATATAAAAATTGGGTCCTTAAACTGGAGGATATACACAATGGTGACATGTATCCTTTTAAAAATGCATAAAACAATAACATATATAACGTTGGAAAGATTATGCCACGTGGCAAATAATTATTGGTACATGTCAAATTTATTTTGCCATATGTCAACAATAAATTCCACCATTGTAATAAATTTCTACTACAAGCTACTTTAAATACTCTAAATTGTCCTTAAATACACATTAAAAATTCCACCTTTATAATAAATTCTTACATAACATGTAGATAAATACTTAAATATCCATTATTAGCTCATTTAAATACTTAATTTTTTTTCCTTTTTTTCTCTTGGAAACTACTTTACAAAGATTTTTTTTTTAAATATTTTTTATATAAGTAACCTAGAAAAAGTCTTAAAAAATTAATTTATAAAAGTTAAATCCTCAAATTGGAGGATGCACACAATGGTGACATGTTTCCTTTTGACAATGTAGAAAATAATAACACTTATAATGTTGGGAAGTTTACGCCACATGGTAAATAATTATTGCCATATGTCAACATTAATTCCACCATTATAATAAATATCCACTACAAACTCCTTTAAATTTTCCTTAAATATACATTATAAATTCCACCTTTATAATAAATTCTTAAATAGCATGTAGTTAAATACTTAAATATCCATTATTAGCTCCTTTAAATACTCTTTTTTTTTTCTTTTTCTTTTTTTCTCTCGGAAACTACTTTACAAAGAGTTTTTGTTTTTATTTTTATTTTTATATAAGTAACCTAAACAATTCTTAAAAAATTAATTTATATAAGTTAAATCTCCAAACTGGAGGATGCACACAATGGAGACATGTGTCCTTTTGACAATGCATAAAACAATGACACATATAACATTGGGAAGATTACACCACATGGCAAATAATTATTGGTACATGTCAAATTTATTATGCCATTTTCAACATTAAATTCCACCATTGAAATAAATATCCAATACAAGCTCCTTTAAATACTCTAAATTGTCTTTAAATACACATTAAAAATTCCACCTTTATAATAAATTCTTAAATAATATGTTGTTAAATACTTAAATATCCATTATTAGCTCTTTTAAATACTTAATTAATTTTTTTCCCTTTTTTATCTCGTAAACAACTTTACAAAGAATTGTTTTTATATATAAGTAACCTAAAAGGCTTTCTTTTTGGGGAGAAATTATTATTTACACCGAGAGGATTGCTAACATAGTCTTCCCTGACCAATAAGATGATGTCATTTATGCAAATGTATATATGAGCTTCCTAATTAGTACGATGAATAAAAAATAAAAATTATCAGACGATGTCACATTTGCATAAATAAAAACATTTTATTGGTTGAGAGGTTAGGGAAGACCACGTTAGCATTCCTCCTGGTCGACCTAATAATTTCTACTTGGGGGGTGGTGTTGACAAATTAAGAAATGTGTGTACAACTAATTTGTTCACACATTTCTCTTTTTAAGTGTAAACAAAAATAAATAAATAAGAAAAAACGTAGATGTCTTTATTATATATATATATATATATATATATATATATAATTACACCTATTTATTATCACTCTCATTTGAGTTTTTTAAGGAAAAAAAAAAAACATAAACTATCACCATTTTTATTTAAATGGGTATTACCATTACACATTATTTGGGGGATTCTATATTTAAACACACTAAACTTACAATTTTCTATTATACACACCTATTTATTACCATTTCTATTTAAGTTTTAGGGGAAAAATAAATACAAAATAAAAAATAAAGTTATTTATGTCATTTTGTATTCAAAAGGAAAAAAAATTGATTTATGCATTTAAAATTTAAAATATAATACATGAATTAATACAATATATGGATATAAGTCCTTTTGTATTACACAAAAAATAACTGTCAATTTAATGGTTTGTATAACCCATAGGTATAGTTAATGGGTAGTTACATAGAACAAAAAAAGTTAGTAGGATCATCATTTGTAACTCATAACTCTTTGGTTTCTTATATATGTGTAACTTATAGTTACTCATCTCCTATATATATATATATATATATACACACACACACATATATATATTATTGTAATTTTATTAATAAATGATAATTGCACTATCTATAATCTATAATCTATAATATAATATGAAAGTTGGATCTTTAAACTGGAGGATACGCACAATGGTGACACATATCCTTTTGACAGTGCATAAAACAATGACAAATATAACGTTCGGAAGATTATGCCATGTGGCAAATAATTATTGGTACATGTCCAATTTATTTTGCCATGTGTCAACAATAAATTTCACCATTGTAACAAATGTCCACTACAAGCTCCTTTAAATACTTTAAATTGCCCTTAAATATACATTTAAAATTTCACCTTTACAATAAATTCTTAAATAATATGTAGTTAAATAATTAAACATCCATTATTAGCTCTTTTAAATACTCAATTTTTTTTCCTTTTTTCTCTTGAAAACAACTTTACAAAGAAATTTGTTTATTTATTTATTTTTAAGAACACAAAGAAATTTGTTTTTATATAAGTAACCTAAAATACATTTTGGGGGGTTTTTTTTTTGGGGGGGGGGGGGGGGTGTGGCGCGGGGAGTTGAGTAACCTAAAAGGCAAGTCTGACAAGTTTTTTTCTTTGTTTAATTTTTTATACTTAACAATAGCATAACTAAAGACCAAAAGAAACAAGGCATGATAAGCTAGAAACAATGAGAGAAGGGCTAAGATGCATGCTCCTCGACAAAAAAAATTGAAAAGGTTAGAAACACCTTAACAAAAAAAATCCTTGCATTGACAAAAAGGTTGCATGGCTAGTGTGCTACATTGCAACAATATTCACCAATTACTCTTCTCTTGACGTTGAATGATTTCTTGGCGAAGTTGACTAATGCATTGTTGCTGCTTTGGATCCAAGTTTGTAGTATCCATCATGGTAATTTCCAATTCTTTTTTCATTCGTTCTAATTGAAGCTTCTCTCTTAATCTCTATGAGTTCTTGAGTTTGAGGATATGCCCTCTCAAGAACTTTTTTCTCATCGTATTTTTTGTTCTTCTTTTCTGCCATGTCTCATCCAGTATTCCTTAAAGATTCAAAATCAAACTATCATTACCTTTTTGTTTATTTAATCATTCATTTTCATCCTCTATACCCGATGGTCTCACTAAGTCTACAAAGGAAGCATGGGAGACCTCATCTTCCCCTAAATGTATCGATTCTAGAGTAGAAGGAGAAGATGTCGCAGTTGATTTTCTTATCATTTGAGGCTTCCCAATAAGTTCCAGCCATTTTGATTGATGCCTCAAGATATTCCAAAAATGATCAAATTTGAATGGAATAGTTTGGACCTTTAGATATGCTTCCTTTGCCTCATTAATCTAAAAAATTGAAAAATAAAAATTTGATTAGTGAATAGCTAGTGGTGCATTAATGCATTGACACTACGTTGAACAACAATTTTTTATCTTGTTTTGCTAATTCACACCACTTGGATTAGCCATCTCAATTGAAGCTAAGATACCAACAAACTTATTAGTTTGGAGTTGAATTTTTGACCAACGATTCATTAGAGAGTTTGCATTACGTGTTGATGTAAATTTCTTCTTTTTATTGAAGTACTCCCAAACTCTATTCCATTATGTTCCGTGTTTTTGTTCATTCCCTTACTGCATCTAATGAGGAAATGAGCCATGCTGACACAATGAGGCAGCCTTCTTATAGAATGAATTACCACCCCGTTGTGTTTTCTTATTAATGGATCCCATTTGAATTTCAGCTGGAGATTGTTGGTTATGCACTTAATCTTGAGGAGAGTCCATCACAAATTCATTATTCATGATAGACCCCTCTTCTAAGAGTTGTGTGAAGTTATAATCCCCACACATTTGCGAATCCATTCCTTATAACAATAACATCAAAAGCAGTAATATGATGAGAAGTTAGGCAAATCAACTTTAGATACAACAGCAAAAGGATCACAAGGACAGGCAGATTAGTAGAGGACATAAATATCACCAAACATTTAAGCCTTTTGTTGAAGTTTAACTCAAGAAATATGACTATTGAAGATTCATATGGCTCAAATTTGTAGAATACTAATTCTAACAAAACCAATATCCCAAGTCAGATAAACTGTATAGAAGTTAATCTCCAATAAATTGACTTCAAAAATAGAATTTAAAAAAAGAAGAAATTATATATACAAGACAAGAGTGACAGAAATGCACTTCATCATTACGAGAGTGTTTGGCATTAGCTTCAACTTTTAGCTTTTAGCTTTTTGTATAGCTTTTTAAAAGCTCACTTTTTCTCACTTTTTTCAAGATACAATTACTTTAGCACACTTTTAGCAAAAAGCTAGATAAGTTGTTTCCAAATCCTCTTTTTAATGCATACCAAATGAACTCATGGATTCAAAACCACTTAAACTTTCATGAAATTTCACGCTTTAACAATACCAAGCTTTGCTACAAGAGATTCATTATTCACAATGTTATTAGGATGGCTTGAAAAAGTCACAACACTAAATATGGATATGAGGAAAAACATGCAGGAAAGAATCATTGGGAATGTCATGGAATGAATAGATTGAAACAGGGACAATGACAAGTACTCGGCTGGGTATAATTCCTTGGTAGAGAATTTGGGCCCTTTACAGAAAATTCAACATTAGCACAGAACAATTATTTACCTATAAAATTGAAAATCTTAAACTACTAGAGAAACAGACCTAGCCTCACTGATTACCAACAACATCCAATTTTATTGGACCATTTCTCGATTTATGCTTATCATTCTTGTGCAGGGGTCATGCTAATTTTCTTTTTATCATTCCAATTTTATTGGATGAACCCGAAGGGATAGTAGAATGGTAAAATTTAAAGTCTTAGAATCAAGCTTTCTACAATACTAGTAACTTAATAGCACAAGATATAAGACAGCAACTGAGGTGGCCTTTACAATGTCATTTGTCAACAAAATTTTTCAGCATAATCCTTTTATAGTTGAACATCTGGAGAAGTAAATTAATAAGTTCACAAGTTGATTCAATTGACAAAGCTTACTAGTACACTCTTTGACAAAGTTGGCAACAAATTTTGGTTGAAGATTTCATTTCAAAGGAGACAACAACAAAATTTCAGCAGGGGTTTGGGTTTGCCAGTCTGGGTCTTTGTCATGAGTCATGACCTACCGGAAATTCAAATTCTTTGAATCCCTCTAATTTTGTCACCAACCAACAAATAAATGACCAAACGAAATGGTTTTTCTTGGGCTTAATTTGCCAAGTATGCAAGGAATCTTTTGGACAATACTGCATTGCAGTCCTAATGTTAATTATACTTGCTAGCTTGGTCTTCACTACAGGGTAAGGTCTAAAAGTTGTATCTTTGTTATTCTACCAAATTGTAGAAAGAACAAAAAAAAAATGTTTATTTTTTCATACCCCACATATTTGTTCTTGTTCTTGCAGTGAAAAACTTGATTACCTAAAATAAGAGACCGTGTACACCACATCAAGCAAGAGCAGAAGGAAAATCCCTTTCAAGTGAGCCAAACATGATATAACTTCAAAACCTGAAGTTTGTGGTGTATGATAAAGATCTTACTTCAGTGGTAGATAGTTCTAGCATGACTTGTCAGACCTCTATTAATTTCAAGGCTTTGAAGCTTAATTTCTAAGGAATCAACTTCATACCATTATACAGACATCGACAAACAAGCATTGTTAACCAAAGCCTAGAAACTCAGTTACCAAAAGAGCCCCTAACAACATTTAAAATTGAAAAATACCAACAAGAATTACAAAGATTATAAAACATACATCTCAAAGCCAATAATCAGTTATCAAAAGAGAGAAAATAAAAGCACAAACATACAAACCCATACACCCATTAACACAAACAAACCTACATACCCATAGACACAAAACCCACCACCTAGAAAATAAAACATACCTACCAAAACCACAGACCCAGAAAATAAAACAAACCCACACTCCTAGAAAACAAAACATACCCACCAAACCAACACACCCATTATCCATACACACAAAGCACAAAGCAATAAAATTTGGGGAAGAGAAGGAGAAAAGCATTGTACCTGAATCGGTGGGCTTCAATCTATGCCGTGCAAAATACTCCTTCCCTACACTGGTCAAATCGACCACTTATTCTTTTCTAAAAATGGCGTGAACTCGAGAGCGCCAAAATTTACAAAGCGAAGAGATAGAGGTGCTAAGAAAAATAAATACTATTTTCATTTTTGAGCCTCTGGCGAGGAAGAATGGGTCGCCAGTTGTGGCGAGGGCACAATACAATGTTAAAATTGTGGGAGAAAATACTGAGGATGATGTATGAGTTTTTTTTTTTTTTACTTGAAATATTAAAATAACTTCACTGATGCAACGCTCCAAGAGCACTCACAGTAGTGATGTTATATTGATATATTGTTATATTTTAGTTCCTTAAACGTCAAAATTATGCCCTAACAATGGAGTTAAATCTATTTTTTTTAGCTCCATTGTTACAGTGCACATCTATAAATAGATGTGCACTGTTCATGAGAGCTAAACAAAAAAAACATTATTTTACTCCCGAGTGGATTAAAATAATAAAATTTGGTTCTCTCTCTCGGTCACTCCGTGTCTCTCTCTCTTTGTCTCTCAGTCACTCTAGAAGCTCTCTCAGTTACTCCGTGGTTCTCTCTCTCTCAGTCACTCCGTGTTGCCGCCACGTCGATCGGCACACCTTTTTTTTTTTTTCCCCTGCTGTGGGCTGTGGTGTGGTGGTGGTTATGGTTGTGTGGGTAGATCGACGTTAGTGGGTGGCTGGGCTGTGGGTCTCTCAGTCACTCCGTGGTTCTCTCTCTTTCAGTCACTCCGTGTCGTTGCCATGCCGATTAGCACTTTTTGTTTTGTTTTGTTTTTTTTTTGTTTTTTTTTTGTTTTTTTTTTTGTTTTTTTTTTTTGTTTTTTTTTTTTTTTTCTTCCTGCTGTGGGCTGTGGTGTGGTGGTGGTTGTGGTTGTGTGGGTAGATCGGCGTCGGTGGGTGGTTGGGCTGTGGGTGGGTTTGTGGGTAGATTGGTGTGTTCGTGGTGGTGGCTCGGGTGGGTTTTGTGGTGGTGGGTGTGGGTGTTGCCTGGTGGGTCTAGTAGATCGGTGTGTTCCTGGTGGTGGCTCGGCTTGGTTAATTTTTTTTTCTTTGTTATGGGTTGTGGTGGTGGTGGTGGTTGTGGTTGTGTATGTGTGGCTGTGATGTATGTGTGTAGTGAATATATTATTTTATTGTAGTGAGATGGATTATTTTATTATAGTAGATATATTTATTTTATTGTGATGTTTATATTATTTTATTGTGTTAAAAGCTAAAATAGATTCACTGCTGCAGCATGTGTATAGGTAAAATAGATAAAGTAACTTTTGGTGGAGTTAAAAAGCTAAATTTTTAGCTCCACTACTGTGGATGCTCTAATGAGATTGGTTATTTTAAAAAATTCAAATCTGGTATATTTGTAAATTAAGCAGTATGTAGATGTATTTGGAAAACTATGAACCTTCCCAGAAGGTCCTTCTTTAAACTTATTTGTACTTTCACACGTGACTTTTGATGTCTCATTTTTCAAGTTCAAATACTCTCCTTCACTCACCAGACCTCTTCTTCTTCTTCTTCACCTCACCTCTTTTATTTTATTCCATTCTCATGATACCTCTCACTAGGGTTGTAATCGGTTCGGTTCGATCGGTTTTTTTTTTTATCTAGCCAATTGAAACTGAAATTTTCGGTTTGCAAAGTTCTCAACCGAAACCAATCGAAACGGTTGGAACTCAATCGTTTTAGTCAGTTTTTCGATCGATTTTTGGTTTTTTTTTTTTTTTTTAAAATGCAGTATTCAAGCCAATTGTTTTATGGCCCTTTTTGGGCCTTTTATGCTCTTTGTAATTAAGCCTTTTTTAGAAACCTGTTTTAGGAACCAGTTTTGGCCCAGATTTGGGCCTTTTCTATTTTGGCCAATGGCCATCTTTGGGCCTTTTTTAGCAATCTATTTAGGCCCTTTTGGCCTAAATTCGGGCCTTTCCTATTTTGGCCATTTTTGGGCATTTTTTTAGGAACCTGTTTTGGCCCCTTTTTGGGCCTTTTTACACATCCATAAAACATTTTACAAATAAGAAAAAATCACAACTTGCTTTGCGTTTTACATTTTTCATAACTTGCTTTTGCTTAACAACATAAATCCAAAAATACTCATTATAGGAGATTCATCAAAAAAAAAAAAAAAAAAAAAATCACAACCTGTTACAAATTCATAAATCCAAAAATACACATATAGCAGATTCATAAATCATAACCTGTCATAGATTCATAACTTGCTTTAGAGCTTCTATTATTCTCATTAAAATACACATATCACATATTCATAAATCCAAAAATAACCTGTTAACATTATATAACCTGTCAACAATACATTTGCACAACTTGTCCAGTGTCAACACAGATTCATAAATCCAAAAATAACCATATAACTTGTCAACAATACATTTGCACAAGGGCAACCTGTCAACATAGATTCATAAATCCAGAAATAAATTAGAGCAAAAAATTGCTTTAGTGCTCAAACTAATTCGTAACTTGTTACAGGTACCCATCAAATACAAACAAGATTAAAAAATAACTTGTACAAGTCAAAATAAAATAACTAGTGCAGATTTCATTACTTCATTAGTAATATGTCAATGTCCACATATTGTTCATATGTCAATACCTACATAATAGCATTATAGCCAAAGACACAAAATAAATTGGCCGTATGTCATTGCCTATTGCCTAATATCATATATTGTCTATGTATAGGCCACTGTCAAAACTCAAAATAAAAGCCTATATCTATATGTAGGCCATTGTCTACTAGAGTCTAATAGCAAAAAGTCTACACATCAATATGTCAAGTTCACACATCAATATGTTGTCAAAATAAAAACTAACAAAACCCAATATGTCATCATCAATACCACCTATCCAAAGAGCAATCTTCAACCATCAACTTCAATAGGTGTTGGTGTGGACATGTCTAGTTCCGATGTTAATGCAACATCACTCATAAGTTCTACAAACAAAAAATGAAAAAAAAAAACATATAAGTCACTTGTACAATAAAACAATAAATATGCCAAGAATCCAAGACATTCAAGTTTTTATTTTTTTTTTTTTATTTTTTAATAAAGAAAGAAATAGACATGCAGAATGTACAATAAACAATAAATATGCCAAGAATCCAAGACATTTAGTTTTTATTTATTTTATTTATTTATTTTTTAATAAAGAAAGAAATAGACATGCATAATGTACAATAAAACAATAAATATGCTAAGAATCTAAGACATTTGTTTTTTTTTTTTTAAAATAAAGAAAGAAATAGACATGCATAATTTTTTTTTAATAAATAAAGAAATAGACATTCATATTTTTTTTAATATAAAAAATAATAGTTATACTACCATCAATCTTTTCATACTCTTCAACATCATCCATGGCAGCTCAAAGATGATTGGAGCCGATGAAGAAAGGAGCTAGTTTTGACCACAAATGAGGGCTTCCATCATAAGTGGAGACAATGAACTCCGGAAGGGATCAAGGACATGACCAGCCGTACTAAAAGCAGATTCTGAGGCCACATTGAATACTAATATTGCAAGAGCATCTCGTGCAATTCTTGAAAGCACACGGTATCATGGAGAATTAACCTTCCACCAAGCCAAAATATCAAACTTCTCATCCAAGACATCTTCACAACTCTCTAACAAGTATTTATCAACTTCTAATTTTGTATTTGAAGAATCAATACCCTTCAAGTGCTTCTTAAATCCTCATTGCCTTCACATCAACCACACTAGAACTGTCTCTCTCCATTGATCCACTTGGTTTTTGGCCTTGGGCTTGTGCAGCAGCACTAGCACTACTACTCCTGACTTGATTTTGAGTATAAGCATCATACAAATCCACCAAAATAGCCTTTACTTTGTCTGCCATATTAGTAGCCTTTTGGTTCTCATACAAAGTACCAAAACAATACTCAAGATACCTCAACTTGTATCGAGGATCAAGAACTAACCTTACATACAACAAGTGATTCATATTATCAAAGTTCCCCCAATACCTTTCAAATTTGTTCTTCATGTAATCATCCATTTTTCTCAACAAATAATCATCTTTTTCGTACTCCAAGTCAATTGTGTCATGAATTGACATGAACTCCAAAAAGAAAGAATTGCTAGTGACATAATTAGCACCCGAAAACCGCAAGGTTGCATCATAGAAAATTTTAAGAAATTTTGAAAAGATCCTAATCTTTTCCCAATCCACATCATCCATTCCCCAAGCAACCTCATGTCTATCATTTCCTTCTTTCTTTACCTCCTCTCTAATTGTCCCAAGATAATTTGGATCTTCTTCCTCCAATCCCTCAAAAGCCTTTTGATACTTCTTGGCCTTCTCCAACATCATAAAGGTGTAGTTCCACCTAGTGGGCACATCTAAGCACAACTGACTTTTAAAGCCAACTTTTTCCTTCTCCACACATAACTTAATTGTGCTTTGTCTTTGTGGAGATGATCTCACATATCGCACGGATTTCCTCACCTTTACTATTGTCTCATCCATTTAAGTTAACCCTTTACAAACAATTAAGTTCAAGATATGAGTACTACACCTCAAATGCAAGTATTTATGCCCTAAAATTGTTGCCTTCCTATGCTTAGTCTTTTTTTGAATAAAAGAAATCAGCCCACTATTAGAGGCAGCATTATCAACTGTGATAGTTAGAATCTTGTCTATCCCCCAATCAAGTAAACACATCTCAACCACCTTCCCAAGTGTTTCACCCTTGTGATTTTCCACTAAATGGAAACTAAGAATCCTCTTGTGTATTTTCCAATCACTATCTATAAAATGGGCAGTGTGACACATGTAGTTCAAATTTTGAACGGATGTCCATGTATCCATGGTAAGGCAGACACCCGCTGCTCTCTTAGGGCTTCTTTAAACTTTTGTTTCTCATCTAAAAACACCCTAAAGCAATATTTGGCAATTGTTGTGTTGCAAGGGATTGGATTGAACTTAGGTTGGGCAACAGACATAAACTTCCTAAAACCAATACTCTCCACAAACCTAAAAGACAGCTCATCTAGAATAATTATCTCCGCCAATGCTTTCTTACATGCCTCAAAATTAAACACATAAGGCACAAGTCTACCACTACTTTCTCCTTCTTCTTTAGGTTTGAATGCTAGGGTTGATTGGTTTTTTTCCGCTTCCCTATAAGGATATTTTAGACATTGTGATTGTATGTGAGTTTTCATGGTTGTAGTGCCATTTAACTTACTATCACAAGCATAGGTTGTGCCACAGTAATTACAAGCTGCCCTAGGTTTTTCCCCCCTTCAGTAATAGTGAAATGACTCCAAACAGAAGATCTTTTTTACCAGTATTACCTACTTTTGGTGGGAGTGGGGGTTTGCCTTTGTCTTCATGCACATAGGTTGTCCCTTGACCCGCTTCATTGTCTTGACCCTTTGGGATTTCTCGTGTCATTCATCTACAATATAAAATAAAATAACAATAAACAAAATAAGTTAGAAACTATAAAAAGTAAAAAAATAAAAATTTAACACCAAAATGAGTCTAGTCTACAATAAAAAAAATCCTGTAACAATAACACAATAAGTCAGCAAAAAAAAAAAAAAAAAAAAAAAAAAGAATGAAAAGGGCTCTTCTCTCTACTCTAGTATATAATAACACAACAAGTCAACAAGAAAGGAAAAAAGAAAAAGAAAAAGAAGAAGAAGAAGGAACGAGAAGGACTTTAGTATACAGAACAAGCCAACAATAAACACATCAATAAGATAATAATAAATACATCAACATCAAATCAATAATAAACAAATACCCCAATATCACAATCAACTATTAACAAATACACCAACATCACATTTAAGCACATGGGGTTATTCATTTTTTCAAATCTCTAATATCAATAAGAAAATAACAACTCAACATCACAGTCACAGATTCATAGCATGTCAACAACAATAAACAAAAATATACCAAGAATAAATAAATAAATAAATAGCTAACTTTATATATCAAAAGTCAACAAGCACATGAGACAAAGGTAAGCAGCTAACTTTAATAGAGAAACCAACTAGCACAAGCAGCCAAGCACATGGGTTATCAATTTTTTCAAAATCCTAACTATTTTTGCATATAAAACTTGAAAAAATAAACATCTTGATCTTATGTTGTTACTACAAAATAGAGATTCAGTATTTTAAAAACCCTAACTTTATTGATTCAGTATTAAACAAAACCCAAAATACAAAACAGAGAGAGGGTTATTGAGATTTTCAATGAGCACATGAGACAAAAGCAAGTAGCTAACTTTAATAAAGAAACCAACTAGCACAAGCAACCAAGCACATGGGTTATTAATTTTTTCAAAACCCTAACTTTATTTGCATATAAAACTTGAAAAAATAAACATTGGTTTGAAGTGGTTCATTCCGACCGGAATGGAATGTAATTCAAAACTTTGGCTGACGAGGTAAATGACGTGGACAGGTAGGCTTGTGTGGTTGAGACATGGCGAAGGGTGATATTAGTAGGCTTATACCTAGGGGTGTGCGAAAAACCGACAAAACCGGTCGAAACTGATCGAATTGAGTCCAATTTTTTGGTTCAGTTTTGGAACAATTCAATTTCGGTTTGAATTCTTGAAACCGAAATATTTTGGTTTCGGTTTTGGTGTCCCACACAAAATACCGACCCAACTGAACCGAAATATATTAAATATTAATATACACAAAGTTATATCAAGGTAGTTCCAGGTAGCATAGTTGTAAGGACACGCGTTTTCACATTTTTAACTCAAGTTCGACCCATAGTAAATGCACTTTTATTTATTCTCTCCTTACCATAACAAAACTACGTCGTTTTATCTGTTCTCTCTCTCTTTAAGCTGCAGCCATTCTCCCCACAACCTTCTTTCTTCTCCATTTCTTTTAGGCACTCAGAAACAAAGTTCAAGAATCCCAAAAATGTTTAACCAAAAAAATGAAAATGCAATCTTCTTGATTTTGAGTATATGTTTCCTGTGTTTGCTTGGTGTTCTTTTTTTTTTTTTTTTTTTTGGTATGTTCTCTAAATATATACATGATTTTTAGTATACTATTTTATGTTTGCTTGGTGTTTGGGTGTTGAGAAAATATGGGAAAGCAAAAGGAAATAGGGTTTTTTTTTTCTTTGATCTGTTTGTTTTCTAAGACAACACGGCATGATGTTTGCTTAATCTTAGTTTGTGTTTTATGTTTTTTTCCTGTGTTGCTTTGTATTTTGTGTTGAAAACAGAGTCTGTGTTGGTCTTGCTTTTCTTGTTAGTTGTTGTACTAATTTTTTCTTCCAATAATGTCTCTGTTTGATGAAAAAATATATATATATATATATATTTTTTTTTTCTTGCTTTTGTTTCTCACATACCAAACACCGGAACTCAACCGAACAAAATCGAAACTGAATGCAATTGGTCGGTTTGGCGTTCCTTCCTTACAAGTTGGTTTCAGTGTTCAATATGTTAAAATCAAAATTCTATGTTCGGTACAAAAATTGCGTTCAACACTAACCAACCTAAACTGATTACACCCCTACTTATATCGGTGCATGAAGAAAGATAGAGAGGACCGTGGCTATGCGATGGCTTATGTAGTGGCCTTTGGTTGTCAGATTTCTAGGTTTGGTAAATCGGAGACTGGAGAAGACTCTAGTGTGACTCGTGTGGTGAGATAATCAACGGAGTGTGAGAACCAATAGCGATGTGTGATGAGTATTGTTGGAGCCTTAGGCCTTGCGTGGTGGCGTGTACAATAGTTTCTGGTGACCAGATTTTTGGGTTTTGCTTGTGTGATGTTGGTGAAGAGGTTGGTTTGGTCGGTTTCTTCAAAAGAAGGTTAGAAAGGCACAAATCTAAAGGGAGTGGCACGATTCATGTGGATTTTGACATTAGAGCAGGTGAGGCCAAGAATCATTGTTTGGCTTTATAACAGTGACTTGTAGAAGGCAATGGTCTTATAGTGTTATGTGACTTACTATATCGAAGAGTTCTGATGGCAATAGTAGGAAGCTAAAGAAGATGAACACAACAAAAAAACATCAAGGAAGACAAAGACTGCACTTAAATACATCATAAGTACAGAAAACCATGGCCATTAGAAGGTGGCTCAAATACTATGTTCAATATTAGCTATGTTATACCATGTTGAATGTGTTAAAATAGATGTGGAAGTGGAAGCATAAAATATAGAACACAAGAACATGAGAGTTACGTGGTTCAACCTTATTGCCTACGTCCATGAAAGAAACCCTAGAAAGCTACATCTTTATTATATAAGATTGTAGTACAATTACTGTGTTACAATAAACTATAACGTGGGTATATATGATAGGCTAAATCTTAGACTAACTATACATTAATTGTGGTTAATAAATTTGTAGTACAAGTAGGAGACTTAGCTTGCACACAACGTAGGATTGGGCTTAGACCTATTACATTGGACTAATATACCTCTATATGTCTCTAACAAATATTAATGGAAATGCTAGATGTGTAGCACACCAAGAAATGATTCAGTAATATATACTGTTCTTGTTGCAAACACAAATGTGAAATGACATACACTATTAGATTTATTGTGGAGAAGATTGGTAGCTTTTCTTCCAAAGTTGCATACTTTCAAAGATTCTGACCACAAAAAAGAGATACATGTTGTAGGTCCAAGAGTTGTAGTTGGTGCCATATAGACAGTGTAAAGGGGTTGTGTGACTATCATTCCATGCAGCTTTCAAAAGAGAATTTTCCATTTTCAATGTTATAGAAGCATCAAATTAAGAAACGAACCTAAAAAATGGAATCTAAGTGAAAAACAAAATGGAAAGTGTCCTACTCAGAGAAAAACAATGACCAAAATTGGCTAGTCAACGGAGGCTGGTGGTGATCAACAGTCAGCTGATGTGGTGCTAGGTTTGATGTGGCTCACTATTGCGTTGACACACATGGGAGCTTCTAGCATTAACATGACAACTCTTTTGGGCAACATGTGGCCTTGTTTCATGGTGGTTCTTCCTAGTTCTAATAGATCTTTGAGTATCAATTGGTGTGCTCATAGGCAAAATCGATACTTGTTAGGTAGAATTTGAGGGAAATAGCTGCAAGAAAGTTCAAAATGGTTGCTGGCAGGGACCACTCCAATGATGGTTAGCAGTATTGAATAGAATAGTGGTTGGTGATGATTGATGGAGGGTTGTTTGAATCCTATTTGTTAGGTTCTAAGACTTTAGGAACTAATGTATTAGAACTTCATTTTGTAATATATTGGCAAACCATAATCAAAACATAGAGTCTAGGTTTAGACTGCTCAAAGTGCGTTTATTTGTAAAATTGGAATCAAGTGATTGCAGAATTTATTAGACTAAATCTGCAAGGCTTAATCGATAAAAAATTAGACTTGATCGAGTGAACCACATGTAGATTTATTTTTTTCGCAAAATTTTCAATTTAGCCCAAGCCTAGTTTGACATGTAGGGTTTTATGTTTTACTCCAAGTATAAAAGGAAAAACCCTAGCTACGTTTTAGAAGTCGTTAATGTGTGCTGTGTGTTGAATCTTTTGTGAGATCTAGAGGTGTTTACCTTCATACATACTTAGGGTTATCAAGATCAAGATTCATGTCAAGAGCTTAGTGATCTTTTCAGTTGCTGCATAAAGAACTTAAAGAAGATCTGAAATCTTTGAGTGGAGTCTCAAAGTCACAAGTACGAGAACTTGTGGTTGTAATGGATCAAAGAAAGAAGTAGTCTGTGAACTCGGAGCTGTAACGTGGTCGTAGTAGTAAGTTTTCTACTCGAGGTAGCAATAGGATGTTAGTAGTCTAAGTTCTATTGTATAAACTTCAATTCTTTCATAGTGGATCTATTTTACCTTGAGGATAGCTAGGTTAAATCCTCCGCAGGTTTTTTACTGGTTTGGTTTTCTTGGGTTATTATATCGTATGTTCTTTATATTTCTGCATTATTTACATGATATGATTTGAATGTGTTAATCTAGAACTGAATAATTTATCTAAGTAATCACTTGGCTAAATAACTACGTTAAACAACTTGTGTTTTAAGGGGTCTAAAAACGTATACTATTAAATGCCAAAAAAGGGTGGTTCTTGCAACCCTTTGTATTCACATTTTATATGATCTTTAGTTTCTAATCCGCAGATAATACCATGTTAAGAAAGAGAGAGATAGAGAGCGAAAATAAATTGTTAATATATATGTATACAGAGGTGGAGCCAAGGGGTGAGAGGGAAATTGCCCCTCTTATCTGACTCCTCCTAAAAAGCTTTATACTTACTAGTATATACTATTTAGGAACCAACTCTTACATCTTTTGTCCCTTCTAACATAGGAAGAAAAACAAAAAAACAAAGATAGTCTCTAATTAGAAGAAAACTTCCATGACAACCGAGGAAAAAAAGCTTCTCCGATTGACGTTATTCATAAAAGAAAAAAACTGCCATGAACCAAAACTTGTGTTTAATTTATTTTGTCCAAGTTTTTAGCTTTACACTATTCACATAATCACAACAGATATTTAGCAAAAAAAAGGAAACATGGTGTTGGAATTCACACGCACACTAAGCTTCATCAATGGTGTAAACCAACTCAGAGATGAGGGAAAGAGAGATATTTATGAGGGAAAGAGAGAAAATATCTAAATGTGCATCAAATTCTTATTCACAAATAGTCAAGCTCTATTCCTTATATCCAAAACAAATACGTGGGAAAAACCAACCAAAATAACTAACAAACTGACCAATTAATGAATGTCATTTGTCATCTACACCTAACTAACTCTACTATACAGTAAACTACATGTAACTTAACACCTAATACATAAACGACTTGCAGTTTAGCCTTATGTACAAGACTATCAACTAAATTACAACCCATCATCTAACACATAGCACTTATAGTGTTTATACTCCCCCCTTTTTGCACCACATTTCAATATGGCCCTATATTTTAAACAAAATAATAATTATTTTAAAAAAAGGGGAACTACCTAATGTTATGGTACTAAGCATCCCTTATCTTTTTTCCTCCATTTTTTGATTTTTCAGTTTCAAATGCTGGGTTTTTGCTATAAATCTAGAATTTATAAACTTCAAATTATAAATAGAAAAAGAAATATTTAATACTACATATTTTTAAAATCAATTAAGGTAGTGAGATGTATGTGGGAGCAAGTGATCCGAGGACAATCTAAGGCCCATGGGCCTTTCTCGAGGATGATCAAAAGCCCATTCATGTGTCAACCTAAGTCTGACACGTGGGCTAAGACCGAGGAGGGAGGACGTCAAGACCTCTTAGATACAGACTAAACTTAGGAGAAGAGGTTCGAGGAAAGGAGGTTAGTAGGCCTGTCATCTGAGGAGCAAATGCTCCTCGGGAGTACTTTATTTAGCTCTCTGCACCAGAAAGTAAAGCACTATGGAAGACACTAGAGTTGTGCAAGTAAGGGAAAAGGGAAATATTTGGAAAGGTGGCCATCACCTTTGTATTCAATTCTCTACATCAACTGAGTTGGCCGCATTTTTGAGGAAAAGACATTTGAACAGTGACTCCACAGCTCACAACTCTCTCTACCACCTCCAGAAGAGTTCTGATGGGACAAGTATCCAAGTTATTCCCCTAAGACGTATAGTTGGAGGGCTGAGATGTAATAGAAAAGACTATATAAGGAAAGGAACCCCTCTAGAAAAGGGGATGGGCATTTTATGAACTTAGGGGGAGAGCACTAAAGATCCTACTGTAAAGAAATTTGCTTTGACTGTTAATGAACAATCCATCCTCGATCCATCCTCGGACCTGCTCGAGGAGGAATTTACACTGAATTTATGCTTCATTCATTCATATTAACAGCTTTTATCCTTTTAGCCTCAAGCTTGTAATTTTCTTAGTATTGCAATTGACTCGAAAAGCCCACTCTCTTACAAAGTTATTGAATTGGGCTTGAAGTACTGGGAGCCACTATTCTAAGTGAACTTGGGCTGTTCTGTCCTTACAATTGGCGCTCTTTGTGGGAATAGTCACCTGCAATCTTTGTTGTTCAAGCTTTCCTTGTGATATTAAGAAGTAAAGATGGCAAACTCCAGGCAGAATAGAGATGAGTCCGTGGGTTTGCAGCGTGTTAATCATTTTGTTAGTCTGGAGAGAAAGAGAGATCGAGAGGCTAATCGAACTCCTAGTGTATGGGTTGAAACAGACTACATGGACCGCACCAGTAGAAGTCAATCTAGGCCTGGAAGTCATATTTCTCATGACTAGGAGACACGAAATCTCAGGTTGGAGATTAACCATTTGCGTAAGAAGCTACGCCGTAGGGTGCATGTTAAAGGGGACAAAACACCCCCATCAAGCTCAGAATTTGATTTAGAGGAAGATCGCAGCTATAGGTAGAGGTTGAGGACCCTTTCTAATGAGTTCTTCACCGTGTCCTCACACCTAGATAGGGAGGAAAGACATCATAGGAGAAGAAATAAGAGCTCACCCCCTAGGAATACGGGGAACGACGCAATGAGTAAAGCTCTGAACCAAATTTCCCGGTCACCTTTTACATGCAAAATTGATAGGGCCAAACTCCTACACTACTTTGCCTAACCAACCTTCACCATTTATAATGGAAGGAGCAATCCCGTAGAGCACGTGAGTCACTTTAACTAGAGAATGGCCATTCACTCTAGAAAACAAAGCCTTCATGTGCAAAGTATTTCCCTTCAGCCTCGGACCTGTTATGGACACAACGAATGGAGTCGCCACCTAGTTTTTGCAATGCTCTAGGAACCATATATATATCGTCCTCTCGAGGAAGGACCATTAATCTTACTACTAAAGATATGAGTTTGGAGTTTAGGTACGTTCTTGGGAAGGTGTTAGGCACCCAAGACCGCCCAGCCTTAAGGTTTTCCTCCCATCATTGTGTCTTGTCTTAACCTCGATAAAATCGTGTTCAATACTTATATCCTAAACTCACACACACACACACATTAGCATACATCTAAGCATACAACATGGCATCATTCATCCTAAAACACATACATATCTTTCCATAAAGCATAAGGAACCCAACCACACACATATACAAACCCTGGCATTCATCTAGCATGTGAAAACCCTATCATATCATACATTTAAATCAAAGCAGTAACTCAATCATGGCAGCAAGGTATCATAGCAATCACAAAATTATATAAAGCATGTAATTGGAATTAAAAGAAATAAAACAAATATTCAAACAATATACATCATCAAATGCATGTTCATACTAATGCATGACTTACCTTTATTTACCTTTCAGCAACACAGCACCTATGACATCATGTATGAGCATGTGAATGCATGTACATAGCATCTTAAACAAGAAAACCCTAATCTAACAAGTTAAAAGCAAACAAGAAAATAAAACATGTGAAATAGGAACTCAGATACAGATATGTATGTAAAAAGGACTTAAACAAGGGCAAAATATGTGAAACAAGCAAACCAAACAAAGCAGAAATTCGAATTAGGGTTTTTGGGCAAATGCCTGCATAAGCAGACAGAGGCCTGCATACGCAGGCCAAATCCCACGTACGCAAGATTTGACTTGCGTATGCATGCTCATGACATGCGTCCGTAGGGTTGTTCAAAAACCCTAACCTAGAAATATGAAATAGAAAAACAAAGCATAAAAGAAGAACATAAATCTAACAACTAAGCATGTTTATTAAAAAAAAAAAAAAAAACATAAAGCTAAGCTAAACAAGCATATATAAACATAAACTAAACAAGAAAAATAGATTAAGATGACAAAAGAAAGACAAAAAAAAGAAAGCTAGAATGAATACCTTAAAGTAAAAAGCTCCTAGGCTTGATTTTTGACATTTCTCCTCGGTCAAATCTATTTACAAACCAATAAGAAAGTGATTAGCAATGTTAAACTAAAAAGATTGGGGCCAGAAAAGGTCCTAATCAAACAAAATTGACTTGAGGGTGTTTTGTGAAAAACTCCATTTTGATTCACTATTTTCTAGTGAATCTTGTATTTTTTCCATGAGATTTTTGTGTGTTTTGAAAATGTATCATGTAAGGCTTTATATAGTGGAAAAAATGGGGTTTGGAATGGCTCCCAAATGATGTGGGATTCATTCCAAACTTCAGCCATTATTGCAAAAAATTTGCATTTTTTATGTCTCTGAAACCCTAGTTGCGTATGCAGGAGTGTGCTTGCGTACGCATGCTTTGGCCCACGTACACAGGCTATTGCAGACGTACGTGGGCCGGTGGCCACTTTGATCATTTTATTTTCAAAAATAGACTTTTGCTCATTTAAAAGTTTATACTTTCTATTTTAACACTCCTCAAGTCAATTTAATATCTGATTGGACTCTAAACTGGCCTTAGGCCTTAGAGTTTAGGCATCATTGGGGAATGGGGGCCGGAGTAGTAAGGGGTACAAAATGTGGTGTTTACACCTGTTGCTATGAGATGGTTCGACGGGCTGGAAGAAAGTTCAATAAGCTCTTATGAAGAACATGTAGTGGAGTTCCTAGGCCTCTGGATTCCCTGCTGTCCATGGCAATGAGAGAAGGTGAGACCTTGAAAACCTACTCTGACATATATTGGGAAACTTTTAATGAGATAGATGGAGATTTTAAGGATGTGGCCATTAGAACCTTCAAGGTGGGGCTTCCCACAAATCATGACCTAAGAAAGTCATTAACTATGAAGCCCGCTCGGAGTATGTGCTAGCTCATGGATCGTATTGATGAGCATAAGTGGGTCAAAGAGGATTAGGTGTAAGGAAAGGGTAAGGCCAAGATCTTCCCACCTGAAAGGAGAGTTCCTTAGCTTGATGGGTACGACCATAATCGACCTAGGAGAGACTTCATCAACCAGCCCTTGCAAGCTAATGCCCAAGTAGTTAGCTTGGTATTTAAGGAGCCTGTATATCGGATCCTTGTAAAGATAAAGAATGAGCCTTATTTCAAATGGCCCAACAAAATGGGAGGAGACCCATCCAAAGGCAATCAAAGTCTCTATTGCCAATACCACTAAGACCGGGGACATACCACCGAGGATAGCAGAACCTTGCATGACCATTTAGAGTAATTGGTCAAGGCTGGGAAATTGAAGTAGTTCATGCACCAGCCTTCTGGGCAAGAAAGTCAGGCCGAGCAGTGGTACCAATAAGAAGCTGCTTCACGCCCATCGTTAGGGACCATCAATGTCATCTTTGTAACCCTAAGCAGGGAAGTAGGTCCCTCCTCTAGAATCATGTCCATAGCATCAAGGCCGAAGCTTGAAAAGCAAGTCTGAGAATCCAAGAGGGCCAAAACAAAAATACGACCAACCTTGGGCTTTTTGGATGAAAATAAAGTTGGGACTTTCCAACCCTATGATGATGCCCTAGTAGTAGCCTGCCGTATTGGAGGGTATGACATGAGAGGGTATTGGTGGATCAAGGAAGTGGGGCTGAAATCATGTACCCTAATTTGTATAAGGGGTTGAACTTGAAGCCGGAGGACCTAAGCAAGTACGATTCACCTCTGTTGGGATTTGACAGAAGAATGATGACTTCCAAGGGAATGATTAAGTTGCCCGTGCAAATGGGGGACGAAGTGGTCAAGGTGGAATTCATCGTGGTTGATGCTTACTCTTCCTACACGGTCATTTTAGCAAGGTTTTGGCTCCACGTTATAGGGTGGTGTCCTTAACTCTGCACATGAAGGTTAAGTATCCCATCGAAGGACGAGTCGGGGAACTTGTGTGAAGCCAGACAATGGCTAGGTAGTGCCTAGTGGCTGCTATTAGCCACCAGTCAGATTATAGGGATTCTCTCAGCCTAGAAGAGGTCCCATATCAATTAACAACCATGGAGTCTGAAGATCCGTAGGGTTGAAGAAAGGGGTTTGCAGTGTGAAGAGGTGGAGAAAGTGATCATTGGGTCAGACGAGGATAGATTTTTTAAGTTGAGACCCAATTACCCCTTGCTGAAAAAGAAGAGCTATTAAGGTTCTTAAGGGAGAATATAGATGTCTTCGCGTGGAGTGCGTATGGGGCGCTCGGAGTAGATCTAAATTTCAAATGCCATCACCTGAATGTGAATCTGGCGATCATGCCCAAAAGGCAACCACCTCGGCGTTCTTCTAAGAAGCATGCCAAGGTAGTGAAAGAAGAGGTGAATAAGCTCAAGTAAGCTAGAACAATCAAAGAAGCATTTTATCCCGAATGGATGGCCAACATAGTAGTGGTGAAGAAGAAGTCAGGAAAATGGAGGGTTTGTGTGGATTTCACTAATTTGAACAAAGCTTGCCTAAAAGACATTTTCCCAGTTCCTCGAATCGACTAGTTGGTAGATGTGACGGTTGGTTATCCTTAAATGAGCTTTTTAGATGCCTTTCAAGGCTATCATCAAATACCATTAGCCCTATCCAACCAAGAAAAAACAGCTTTCCTGACCCTTACTGGGAACTACAATTACTAAGTAATGCCCTTTGGCTTAAAAAATGTTGGATTAACCTACCAAAAAATGATGAAGAGGATGTTTGAGTCTTAACTAGGGCAGAATGGCAGAATGTCAAGGCATATATTGATGACATGGTTGTAAAGAGTAAGCAGGTTACCGAGCAATTAAATGACTTGGGGAGAGTATTCTCAGTGCTTAGAAAACACAAGCTGCACCTTAACGCTTCCAAGTGACCCTTCGGTACCAGTTCTGGCAAGTTCTTAGGATATATGATTACCCATCAGGGAATAGAAGTTAATCCCGATCAAATCAAAGCCATAAATGAGCTGCATCCACCTCGGAATCCCAAAGAAGTGTAGAAACTGACAGGAATGACCGCCGCTTTGAATAGATTTATTTCTCGATCGACCGATCGATGCAGGCCCTTCTTCCAGCTCCTCTATAAATGGAGAGACTTTGAATGGACCGAGGAGTGTAGTGTTGCTTTTGAAGAATTGAAGCAATGTTTATCACAACCTCCTATCTTGTCCATGCCTGAGAAGGAACATGTTCTGTACGCTTATATAGCGGTTACTAACCATGCAGTGAGTCTAGTCCTTGTTAGAATGGATTTTGGGGTGCAAAAGTCTGTCTATTACATTAGTAAATCTCTCCAAGAGGCAGAAACTTGGTATTTTCCCCTCAAGAAGGCAATTTTGGCTGTCATACATGCCACGAGGAAGCTTCCCCATTACTAGCCCACACCGTTGTGGTCCTCACCCAGCTTCCTCTATAAGCACTGCTATGGAGATCAAACTATATAGGGAGAATAGGCAAATGAGGAATAATAATGGGAGCATTTGACATTAAATACTTGCCTCGTACAGCTGTAAAAAGGGCAGGTACTGGTAGATCTGGTTGCTGAGTTCACCAAGAGTGCTGAGGAGACTAGGGCTAAGGAGAGCAAGATATCGGGTGATAATTTTTGTTTCTTTATTTTAATGCAATGAAAAATATATACTTAAAGTATGAAACTATGGAGTGTGATAAGGATATGAAATATATATTTGTAGTTTACATTTACATTTACATTAAATTTTGTATGACAATTATAGTTTCTTACAAATAGTTCTTTATATATATATATATATATTTGAAGAGAGTTTCAAACTATGGCGTCTGCTCTTGATGATAGACCAAGACACCAATTAGTTTTTGGTATAAGTGGAAATTGAATCATAGATCTCTTATACAATCATTAAAGATTTTACCAGTAGAACTATCTAAAATCTACAAATATTTCTTTATATTGTTATTAATAACGATTAATAGTTTTTTTAATATTGTCTTTTAATCTTGCATCTTTGAACTGAAATCTAGGTTATGTCACTATACGTATATACTATATACTAGATAGGAAGAAGCATACATTTATAGGCACACACGATGAGAGATGTACAAAAGACAGAAGTGCTGCACAAATAATATGAACGGCCTAGACCCTTGGGCGTTTCAATTAATAATTAAACTAATTAATATTCTAACAATTAAAATTTTATTAATTATTTGGAGGACAAAATTAAGCGCCAAGTGGAGATGGACAAAAGCTTGGCAGGTAAGCTGCGAATGTCATCATTTATTGGAATAGTATTGAGTTCAGCTGTACTAGGCTACTAGCTAATAATTTATCTTTTTGTTTTTTGTTTTTGGTTTTTGTTCTTTACTTCTTTTTAACAAGGTACATTTTTCTTTTAACAGGAAAATTTTCATTTAATTATAAAAGAAAATGCATGCTATTTTCTATTGGGCTCATGGATCACTAACATACTTGCATTAAGAAAATGTAGCATTCTTTTGAACATCATATTTACTTTCCAAAAAATTAGAATCATGTCCCAGATACATCAATGCTTCTTCTACAATTTTATACAAGAGAAGAAGGTTTTGAATCAATGGCATATGACTGTTTGCTATAAAAACCAAAAGGGAAATGAAAAATAAATAAGGGAATAACAAAAGGTAGGTAGGAAGGCTTGGCCTCCTATATATATATACCTACCGATGCAAAAGCTCAAGGGCTTTTACCAAAGTGGTCCTAAACCTATTCACATCAAGCTTTACATTTTGTTTGTCCAAGTACACTGACTTAAATGCTATCCATCCTTGTTTCTGGATTGAATAAGGGTCCTTAAAAACCACATGGTCAGGAGGGTATTGTTGTACCAGAGTGCTCTCTTTTGTGCTTATCTTGTATTCCAAGTACTTTACATTCATATCCTTTGTGGGCTCTCCATAGTAAGTTCTTGCCAGCCATTCAAAGCCCCCAAAGGGCACAACTTGGATTAATATTGCATTCTTGGGAAGGAAAACAACGTTGGCCAAACCAGCTCCATGAACCCCCATTAACACATCACAAGAATTCACAAGTTCTGCAAATTTTGCAACGTTCATAGTAGGCTCTGCAGCAGTTACCTTGTAGCCCAACCTACTTGCCATTTTAGTTATTTCCCCTATGTTTGTAAAAGACCGTGTTCTCTTTCTTGAAATGATCAGAAGCTGTGGCTTTTTACGTTGACCATCTCTGAGTTTGATTGCATTGGCATTCTTTAGAGAATAGCAACTTCTTAAGAACTCTTTGAAGTCACTCATAGAGTATGAGTTTTTTGAAGGATCAATACTCAGCTCTTTGACATCTCGCTTTAGACCAACAACCACACTTGGGAAGCAATGGACCTCTTCTTCTTTGTCAATGTCTATCAACTCATATCTGGACAAGTTCTTTAGGATTGCTTCGAACTTTGCAATCCACCATGGTCGTTTGTCTGTAATGAGAAATTGTACTTCTCCATTATATTGTCGAGAAGTTAAATATAATGGAATAACCACGTCCGTAAAATCGTGGAAATGATTTCCTGTATATCCCCCTTGAGAAAAAAGGATGGCTGGAACACTGTGATTTTTGTTGCATGTTGGGATTTCATTGCGACCAGATAATTTTACCGACCATTCCTTAGTTAGACTCATTGCTGCTCGGTCACCTTTTCTAGCATAAGGTCTTATACTCCATGAGTTATTGTTCCCTGCCAAGATGCTCATTTCCGATGAAACAAGGAAAACTGATGAGGAATTCCCTTGAATCCTAACATCCCCGTTGATATTGCAAATATCACCTCTTCGTTCGGTAACATTGCACAAAGGCTCCATTTTCTTTATAACAGGCTCCGTTTTGTTTGTCACAGGCTCCATCTTGTCTGTCACGATTTTGGCAGCTGAAAAATTGACATGTCAGAATAACGAGTAAATGATTAAATTCATTATTTCTACCCATTTAAGCTATCGAGAAAATTGAGCTAGAATATTGCCATTAAATGATTAAATTTACTAATTTTTTGATAACTCAAGCTTTTGCTTATCAAGATTGATCAAAGCTAACCTTTAACTGTTTCCTGAGAGCTGCTTGTATTTGTTTCTGATAAGTGAGTCAGTGGCGCCAACGGTTTCGAGTAGCTGCCGCTTGTATCTCTGACCATCAGCATTTTGAAACCAGCAGCCATAGACTGCTTCAAGTTCACTGTAAAGCAATACCAGATAAGAGAGACAAAATATATAAAATATTGACTCCTCAAAACACAGCACTAATATAGCATGAAAGCTACAGTTTAATACGTAACTTAACATAGATTTAAAATCTTCAAAATAATTTTATGTTGTGAAAATTAGATTGGTTAACGTAAGAATAAAGGACATACAAGCTGGTAGAGGACCCAAATAAGGCTTAAACACAGTGCAAAAGCTCAATGCAATAAGCAAGCA
The DNA here is from genome assembly GCF_001633185.2 of Quercus lobata. Lineage (NCBI taxonomy): Eukaryota > Viridiplantae > Streptophyta > Magnoliopsida > Fagales > Fagaceae > Quercus > Quercus lobata. The sequence goes on from NC_044913.1 coordinate 27,230,788, forward strand.
ACCAAAAAATGCTCCATATCCCAATTTTTTCTTCTCATGCTTACTAAAGCTTCTAGCAAGTAGATCATTGTACATCATTTTGGTCTAAGCACAACACACGCTTGGTCTGAATTTAAAAGCCCATTCTACAAGTGAAGGCTTTATCTTTGAAGTAAATGAGCATCTAAAGAATCAGGCTGTATCCTTTTGAAAACTCTAAGTGAACCAACAAAGAAAGTTCAAGTGGACGGCAGAGAAAGATTTGAATTCCATTTTGGTTGACAATTGGAGTGGAGGTTGAGAAGCGTTAATATTTTCTATGAATTGTTGCCCCCCCACGAAGTTGTTAGCTCTTGTCTCGGCAAATTTTAAAAAACACCAAATAAAATCGGACGAAAGCGACTGCGGTTGACTGTTGAAACAAACACATCTAAATTTCATGATTGATTTGGTGATATTTCGTGCATGATGAGAGTGAACAGCAGCTTTGGATTCCTGCTCGAAAGGTATGCACCAACCAAACTTGGAAGAATATGGATATCATAGTAACTAATTGTAATAAAAATACAATGTTCTAATTAGTTCAATTGGTAAAATTTTTTATTATTGAATAAGAGAGGAGGGAATGCTATAGGTTAAAACTTTATCATATTTATTAAAAAAGAATTGTAACAATGATGCATATAATTATATTATCATATTTATTAAAAAAGAATTGTAACAATGATGCATATAATTATAATAATGATGCATATAATTATAATGTCTCAAACTACAAAAAGGAACAATGCCATTAGCACCTTATCAATCAACCATTATTTACCCTGTATAGTTGCCAACTATTAGTTACTAGTAATTAGCATGTAATAGTCGGTAACTTCAATAAATGTTTGACATAAATGGATATTGTTAGGGGAAATGATATCCTTTCATTTAACCCTTTAATTTCGTTATATTTTTGGTTGAATGTGCGACATATGACATTTATTTGATTTTTAATTATGATGTGTCTTACATCTAAATAAAAATTAGAGGAAAATGGAGGATTTAATGAGAGATGATCTTATCCTGATTAATAAAATAAAATTCAGCTAAAAAATTTGAACATTGTTCACGTAAAATTACAAGTCAAGTAATTACATTTAACAAGGTCATCTTAGCTTCCCTTAAGAGTGTTCGAAGGAACTAAACTAAGGATCAAAATTAGAGCAAGCACACAACATGTTTTGCAATGTGCCAATATTTTACTGGTTGAAGAGTTTAGCGACGTTTGGAGGCACTTCAAATATTGCTGCATATATTGTGTCGGTTGGAAACTGGGTCTAAATATGCCGAAGTTGTAATTGTGAAGAAAGTTGAGGCATCCAAACAAGTTGTATGGTAGAGTAGAGAAGGACATTCTAACAATCTTTTGTCTCTGTGTTGGTGGGATGCATGATAATGCAGGATTTTTTTATATATGTTCTCTTCTCCGGAAGACGTGTGCGCCATTAAATAATAAATAATACCTTATTTAAAATGTTGAAAGGTGAGAGTTGTTAACGGATAATTGTCACGCCAATTATATATAAATAAACTACACCATCTCCCTAATTCCCCATACGAAACATCAAACATATAGCTTATAATTCTTTCATATATATATTGGATTCTAGAACAAATATTCTTTTACACTCACCGAAGTCCATTATTTCATACAAATATACAATTGATGCATGAATATTCATATTTTAACACATTAATGTAGATATTAATAAAGAAATGTGAAAAAATGAAAAATTTTAATCTAGCTATGATGTCCACGTCTAATGATTGTACTCATTATTATCAAATCAAGACACCAATTAACAGACTCGAGATGATTTTATAATTTATGGAAAAGTTCATTTAAAACTCTCTAGTATGCATATTTTTACAATTTATGGAAAAGTTCAATCACCTCACCAAAAATTTATTGACTTTATTATGTGAAGATCATAGACACTGAAGGGATGTATCTCTATAACAGGCAAAGCTTGGGTCCAGTTTTGCCCCAGTAACACGCTAAGTCAATGTTAGGTAGCAAATGCAGAAACAAAGGACAATTAGGGTGATCATTAACCCATTTCCTTCAAGCTTACCTAAACCCCCCCGTAGCACATGCACTGCCGTGATGATTTATTTCTCTTGGAGCTCCTGTTCCACCGAAAGGGGGAAAATATCATTTTAAATTGATTTTCTTTTATATATATATATTTATTTTATATTGTTAATCTCATATTAAGATTCTCAAGAGTCAGAGTTTTTAGGTAACTCCATGATAGAGTTATTAAAATTATATCCATTCATTTGAAATGATTGGATTAAATATAAACACATCATCAATATTTTTTTAAAAAATGTTTGACTATTATATATACATGAAAAAGATTATCATAGTTTTGGTCTCTGTACAGATTATTAAAATCCCAAATCTTGATACCTAATCCAATTTTTTAGAAGGATCTTGAAACGAAATTGGTCTAGAAAAATCATTCAAATTTGTCGGTAGATTTCTTTATTAAATTTTATGAGGTGTTATATCTATAATATTTTTATAACAAATTATATATGGCAAGTTGTTTTTAGTTTTAATTTAAATCCACAATTTAAATTATTTTCTTTGCTCACTCATAATAGCCAATAGCAACGTACCACTTAAAATTTATTGTGAAAGCGTTGTGCAAATATTGTGAGCATAATATTTCTCTTGAATTTTAGTTATTTAAAATTGTAAAAATAAAAGTACAATAAGATTTTTATCTAACAAAATTTTGATAAGTAAATAAGATCATACAGTAATATAGAAAAAGGTGTTTGATTAATAGAATGATATGTAACATTATGTACTCTACTTAATCAAGATTAATTTAAAACCAAATGGATTGAAATATAGAACCACTCAATTTTGCATGTGGCCTTCTATTTCCTAAAATTTTCTTTTTCTTTTTATCTATTTCAAAACATAAATACCAATTAACAATTATAATTCTATTATCATTTGAGTGATTTTTCAAATCTCAATTAAGTGATATCTCATATTGAGACTTGAAAAATCACTCAAATGAGACTCAAGTTCTATTGACATGTGAAATCATATGAGAGATCACTGATTTCATGTGGTGGCGCAATAGCGTCAATGTGGTAGCACAATAGCGTCCTCTCTCCCCTTATCCCATCACTGATTTTTCTAGAACTTGAATTTTAGGAATCCTAGGGACTGTTTTTTTAGTAATGAGTGAAGTTATGAACTCCCATGTTGTCAAAAAGATGATATACTTCAGATTTTGTTTTTGCTTAGGTAAAAAAAGAGGTTGTTTTAGTCATGACGAAGGAAAAACATTGACTAAATCTGATTGGCCGCACATTCCCAATTAATTATGTCCCTAGGGAAGCTTTTTATTGTGGCAGAATTCATCATCATATATCAACCAATAAATCATAATGCTTTTTTGGGTTTAAATTAAGGGGTTTAATTGTTACTTCAACAACATAGAGCAGGAGCTAAAAACCTTTGTTTGGGTGAAAGTGGCTCGCATGTGGTCATGGATCTTTAAATTTTGCAAATGGCTCTAGCACATTTAGCAAGATCCACGTCTAGGTTCATGAAAAATCCTAAAGAAGTCCAATCATACCCTCCAAATCACACTCCCTTAAATCTTCAATAAGGTTGTATGAGCTTGGGTGATGTATAAAGGATATAATTTTTTTTACAAAATATGTATAATGGGCCCAAAAAATAATCAGGTTTTACTTTGCATTGGTTTTGTAGGATTTTTAAAAAAATGGACATCGACACTATTTAAGTTGGTAATTTGGTATATTGATGACATCTAACAAAGATGTTAAGAGTTGAAATTCCTTCTTCCATTGTAACTTTATAATTATAAAAAAATAATGAAAAAATTTGATGACATCTTGATCCGGTGGATATCAATGCAACAAAGAAATCATGACACATATATAGTTGCGCTAACTAACCTGTTGACATTAGACTGCCAGATAAACTCCCAAGGACTCTGGAGCAATAGATTGGGCTGGTTTCTGGTTTTTTGGTGAAATAGATTGGGCTAGTTTCAAAGTCCAGAAAATCCACTTAAAAATGGAGCAGCAGGTGCTGAATGTTAACGACCAAACCCAATATTAAAGAAGCCCAACAAATGAGCCATAATGGAGCGACTAAGACCATTCTGGTCAAACAAACCCCAAGCAAGCAAGCACACCATACATGTTAAAAGAGCATCATGAATGAGTACCCTTATAATATCACAGAATTAAGAGTGTCCTCTCTTATTGAAGTGAAGCCATTTGGCTAAATTTCTTTCCCTTTGACCCCTATATGAAAGGAGAAGGAAATTCATGAAAAAAGGAGAGTGTGATATCTCATATTGTGCAGATTTGTTGTACAAATGTGAGTTGTATAGACATATACTAAGTCCCATATTAAGTGTTTTAAATTTTTAAATTTTTATGTATATCTTGATTATGTAGATAGAAGGAGTTCTAATAGTAACTTGACTAGTATTTTTGAAATATAATGCAAGTGTGGTTAACGCTTTACTCAGGTTATGACAGATGGTATCAAAGCCAAACTTAATATTTTGTAAGCTTATAAGTTCAATCTTATGAACTCTTGGAATAAGAGTGTACATTTTTTGTGAAAAAAATTTGGTGTTAATATTATTTTAATTTTAGGTTGTTGCTTGTTATAACATATAGAATGTTAGTTGTATTATTGTAAACACTCATTTTGTAACCGTGAAAATTTTAAATTTTTAACACAATTGGACCAATGGCAAAATAGTTGTTTCACATAAATGTGAAAGTTCCATAATTGACCTAGGGTTGAATTAATTCTAAATTTATAACAGGCCATTATAGAACTTAAAGACTTAATGGTGTGGGTTCCAGTTTTTTTTTTTTTTTTTTTTTTTTTTTGAGGAAAGTGTGGGTTCCAGTTAGTTTAATTGATAAGGTCTTTGATGGTTGAATAAGAGATCTTGGATTCTATCCCCGTTTACACCAAAAACCAACTAGTATCTTGGTTTGATGATAAAAGACAATTATTAGGAGCGAATGCCATAGGTTAAAACTCTACCTCCAAAAAGGTTTAATGGTCTTTTTGTAAGTTAAAATCAAGGTTTCCGATTAAATTGTACAAGGAAACAATTTTCATTGGTTTAAGGATGATTTAAAAATCAGCATGTATGCATGGGATTAAGGACGATCATTTTTATTGGACAGTAAAAAGACGAACAAAAATCAACTAAAATCTTGATTCATATGGTCTAAACGGCAAACAATTATGAGATAAATCTTATAGGGTATTATTTTTATAAATGATATATATATATATATATATATATATAGATATAGATATGTACAGAGGTAAATCACAACTTACTCACTTGTGGTTTGAAACTTGACATTTTACCCATCTGAAATTTAATTGAAATTTAAGTTACTTATTTGTAGTTTGAAATCCCATAATGCAAGTGTTTCGCTGGATTCTTTTTGATCTTATATTTTAATGTTTTTTTTTGTGTTTTTGGAGGAGAAAAACATAGAAGTGAAGTAAAGTTATATATTTAGCCATGTTTTTAACAAAGTTGGGTTTTGAAACTCTAATTGAGCTAACCTCAAGTGGGTAAAATGTCAAATTTCAAATCACAAGTAGGTAACTTAAATTTTGTTCAAATCACAGGTGAGTAAGTTGTAATTTGCCCATATATATATTTTGGGTAACATAGAGGTTAGTTAATATTAAGAAGCAATAAGTCTATTCAAAATACTCCTCTTTATCTAGGGTGTACAGAGATGATCCACCACAAGTGGAGGATTTGAAAAACAAAAGCATCATTACTAGCATTGCCTATCCTTGATAAAGTATTTGCACAACAATTGGCTTCCAGAGATGTTGTCTCAATTTGCAAGTTAGGGAAAGTCTCTAAAAGATCACTGTAATTAGTGAGTAAAGGCTCTAATGAAAAATCGACAATGAAATTTTATGCAAAATGAATAATATCAATGTAAATTTACTCAGTTACTATAGCAATCATGTATTACATAATTTTGCATAACCTGATGTGAATGAGTTTTAAACTTAATTGACTAAAATGTGATACATTTTTTATTATATAAGCATTAATGCAAATACTTGGAAAGAAGAGGTGAAAACGCTATAAGGAGTGTGGAGTCTCTGGACTAATGGATGCTTCCTGGGGCCTGCCATTGATGGTCATGGCCGATTAATTTATTTTATTTTTTATATATAATATTTTTTTTGCTCCAGGGCAATTACTTTTTCTTTATGTTTTTTTATTCTTTGATAGTTATAATAATAGGTGAAGGAGGATTTAAATCCTGGTATAAAAGAGTTCAAATTATGCTATGCTATTGCAAATTTTTTGGCAAAAATAATTTATTTTTAATATGCTCACATGAGATATCTCTACAGAAAAAGATTACAAGTGGACTATCAGTACCGAATTATCCAAAAATTAAAATAAAAAATAAAACAAAAAAGTGGACTATCAGTAAAATTGACTGGGTAAGAAAACATTTGGGCCGAGAAACATTTGTATATCTCAAATTCAGGCCACTATGATATTGGGTTTGACTAGGGCCTCAAAGACTATTGATTTAATACTATAATTTATGTTTTATTTTTTTACAAGATAGAAATTATACTCTAGTTTAGTCTAAGTGTATTTGTATGTGAAATTTCATTCTGGAGACTTGAACCTCGGCACTAGGTGTATATAAGTTTTTTGCCACACTTGTGATGTGGTAGAGTGTGAATAGTGAAGAAAAAAATTATGGGTTCATATATAAGTGATAAATAGTCACTGACACTCAAAGTATGTCACGTCAAAGTTGTGACAAAAGTTATGAAATAGTTTGTGATCTTAGAACCACTCTAATATTTTCATAATAATTTTACAAAAAGTCCTAAGTATTAAGTTATTATTGGTTTTATGTTGGGGACTGCCATTGAAATTATTTTTTGTTCACAAGTGACAATCAATAACAACTTTTGACATAGGATTTGGGTGAAAATGTTGGAAGTAGCATTTCTTGTTTGCCATATAGCTTTGTTTGTCTATATTAGAGCATCCACATTAGTGGAGGCAAAAATTTAACTATTTAGCCCTTACAAAAGTCATTTTATCTATCTTAATTTACCATTTCACAACTCACTCCACATCAATGGTCTTATTTTCTCAACAAAGTTAAACACTATTCACTCATTTATTATTATTTTTCTCTCTTATCCTTTGTTTCTTCTCCCTCTCTTGAAGCCACCAAACCCACTACCACAAATCAATTACCACCACCATCATAGCCACCATCACAGCACTACCAAACCACAACCAACATCACGGCAGCCTCAAGCTCAATCAAAAAACCAGAAACCAACAGAGAAAAAAAAAAACCTAGCAAAAAATGAAGACCCACGAATCGGAACAATGGTCCAATCAACAACCCCCCACCACCACCAACACCCCGAAATCCACCACCACCAACACCCACAAATCCACACTCACTACCACCCACATCCACCACCATCGTGGCCACACTGGCCCACGAATCCCACCACTACTACACCACCCACACCACCACTAGCAACCCACATTAATAGAAATCATGTCAAACCCATAATCCCATATCAACAGAAATCAGATCAAACCAAACCCATAAACACAAATCAAACCATAAACCCATAAAACCAACACAAACCCACCAAACCTGAATTTGAAAATAGAGTTATCCTTGGCCACACAAGTGATTGGTTGGAAGAGAGAGCAACCGGTCTTGCCATGGTGGGTCCGTCCATGGTGGCTTTGAAGAGAAGAAAGAGAGAGAGAGAGAGAGGAGGAGGAGATCAGTGAGGTCAACGAGGTTTGAGGGAAGAGATGAAGAGTGGAGAAGTGAAGAGCGAGGAGAGAGGAGCAACGGGTAGAAATGGGAAAGGAGGAGAAAGAAAAAAGAAAAAAAGAAAAGAAAATATTAAAATATTCTGACTAGTGTGAACACTACATAAAATAATATATATATATATATATATACACACATTTACATTTGAGCTACAGTGCACAACTATCTTTGGCTATACATTGTAGTTGAGAAGCCAAAATTTATGGTTTTAGCTCCACCAATGCAGCCACAATTTTGTAGTTGGTAGTGCTAAAAATAGCAATATTGTTTTTTAACACCACCAATAATAATGCTCTAAGCATTCACATTAGTGGACCCATAAATTTAACTATTTGGCACAATAAAAAGTTACTTTATTTATTTTACCTTCTCACTTTACAAAACACCCAATATTAGCTGTTTTATTTTAGCTTTTAACACAATAAAATAATATAAACAACACAATAAAATAATATATCAACTACAATAAAATAATATATCTACTACAATAAACAACAATCACAACCACCACCACCGGCCAACCACCACTTCATAAAGCCCACCACCACCACCACCACCACCACTACCCACAGCCTACTCCTACCGCCACCACAACCACTAAAATCAGCCTATAACTACCCAAGAAAATCAACCCACAACCACAAAAATAAAACCCACGGCAACCTAAGCCAAGAAAATCAACACACAACCATAAAAGAAAAACATAGGCAAGATCCACCATGGCATGACCCATGAACCCCATGGCACAAACCGATGACCCACCACAACACAAACTGATGACCCACCACGGCATGACCCACGAACCCCACGGCATAAACCCACACCCTCAGCATGACCCACCACACCCACGACGCTGATGACCCACCACACAAACCCCATGGCATGACCCATAAAACCACGAAACCGATGATCAACCACGGCATGACCCATGAACCCCACGGCACAAACCCACACCTACGGCATGACCCAAAACCGATGACCTACCACATCCACAACATGACCACGACGTCGATGACCTACCACACCCACACCCACATGACAAAAGAAGAGACCCTTACACAACAGAGAAAATTTTAAGAAGAAAGAGAGAAAAAATTTGAGAAGAAAAAGAAAAGAATTTGAGTGAAAATTTTGAGAAGAAAGAGAGAAAATTTTGAGAAAAGAAAAGAGCAGAGAAAATGAGATAGTAGAGAGAGAGAGAGTGGCGGAGAACGAAGAGTAGAGAAAAGAAAAGAAAATATTAAGATATTCTTAAGCAACATAAAATAATATATATATTTACCTTTGAGCTACAGTGCATAGCTATTTTTGGCTGTGCACTTTAGTTGAGAAGCCATAATTTATGGTTTTGGCTCCACCAATGGAGCCTCAATTTTGTAGTTGGTGGTGCTAAAAATAGACATGACTTTTTAGCATCACCAATAATAATGCTCCTAGATATGGGGATATAGATTCTCATAGCCATTATTGTGATGACACAGTGTCTCTCATATTTTTCCAAACAGTTCTTCTTGCAATAAGTTTGAAGATTCACAATTATTTTCACATAATATTTCATATTGTCCAGGTGGCAAATTGTAAATGATAGATGCTAAAATGATGCCAGTTATGAACCCAAATGAGGATCAATAAAAATCTATCAATTCGACTGTTGCAAAAATTGTTGCAAAAATTGTTAAGAAAATTATTGTTACACTTCTTCTAGAAAATACAAATCTTACTCAAACTTTACAAAAGTGATCTACCGTAAATAATGGACAATCATTACTTTTTTTTTTTAAACAACTCACAATTGGAACCCTTCAATAAAAAAATAAAAAAAAGTGAAAAAAAAACTGTGTTGTTAGCTTTTATTTTTTCAAATGCATAGTTCCATAAATTTCACTGTCAGATTTGAACCATATGACTCAGCTAATAAAGCATAATGGTCCCAAAAAAATGATGGATATGTTGACGACAATGCAAAACACGATAATTTAATTGCAACCGAGCTCCCAACCAGTCTTGGTTCTGATAATATATTGTACATAAAAAGACAAATCCACAATTATTGACACAAAATGTAGAAAAAGTGGCACGCTTAAGGCATCTTCTCAGTTTTCACTTAAATAATCTATATGTTAAATGACCATCTAGTTGATCTAGTCAAATGAAAAGAAAAACGAAGACGCATTCTTGGTGCCCAAGTTTTTTATTTTTTAAGAAAATGGTGCCCAAGTTAATCAGAATCTTATTTAGCAGTGTTTTTTACAATCAATCCATTGACCATTTGTCCATACAGACGTACTTGACTCGTAGTCCATGAATACATTTAATCTGCCTTTGTCGTATCATATGTCCCACAAACCACGTGCTCCTGACTACTTGCCCTTCGTATACATCTACTTACAATACGTGAGATTTATAAGTGTGTGGATCTCACATGTTGTAAGAGTTTTTTTTTTTTTTAATACAAGATATAATTTTTATTCTAATCTAATCTAAGTGTATATATGTGTGAAACTCTCTCTTAGAGACTTGAATCACGGCCCTTTCTCCCTACACCCTATAAGCACTTATACTTGTGGAGTAACCACCGAACCAAAGGTACGCAATGATACATGTTATAAGAGAGTTAAATGTATAAACCTGAAGCATAATACAATTTTGCTCTTGTAAGACACAATAAAATATAGAGATAACAAAAAAAATAAAAAAATAAATAATTGACAATAAATTTGATACTTGATAATGTGGCAGATTATTGAGAGACAGGTAAAAGAGTGATGTCAATAGTGAATTCAGGTAAAAACTAGTAGAAGCTTACCAACTTAATTAGTGCGAAAATATTGTAAAATGTTTTGTGTATTACTCCATTAGACACCAAGTATGGACATGTTAAAATTTATTTGTTCTTTGAGATGAATAAGGAATTTGAGTTTCGACTTGTAATTTGTATACATTTAGTGGTGGAGCCACGTTGAAGTAGGGGCTATGGTCTCCCAAAATTTTGAAAAATTTTCAATACTATAAATATATATATATATATATATATATTAAATTATTTGAATTTTATGCAAATACATAGATATATGAATTTGATCCCTTAATTTTTTTTTGAGGAAAGATCCCTTTAAAATTTGAATATGTTTGGGTCCCCAAACATAAATTGCTAGCTTCATCACTATATAGTGTATACATAAAAAACAAATTGGTGTTTTAACTTGATGACAAAGAGCATTTATCGTGAAGCAAATATTGTATTAGTGGTGGAGTTTGATGGTTTTGAGTGGGTGAAGGTCTCCATGAGTAACTTGGGGGGCTTTGATGGGTATGAGTGGATGCACTAGCAGCTCCAAATGCAATATAGGTTGTTCATAGGAATACCTTTACTTGCAAAAAAAAATAAAAATTATACTTGCAAAAAAAATTATATACATAATTATTTTTAAACTAACTTGTTTTGTCTATCCTAAAAAAAAATAAGAAATGTTATATCCATAATATTTTCACACCAAAAAAAAAAAAAAATGAAAGTTTGTTACTGGTAGGTAAAACAGTAATTTCAGTAGTGGATTCAAATTAGAACTAGTAACAACTTACCAACTAAGATTTGTTGTGAAAGTACTGTGAAAATATTATGGACATAGAACTTCTCATAAAATATTGAACCCCCCTAATTTGAGAATCCCAAGAATTTGGGATCGATAAAAGTAGATTAATGTTATGTTTACAATATTTTAAAAACAAATTTCAAGTGACAAATTGTTATTAATGGATAAAAAAGTGATATCAGTAATTGACTGAAATTAAAACTAATAATCACTTACCATCTAATAAGATAAAAAAGTAATATCATTTAGAAAATATTATTAAAAACTTTTCTTAGAATAATTTATTAATAAATGTCCTAAAAGTACTTGTTAATTAGTCCCTCTAAAATTTACTACTTACCATACAGCTAGCATGACCTACATGTAAACATTGTTTTAAACCAAAAACATATGCGCTCATTTCCAAAAAAAAAAAAAAAAAAAAAAAAAAAAAAAAATCAAAAAAACACCATTGGTAGTTGGAACCCAGTTTGCCAATAAATGTGTGTTTCTGAAAACATCCCAAAAATAGAAAAGAAAAAGAAAAGGAGAATTTTGCTTTGCTTTGTTTTGTCAGGCTGGGATGTAAGGCTGAGACCAAATGCAGCCGCCAATCGCCATACATTTTTGTCCTCATGTTAATTAGTCTCAAATTTATTTCATTGAAAGCGACCCTTCGTATAAATTATCAAAAATAAATGTATTAAGTATTAACAGGATAATGTATTTTGACCCATATACGTTTTTCTATTACACTAAAACCTTGACCGTTCATTTGACTCTTGCTAGATTACTCAAATACCCTGCAAACACCAAGACAGCAGTATAAAGCCCACCAAGTTAATTTGGCCAGCCTCTCTGCCTTTCACTCTCTCTCCCGGTCTCTCACATCTCTATCTCTCTTCTGTGTGTGTGGAGCACAGAAAAAGATGGAGAGAGAAGAAGAAGAAATAAAGGTATCACTAGGGTCACCATTGATTCAGATATCTGAAGAAGAAGATGGGTTCACAATCAGTAGTATTAGAGAGGGAAGGATTACTAGAAGGGAAGTTTTTGAAGAAGTAAGCAAGCAGCTATGGCTGGCAGGGCCTCTGATAACTGTGAGTCTATTACAATATAGTTTGCAGATGATATCTGTGATGTTTGTGGGTCATCTTGGTGAGTTGGCTCTCTCTGGCGCTTCAATGGCCACTTCTTTTGCAACAGTCACTGGTTTCAGCTTGTTGGTGAGTTGGCTTCTCTTTATTAGTTTCTCTCTTGTTTGTATTTTTGAGTTGGTACTCCTTTTTTTTTTTTTTTTTGATTGGTACTTATGAAAAAAACGTTTTTTTTTTTTGACAACCATGTTATATGTAGTTATATACAAATATACAATCAATTTTACATTTTTTAACAACATCTAATTAACAAATTATGATTAGTAAAACAACATTTTCATATGCTATCATCACCTATTTTTATGGTACATCTAGCATTTTAGCTTTGGATATTTTTTTAGTACTCCAGGTGTACTAAACCAAGGGATGTACGGCACAACCACAACCTATTGTCGGGGGAAAAAAAAAAAAGAAAAAAAAAGGGGTATGTACCCAACCCAAAAAAGATGAAAAGAGAGGCGATTTTGTGAAAAGTGAATATTATCAAAAGTGGCCACAAAGTGAATATTTTAAAAGGCATTTTTAAACATTTAAAGAAATGATCGAATAAGTTGAAATTTGAAACTGAAAACTTGAACATATTTGATGTTTTCTCTTTTTTTTGATTGAATTCTGAAATCTGAATACATGAACATGTTTCTTACATGCATACAACCTGTACTCTCAAAGTCTGATTTTAAAATTTATATTTGTTCTTATAAAAATATTAAAATTATTACAATTTATTTTTTTGAAAAAATATACAAGTAGCAAAGAATGTATAGATGCTAATAGAATTATAAAACCACTCTTTTTTGCTAAGTAGCGTTGTATATTTTGGGAGTCGGAATTCTTGGTATGATGAGTTCTATTTAGGGCAAATTACAATTTATCAACCTATAATTTAACCGAAATTTAAGTTTTTTATTTGTGGTTGGAAATCTTATGATGCATGTGTTTGGTTGAATTTTTTTATTTTATTTTTTATCTAATTTGATTTTGTATTTTTATATTTTGAAAAAAAAAATAAAAGTAGAACAAAATTACACATTTAACCATGTTTTTAATAGAGATGTGTTACGGAATTCTAAGTGAGCTAATTTTAAGTAAAATGTCAAATTTCAAATTATAAATAGACAACTTAAATTTAAACCAAACCACGAATATGTAAGTTGTAATCTACCATTTTATTTATCTATTTTTCCTAAAAAACAGTTTTTTATTTTGGTTTGAATGAGTGCCCTTGTGAAACAAGAATGGTTAATATTTTCATCGAGTAATTATGCAGTAAGAAGAGTCAAGAAATTAGAATTCTCCAGGTCACGTGATAGTGATCTGACCTGTATACGTCAGAGAAGAGGAGGGAGTATTCTGTAATTTTACACATTCATAACATTTGTCGGTATTTCATGCACGTGATCTTATTTTATTACTCACACAGTCACACGTAGTTCGTGGTTGTCCGTTACCCATGAAATGTCTAATTATTGAGGTTGAAAAGTAAGAACAATGTTAGGAAATACAATTTTTGTTATAATTTGTTCACACGGTAAGTTGCGCGTAATAGAGTAAAAATCATGGGTTTACAATTCTGTGCCATATGAGAAAATTGTGATAAAAATTGTAGTACTAGCGTTACTTGAAAAGTAACTCTCAAATTGAATTGTAATAACAGGTTATATATATTTGTGATCTGAACCCAGATATTTATCATCACTGATATCCTCTGCAAACTCTATAATTACTTTGTTGTTTACTAAACCCACTTTAAAAGAGGATTAGATTGTTTAATTATGATTTTTGAGACTAAAAAGGGAATATCCTGAAATATATTCTCCTTTATTTGATGGTTCCTATCGTGGACAAATCAATTTATTTATTTATTATTATTTTTTGGGTTTTACTAATGTCTATTGATAAATCATATTAAAAGACTTTTTACGGGAAAATTAAAAAAATATATAAAGGTAACTAACTTTTTTGTTAGTTTTTTTTTTTTTTTTTTTTAAATTTCTTATAAAAATTTTCTAAAAGAGATGATTAATGAATGCCCTAAAAGTGCATACATTAACGGGACTTTTTTATTAAAAAAAAGGTTCTTGATCATAAAAACTAATATAAATTATTACAAAGAAATATTTTGGATAAGATTCGTGGTGTCTTTCTTACTACCACTCACATAGAATTTGACTAGAATAGAATCTTTTGAATGAAAATCATTTGTCAACAAAATTAGTTATTTCTTAAACATAATTGGTTAGTTTGCAGAAAAATCAAACATCAAATAGCTTTAATTTTATACTAAAAGCATTCCAAGTTCTCAACCCAAAACCAATGCGGTTCTAAGCAAAACCTAATTATGGTGCATGATATTATCATTTCCTTGTTGAACGTAGAAAAATGTGTAATGTTCAAAGTACTCTTTGCATGTGACTGTTTTTTAAAGTTCTTATACTGTTTATGATGATTATTTACTTGAACAGATGGGAATGGCAAGTGCATTAGAAACCTTATGTGGCCAGTCATATGGAGCAAAACAGTATCATATGATGGGTATACAAATGCAGAGAGCCATGTTTGTTCTTTTCCTTGTAAGCATACCTCTTGCAATCATCTGGGTGAACACAAGATCTCTTCTAATTCTCTTTGGTCAAGAACATGATATAGCAACCGCGGCTGGAGAATATGCCTGTTTCATGGTCCCAAGTCTTTTTGCCTATGCTTTTCTGCAATGCCTTGTTAGATTCTTACAAACGCAAAACATTGTATTTCCAATGATGATAAGCTCTGCATTCACTGCTTTACTTCACATTCTTATATGTTGGATTCTAGTATTTAAGTCTGGACTTGGATATAGAGGAGCCGCCTTGGCAAACGCCATCTCCACTTGGATCAATGTGTTACTGTTGGCACTTTATGTCAAGTTCTCTTCTTCATGTGTAAAAACCTGGACAGGTTTCTCAAAGGAGGCCTTTCATAATATTTTCACTTTTCTGAGACTTTCTATTCCGTCAGCTGTTATGGTTTGGTAATTTCTTTTTCTTAACGCTCTACATGGTTACTAGCAATACAAGAATAATTTCACTTTTTCTTCTATATTCCTTGCTGTGTTCGCTACATTTGTTATAATTCTTTTCTCCACCACTTTAGCATGTGAATGCCTGTTTTCAGTTTTAAAGATCCTAATGAAGTTTACTGTGATCTGTTAACATGATTTTGATCAGCTTGGAAATATGGTCATTTGAAATGATGGTTCTCCTATCAGGTCTTCTTCCTGACCCGACGTTACAAACTTCAGTGCTTTCAATTAGGTTAGTTCTTAACTTTGATGATCTTTTTACCAACTATTTACTCAATTTCCTTGATGATTGTGAGTTCCTGTTTAGACTTCTGCGTTATTATGTATGAACTAACCCAACATATGTTTGCCAGTCTTAATACAGCTTCAATGGTTTGGATGATCCCCTTTGGACTCAGTGGCGCAGTAAGGTGAGTCATGCTGATAACAAATCTACTTCTGATATCAAGGTCATCAATTTTAAGGGAGTTTATGCATTTTGGCATTTAGTAGCTTGATTGGTGCTGCTTCAAAAATTGTCTGTACTAAAATTTTCGAGTTTGGACATTTTTAAACTTTTGTCTTTTGAGCTTCAGAAATCATTACTTTTTGAGGCTGGAACATGTCACCCACTTTCTTATTCTATGCCATATCTTTTGATATGTCCTGTTTTTCTTCTTCACAGTACTAGGGTCTCAAATGAATTAGGAGCTGGGCGTCCTAAAATTGCGCGTTTGGCAGTATGTGTTGTATTGGTGGTTGCCATCACAGAGGGTCTATTGGTTGGATCAGTCCTGATACTGATACGCAACATTTGGGGTTATGCATTTAGCGATGAAACACAAGTGGTCGAATATGTAGCAGGCATGATGCCAATTCTTGCAATATCCAACTTTTTAGATGGCCTCCAGTGTGTTCTTTCAGGTATTTCTCGATTTCCATTCTACATCAACAATATCATAACCAGATAAAAAAAATTAAAAAAAAATCTTCAGGGCTCTTGTCCATGGGATATCCTGAATCTTTAAGGTACCATGGAATATACAGAGCTGTAGGAGAATAAAATGTTTAGTGAACATTGTCCGCTAAAATTTTAGTTGGTTAATATAAAATTTCAAATCTAGTGTCTAGTCTGTTATCTCAATTCCTGTACATTTAGGCAATGCTAGAGGATGTGGTTGGCAGAAGATTGGAGCATACATCAACCTCGGGTCATACTATATAGTTGGAATTCCAGCTGCTATTTTATTGGCATTTGTCTTCCACCTTGAAGGAAAGGTAAACTTTTTCATTCTTTTTCTGGTTTTTTTTGTTTGTGTTTTTTCTTAAACTTAAAAGTCCTTTTCCATGTCTATTTAAATTGCATTATAATTCAAGTAAGCTTATTTGTTAAATTGTTCTGGATAGGGGCTCTGGCTGGGGATCATATGTGCGCTCGTAGTCCAAGTGTCATCACTTCTCACTATTTCCATACGTACTAATTGGGAGCAACAAGTACAATTCTGCATCTCCCTCTTTAATTTTTTTTTCTTAAATAAAAAGAAAATTAATATTTTCTTGTTTTTCTCGTTATAAATCTCACATTCTCATTCTTCTATAGGCAAAGAAGGCTACAGAAAGAGTCCATGACTCAATTATTCCTGTGGAGATTGTCTCTTGAAGCTGAAGTGTGTCTACAACAGAGAAACCTTATTACTAATTGGTGGTTAAGGAATAGATCTTAAGAAGTTTTGGGATCTTAAGATTGGAACTTTACATGCTTTAATGATTCAGTCAAGGTGTTTGATCTTTATAATCATTGGCAGATTTTGCGATCAAAAGATGCAGCTGACTAGTGGCTCAAATCGGTACTCCAACCCCAAGTTTTGATGCGTTGGGAACCCTTGTTTTTAAGTAGAAAAGAGAAGATATAAGAGCAGGACTAAAAAGTGCCTTGATCGAAAGGCTTGTTTCTTCCTACTTCTTACTGAAATGTGAATGTGCTTTCTTCTGAATAGCATAAACATGAACTTCCTTAGAAATGCATTTGCTTTCTAACTTAAAAATTAATAAAAGCAGTTCTAGTTGTATAAAACATTTATTTATGCAAATGGTTAATTTTATTTCCTGCTTATACATTTTCCTTCATATGCGATTTGCCAAGTTAACTATCCACAACCAGCTCAGATATGGTCTTTACACCAAACGTTATTGCAATTGAGTTTGTGCATAATTCTCCGCCATATCTAAGTTTAATTTCGTAGTAGAAAAAAAAACTTCTAAAATAGCTTTAAATTGGTGTTGAAGATATTGTGACTACACCTTCGTTGGATTTACCAAATGGAGTAGACTTGGCTGCAAGAGGACGGTTGAGTTGAGGCTATTAATTTCCATAACTTGTTTTCTTATAACAGTAAAATCACTCTGTTTATTTATCACACTGGCATCATTCCTATCTCTGGCTTTCTTTCTTTCTTTCTTTTCTTTTTTTTTTTGGGGGGGGGGGGGGGTCTTTTTGCTTAATAATACTATTTAAAAAATGTGCACTGAACTTGTCTCTTCCATAAGAGTTCAATGTTGGAACTTGTCATTTCAGGAGACCATATTTAAAAAAGGCTACCCCCAAATACTTTAAAATAGTCCTAATTAACAAATTGAATTTTAAGATAGTATTGTGGGAGGAGGAAGGCCGAAGATAAGCAATTGTCAAGTGGGATCCACTTGAGGTGTAACTGGGCTCAACTATCCATTTGATCAGGCTCAGTACAGGGCAATTAAGTCAAGAAAAGTGAGGAGGACAACCAGCTCAAGGAGTCCGAGGAACAGTTACTTCTCGGGAGACAGGAGATAAGCCGCAAAGGTCACGCGGGTGGAGGCTGAGGAGGATCATAGTGATGTACGAGTTTGAACACGAGGAAACTTCCAGATGAAGCATCCATCACCTTTGCACTTAATATACTATACCAACTTAGCCTATCACATTGATGGCAGAATGTCTTCTGACCAGTGCCCCCATAGCCTGCAACCTATTCTACCGCCACTCGTAATGTAGTGATGGGACAAGTATTTAAAGAAAGATCAACAACCCTTCAAATGGAAGGCTAGGATGCACTCCAAGCAGCTATATATAGGAGGGAAGGTCCTCCTTGAGGGGGGATAATAAAAATTTTGGAGAGAGAAATAGAGAAATAGAGAGAGAAAACGATCATTGTAGAACCAAGATGTGTATTTCTAAAGAACAGTTGTTCCTCAACCTGCCTGAGGAAGGACTTAAATAAAAATTTCTCTTTTCCTGACATAACTCCTTACCTAAATTGTCATCCTTTCTAATTAATTTAATTTCTTTAGTTACCAACCCTTGACTACAAGAGATTAAAGTGTTGATCTTGACCACCCACCTCTATAAATTAGTTGTATTGGGCCTCCATCCTAGCCCAGTCTCATCCAAGTTGGGCTTGGTTGATTTTTTTGCCCCCTACAAGTATTATTAAGTGAAAACGACATATTTTTATTTTTGTGTGTTCTCTTTCTCTTAATTTTTGAATCCAGTTGATCCTCCAACTAATATAAAACTTAATTTGGCTTTCTTAGTTTTAGATCTACAACGTTTCCAAGGTCAAAGCCTTTCATTTCTCCAAGAAGCTTTTTTGCTATGAATATACATACATTGTGGATGCTCGAAAAAGTGTTGCTTTAGGGAAGATGGGAGATGGAAGTCCCTCTCTAGTTTCCCTTTTCTTTTTCAATTTCCACATTGAGTGCGGGTGTGGCCGTGTGGGCTTGTGTGAGTCTCTTTACTTATTTTATTTTAAGGAGTCTTAACTAACCATTGGTTTTATTCTAAGTATAATTGGTCACCTATTTATTTAATTCATTTTAATTACTCAATTAACTAAAAACCAATTTCAAGGGTTTCTAAGTTAATTAAGGTAACTTATATATTTTGGGCGGCCCCTTCATTAGGATCCTAATGCTACCTCATCTTTCTTCTAGAAGGCCTCCCATTCTTGCTTTCTCGATTTAGCCATTTCCGACCATATTTCCATGTTGCTGTTTGGAGGTTTTTGGAAGCTTAGATTTCTTCAAACTAGACATTGTTGGAAAGATATAGATGTCTAGTTTTCTTAGGTTTTGACGCTTTTGCAATTTGGAGCTACGGTCACTAAGATATCGCACTTGGAAGGAAGGTGGCATAGTGTAGAATTTTGTGTAGCACTTTTCTTGGAAAATTAATTTCTCCTTATTTGGAGGGCATATTGTTAAACCTTTTTTTTTAGAGTAGCTAATCCATCATACTTTAATGTGGTATATGCCTTTCACACATGTTGTAGTTGGAATAATGTTTATTGCGTGAAAATGCCCCCAATAACAACCTTTTAACTTGACAAATAATTGAAATAGTATTTTTAATCAAGATTTTGACCTTTTTATGATATCTTATTTGTTTTAACTCTAATTTTGGTCTTTGAATTTATGTTTTAAAGGGGTACCTGATTTTTAAGATGGAAAAAAAAAATGATCTCAATCATATGGTTGGATTTGTGGCCAACTTCTTGACTGGTTCTAGTTAGAGCTAGTCGACATTAGTCAAACTTAGCCAAAATTGGCAAATTTGGGATTTTGAACTCCTGGGTCATTAAAATGATTTATTCAACATTTGATTAAGATAAATAGGATGTTTTTCATATAATTCTTTATTTTTTTACATTTAAAAGTCCGATTATTTTTATAGGGCTCCGTACAGAATACAATACAAAATATTTTAATGATAGTCTTTAACACTTTGGCAAGAAATAGGCTGTGCGCAAGAAATGAATTTTTTTTGGGGGTATTTTTGCGACATATTATCTTTTTTCACATCTGATATCCATATATATATATATATATATATATATATGTGTGTGTGTGTGTGTTTGTACAATATTCACTTTGATCGGGCTGCTAGATATTTTGATCAATCTTGGTCAAAGTCGGTCAAGTCATGGTCATACTTGGTCAAATGTTACATTTTGCGATAAATATTTTGAATTTGACCTAATTTGGTTAATTTTCACCAAGTTGGAGCAATTAAAGTTAGTAAGTTTACCCGACTGATCTTTTGACTCAAATTTTGTACTCGATTGGAAATGGGTTTTGGTAAGGGACAGGGAGCCATTATTATTGAAAACGTTGTCAGCTGCATGGGCTTCAAATAAGTTGACAAAGTTCGCCATGCATGTGAGGACGAACCACATGGACATGGGTTTCATGGATCACTCAACATACTATCTATCTATCTTCATCAATATTTCATTTTTCCAAAATTTTCTCCACTTGTTCTCGTGATTAATAGTATTTCATCTGCAGCCTTATCATGACTAGACAACTAGGGTAGGGATACTGCGTACTAACACTCGCTCACTTGAATTTTATTTTTTAGTGAAGGGGAGTAGAGTACAGTAGAGTAGTGTAAATTTGACCTAAAATTAACCTATTTTTAGCCAGTTCTTCTCTACTTCCCTTTCTTCCCCCTTTATCCAAACCGCCCTAAAATACTAGTTTAAAGCTTTTTAACATCTCTATATAATTGGAAATCTCTTAGCACTTAACACTAATTATCTATCAAACAAACAATGGGATATTCCGCAAAATTATTCTTTAAAGGCACATGTTCTTATTAGCTGATCCTAAATTGGTGCTGGTTTTGTCCCTTGGGGATGAGTCTCTGTCTTCTTCAGCTAAACGTGTCTCAGTTGTCAATGCCATGTGACATAAAAATATAAATTCAATAAAATTTGTCCTTGTACACTCATTGCTTCTACTGTGTCACATGAAGTGAATCGATCGAGGTTCCATTTTGACAGGGAAAGCATCTCTTTGTTAACAATTAATAGTGTAATGCCACCGCTAGGTATTTGTCCATACGTACATTGTTCTCATAAGTGTAATTTCCTAGGACAGGTTCTCGTAATCTTAAATTATAAGAAATAATGTTGGCATGCCTCCAAACAGGAATGGCTGGCTTAGAAGAAGAAAGAAAGGACCCAGAAAGTTTCAAACTTTTTTTTCTTTGTTTTTAGTGTAGTTAAGATCCAAATTTCAGTGGACAAAAGATTTTACGGTTTGGCTTACAGCCCGTACTTTTTTAACTGGACATGTATTTTTGTTTTAAATATATAATAACAAGTGGTAATAGGTTTTATTCTCCACATTTTATTTAGTTAGTAGGTAATATGACAGTCTCTCATTAAAATAAAAGAAGATTCCAACTAAAAAAGTACTGAAAGTAAGTCAAACTCAAAATTTTACAACCAATTAATCAATTATACTTTTAAACGATGTGATTTTATTTTTTAAATGAGATGAATGCATTTTGGCACATGTTATTCTTGGAGAACATATATCTTAAAGTGTCCTTTATAAACGTTTGAATGCAATGTCTCGATCTCGTTCAGCCGAAAAAAAGAGAGTAACATCTCTCTCTCTCTTGCTAGGAGAAGGAAATAGCAAATGGCGAAAGAAGTTGAAAACATGTCTCTTAATTCACCATTGATTCAAATTTCTAAAGAAAACGGATTAAGCTACGATAGAGAGAGAAGCAGTGAAAAGATTAGTCAGAGAAATGAGTACTTTGTAGAGATGAAGAAACAGCTATGGTTAGCAGGGCCTCTGATCACTGTAAACCTATTGTTGTACCTTTTACAAGTGATATCTCTGATGTTTGTTGGTCATCTTGGAGAGTTAGCTCTTTCTGGTGCTGCGATGGCCACGTCCTTTGCATCTGTTTCTGGTTTCAGCATATTGGTGAGTTGTGTTTATTATGTAAACAGGTTTACTAGCTTTTGTTATTTTAGTTCTACTTGAACCTTTAACTCCTTTGTCTTTTTCTACGATATTGTTTTGTAAGTTTCAGCAACCGGTAGTGCGATTCTAGTTTCACATTATGAATAGGTCAGGACTCAATATCTTCATAAATATTAATTGACCTCATTTTTAAGATTTTATTTTTTAATAATTCAATTAATGCAAAGAGGGAGGAGAGATGTGAATCTTAGATGTCTCTGATAGAAACAACAGAAAATGTTGGTTGAACTAAAATCCAATTGTTGAATGTTAGATGTCAATTGAATTCATATTTTGAAAATTCATATTGGTTAACCGAATATGTTGGTTGAACTACAATCCAATAGAGAAAATGTTAGATGTGAATTGTATTTATATTTTGAAAATCTAACTATTGAATTACATATTTTATATGTTCTTAACATGCATGCTAATTTTTATGCTAATTAGATGTAATTTACCATTCAATCCATAAACTCATATTTGATACATTATGTAATTTACCTTTCGATCCATAAACTCATATTTGATACATTATTTTAAACTACAAAAACTTGAATTTTTAAACAAATGATTGATAACATAGCTCTTGATCTTTGATCATCTTTAAATTTTGTAAGCACGGAGAATATATGAAGATAATGTAATCTAGTGGTGGATTTATCAAAATTCACATCTAATTAAAAAATATTGGATAGTGTAATATTACTTAAAGTTACACAAGATGTAACTTTAACCAAATCCTCTCTCTCTCTCTCTCTCTCTCTCTCTCTATATATATATATATATATATATATATATAACATTGATCTTAACCCCTACGCAACACAATAAGTGAAATTAATCTAATTCATAACAAATACTAAAAAATTATTATGAACCATATGAGGGTTTCATACCCTAGTTAATAATGTAGCCTAGTAAAAAGATAAAAAGAAAAAAGAAAAAAAAGTTGTAAACATTAAAAAATAGAAACGTATTGATAAGATTTATACATTTTGCAATATACTGTCCAAGGGATCTGATAAATCGACCCACCCAAGTGACTGGACCGGAACCAATCTGAAACAAATTTGATCCGATGCTTGTGGCAATCGATAGCTTCAGAATTTGATTCTAGTATTTTGAGTCTTGATTTATCTCCTTTAACACCTAAACAAACCAACCCGATTGAAAACCCAACCAAGCTCCAACAAAATCTCAACTAGATCTGGTAAGATATCGCTAGATCTATTGAGTTTTCCACTGGAATTGGCAAATTTGGGTCGATCCATTGAGAGATCTCACTAGATTCAATGAGATCTAGTTAGATTTCCATCGGATTTGCCAAGATCACATCGAATCTTTATGTTTTTAGTTGGAACTGCAATGGTCGCCGCCTCTCTTGGTTTTGACAGAAACCAACCCAACCCGTGGAACAACTAACTCGATTTGACTTGTTGGAGTTATCGGTCAAAGACAAGTCCTTTGTTTCACCACTTGCCAGAATTGGGTTGAGTTTGCGTAGAGCCCATATTTGACCCAAACTAACCCATGGACTTACATAAGTCAGTCATATGAGATGTTACTTTTGTTAAAAGCAAATCACCAAAGAGTATAGTTGTTAAAATGTGAATTGTATTATGAATTAATTTTTTATTTTTCTATATCGTGTATCGTAGATACACAAACACTTCGTAAAATTATTAAAAATTATAGATATTAATATATATAAAAGGTACATTTATGATAAATTTAGAATATATTCAACTAATGGCCAATTTAACCATTACTTAATAATATTTAACAAATCTAACTAAATAAATCAAATTAACATATGTTTGTAACATAGACATTGAAATTAATTAAACTTGAAAGTGATAATACATGATATATGAGCCAAAATATTATTTTATTTTAATCATCTTGATTTACTATCTCTTTTCTTGCTCTTTTATTCTAATAATTTTTTCTTTATATTTCTTCTTGACATTCTAACTTCTTAGACTTATAACAATAATAACAAAAATAAGAATAATTATATTTTCATTTAAAACTTTATTCATAAAAATGATAGAATAGAAAATAAATTTGCAAATATGAAAGTGAAATGTCAAGGGGGTAGTCCAAATTTTGTAAAAGAAAGAGAAAAGAGGAAAAAAACCCTCATGAACATGTTATTTTATTAGACTTAATAAAGTATCCTGAGGCTGAATCGTAGTGAAATCAAAATTAATTTAATAGTAATTAAAATACAAATAAAGGTATTTAAATGATAAAAATTAACAAAATTTTACTACAAATATCTTTAAAAAAAAAATTTAAGCAACTTTCAAATGAATTTTCACAATTTTTATAAAGTTAACAGAAAATAATAATGCATAAACAAGTATAAAAAAATTGGGTTTGGTAATATTTCAAATAAAAAAAATTTAGTCTAGAATAAAATCATTTTCAACATAAATTTATAAATTGCACATTCTCATGTAAAAGTATAATTCTTGAACCACTAATAAAATTATCAAATAAGAATAGATTGAAAGGGAGGTAATATGATAAATTGAAAAACTATAATCTAAACTCAAAATAAATATAATATGAAATCTAAGAATGACACAACAAAGGAGTTTGGCTTGGTGGTTAGAGCATTTGTAGCAGTGGAGTTAAAAAGCTATAATGCTATTTTAGCTCCACTAATATACCAAAAAAGGCTTGCAG
Source organism: Quercus lobata (assembly GCF_001633185.2). Classification (NCBI taxonomy): domain Eukaryota; kingdom Viridiplantae; phylum Streptophyta; class Magnoliopsida; order Fagales; family Fagaceae; genus Quercus; species Quercus lobata. The sequence goes on from NC_044913.1 coordinate 27,255,987, forward strand.
CAGTGGAGGCAAACCTATAAATTTTAGCTGATTTGCTATAGTGCACATCTATAGATAGATGTGCACTGTAGCACACATCTAAAAAAAAAAAAAATTAATTTTTTATTCCCACTCCGATTAAAATAATATAACTTACTTTATTTTTTTTCATTCTTTTATTCTATCTCACCGTGCACTCTCAGTTCTTTCAAGCTCTCATCTCTTTCATCTCTTAAGCTCTCATCTCTCTCATCTCTCAAGCTCTCATCTCTCTCATCTCCCAGCCCAGCCCACGTCGTCGCCATCGCTGTCCCAGCCGCCCAGCCCACGCCGTCGCTGTCCTAGCCCACGCTGTCGCCGTCCCACTCTCCTCTCTCACCGTCACTTTCCGACGTAGCGTAATCGGAAACCAAAGCGTTGGTGAGGATGTTGATAGCGTGGGTAGCATCGACGCGTGGGTTTGTCTCTGGTTGAGGATTTGGGTTTTTTTTTTTTTTTTTTTTTCTCTGCTGTGGACTGCTGTTGGTGGTGGTGGTGGTGGAGGAGGATGTTTGTGCTGTGTGGTGGTGGTGGTGGTGATATATTATTTTATTGTAGTAGAAATATTATTTTATTGTGATGAATATATTATTTTATTGTGTTGAAAGCTAAAATAGATCCATTGCTGCAACATATGTGTAGGAAAAATAGATAAAGTAACTTTTGGTGGAGCTAAATTGCTAAAAATTTAGCTCCACTGCTGTGGACACTCTTAGTGTTTCAATATAAACTTTATAAAAGCTTTATGATTATTTTGCTTTCATTCTAAGTAGATTTACATACAATGAACTCGGATTAAAGTTATATAACAGAATTGGACCCTAACTATTATTAGATCTTGATATCTTTAACAACTGTAAAATCTAACATGAAAATAACCTGTTACCCACTCATTGTAGTGCAAAACTTTAGAATAATTTTATAGAATTTTCTCTACGAACAAACTCATCACACTCAAAGGAAAGCATTTTCTAATTGTTTTGGCTCTAGAAGTTTTTACTCTTACTAGGGTAGTAGTATAGTAGCTTCTCACTCTCAAAATTGTGAAATAAAGGTTCTTTATATATATGAATAACGAGTTTTACCCATTAGGTCAGCAAATTCAGTTTTCTAATGTTTCGGTTGAGCAAGCACGTAGTGCAGGTCGAGTGAATTTATTATTTTAGTTTTTTTTTTTCGATGGAAGGTGAAGTAAAGGTCTTAAGAACTCTTTGTTTTGAGTTCGCTTGCTATCAAGTGAGTCTTCTAAAGCTTGATATCTTCAATGTTACTCCAAAACTCAACTTAGTACAAATCAAATTATGTAAATACAACACTTACTAACACTTATTTTGACACAAGAATTAGCCAACACAAACTTAAGATCACACACTCATTTTGAACATAGAGATGTTATATATGCGCGCGTGCACCACTTGATCTTAAGTTATTTTGTAGCTCTATATATATTTGTTGTCTAGCACTTTTTTTTTTTTTTTTAAACATTTTTGCGTACGTGTTCTTTTTTTCTAAAGAAGAAGATGACTAATTGGAAGGTACACCATCCTTGAAAATCAAGCATATATATATGTAAAATTTGTTACACAATTTTATCATCATTCATATTATATTATTTTCTCTTCTAGTTTCAAATGCAGTGTTAGAAGAAAACTCCTTAAAGTGGCAGTTTTTTGAAACATTTTTTTTTCCTGTTTTGGTTTGAAAATAAGTATGGAATGTCAAGTGCATTGGATACCCTATGTGGCCAATCAAATGGAGCAAAGAAGCATCATATGTTGGGCATACACATGCAAGGAGCCGTGTTTGTTGTTCTCCTTGTAAGCATACCCCTTGCTATCATCTTGGTAAACACAGGGACCATTCTAATCAAATTAGGCCAAGATCCTGAGATATCAGAAGCAGCTGCAATATATGCTTCTTGCATGATCCCGGTTCTCTTTGCATATGGTATTCTTCAGTGTCTTGTCAGATTCTTACAAACTCAGAACATTGTGTTTCCAATGATGCTATGCTCTGGAATTACAACTATACTTCATTTCCTTGTGTGTTGGATTTTGGTATTCAAATCCGGCCTTGGATATAGAGGAGCTGCCTTCGCGATTTCAATCTCTTATTGGATTAATACAGTATTGTTAGCATTATATATCAAATTCTCTTCTTCCTGCACAAAAACATGGACAGGATTTTCAAAGGATGCTTTGCACAATATGCCCACATTTGTTAAACTTGCTATTCCTTCGGCTATTATGGTCTGGTAAGTTCTGCAGCCCACAGAGCAATATGACAATTAATATGTTATACTAAATATACTATGTTTACATGTAATTGAAAAAAGTTACTAGTTGTTTCCAAGATTTAATACGATTTAACATTATTTGTACAGCATGGCAACGTGGTCGTTTGAAATGGTTGTTCTCTTATCTGGTTTTCTTCCTAATCCAAAGTTAGAAACTTCTGTACTTTCTATCAGGTTCTTGTTGAATCCAAGGATAAGTCCATTCACTAATTCAAGTTCAACTTTATATATAATATTTTGCTTCTTTGAAATTTAATTGTTTTTGGTAAATTCTTCGAAATTGTTTCCTAACAGATTTGTTTGTTTGTTTGTCACAGCCTTAATACTATTGCAATTGTTTGGATGATTCCCTACGGGTTCAGCGGTGTTGTGAGGTCTGCCATGCTAAACTGTATAGATTGAACATGTTCCTTTCCATTTGACTGACAATGAAAATAATTCATTTCATGGCTACGATTTTATTCATGAATTTAACCAAAAAAAAAAGTGTCATGTCATTTAAAATTTAAATACCGTGGTATTGTATACATTTTTGAATTTGTAAAATTTTATCTAAGTCATAATTGATCAATTTCAAATGGTTATGAGATTATGTTTTAATTTTTATCATTTTTAACTACTTCCCATGATTTATCTTGTGTATACAATATATACAAAATTTTAGGAAGTGTTTATTACACACTGTGTGGATCCACACGTGTATAACATATTTTCCTAAAAGTTTATGATTGAAATTACAGTCTAAAACTTTGTCTCCTAGGGTTCTTACATTGTTTGATTTTGTCTTTGAACACTTTTTTTTTTGGTGTTTCCTTAATATGTATAGTACTCGGGTGTCAAACGAATTAGGAGCTGGAAATGCAGAAGGTGCATGTCTAGCAGTACGTGTTGTCTTTGTCATTGCCACTATTGAAGGCATTGTTGTGGGATTGGTCATGATATTAATACGAAACATTTGGGGCTATGCCTATAGTAATGAAGTGGAAGTGGTCAGACATGTAGCAAACATAATGCCGATACTTGCAACATCCAACTTCTTAGATGGACTCCAAGGTGTTCTTTCAGGTTTTCTACATATCCTCACCCTTTACTATTTGGTACTAATTAACATATTACTATCTTATTTTTAGGCCTCTTACCCATAACAAATAAAAAGGGAATTTGTTTTTAGGATTTGTTTGTTTCTATGACAATGAAGCTATCTAATGAAGTTATTATGTCAACAATTAGGCACTGCAAGAGGATGTGGTTGGCAAAATATTGGTGCGTGTGTAAATTTTGGATCATATTATTTAGTGGGAATCCCATCTGCTATTCTATTAGCTTTTATCTTCAAATTGGGTGGAAAGGTAAGAAACATCTCCAACAATTATAATCATCATTTGTTTCATAAGATGGTCATTGTCTTGTATTCTCTGACTTTGATCCAAATGTTCAAATAGGGGCTCTGGTTCGGAATCATATGTGCACTTATTGTCCAATTGTCATCTCTTTTAATCATTACCATGCGCACTAATTGGAAGCATGAAGTGAGAATCTATTTTTCTAATCTCTCTCCCTCTCTCTCTCATAGTATCAATTTTTGCTTTCTGTTTTTAATTTATTATCTAATTGAGACAATGTGTCTTTCTTATTTAGGCAAAGAAGGCTACAGAGAGAGTTCATGGCTCAGCAATTCATCCAGAAGCAGTTTTAAGTTGATTTATAATCACATCAATAATAATAATAATAATAATAATAATAATAAAATAAAAAAACGTTGTCACGAACTGAGATAAGAAATGCAAGATGCCATATAATTTATTATTTCTCAGATATTGATGCGAGGGCAAGAAATATGCCAATCTTGCTATATGCTATAGGCAAGGTTATCAAAATCGGGATCCTATGTAGGATTATGAGAGATAGGTGGGATTATAAGATTCTACATATTTTCAGATTTAAAGCAAAAAATACATTGATATTGATTTTGTATGTTGAATAATCATGTAAATTGTGGATTTATCCAGAAAAAACAAAGATTTGCATCATATGATGCAATTTCCATGTCATACATCGCTTTTTTTATATTAGCGAAACAAATATATTTAAGTTTTAATCTAATGTATCTAAAAAGTTAAATAAATGTTTAATAGCAACTAAATACCAAAATATTTATCAACACATATTGAAATATTTTACAAGTTCTAAGTTCCAAGTTCCATGTTTAATATCCAAAATAAGTTATCAAATGGACACTAGCTAACTAAAATATGAAATCCAAAAGCAAAATGAATATTAAGTTGAAGTGAATATTTAATTATTCTCATTCTAAGTGTGGGTTAAGATAGCTAGACCCTAGTTAATTAATTCAATTACCCAAATTGATTAATTAGGTTAAATTTCATGCAAATCGTGAAAGTACCAACAAATCACTAAATAAACTAAATGTAACGAAAATTGACACGATGATTTGTTGACAAAGGGAAAAAACCTCTTACAAGGCAAAAACCCTACCAGGTGATTTTAAGGTCACCACTCCCAAGAATCCACTAATTAACAAACAAGTGGTTACAAGTATAAGGAATCTTACCACTACCCTGACCTATTCTAATATACCAACCTACAGTTGATCCTTTGCTTCAATACCCAATTGAACTTGATCTTGTAGTAGCCTTCTTTCCCTTGATGCACAAATCTCAAATTTGAGACTAACCCTTTTACACGGATTCTAGTACGTGACTAACTCCAGTAACTTGAATGGACGTTGTTGGCTGCAATGTTCTTCACTTCATCAACAATGAAGATCAGGAAGCACTTAGTTACAAAATCCTATGGCGTACAAACGTAGTAGCTTCTCACAGAGAAAATAAAGCACTTGGTCTTGTATCCATGTGTGACAAGTCTTAAAATAAGCTTTATATATGTCTAAGGTTGTGAGAAAATAAATCCTAAACAAGTACACAAGCGTCTTGATAGATTGAGCTTTTATCAAGCCATTTGTCTAGCTTTTCATTGAGTCTCAATTAAAGTATCTGTTGAGCTATCTATTGAGGCTTAATGAAATAGCTTTTCTTCACTTGTTTCTTGGATCAATCTTCATGTCTTTAATACGAACATTTAATATGCTTGAACAACATATTTCTTGATGTATTAAACCCAACTTAGATCTACCCAATTACAAGTAAAGTGCATTTTGTCAAAAGATTAGCCAATTACATAAAATTATGACCCTAACAATCTCCTCCTTTAGCAATCTGTGACAAAACCACAAACACAATTATGAGAGAAGTATAAAACAATAATCTCCATAACTATTACAAAAAAGTACAAAAGTCTAACTATTACTATGAACTCTTGAAAAACTTTACAAAAAAAGAAATCATGGCATGAGAGACTTGTAACCTGTCTTATCGGAAACACTTAAACAAGATCCATCAAGGCATTAAGTGTGAAATGTAGGCAAGTTATATAAAAGAAGAGACATATGCTTGAAGAGAGAAAAAGAAACAATACGTGTGTGATAAAGGTGAAGAAACACACACACACACACACACACACACACACACACACACACACACACATATATATATATATATATCAAGAAGTACAATAATGTATGTAAAAGTGGTTACAAGACCATGGTATATGTAAGTGAGAAAAAAATACAACAAAACCTTACGACATCACTCAAAGAACTGTCCCCCTAACTAGTCTATCCCTATGCTAGCTCTCCTCCTAACAATATGACTACTCTCATATACAAAATTACTCCCCCTTTTTGTTACAAGAGACAAAGGGTGAATCACTAAGAGGCAACCATCTCATCATCAATCTCGGAACTAGAAGTATCATCATCATCTCCACCATTCGAAGAAGACACCTCAGCAGGCTCGGGTGTGGGAGAAGGAGCAAAACCACCAAGGCGAGACTAGCGGCGAGTGATGCAACCAATCCTGGTGTTCATCTAACACATCTCATCGGAAAGAAGGTCAAGATGACTACCAAAATCAGCACGCATGAGCTGAAGCTGATCCATGATGGCAATGACTGAGACCTCTACTCCAGAAGAAGGAGGAGCAGATGAGGAAGAGAGTCGAGAAGCAGAGGCAGCATCCGTTGAAGTAGACTCAACACGAGGCCGTTTGGCAGCCAGCTGAGCATCACTCCTCCAAATAGATGCCTTGCTGATGGCACCCACGACATTGAAAGGAGTAGAGAGAGGAATCGTGACGTGCATGTGTAAGAGGATGCATGTGATAGCTGAAGGAAAGATGAGAATGGGATTTTGAAAAATAAATTTAGATATGATTTTTGTTTTAGGAAAAGAATAAGGTTTTGAAAAGTAAATTCAAATTTGATTTTTGACTTGGAAAAACATAGAGATTTCGAAAATAGATTTCAAATTTGATTTTTGTTTTAGGAAAAGAATAAGGTTTTGAAAAATAAATTCAGATCTGATTTTTGTTTTAAGAAAACAATAGTGATTTTGAAAACAATTTTCAGATCTGATTTTTGTTTAAGGAAGAGAATAGGATTTTGAAAAATAAACTCAGATCTGATTTTTGACTTGGAAAACAATAGAAATTTTGAAAACAGATTTCAGATCTGATTTTTGTTTTAGAATAAGGTTTTCAAAAATAAATTTAGATCTAGTTTTTGTATTAGGAAGAGAATAGGATTTTGAAAAATAAACTTAAATCTGATTTTTGTTTTTAGGAAAAGAATAAGGTTTTGAAAGTAAATTCAGGTCTTATTTTATTTTATTTTTATACATAAAGAAATAAATCTAGGATTTAAGCATATGCATGACCTAACTACATGAACAAAACACATGCACATAAACAGGCATTCATAATATATTCACTAGAAAGAAAAATCAAAACCAACAAAAGAAAAAACATGTTAGAAAAGGCATGGAGAGAATTGAATTAGTTTCATAGACATGAAAATAAAAAGGATGGAAACTTACTTGCATCAATGCATCAAAGAATTTTACAAGGGAATGGGGAAATCACTTTAGAGTTAGAGAGAGGGTAAGTCTCTCTAAGTTCTAAAGAGATTGTACTTAACAGAAAAGAAAGTCCTAAAGTTGAACTTCCAGAATTTCTTTTACGTTAAGAGCAGAGGGGTGCTGAATTCTGATTTTAATTCTGTATTTACAGAGATGTTATGCTTAAAAAATAAGCTAGGTCTGTTCAGATACAAGTTAGGTCGAATTTTTATCCCTAAAAAATTGGATCTGATGTGTTTTAACTTGGATCTAAGAATTTTTGGGCCAGGCCTCAAGGTTGTGCCAATTAGCACTGTGGAAGTGTCGATCAGCACTTTCCAATTGGCACTCTTGAGCATTGGGCCCATTTTCCTCTTTTGGTTCGATTTGGACTCTATTTTAGGGATTTTGTGAGTTAGGAATTGCACTTGGACGTCTTTTAAACTTGTATTTCAAAATAAATCCCTTTTAATTTGATTATCAGGTCCTTAAAATAATAATTATCTGAAAGATAATTATTTTAAAAATTTTTATTATCAACAACTCTCTTATTATCTGATTATCCATTTTATTCTTATACAACCAAACTTATTTTTTATCAAATATAACAGCCAATCACATAAATTACTTAATGAATTTTAATTGTTGACCAATCATAATTAATTTCAATTAATCACATGTGATTAGCTTTACCCACATAAAATGCATGCAGATCATGAAAACTTGATCTTATGATATCTTTTAATCTGACAGTCCAATTTGGGAATCAGGCATATCGTTGCGATCATTAAAGTCTCAAGATCATTTTTATTATATGTGATGAATGATTTGATGCATGAAATGCAATAATGATTTTTGGGTATTTAGAATGATCATTTTAGTCATTTCCAAGATTAAATTATGGGTGCAAAATTTAGTGTCTACAAGGTTGAAGTAGGATAGTTTCAAATATATTTGGAGTCAAGCCCTTACCCATAAACAGGAACCATTATGTACATTTGTTAGCAAACAAAGGCCAAAGGGGTATCTTTTAGATAATTTTTGGCAAAAATGCACTTTTGGTCCCTACATTTTGGGTCAGTTCTCAATTTGGTCCCTAAGTTGATTTCACTCCTAGGTTAGTCCCTGGTTTCAGAAAATTGTTTTTATTTTGATTCCTGCCGTCAACCCAGTAACAGAAAATGCATACATGGCAAACGGAATGCATTGTTTGGTGACGTGGCTAATAAAATAATAATAAAAAACCACATCAGCATGCCATGTCATCGTCTAATTAAAAAAAAAATTAATTTATCAATTTGAAAAAAATTATAAAAACATAAAAACAAAATTAAAAACATAAAAATACATAATTTCAAATTTGAACGTGAATACACAAGAACTCAAGAACATGATCCCATATCACAAGAACTCAAGAACACAAAATTCCTGGGCATTCAACATCTTTCCCAGAAAATTTCACCAAACATTGAAAAAATTCACATCTAAAAAGCCGATGCCTAAGATTTTCATCACAACATTTTCTTTCCACTCAAAACAAGAAATTTTCTTATGAAACAAACACACAAAAACCCAGAAAATCATTAACATTTTCCCTAGAAAATCAAGATTTTCTTTCAAACCAAACACTAATCGCACCTCATCGCCGCATCAATACTTATCTCTCATTCTTCTCTTTTCTCCTTTTTCTCCTCAATACCACAAAAACCCCGTACACACCACCACCACCACCACCATGGGCGACTTAACGGACACTTTGATGCCGTCAACGACTCCTCCGCTTCCAACCCTAGCTTTAACTGCACCTAATGTTGCTCCTCCGCAATCCTCGCATCCGTTACCTGTCCATGAAGATTGTTGGAGAGAGGATGCCACGTCGACGCTCATCGACGCTTGGGGCCGCCGTTACATGGAGCTTAACCACGGGAATCTCCGTTTCTCTAATGGAACCCTGACTTCGTCGTGGATTTTCTTCGATCGTCTTGACTCTTTGATTGGATCTAATGTGACGGTTAAGAAGCCGACTTCGACTCCGACTCCGATTCCGATTCAGATTCAACATCCTCCGTCATTGTCTCAGTCTCCTCCGGTGGGGGTTCCGTTGTATCAACATCAACTACCATCGATCTCAGCCCATCTCTCTCTAAACCCAGATCAAACCCTAATCCCAAAGAGAAAGCCGAAAGAGAGAGAGAGCTTCAGACCACATTTTTGTAGAAAGAGAGAGGGAGAAGAAGCTTGATCTACTCGTCGTTGGTCTGCTTGTGAGCTCCGACGCGTGGTGAAGAAAGAAGGCTGAGTGAGCTTTGGCCATGGACAGTGGAGAGTGAGAGATTCTATCCATTGAGCGTGAAGAGAGAGAGAATTTGAGATTAGTCATTCACAGTGTAGGGATTTTTTTTTTTTAAGCTAATGAGGTTAAAGAATTAAAAAGATAATGATTTTTGATTTTTTAAGAAATGATTTTAGTTTAAATTAGATTTAAGGTTTTTTTTTTTTAATTTAATTTACTTTTTTTTTTAAAATTTTCTGAGTTGGCTTTTTTTATTACTTTAAATGTGACGTGGCATTTAAAAATTGTTAAATATAAATTTTTTTATTATTATTTTATTAGCCACGTCAGCAAACAGTACATTTCGTTTGCCACGTATGTATTTTCTGTTACTGGGTTGATGGCAAGGATCAAAATAAAAACAATTTTCTGAAATCAGGGACTGAACTAGGAGTGAAATCAATTTAGAGACCAAATTGAGAACCGACTCAAAATATAGGGATCAAAAGTGCATTTTCACCATAATTTTTTTATCAATGTACTGAATCATCCTCCCTTATTTTCAGCCAATTATTGGCAATGCTAAGTGTGTTGTTTACCTCACTATTTTGTACTTGATCTTTTAGAAATTTAATCCACCCGTTGGGGGTGGGAGGGAATTTGGTTTACTGTTAAAAGCTTCGGGTTGTCAAGCACAAGTGCATTGTCAATTTCCCTTCGAGTGGGTAGCATTGAGTAAAATTGCCTTTTTGTTCCATATTCCAAATTGCATCCGTTGACTTGAGCATTTCACCTTTCACTCAAATACAAATGAATCTTGTATCTTCTTTCTTCAAGCCAAACAAATGAACAATAGTAAATAAAATAAATAAATAACTAAACGCCCTAACCAATTGAGCAAGGTTTTGGTTCACACTTTATGATTCCAATATGGCAATAGAACACAATTTTTTTTTAATTAAAAATTGTTCCCTGTTGTAAGAAGTTAGAGGGCAATAAACTTAGGTGTGGTTAAAGGGCAATCAACTTAAAAACAAAATATTAAAGTTTAAAGAAAATAGAAATGTCTAATCTACATTAGAAAACAACAAAATAATAAAAGTGAAAAAAAGTAGACTTTTATTTATTTATTTTTTTTTATTTTAAATTTATGGAATGTGGCTTAACAGTGTATGAAAAAAGGTTCGTCTACAATGAAAATTTGACCTTAAGAATTGCCCTTAGGGCACTCGATAGTAAGACCCATATATTTCTTTTATTTTTGATATCTCAAACCAGATATTTTAAAATAAGAAAGTCATATTTAGCGGTCAGAAGAGCACATCCACGATTAGAAAACTATGAACTATGGTTGGTAAATCTGTGATAGTTTTTATTTATTTATTTATTTTATCATATAAAGCTCCTTAAAATAATATAAAGTGGCTTCTCTTTACTCTCCGGGGACACCGCTTTGCGAAAAAAGTTGGAGCATATGCAATTGTGCATGCCTAGATAACTCCACAGCCTGAAATCATATGGTAATGGTACTACAATATGCTTAGTTCTGTTCCAAGACACGCCTCACCAAACAAGATTGAAGCACTTTATAGGATCCGGTTTAATAGAGCAAGCAGAACCTATATTTATGCATGTTGCAAAGTGACTTAGATTCAAGTCACAGTAAAACATCTAAACTTACCGGAATAGATAGTAGCATAGCATGCGCGTTAAGATTACTGCTATTGTTACTTTAACTTCATAGTTTTGGAGGACTATGTATATGAAGGAGCTTTGATGGCCTAACAACAATACAGAGTCAGCCCCAAGTGTTTTATAGTTTTAACTTATACCTATTGGTTTTTCCAACAAAAATGTCCATGATTCAATTTTTCCCTTCCCTAATTATCGAATAAAAAATACCCAACAGAGCCAAACGGAAGGTAGTTAATGAACGTTTCGCTGCGCGCACTACTAACCACTACCAAGGACAAAAATTAACTCAAGTTATTAATAATATGACAAAGCTCTCCATTCAATAATTTATTGCATTAGAGCATTAGATTGACACAATCTTGACATATGATCATTTTTCAACACATAGCATATATGTGTTTCATTTTGTACTCTAAAGCATTGGACACAAACTAAAACTTTTAATAATAAAACTGCTATTAATCAATTAAGTAAGGATGAGTATGGCTGTATGAGTCAATAATTAATATAGTGCTAATGAGTTGAGTTTTGTCATTTAGTTTAAAATATTTTATAAAAACAATGACAAATAAATAATGACAACTGTATAAAGATAAATTTTTTTACAAACTTAATAAAATAATAATGTCACACCAATTCACATTGACAACAAATAATAATAACTAGTAATGAATTATCATGTAACGATTTCGAAATATGAAAACTTTTAGGTGGAAATTAAAAAAAATTCATGTATTTGTGTGTTTTTTTAATTTGTTGATAACTCGATGTATAGTTCATTTGTTATTAAATTTTGTTTAATTTAAATTTCTTAATGATACCTAAAAAAATTCTTGGAGCCACTGCTAGTGCTCCTTCATCCTTAACACTGTTTTGGGCAAAAAAATAAAGAGAGGGAAGAGAAAAGAAGAGACGAGGGAGGAAAGGGAAGAGAAGGGGGAAAAAATTCTATGAAATTGTTTGGTTTGTAAGAGAAAAATATAGTTTATTGGTGGGTCCCACCATCGAGACTCTCTTCTCTCCCTTTCCTTCAAAATTGGGAGGAAAGAATTTGGTGGACCATAGAGGAAAAATAATGCCTCCATTTTCTTTCTGTTACCCCAATCCCTCCTAACCAATCAAAGGAACTTATTTCATTTCCCTTTCTCTCTTTTCATTTCTTCCCCAATTTCTCCTAACGAAACAAAAGATTAATGTATCACAACAATCGAATTTGAGTGCTAGGCTCCACGTATGACTTGCTTTGTAACTTAAGTGGCTGTGCACTTCACTTTCTAGCTAGGAACTCTTAATCAAGATTCAAGAGGCACAATTGCACAAGGTGTTTATTGTTGTTGTTTTTGCCAGTTGATCAACCACATGAGTTGGTGAGGATTTTGTAGTGGAGGCCAAGGATATTATCCTCAGAGCAAACCAGTGTTGAAAAGTAAAATGATAAATTTATTTTTGCAAGAATGAATGAATAAAAAATGGGGTGACAAATTGATAGGTTAGCGGAGCAATCTCTTATACGGTGTCCAAGAGCCCAATGACCAATCACACGTGGTGAAGAGGAAGGGACCCTCATGTGGGACCTTGCATTGGGTGGTAACCAAAATAAAATGGGAAGTGCTATCTTCACAATAATTTCACAACATTTTTACATAAATCTCAATTATGATTTTTAATATTTTTTATTATTTGATACTGACATCTTTTATTAGATGATTTATATAGAAATAAGTACAATATTAGAGTGCACTAAAAATATACAATCAATAGAAATTACAATTCTTCTAAAAAAAAAATAGAAATTACAATTATATATGAATAATCTATATATATATATATATATATATAAAACCGAAGCTTTTGGAGCTTCCACATTTTTCCACATCAGCATTATTTAAAAAAATAAAATTATTATAAAAAAAATCTGTTTTCCTGACCCTTTTCTTAAAACATATTTTTGTTTGTTAAAACCCTTTTCTGACCCAATAACTATTTCTCCAAAAACATACCCGATAAAACCTATTTCTCAGTCTTTGTCTCTCCCTCAAACGCAAACGTATCTCGCTCTGTCGTTCCCCCCACTCCTCTTCTACCTGTGGCTCTGCTACCCCAGACAGATTCTATTCTAAAAAAAAAAAAAAAAAAAAAAAAAAAAAAAAAAAAAACAGAACCGCCGCATCCAGAAAGAAAAACACAGAACCGCGAAACGTCGAGACAGAGATAGCAATTTGATTTTGAGGGTCCTTCACCATTCTCTTTGATTTTCGGGTTGTGGCCTACTTCCTCTCAAAAAGTAATTCTCCTCTGCCCATAAACACCGCTGCTGATGGGTTCCTACTCTTTCTCTGATAAAAAAAATTCCTCCACCGATGGGTTCCCATTCTTTCTCTGATTTTTTTTTTTAAAAAAAAAAAACAAATCTAAAAGGTAAATTAGATTTGTTATACGTTTTCAAATTTTACAATTTCAGTTGGCTTTGGTTCTAGATTTAAATTCAGAAATTAGGGCTTAGAAAATAGGATTCTGATGTGACTGATTAAATGTTTTCTTTTATATATATATATATATATATATATATATTTTTTTTTTTTAATTCATCTCTTTGGATTTAAATCATTCAATTTCTTTGTAGAGATGAAGTGGAATACTCTAATTTCATCACAGCAAAGGTAGTAATTTCTTTTTCTAATATTCTCTTCAATTATGGTTTGTTGTCAATTTAGGAATTTTAGTTCATACCCCTTTTCCTCTCTAAACGGGCATAATCCAAAGAACCCAACGACATCGCAAATCGTCTTCTAGAACAAATCGATCTTCCTTTTATTCAAAACATACAAAGTCTTCCATATGTTATTCAAAATCCAATTTTGTTTGACAAATTCACCAGCTTTCTTGCTTTTTCTCTCTGTAATTCTCTCTTTCTCATGTTTTTGCTAGTATAATGGTTGAGAGAATGATGTAAGAATCGGTATCCTTTGTGAAAATAAGCCAACCCTAAGTGTTTGACAAAATGACCCAGAGAAATTAGAATCAATGAAAATTAAAGGTTTGGTAAAAAATTTATGTCTGTTTTGTTAAAATCCTCCCCATCACCCTAAGTGTTTGACAGAATGTCTCAATGAAGTTGAAATCTTTTTTTTTCTTACCATGTTGTAACAATGAAATTCATTCTCATTTAAAGTTGCTGCAAAATATGTTTGTATGGCATTGTTACCGTATTGTTGGAATTAGAGATAAGTCAGACTTCATCTATTTGTTTTTTCCATACTCTATTCCTATTTTATGGAGGATTTTTGGATTGAACTTTCAGCTTTAGCTCATGATTTTTGTAGCAATCATCAAATGTTTTATTTATAGCCCAATTTAATAGGTGTCTCTTTTCTTATCTTTGGGTTGCTACTGACGGCTATAATAAATTCTTGGACTTGGATATGTGACTTTTTGTTATAATAATACACTTATTGGTATTTGATGCAAGTTTCCTAAAATTTATGTTGGTTGAAACTTGGATTCTTATTGTTGTTAATTGTTCTGCTGATAGGTAGCACTTTGATTTCTTGGAAGGATTGCAAAAATATGTCTTTAACTTAATGGAATTCCCCATGGGATGTAATGATAGTGTTGGGCAGTTAGGGAAACACCACTTTTGAAATTTAAAAGGGGTATGAACTAAAATTTAAAGAATTTTTTCTTTTAAAAATTCTATCATACTCTACATTGTTATACTTATCCCTTTTTCATCGCAGGTGAATTTTAGTTCTTTTAAACTTAATCATGTCACTATAATTTTCAAGTTTTGTTTTCCCTCTTATCTGTTATGTTATTCGTAAGGGGGAGTGAAATTGAGGAATTCTGTCGATTTGATCTACTTTTGGTTTTTTGGGTTGTTATGGTTGAATGGTTGGCCTTTGGTTCAACGCCCTTAAAAAGGGGTTTTTAGCAAATTTTTAATTGTGTAGTTTCGGTATTTGATGTCCTCCACCATAAGAATTCTCAGTTTATGCTCTATTTGTATTAACATGAGACCTTTATTATTATTATTATTTTATTTTTTTGGGGATTTAATTAAAGTTTCTAGGTTATCTCAAGCTTTGGTTTCATGTTTAGTCTCTATTTATTTTGTATTTTAGTTTGACCGAATCTTCTTTAATAGTAGCATCTTGATTTTTGAGGGGTTTTATTTGATTCTTTGTTTGGTTGCAGACCCCAGCTTCTTTTCCAATTTCCTCCTTCAGTAACCCATGGATTATTTTCTGCTTTCTGTTATGCACAGCGAAAGACCAAATCTATATAGTTTAGAAGCTGTCTGCAAATTCCAGCAATAGCAAAGTGAAAAGGTAGAGCTATTTAAGATAGAAATTATGAGAAAATTTTACTAATGATAGAAGATTTTCTGTTGTGATTATTTAATGCAAATTGTTGGTATGGGTTGCAGGGAAAAGAAAGCTATGAGTAATGGACACAGACATGAGTTATTAGAATACTAAACAATTGTATCTTTTTGGTGATTTGCTATTGGTAATTCTTTTCTTCACAATCATGCTATTGTTTTTTTTTTTTTAATTTTTAATTTTTATAATAACAAACATTTATAACTAAGGCATTGAAATATTTTGTGCACACTATGTGTTTGAGAAAATGCCTTGCTTACTCTTGCATTAGTTTGTAGCCACTTTATGGTTCTACTAAATAGCCAATGTACTTAATCAGTAGATTTGATTTCAATTGCCAGATTTTCAATTGATATAGAAATAATGGAAGGATGGATTGTTGTTCTTTTAAAAAAAATTTTATAATGAAAGCCTTATGGTCAAAGCGCAATTTGTCAACGTTACTTTCAACTTTCAAGCATTCAAATTTAGATAGGTGCTTGGTAGAACTTTGTTTCTAAGGTAATTAATTCAATGCATTGAATAGTCTTTTTTCTTAATTTCTTTTTCCAAATAATACAATAGCTTGGTATTCAAACTGATATTTTCAATGCTTCGTTCTTTGCTCTCTTTTTATTTTGAAAAAGTTTTTCCTGGGCTGAATGAGTTGTCCTCTATTAAGGTTACAACTGAGACATTATATAGCACTTACATCAATTCAAATGCCTACGTAAAGCTTTACATGAATCATTCTTCTTTTTTCCTTGCTTTAGCCTCTTTTTCTATTTGCTAAGATAGAGTAAATTTGTGGTTTGTTGACAGTACTTGCTGCATGCAATGAGAATTACTATAGTTCACAATCAAATGAGTTTTACCATAGTCAACAAATGAGTTTCTTTTGGAACATCTGACTCCTCTTGCCAACAGTTTGAAGCCATGTCATATCATGTACAACAATGAAGATGACAATGGGAGAGATATTTTCCAAAGATTATATTGAAATTTTATTGTTTAATAGATTGTGCTGATTTTTTTTTCGACCCAATTCTTTTTATGTAAATAATTATATTAGAGGGTACTTGTGTCTGTTTTGTATTCTGTATTTGATTGAATTGTAGTTTAGATGAGTCTTTGGGTTTGGAACAGGATATCGAGTTCATACATAACCCATTTTGGTCCTTAATTGTATTGTGGAAAAATTTATTGCAGAGAGATGATTAGAGTCAAAATAATTATGCTGCTACGACAATTCTTATAATTCTTTTCAATTAGAGTATGAAATTGAAATTTTGAAATTTTTTTGCCTGTTTGTTGTTGGTGCTTCTAACTATCAGAAAATTTCATTTATTGTTGTTTTCGTTATCAACCTGTTCTATTGCCAGGCTTACCAAAAAACACTTTTTAAAGTTTTTTTTTTTCAATTTGTTGGAAATATTGATTAATTCTTAAGATTTAATTCTTCATTTTATTTTAAACTTAAGTTTGATTTCTATTTTTCATTAAGTAATTTAATGTTTCATCTTTATACAAAATAGTTTTCCCGTGCATCGCACGGGTTAGCGACTAGTATTCTAATTATGCTAAAGGCTCTTGTAACTTAATTGACAACTCCCCATATAAAGTGCTTGGGAGTCTGAAGGTCAAGGAAGAGGGTTAACAATTTTAAATCACAATTTTGTCAAAAATCTTATAGCATACACTTTTTTTTAGTAGAGACATATATTTATGATTCAAATTCTCCACTCTCTTAACTAATGTATCAAAAAACAAAAACAAAATGTTAGTGCTTGAACATTTTTTCGGTTAATGTTCTTATATCAGCGTTATTTAGTACTGCTATATATATGGAAGGCCCTTTAAAACCATGCATATTAGTGCTCGAACTATAATTGGAGCCAGTCCAAACCGATCAGATAAACTCTAAATATATAGAACAGCATGCATGATGTGGTATGACGAGGACAATCTGTAAATGTTTCAGAATTCCATGTATATATCACTCAAATGTGTCTCGAATCTGATTGTTTTTCGGTGTTATGGAATCTGGGTAAGGTATGCCTTTAACTTTTCTGTCGTATACTGCAACCTAGCTATATATGGCAGCATGCACTATCTGCGGACATGCATGCACTACTGCAATCTACTTCCTGATCTTCATTGTTGGATGAACTAAAAATTTTTGCAGCCAACATCTTTTTTAAGTTGGTGCATTAGTCACGTATTGAGATCCGTACATCATTGGTTAGTCATGTACTGAGATTCGTACATTGAATGGAGAGATTGCCATTGCAATATAAATCCAATTGGATATTGGGGTAAGGGTTCAATTGTAGGTTGATATTGGGTACTAAAATTCCTTTTACTTGTAACCGCTTGTGATTGATAATAATGGATTCTCGGGAGTAGTGACCTTAAATTCACCCGGTAGGGTTTTGTCTCGATGGTTTTCTCTATTCGTAAACAAATCACCTGTGTCAAACTTATTTTCCGCTGCATTAACTTAGATGGTGATTTGTTTGTATTATCACACTATTGCTTGTTAAATTGACTTAATTAATTAACTTGGATAATTAATTCATTAATTTGCCAAATGGGTTTTTGGCCTATCACAGGATATATAGCCTTATCTCTATTTTCAAGTCATGAAAACGCATTATTGGCATGGTTGCCACTTGCCATAATGCATCAATGACATGTTTAGAGCATGAATGACATGTTTAGAGCATGTAGAATTCGTATATAATGACCCCAAGAAATGATCATACCTTATCTGATCAGAATGCTTTCCCCAAAGTTCTATGATCATCCGAAGTTTTTTATGAAATTCAGGAAAATCGAAAAAAGACACATAAAAAACAAACTGAATGTTTTATAATATAAAAAATGAAAAATTAATTTGTTGCGGATCATAACATAGTTGGCCCCACTGGTTATATATATATATGGTAGCTAGCAACAGTAGGAACATTAGAGAGAGAGTGTAGCTAAAAAGCATGAGGGCCATTAAGAGAAAGGAAATTGTGGAAGAAGTGAAGAAACAGCTATGGCTAGCAGGGCCTCTTTTTTCTGTTGGTCTATTGTTTTACAGTATACAGGCGATTTCTGTGATGTTTGTGGGTCATCTTGGCGAGTTGGCTCTCTCTGGTGCTTCATTAGCAACTTCCTTTGCATCAGTCACTGGTTTTAACTTGTTGGTGAGTTGGGTTCCTCTTAGTTTGTCCATTTATTCGAGTTTAGATTCTTAAAACAACAGTCATACATGTTTGATATACATATATATATATATATATATATTATCCCCAGCAGATTTGAGCAATGTTGTGTTTGAACAAAATTTAAATATAAAAAACTAACTTTCATGTGTTGTTACCATTTGTTATCATATGTTTAAGCTGTCATTTGGGTAAGCATCAAAAGCCAGCAATCCCTACCTTCACATTGCCCTGTCTGGTATCTTTTACTGGCCAGCGAAGGGTACGAGAAACCCAGCTCCCTAGCCTTTCTTAGTCCCATTTATAACTAGCTTGAACCGACAGGTATCTAAGAACAAGAGAAAATGAGAGGGAAAATTCCAAGCTCTTATGAAGATATCATTATTATTGTTGTCTCATTCGCCTGTCCGTTAGAAATGCCACATAGAACTTGGATATCCCATGTACACAAACTTTGAATGGATCGATCGCCCTTGGAAATCATTTTTTTAATGTTTCGTTTTGTTGTTACGATGTTTTCCGTTGGCTAAGATTTTGTATCCTGGCCAACACAGAAAAATGTGAAAGGCATAAATAGAACAATCCGAGTAATGCAAGGGACACGATCGTGACCCCTCTTATATCTCAATTCCTATCCTGTTTGCGTGTCAATTTTTAATTCGATTTTAGTATTTTTCACATGGGGCTCCATTATATGTACTTAAAGATGTTGAAATCCAAGTAAGAGTTAGCATGCAAGCAAAGTGTGAATTTGTACGTGAAAAAAATGTGTGTACCTAAGTATTACCCCAAAAATCCTCTATCTTTTATTTTCTCCGATTTTCATATATATGATTTTCTCTATTTTAATCTTTGTTTATTTATCACACTTTCTATGTGTGATTTTTCCACCTTGATCTTTAATCTATATATATATATATATATATATATAAAACCGAAGTCGTAGAAGCTCCCATAATTTTCCACATTATCATTATTTTTAAAATATCAACATTATAAAACAAAAATTCTGATTTTAATAACTATTTCTCCCCGATACTCCTCCTTCCTTATAAAAACCCGATCAACTCTTTTTCCTCCCATCTTCCTCTATATACAAGCGCAGCACAATCCAAAACCAAACCAAAAAAAGTAAACGTAAGCACAAAACCAAAGCACAGACGGATAGACCCAAACCAAAAGTCTCTCCAAAAAAAAACCAAAATAATCCCATCTCCCATCTCCCTCTTCATCATCTTCCTCCTTATTCCATCCACCCAGAAACTCCATTAAAACACCTTTGAAATTCCAACCATCCAGAAACTCTATTAAAACACCTCTGAAATTCCAACCACCCAGAAACACCCACTAATAGCAAAACCCATGGCCATTCATGGCTACCCACGACCCCACGGCTACCCACGGCCACCCACGACCCCACACTGAGTTGAAGCCATCCACGCTAGTCTGAAGCCACCCACGCCGATATGAAGCCACCCACTCCGATCTGGAGCCACCCATGCCGATCTGAAGCCCACCCACGCAAAGCCGATCTTGAGAAGAGAGAGGCTTCACCGTGAGCCGTGAGAGGAAGAGAGTAGAGAGTGTGAGAGAAAGAGATGAGAAAAAAAGAAAAAAGAAGAAGAAGAAGAGAGAGGTCAGAGGAGTCTAAAGTGAGAGGAAGAGAGAAGGGTAGAGCCATAGAGAGAACGCAGAACAGAGACAGAGAGAAACAGTGAGAGAGGGATGACATTTATAACACCATCACATGCCTTATCATTCACAAAACTGCCATTACATCATTTTATAAAAATATTTCTTTTAAATAAATAATCAGATAATCATTTTTAAATATTTTAGCTTAACAATAACAGTAAATAAATTTCAACATAAAAAAGTAGTAAACAAATGACTTTATTTCAATTTAGGGAAAAAAAAAACTTATTTCAGTCCAAAAATAGTAGAAGTAATAACCATATTATTATTGTCTAAAGTCTAACTGAAATGTACAAAAAAAATTGCATAGGTGATAACTTAAACTCTTCATTCAATTTTTTATTTTATTTTTTTATTTTTTTTATTTAAGTAATAGCTTAAATTCTTCATTTATTATTGAATTTTTTTCATAATCAATAGTTTTCTCGTGTATCACACGGTTAGCGACTAGTTATTTTATAAGGAAACGAGACATGTGATTTTTATCAAAAAAAATAGCACATGGGATTCTTATTAAAGTATAATTTTTTTGTGCTATGAGGATGCATTTGTGTCCAAAAGTTGTTAATGGGTGGATAATTATTGAACGCTGGGGAATACAGATACTCAGTCCCACCTCGATCGAGTCTTTAAATTTTGTAGTCACTCCAACGACTATGTAGGACACACCATCCCATTAAATAAATATATATAAAAAAAAGAGTAGGATACTATATATCAACAAAAAAACCATTCATTACCACGTGTCTTTTGGAAATGGTTTGATGCTATCAATTTCCTCTTCTCCTATTATTTTTGCAATTTTTTTTTTTTCAGAAACAGGTAATTTAGATCTAATAAAATGAAATGTGGAGATATTAAGTCCTTAGAGATCAAGGCCCACATGTCAACATTTTCATGTTCTTTGTTATGACTATATGGCTCCATAATTGCAAAAAATTCATAATAATGTTTTATATCTTCTAATGCATATTATATTTACAAAATTAAAATGTTCTTGTTGTTGGATCAGATGGGATTGGGTTGTGCATTGGATACATTATGTGGCCAATCATTTGGAGCAATGCAGTTTCACATGCTAGGCATACACACCCAAAGGGCTATGTTTATTCTTTTACTGACTAGCGCATTTCTTTCTGTCATTTGGGCAAACACAAAACCAATTCTAATTGTAATGCACCAAAATTCCGAGATATCAAAAGAAGCTGGAGTATATGCCACTTTCATGATCCCATGTCTGTTTGCTTATGGCCTTCTTCAGTGCCTAATAAAATTCCTACAAACCCAAAACATTGTCTTCCCAATGGTTCTGAGCACTGGAATTTCAGCTTTAATACACATCCCTGTGTGTTGGATTTTGGTATTTAAATCTGGGCTTGGAAGTAAAGGAGCTGCCATAGCAAACTCTATATCATGCTGGATAAATGTTTTATTGATGGCACTCTACATCAAGTTCTCTTCTTCGTGCAAAGAAACTTGGACTGGCTTTTCGAAAGAGGCGTTGCACAATCTGGCTGAGTTCCTTAAAATAGCCATTCCTTCAGCTCTTATGCTTTGGTAAATTACTCACCCTAAATTGAATGTGAGTTCCAGAGTAATTCCTTTTAACTGAATTGTTCATTCCAATGATTTTGAACAGCCTGAAAGTGTGGTCGTTTGAACTGATAATTTTTCTCTCTGGGCTTCTTCCTAATCCACAATTACAGACTTCAGTGCTTTCTATCTGGTTAGTCTTACAATCTTGAACATTTCTTGTCTTAATTTTCTTTTACATCTTAGTTTTTCATTTTCATTTTTGGGTTATATAAACTGCAATTTTGGTCCCTATGTCATGTTTCCACCGCCTTGACAAATGTTGACGTGACTCTTTTTTTTTTTTTGGTGGCTTGTGTAATTTTTTGTAGTCGTCAGTTTCAAAATTAGTACTTGTGCAAACACGTGATTACCGAATTAACTTAGGTGTTAAGACCCCAATTTTTTACTATTTTTAAAAATTATAGATATAACTTATCAATAAGAATTGTTAATCTCTCTCTCTCTCTCTCTCTCTCTCTCTCTCTCTCTCTCTCTCTCTCTCTCTCTATATATATATATTGTTAGAGATATATTAGACATATTAACTTAATGTAATAAGCTCAAGCCCATTCTTGCTCGTACTAGTAGTCTAGGGTTTAGTCACCTTTGTATACTTATGTTAAGATTCATTGTAACACAGGTTATTGTACTATACTCTTACATAATAAAGATGTAGCCCTTAAGATTTTCCTTCATGAATGTAAGCCGACAAAGCCGAACCATGTAACCCTCGTATTCTTGGTGTTCCTATTCTATACTTCCCCTTCCGCATCCACTTTAGAATATTCAACAAAATATAACACATCGCATTACTAATATATTTAATATGGTATCAGAGCCAAACTTTGTTCTTGGCATTAAACAAACATCTCTACACAGCAAAGAAATTTCCCATGTGCACACAAATTAACCTTCCATCCCGGCGACTTGCCTTGCTACCTCTCGGATCTAGACTCCACGTAATCATGCAGCCACTGTTGCTCACACTCATATCTAAGATCCACAAGAAAAGCAATCTATGCCTCCTCTTTCAGATCCGTGCAAATCAAGCCTTTGCTTGACGAAACCAACCATACAGACGTGCTCCTCGGCCTCTCGGGAGAAAAATCCAAAAGTCCAGCCACCATCTGCTGCTTCATGAGCTTCCACGCGCAGACAAAGTCCCCAGATCTTTCTCCCACATGCCGCCACGATTTCCTTATGTGTAGCTTATCTATTGGACGCACATGCCGTCCTATCGGCCATGTCGACCATCGATTTGCCTATGGAAGAAATTTGGTGACCATCTGTTGAAGTACGCGCCTCAATGCGCCGTATGATTTTTGGACTCTCTACCACATGCCGGTGGACTCCTCACGCACTACCACGTGCTGAAGAACTACTGCTGATTTGGCTTGATGTCATCTAATGACGCCATCTAGCCACGTCAACGACACACAAGCCTTAGCCACATCAACGACACACAAGCCTTAGCCACGTCAGCACCATGAATGACATCAGCGCCTTTACAGTCCGATTCGTGACCCGACCCAAAAACCCAGAATGGACCCGGACAGTGTAGCCTGTTGATTGACTTTGACCTGTTGACCGTGCTTGATTGTTGACTTTTTCTATCAGTTGACTTTGACTTTTGGTACCATTGACCAAAATGTCAAAATTTCTGAAAGGGTCTATCTTGCTTAGTTTTTCACATTAGATTCCAATTTTGGACTCTATTTCTTCATTTGAAGCTCCTAATTTGGTCAATTGGCAAATTTTTCATCATGGTTTCTTCAAAGGCATTCTTCAGGGTAGGCATCTTCAAGGAATCTTCTCATGCTTATCTAACCTCAAGCCTTTATTAAGCTTCCGCCTTGAGTTTGAGGGAGAGTGTTAAAGATATATTAGACATATTAGCCCAGTATAATAGGCTCAAGCCCAGTACTATTGCTTGTACTAGTAGTCTAGGGTTAAGTCGCCTATATATACTCATGTTAGGGTTTATTGTAATATAGGTTATTATTATACTACACCCTTACATAATAAAAATGTAACCCTTAAGAGTTTCCTCTGTGGATGTAGGCTGGCAAAGCTGAACCACATAACCCTCATATTCTTGGTGTTCTTATTTTATACTTCCCTTCCATATCTGCTTTAGCATATACAACATAGTATAATATATCGCATTACTGTTATATTTAACATATGTAAAATAATGATATAAGATTGGAGAGTGTTCATTCGTAAAATGAATAAAGTGAAAATTCAAGACCTAGAATTTTCTAAGTGAAAATTTGAAATTCAGGTCTTTCGATCGGTTGAATCTTTTGCTCGACCGATAGAAATGATGAGGAAAATAATTCTGGATTTTCTGACTGATTCAATTGGTGTTTGATTCTTGTTCGATTGATCAAAAAAAGCCTTTGATTGATGCTAGATTCCTCTCGATCAATCAAGATTCGTGAAAATTGAATTTCTGCAGAATTTTTTGATAACGGTTCTGAACGTTTGAAAATGTTTTAAGCCTTGTGAACGGTTTTATGAAACATTTTAACTTTACATACGTGCCTTTTAAGGGTTATAACTCTGGGTATAAATAGTGGTTCATGTTCACTTTATAACTAATTCTTTTTCTCCCTCAAATAGTTTCTAAGAAACACAAGAAATCTGGTGGGTATTCTACAAAATTGTTATTTATAAAACCCAATAAACCTGGTTGTATCATGAGAACAAATTTTTAAAAGTTCTTTAGCAACTTGCATATAAGGGCAAATATTGTCTAAGGATAACATTCAATTGTGCCTCTAAGTCAATCATAATTTCATTTTGTTCTTTCATCATTACTCCTTGATTTGGTGAAATTCTCAACACACACACACATATATATGAATTAACATGTCATGAGATAGCATCTTAAATTAGAAAGGAAAATTTGTAGTTTACATTGTATTATCAATGTAAAATGTAAGATTTATATTGATAATACAATATAAACTTATAATTACTCAATTAGTAATTGTGCAGACATGTAACCATGTTAAGGACCACAATTTTTTCTTCTCCCTTTTTACTATTTTCTAAAATTCTAAATTGCCATATTTTTATATATTCTAATTTTATGAGATTAGTATGTGGCCAGTGTGTCAAAAACATTCAAACGAAAGGTGTATCTTCATATATATATATATAATAAGGTTAACATTGAGATGTTTAATTAAAGCAATTGCTAGTTTATGTAAGCAGTTAAAATCTGACACATAATTTATTTTTTCGTTAATAATTTGATAGTTGAGGGAGAGAAGATTTGAATCCTGAATTTCTCTTTTGAAAAAATTAGGAAATATGAACCAATTAAGCGCTCTTGACATGATCTACAACGCACATAATTAAATCATACTTTGACCTTTTATTTCATTTATGTGCTCAATTAGTACTTTTATTAACTAATAAACCAATTTTTATTTTCAGCCAAAACACATTTGGACTGTTGTGGACGATCCCTTTTGGACTCGGGGCTGCAGTGAGGTACGTTATGCAGACTAAATCATGCATAAGGGCAAGTTATGGAAACTTCATTTAAGTGTGTTTGAGAATAGCTTATTTGTTGTGTGAAATAAAGTTAAGAACTAACTTATTTTCAAAAAAATAAAAGACTGATTATCTGCACAAAAAAAAAAAAAAAAAAATCTAAAAACAAATAATAATAATAATAATGTCAAACGCACTCTCATAGAGTTTTGTATTGAAGCAAAGAAAGAGTTTGGTTGAAATGTTTATAAATATCGCACGCTTGTTATATTTCTTTATATAGTTATAACACTAAGTGCCTATCAATTAGTTCCAAGAAAGCGCCCGTTCGCGTCAAGAATAGAGGTTTTTGATGTAGTTGCTTGTAGTTTTCCTGGCCACTAAGCCACCTGCCTCGTTGGTGAAACATTTCTTTATGTTCCAATAATATCAACCTTAATTCAACCTAGCAAATACTTTCATCAATATTTACCAAAAAAAAAAAACTTTCATCAATTTTTCCATTAGTTTTATACATATAGAGAAAGCAATGTTCAAGCCCATCTCCTGGCCCACTAAAGCTCCAGTGTCCAACTCTTGTCCTCTTAACCATTTTTTTTTTTTTTTTTTTGTAACTCTTGTCTCCAACTTTGGCGGCCCAAGCTTTGGAAAGAGATAAAGTTGGGCCTTGGAAAGAGATAAGAGTTAGACCCTCCTCCTCCTCTCAACTTTTGTTGGTCATAAAACCTAAAGTTACATATTAAATACTTTGAAATCTAGTGAAGACTATATGTGAGAATACAAATGTGGCATAGTTCATCCTATCCAATTTTTTTTTCACCAACCAAACCATAGTATATTCATAGCATTTCAAAAGGGGACTTGATTGTCTCACTTCTTTTATACACTCTCTATACACATCATATATCATCAAGTTTTAAATATTTAAATTTCTTTAAAAATGTGAATACCTAATCTTGATTTTGTGTATATTGTATATATATAGTATACATCAGCAAGTGTGAATTGTGAAAAGCTTGGCTTGACTTTCGAAATTTACAACTTTCCTACTGAGCCTGAGAATGAGCTTATAAAATCATTAAATATAGAACAATGATTTCTACTTGATCTAACTCCATTTGTTTGATCTATAGCATCCGGGTTTCAAATGAATTGGGGGCAGGGAAACCAAAAGCAGCAAGATTAGCCGTAAGGGTTGTCCTAGTCATGGCCATCACCGAGGGAATGTTAGTTGGATTGCTCATGATACTATTACGTAACATCTGGGGCCATGTTTATAGCCATGAACAAGAGGTGGTTAAATATGTAGCGGTCATGATGCCAATTGTTGCTCTTTCAAGCTTCCTAGATGGGTTACAGGGTGTAATTTCAGGTTTGTTTCTTCAAATTCCAATGTTTTAGTCGAGTTTATGTTAAATTTTGATTTATGCTCATTGATATAAAAAAATAAAACCAAACAAAAAAACAAATAAAGAACAAGATTCGAGTGAGTGATAGCTCACTGAAAATTTCACTCTTTGTGGTGTCACATGTTTGTAGTTCTAACACCACCTTCCTATCTCCTACTATCTACCAATCTCCAAAAAAAAAATATATATATATATATATATATATCTCTGAAAGTATCATATTATTGTATTAAATACTAAGGCATCAAATGAATAGGATTCAAGTTATTAACTATTATTCTTTTCTTTTCTTTTTAAAATAATTTGATAGTTACAATAGGAAAAATAAATTTTGAACCATGAATATCTCCACTAAAACACTAGGAAGCAGTAGTTAAACTACAAGACTCTTGGTAAATTTCTAGTATTGAACTACAAGACTATTGACAATGATCATTCTTCTTAGTTCCCTAAAAATTTAAAGAACCAAAGTTTCAAATAGTAATTTACAATGACTTTCCCTCAAAAAAAAAAAAAAAAAAAAAATTACGACTTAATTTGACATTGATTAGCTGTTAAAGAAATTTTCCTTCCTAATTAAAGATAAAAATAAAATAAAATAAAATAAATCTTTTTTAGGAGATAAAATCTTTGGAGAAAAACCCTTTTCATTTACTAATTCTAAATGCATTCCAAAGTTAATCAATATGTTATGAGAAACACACAAAATCTCTAGCAAAAAATTTCATACTTGTTGATATGACAGATTGTTAGTAATAAATAAACAAAAATAATACTAGTGGTTGGCAAATGAAAACTAATAAAAATTTGGCAACTCAATAGTTATGAAAAATGTTGTGATATTATTTGTATATGCAGCATTGCTCATGTGTTATTATTTCTTATGGTCCACAAACAGGCGTTGCAAGAGGTTGTGGTTGGCAGAAGATAGCTGCATATGTCAATCTTGGATCTTTTTATCTTGTAGGCGCTCCTTGTGCTGTCTTATTTGCTTTTTTCTTCCACATGAAAGGAAAGGTAAAGTTGCTTCTGTCTCGCTTCTGCTTATGTTGTTTGTCATCTTCGAACGATTGCAAATAATTATTAGTTATTTCACGTAGGCTTTGTAATCGAATATGTTTCGAACAGGGGCTCTGGCTGGGGCTTATATGTGCATTAATTGTGCAAGTGATATTCTTTCTTATCATTACCATAAACTCTAATTGGGAAAAGGAAGTAAGGCATTCTATATTCCTTTTTATATATTTCGGTCACTCTTTTTTTTTTTTTTTTCCCTCTCTTCAAACGTTTATTGCAACTCACGATCTTTTTCTCTTGCTTTTTAGGCAGAAAAGGCGGCGGAAAGAGTCAACGACTCCAAGAATCCAAGTGGAGAAGACTTCGAGAGACCAAAATGTTAAGCCTATTGCGGATAGGTGGTGCATTTTATTATTATGATTGTAATGCTGACAGCACTAGCATTATAAAAACCCCCTATTGCTATTTTACCATCCAACCAGCAAATAATCAGCATTACCCCGATTGCTATTTCTTTTTCTTTTTTTAAGCACTGTGAACAGTTGGTTGTGATTAGGCATAGCAATTTTCATCCAAATCTATGAACCCATCTATTACCCACCTAATTTGGATAAGTTTTAACCCAATTCATTGAAATATTTGGGTTAAATGGGTAAAAATCTATTAGGTTATTTAATTATGTGGGTCTTAATGAATAAACTCACTACCACCCATTAAAACCCATCTAAAATTTAAATAAACAACAGAAAATCTAAATTTCTAGAAAATGATTGAAATACCACTAAAACTTAAAAAATAACCAAAATATCCCCATGAAACTTTAAAAATGACCAAGATACCCCCTAAATTTAAAAGATTACCAAAACACTTTTGAAACATATAAAATGACCAAAATAACCCCTGAAACCTAAAAATTACCAAAATACCCAATAAACGTAAAAAATGACTGAAATACCTCTAAAACCAATAAAATTACAAAAATACCCCCCCCAAAACCTAAAAAGTTACCCAAATACCCCCTAAACCTAAAAAATGTTCGAAATACACCCAAAAACCTAAAAAATTACCAAAATACCCCCAAAACCTAAAATGTTACCGAAATAACCCCAAAACCTAAAAAATGATCAAAATACCCTGAAACCAAAAAAACTACCAAAATACCCCCAAAACCTAATAATTACCAAAATGCCTCTGAAACCTATAAATTTACTGAAATAACCCAAAATATAAAAATTACCAAAATACCCCTAAAACCTAAATGATGACAGAAATGTCCTCGTAACCTAAAAAATTACCAAAATACCCTTAGAATTTAAACAATGACCAAAATAACCCCAAAACCTTAAAAATTACCAAAATTCCCTCAAAACCTATAAAATGACTAAAATACAC
The DNA here is from genome assembly GCF_001633185.2 of Quercus lobata. NCBI lineage: Eukaryota > Viridiplantae > Streptophyta > Magnoliopsida > Fagales > Fagaceae > Quercus > Quercus lobata. The sequence goes on from NC_044913.1 coordinate 27,285,408, forward strand.
TTATAACCTTTGTAGTGGGCCTTTTTTGCAATGTTGGGCTGGGCTGCCTCTTGCAGTATTTGGCTCAAATGTTCTGAGTAAGGGAGTCGGGACCGGTCCAATTGTAACTCACTTTGGTTCAGCTTGTGCATAAACTATGCCCCGTTCGTCAGAGTTTAATCACAGACCCATGGCAGGCAGAACTACTGTTAGTAAGTTATGGTAGGCAGATATAATAAAGATGATATAAGAAATACAATTACTATTTTTAGCTACAATAAATAAAAGTGAGCAACAAAAGGCTCTTTGTACACAGAATAAGCTAAGTGAAGGATAAAAAGAGTTAGAAAATCAAAGCGTTAGTCTGCCACGCCAAGTAATACACGGGGTTGAAACCAAGAAGGGAAAAACCGTTCCCTCAACGCGAGTAATCTCAGAGAAGAAATTAATTGCTTTGAGAGAACGGGCCTAAATGGTCCATGCCCAAATACAGATCTTTTGCCTTTTATGGAGAGCAAGGCTATTGAGGGAGAGAGGAGATCAACCTATTGGTACATGCCTGCCATTCTAAATTCTCTTTTTTTTTTTTTTTTTCTCTCATTACTTCTTACTTTTCTTTTCTTTTGTTTTTACTTTCTTTCCTTCTCCATGCTTGCTTCTAGGTTATGGTTTCTTTCTTTTCCCTGAAATTCCTATTACTGTGATTTTTCGAATCCCCTTCTCAGTGCACAGCAAGGGGTCCTTTATAGAGCCTGCTGTGACTGATATTTACTGTTTTAGCCCTTAACTGTCTTTGTCTAGTGTGGGTGTCCTTGCCGACCACTTACTGGTCGTTAGTGGTTCAGTCACCACCACTTACCTGTACTGGCTATGCCGCTCCCCCCTACCAGACAAAGAAGGCTATTTTTTTTGTTTGCTTGATGTGGCTTTTCTACCTGTTATAGTGTGTGTGCTCTCTCTCTCTCTCTATCCCTCATGGCATGCACCTGGTGGTTCCAACTCATCCTTACTTCTTTTGCGTGGTATGTCATCCTAACAGGACATTTCTCCCAAAAGAGCCTGAGCAAGAACCCTAGAATAGGTTTTTTTCCCTCTCCCCACCGCCAGACCATGCCCTCTTTTACCTCTGACCCATAGTCCACCACTTCCTATATTGGTTGGGTATAGGCTGGTAGTGCTTGGGTCTTGTGCGTGCTTCACCTTCTTTACCTGTTGCTCACACATTTGCCGTAATCTGGAGTTTGGTCTGTATGTTCTGCCATGCATTTTTGGCTTCTTATGGTGTAGGTTGTTTTCCGATTTGCCATTCTTTATGACTTGCTTCTTTTAGGAGTTGAGCCTTGTTGGATCATGGGCCTTCCTTCCCCCCAGCCTACTCTGTGTTCACTTAGTGGCATTGTTAGCATTTTCCTGTCGTACCACTCTGCTATTCCTACTGTAATGTTATTTGACTCAATCCTGCTGGGCCTCTTTGGGCCTGCCGTTTATTTCCCTCCCAATGACTTAGTGTGTTCACTGGGCCTTTTCTTACATTGTTTGCAAGCTCCTGTGTCCCATTTCCCTATTGGGCATCCTTGGCCCATTTGCTTTCCTTGGGCTTCCTCGGCCCTTTTCTAATCATGCTTTCCTATGGGCCTTTATTAACTCTCTTGGGCTTCCCTAGCCCAATTACTTTATACCTCATCTTGCCAACTTCTGTCCTGGTGCTATCCCCTTCAAAAATTATTTATGAGCCTAACGCGGCCAGCGCATTTGCAAATCGGTTTTCGTTTCTTGGAGCGTGTTCTACTTCAAAGGTTGAAAACTTCTCCTCCATCTTCTGGGCCATTGCTCTGCATGGGGCTAGGCTGGATTCCTTTAGGGAGAAGCTCCCTTTGGTTTGGCAAACCACCAGATTCGAATCACCCATTACCCTTAAATGCTTGACTCCCATTTCACGAGTCGTGGCCAACCCGGTTAGAGAGGCTTCGTATTATGTCGTGTTGTTTGAACAGGGGAATTCCAGTTTGAATGATAGCAAAACTGTCTCGTCTTCTTCATGGTACAAAACTACTCCCACTCCCCCTGATTGGGCGGTAGAAGACCCATCGAATTTCATTACCCATTATTCTTTGACTTCTTCTGCCATGGCTACTTCCCCTGGAACTTCATCATCCAAGGGGAATTCTTCTTCTCCTGGGAACTATGCCAGCAAGTCTCCTATAGCCTGGCTTTTAACTGCCTTGTGTGTTCCTGCTTTTAAGTCATACTGTGACAATTGTAACAACCACTGGGATATTCTGCCAGAGAGGATTGGTTGTTGCAACAAAGCTTTGATGGCATGAGACTTGGTCATCAACCATACTTCGTAAGCCAAGAAATAATGGCGTAGCCTTTGCGAAGCGTACACAATAGCCAGGCATGCCCTTTTCGCCCTTGGGTAACGAGTTTCTGCATCTTTTAAGGCACGACTTATGTAGTATACTGGTTGCTTGATGCCACTCCCATCCTCTTGGGCGATTAACACACCAATAGCATACGCGTTGGTGGCCAGGTAGAGTAGCAATGGTTTTTTGTGGATTGGGGCTTGCATAGTAGGGAGGTTCATTATGATCTGTTGTAGCCTTTTGAAGGCCGTCTGCTGCACTTCTCCCCATTCAAAGTTTTGCCCTTTCCTGAGTAACATGGTGAAAGTAGAAGTAATTGATGCCAGCCCAGGGATGAATCTTCGGATATACGAGACGTTTCCTAAGAAGCTCTTCAATTCTTTTACCGTGGCTGGGAGTTTCATAGTTGCTATGGTCGTGGCTTTAGCCAGGTCCACATTTATTCCCCTACTGTGAACCAGGAAGCCCAAGAATTTCCCAGAGGACACTCCAAATGCACACTTGAGAGGGTTCATTCTTAGTTTGAAAGCTCTACACCTCTCAAATACCTTCCTCAACACGTGGAAGTGTTCCTCCCTCCTCCTTGATTTCACCACTATGTCATCCACATAATCCTCTAGTTCTTGATGCATCATGTCGTGAAATATGATCGTCATTGCTCGTTGATAAGTTGCACTTGTGTTTTTAACCCAAAAGGCATCACAGTGTAGTAGAAGTTGCCTATGGGTGTTCTGAAGGCAGTTTTCTCCGCATCCCTTGGTGCCATTCTAATCTGATTGTACCCATTGAATCCATCTATGAATGAGAACAGGTACTACCTGCCACAGAATCTATCAATAAATCCATGTTTGGTAATGGGAATTCATCCTTTGGACAAACTCTGTGAAATCTACACAGCATCTTATCTACCCATTTTTTTCTTTACCGGTACTATGTTAGACAGCCAGCGCGAGTGTTGAATAGGCTTAATGAATCCTGCGGCCAGCAGTTTCTACACCTCTTTGACTATTTGCCCCTTTATCTCAGTGTGGAATATCCTGGCAGGTTGGGCCACTGGCTTGGCCTCTAGGTCCACATTCAGCGTATACACCACCAGTCCGGGATCTAGTCCTAGTATTTCACTATAATCCCAAGCGAAGACGTCCTTGAATTCTTTCAATAGTAGTATCAGTCCTGTCTTTTCCTTTTTCGTCAAACTTGAACTGATTGAAATGGGCCTTGGTTCTTATGAGTCAAACCCCAAGTTAACTTCTTTCAACTCTTCTTTTGCCATAACTTGTACATCCTTTTCTGCCACAACTTCTTCATTTTTTTCTTCATTACCCTCTTCCTTCGAATTTTCTTTGCTTGGTTGCTTGCAAGGTTGCAAATGTCACTGTTTCTTCACCGTGGAAGTATTTAGTACAAAATACATCAACCATGTCATCCCAGGTTGGGATTGACCTTGGCTTTAGGCCAATGTACTAGGCGTATGCCCGGTCACATAGTGATTTGGAAAACTCTCGAAGACATAAGTCTTTGTCTACGGCGTAAGGGCCAAGAGTATCAATAAACTTGTTCACGTTTTCCATGGCACTTTCTTTCCTGCCATCGTATTGCGCAAAGACCCGTGGCTCATACCTCTTGAGGTATGGTTTGTTGAGTACCCTTAGTGGATATGGAGGTCTTCGTACATAGAATCTCTCCTTAGGTGCTCTGGTCATCTCTTGTTCCAAAAGGGCCGCTACTTCGGCCATAGTGATAAAGCGTTGGTCCGTATTTTGCGGAACACCTCCTGCTGGTGTCTCCTATTTGTCTGCCGCATGCTCTGGGTCATGCTGGCTCCCTTTCTCTTTTGTCTTGTCTGTTTTCAACTGACGGATTTCTTCCATCATTTGCTGCTGCAATGACTGCAACACTTCAATGAAGACATTGGCATTGTCTGTGGGGATTCTTGGCGGTGGTTGGGGTTCAGCCCCCATTCTATTGGCACCCTCAGTTTAGTTGGGTTGCTGTTGGTGGGGCGTTGTTGGCCTGGATTCTACTTGTGAGGGAACAACGCTCATGTTTCGTGTCGTTCTGGATTTGGTGGCACTGCAATGACTGCAACACTTCAATGAAGACATTGGCATTGTCTATGGGGATTCTTGGTGGTGGTTGAGGTTCAGCCCCCATTCTGTTGGCACCCTCAGTCTGGTTGGGTTGCTGTTGGTGGGGTGTTGTTGGCCTGGATTCTGCTTATGAGGGAACAACGCTCATGTTTCGCGTCGTTCTGGATTTTGGTGGCATTATTTGTGAAGGAATCTGTGTTCTGTCCCTATCTGTTTCCCAACTCCCCAGTGGAGTCACCAATTTAATGTAGTGGGTCTTTTTTGCAATGTTGGGCTGGGCTGTCTCTTGCGGTATTTGGCCCAAATGTTCTGAGGAAGGGAGTCGGGACCGGTCCAATTGTAACTCACTTTAATCCGACTTGTGCACAAACTATGCCCCGTTCGCCAAAGTTTAATCACAGACCAATGGCAAGCAAAACCACTGTGAGTAAGTTATGGCAAGTAGATATAATAAAGATGATATAAGAAATACAATCACTACTTTTAGCCATAATAAATAAAAGTGAGCAACAAAAGGCTCTTTGTACACAGAATAAGCTAAGTGAAGGATAAAAAGAGTTAGCAAAATCAAAGTATTAGTCTACCACACCAAGTAATACACGGGGTTGAAACTAAGAAGGGAAAAACCGTTCCCTAAATGCGAGTAATCTCAGAGAAGAAATTAATTGCTTTGAGAGAATAGGCCTAAATGGTCCATGCCCAAATACAGATCTTTTGCCTTTTATGGAGAGCAGGGCTATTGAGGGAGAGATGAGATCAACCTATTGGTACATGCCAGCCATTCTTAACTCTCTGTTTTTTTCTCTCGTTACTTCTTACTTTTCTTTTATTTTGTTTTTAATTTCTTTCCTTCTCAATGCTTACTTCTGGATTATGGTTTCTTTCTTTTCCCTAAAATTCCTATTACTGTTATTTTTCGAATCCTTTTCTCAGTGCACAACAAGAGGTCCTTTATAGAGCCTGCCATGACTGGTATTTACTGTTTTAGCCCTTAACTGCCTTTGTCTGGTGTGGGTGTCCTTGCCGACCACTTACTGGTCGTTAGTGGTTCAGCCACCACCACTTACCTGTGCTGGATATGTTGCTCCCCCTTGCCAGACAAAGAAGACTATTTTATTTGTTTGCTTGCTATGGCTTTTCTACCAATTACAGTGTGTGTGCTCTCTCTCTCTATCCTTTATGGCATGCACTTGGTGGTTCCAACTCATCCTTACTTCTTTTGGGTGGCATGTCATCCCAGCAGGATACTTCCCCCAAAAGAACTTGAGTAAGAACCCCATAATAGATTTTTTTCCCCTCTCCCCACCGCCATACCATGCCCTCATGCCCTCTTTTACCTCTGACCCATGGCCTACCACTTCCTATATTGGCTGGGTACAGGCTGGTGGTGCCTAGGTCTTGCACGTGCTCTGAGGAACTTGACATAACTTAGTTTCTGTTTAATACTTCAATAGATGTCATAGGGTATTAATTTCCACTAAGTTTGTAGTCCGAGGGACTTGACATAACTTAATTTCTGTTTAATACTTCAATAGATGTCATAGGGTATTAATTTCCATTAAGTTTGTGGTCCGAGGAACCTGACATAACTTAGTTTCTGTTTAATACTTCAATAGATGTCATAGAGTATTAATTTCCACTAAATTTGTGGTTCGAGGAACCTGACATAACTAAGTTTCTGTTTAATATTTCAATAGATGTCATAGGGTATTAATTTTCACTAAGTTTGTGGTCCGAGGAACCTGACATAACTTAGTTTCTGTTTAATACTTCAATAAATGTCATAGGGTATTAATTTCCACTAAATTTGTGGTTTGAGGAACCTGATATAACTTAGTTTCTGTTTAATACTTCAATAGATGAGGAAACACATGACATATGATCGGAATAAATTAAATGGAAACTAAACAGTACTATTTTTATTAATAATAATACCTCTTTAGATTGTTTACATTCCAAGGGTGGAGTACAGTTTTTTCATCTAGATCTTCCAAATAATAGGCACATATTCCTGCCACTAAAGTGATTCGATATGGTCCTTCCCAATTAGGCCCCAATTTTCCCCAGGCTGGATTCTTGGTGGCCATAAAACTTTCCTCAGTACCAGATCTCCTACAGCCAACGGCCTCAGCTTTACATTGGTATCGTAACCTTGCTTGAGCTTATGCTAGTAGTAAGTCAGTTGGACCATTGTATTCTCTCTTCGCTCTTCGATCAAATCCAGACTCTTTTCCAACAGCCCATCATTACCGCCCGAGGTAAATGCACTAGTTCTCAACATTGGGAAACCTGTTTCCAGAGGGATTATGGCCTCGACTCCATATGTCATTGAGAAAGGGGTCTCTCCTGTTGATCGTCAAGGCGTTGTTCGATACGTCCAAAGGACATGTGGTAATTCCTCCACCCATTTTTCCTTTGCCTCGTCTAACCTCTTTTTGAGTCCATTCACTATAACCTTGTTGACAGTTTCAGCTTGCCCATTTTCCTGAGGATAAGCCGGAGTGGAATATCTATTCTTTATCCCCAGGTTAGAACAGTATTGCCTGAAAGCTTTACTATCAAACTGAAGGCCATTATCCGAGATAAGGGTATGAGGAACCCTGAATCGAGTAACGATATTCTTCCAGATAAATCTTTTCACATCCACATCTCTGATATTAGCCAAAGGTTCAATTTCGACCCACTTAGTAAAATAATCTGTGCCGACCAGTAGATACTTTTTATTTCCTAGTGCTTTAGGGAAAGGACCTACAATATCTAAGCCCTATTAAGCAAAAGGCCAAAGGCTGGAAAAAGGTTTAAGAACTCCTCCTGGCTGGTGGATGTTTAGAGCGAATCTCTGACATTGGTCACATTTTCTAACATATTCTTGTGATTCTTTCTGCATATTTAGCCACCAGTATCCTTGAGTAATGGCCCGGTGAGATTGGGATTTTCCCCCTGTGTGACTTCTGCAAATTCCTTCATGCAGTTCCTTTAGGAGTGACTTTGATATCTCAGGATGTACACAAAGCAGATATGGCCTAGAAAAAGAACGTTTATACAACTTTTTGTCCTCGGACAACCAAAACCGAGGAGCTTTCCTTCGTATTTTCTCAGCTTCTGGTTTCTCCTTAGGCAATATATCACTTTCGAGGAATAGCAGTACGGGATCCATCCAGCTCGGCCCCAAGTTGACTTGATGGATCTGGAGCAAATCCTTCCTTGTTGGGGTGGGGATGCATAAATCCTCGACAATTATCACCCAGGGCAAATTCCGTGCCAAGGAGGTGGCAAGGGTAGCCAAGGAATCTGCATGGGTATTTTCACCTCTGGGGATATGTGACAAGTCAAAGGATTCAAATTTCGTTTGTACACGCCTAACTTGACCCAAATATTCCTGCATTCTTGTATCTCGGGCTTTCAGTTCCCCTTTTACCTGACCCACGATCAGTCTTGAATCTGAGAACATTCCACTGCCTTTCCACCTATTTTCTGAACCATAATCATTCCCATCAGCAAAGCTTCATATTCTGTTTCGTTGTTTGTAGCTGAGAATCCCAGCCTCAAGAACTTTTCAATGGTGATCTTTTCAAGGGATACCAGAACTAGCCCCACTCCTGCTCCCTATTGGTTTGCTGCTCCGTCCACATATACTTTCCAAGATAAGGTGTCCTGTGTGGTGATTAGGCCAACCGATTTTTCATCCATGCCATGTTGCTTCACCTCTACTTCTTCTAGAAGTTCAGCAAACTCGGCTACTAGATCGGCGAAGACCTGACCTTTCATAGAGGTGCAAGGCATATATTTGATGTTGAAAGCCCCCAGAATCGTGCCCCATTTAGCAATCCTCCCAGTATAATCTGCACTTCGAAGTATGGACTTGAGCGGTAATTGAGTTAGAACCACCACGATGTGCGCTTGAAAATAATGGGGGAGTTTTCGTATAGCATGCACTACTGCCAAGATAGCCTTTTCTAGTGATAAGTACTGCACCTCGGCATCATGAAGTGACTTACTTACGTAATAGACTGGTCTTTGGATGCCACTGTCTTCTCGTATAAAAAAAAAACTTATAAATGAGAGGCCACTGCCAAGTAGGCAAACAGGACCTCATCCACCTCAGGACTGGACATGATAGATGGCCGAGATAGGTACTCTTTCAGTTGCTGAAATGCTACAGCACATTCCTCAATTCATTCAAAACCTTTCCATTTATGCAGTAAAAGGAAAAAGGGTCTGCACCTATCAGCTGACCTAGATATAAATCGATTCAAAGCAGCAGTCATCCCTGTTAGTTTTTGCACCTCCTTGGGATTCCGAAGTGCTTGTAAGCCATTAATGGCCTTAATCTGATCTGGATTTACCTCAATTCCCCTATGAGTCACCATGTAGCCCAAGAACTTTCCAGAGCCTACACCAAATGAACACTTTGAAGCATTTAGATGTAACTTGTGCTTTCTCAGAATTCCAAAATTGTTCACAAGATCTCCCACATGCTCAGACACCACTTTTCTCTTTACAACCATATCATCGATATAGATTTCAATATTCCTGCCCAATTGTGGTTCGAACATTTTAGTCATCATCCGTTGATAAGTAGATCCTGCGTTTTTCAAACCAAAAGGCATCACTTTGTAATGATTGTTTCCAATGAGAGTAAAAAAAGCTGTCTTTTCTTAATCATTCAATGTTAACGGCATTTGGTGATATCTTTGGAAGGCATCCAAAAAGCTCATCCAAGGATGACCTACTGTTGCATCCACCAACTAGTCTATCCTAGGCATAGGGAAAGAGTCATTGGGACAGGCCTTATTGAGGTCCGTGAAGTCTACGCACACTTGCCATTTCCCAATCTTCTTTTTCACCACCACCGTGTTGGCTAACCATTGGGGATAAAAAACTTCCTTGATAGCCCTTGCCTGCTTGAGCTTGGCCACTTCATTTCTGACAGTCTCGGCGTGCTCTTTTGACGGACGCCGAGGTGGCTATCTCTTCGGGGTGATGGAAGGATTAACATTTAGATGATGACAGACGAAACTTGGGTCTATACCCGGGGCTTCATACGCACTCCACGCGAATACATCAACATTTTCTTTGAGGAATTCAACCAATTGCTCTCTCTCATGCAAAGGTAGTTTAGCTCCAATCTGAAAGAACTTCTCCGGATCATCGCCAACGATTACCCTTTCCAAATCTTCACATTTCGCCTCGTCGGCTGGTCCATTGAAGGGTAAAGCTGGGGTTTCTGATTGCTATAAACCATTATTAGCGGTAGCCGGGGTCTCCGCCTCAGGCCGATGTCGGATAGCCGCTACCAGGTATTGTCGAGTTGCAGTTTGGCTTCCTACTATCTCTAAAACTCGGTCTCCGGATGGGTACTTCATCTTCTGGTGTAGAGTAGAGGAGACAGCTCCCAGGGTATGAAGCCAAGGTCTGCCCATAATGGACGTGTAGGGAGAGAAAACATCTACGACAATGAAATCCACCTCCACCACATCCGTACCGGTCTGCACAGGTAATCTGATATAACCTTTTAGGACGACCATTTTTCCCTCAAAACTCACCAGAGGAGAACTATAGGCCATCAAGTTCTCAGGTTTCAAATTTAGCCCCCTATACAAGTCAGGGTACATTATGTCAGCAACACTACCTTGGTCAATCATCACCCTTTTCACATCGTACCCACCAATTCTCAGCGTAACTACAAAAGCATCATCATGGGGCTATATGGTTCCAACTTTGTCCTTATCTAAAAAACCCAACACTAACGGGATGCCCATCTTGGCTCTCTTAGGCATTGAGCTAGATTCCTCGGCTGGATAATGAAATACCGACATTACCCTGGAAGGACAAGGTCCAGTCCTCCTCAGGACAGTAAAAATAACGTTTATTATGCCAAGGGGGAGTCTTAAAGAAGCATCTCCCTGAAACTCTAAGCCCGCTTGGCTTACCCGACCACTGGAAAGATGCAAGAGTTGCTTTAACTTCCCTTCTCGGACTAACTGGTCCAAATGGTCCCATAAATTTCTGCAATCCTCAGTTGTGTGTCCATGATCCTGATGATAGTGGCAATAAAGGTTCTGGTTGCGTCTCATAGGATCTCCTACCATCTTGTTTGGCCATTTGAAGAACGGCTCATTCTTAATCTTCTCTAGTACTTGTTGCACTAGCTCTCGAAACATAGCGTTAACCGCCTGGGTGTTGGTAGATCTTGACTGCCTAACAAAGTCTTTCGGAGGTCGGTTATTATTGTATCGGTCCGATCTGAAATCCCTCCTCTCCTGAGGGATCACCTTAGCCTTTCCTTTCCCCTACAGTTGGTCTTCTTCTACTCTTCTATACTTGTCAATCCGATCCATCAATTGGCATACACTAGTAACAGGTTTACCAGTTAGAGATTTTCTCAAATCATGCTTGGCTGGAAGACCAGCCTTGAAAGTGCTAATGGCCACATCATCGTACTCTCCTTTTATTTCATTAAATATCTCCAGTATCTATCCGAATAAGCCTTCAGAGTCTCACTCTCCCGCATGGACATAAACAATAAGGATCCCAAAGGCCGAGAAACCCTGCTGCAAGTAATAAAGCGAGCACCAAAAGCCCGGATGAGTTTTTTGAAGGAGTCAATAGAATTCGCCCCTAAACCGTTGAACCACCTCATCGCCACCGGCCCCCACAAATGGTTATAAGTTATATCACACATTCTAACTAAATAATAAATAAAAATATAATACCATAACTTAATATAACATTTTAACTTACTAATAAATAAATATAACATGCTGACTTAAAGTAATGTTTGTAATTGTATTGTGCTTTGGCCTTTAAGAACACATATCTATTTTTTGTTCAAATAAAAAAACACAGATATTGATATTAAACATGAAAAAATAACGAATTCAATAATTGAAACAGTTGAAAACAAAATTAAGCCAAAATCCCAATTCATTAATGAAAAAATATCCAAATTTCTGAACTTAAAAAAAAAAAAATGAAAACAGAGTTAAGTAAAGATAGACTTACATAGGAATTTGGACTGATAGATATAAGAACATTTTTAGATCCTTCTTTTTCTCTGATATCCAATTTCATGTTTAACAGCAAATTTTGCTTTTAATTAAAGAGGATAGATTACATGGAACAAAGCACCAAACAAAGACCATAACAAATTAAATCCATGTACAATAAAATATTGATGTCAACAACAAATAATCATGTGATAAGAAAATAAAAAATAAAAATATATTGCTTGCTATATTGACATCTAAAAAAAAATACTAAAAGGTGCTATCAAACATAAAATTTCAGCCTATCCATAAACCTTGTTGATAAAAATCATATAATGTATAATGAAAAGGCAACAAATACACAAAATCAATTCAATTTGATGAAAGAAAAAAAAAATACCTGCAAGGTTGTAGGTAGGGTAGAGAGGAGAAGGGAAGAATATTGTAAATAATTGTAAGGTACGTAGTAGAAAGAATAATACACTAAAAAACTGTGTGTGTATATAGAGAGAATTTTAGGTTGTGAAAAAGATAATATGAACAAAAAGAAGGAGTTTAGGTGAAACTTAAATACTTATTTATTTTTTTATTTTTACGTTATTATTAGAAAAAAGATGACATAAGATGCAAATTTATGCACACAAAAAGAAGAAGAAACGTAGTAAAAAAAAGTTTTTTTTTTTTTAAAAAAAAATTCTATCTTATTTGCTTTATTTTATATATTTTTATTTATTGAAATTCTGTCCTTTTTCTAGGTAATTCTATCCTATTCATTTTAGCCTTTGTTGATAATATTTTAGATTGACCAACCAAGTAAATTTAATCTCTTCTTGAAATTTTAGAAAATACTTATTGTAGGTTGCACATTTTGTTAAAACACTTATTGTTATTTATCCAAAGAAATTAATAAGAACAAATATATTGTAAAAATAAGGATTAGATGGATTAGATGAAGAATTTGGATTGTAATCAAATTAAGATTTTTATCAACTTAGAAATTATAGGAAAAGAAAAATTATATATATTTTTTCTTAAAATCTAAAAATTTTAAAAAATTTCTGCAATATAGTGAAATCACTTGGCGTAACTATGGTGTCTAAGTCTAACTTTTATTATATAGTATAAGATATATATATATATATATATATATATATATATAAAACATAGTTTAACATTATTTTTTTTAAACGTATAAAATATTATTTAATAAAGAATTAAATTCATCTTTAAATCCAAGCAATAATTTTCATTGGTCTAGGGCTGGTCGAACTTGTAGGCCAGGTAGGCAGTAGCCAGTAGCTTAAGCCTCCACTTAGAGGAGGGCCCTCTATTCACTTTCACTCGTACAAAACTACAAGTGTTACAACTCCCTCACCTGAAAACAAAAATAATTAAGGCCCAGCCCAAATCATTTAAGGCCGTCTCTCGTAAAATACAAAAGGTGAAATGACATGGAAGTCTGATCAAATCACCATATCTTTAAGGAAACCAACCTTTATTTCTTTTAACATTTCATATTGAAGCTCATATAATATTCTTTCCATCGACGTCTCATTTACCCATTTATGATGTTGTTTGGCCCTTAATTTGACCCTAATTAGATGTCGGAGCTAGTAAAACGAAAGGAACTTTCTGTTCTTTAAGACACAATACCTTACTAACTCTGATTAGACAATCTAATTTTTTGACAAACCTTGGTAAAAATCGATACTTTTAAGTATATTTGTAAAATTTTGTGATTTTATGACCAATTGATGTAAATAAGCTCAAGCTTCCACTTGGTCACCAACTGTGGTAAAATCATAGTTGTCAAAACGTGAATCGTACCGTAAATCGATTTTTGATTTTTTTTTTTGTATCATATATCATATCGTATCGTGTATCATAAAATACACAAACACTTAATAAAATCTATAAAAATTATAGATATACATATATATATATAAAGGGTATATTCATTAAATTTTTTGAATATATTCAGCTAATGAGTAATTTATTCATTACTTATGTAATAATATTTAACAGGCTAACTAAATAAATCAAACTAGTACGTGTTTATAACATACACATTCAAATTGCTTAAATTCAAAAGTTATAATATATTACAAATGACCCAAAAATTAAATTATTTTATCATATTCATCATATTGGCCAATCAACCCCATCTAAGTCAATGCTATCATCATGTTTATTATTTTGCATATTTATTTCTTCATTAACATTTTCTTCATCGTCATTAACATTTACTATCTTTTCTTGTTCTTTTTATTTTAATAATTAAAAAAAAATTCTTCTTAGCATTCTAGTTTCTTGGACTTATAACAATAATGAAAAAAATAAAAAATAATTATATTTTCAATTAATATCTTATTCATAGTATAAAAAATAAATTTGTAAATATTAAAGTGAAGTGTAAGTGTATACTGTGTAGTCCAAATTTTGTAAAAGAAAGAGAGGGAAAGAAACTTATGAATATGTTACTTTATTAGGTTAAATTAAGTACCCTAATGATTTTATGTTTAAAACAAGTCTAACAACTTGTTAGATTCAAATAAAAGTACGGATTTTAACAAAAAAATTTCATTTTAAAGCATTTGTCTATGTATCGTACGATACGATACGATTCATATGATACACACACTGTATCGTACGATTCATGAGCATTTACGATACGCCGATACGATACGAAACTTTTTACACACGATACGATACGTATTGCATATCGTACAATACGTATCGCGTATCATACAATACTGACAACTATGGGTAAAATGATGAATTTAAAGTACTCACGTCTTCTTAAAATTACCCATTGAGGAATGAAATGGGTCATTGACATGACTTTTTGTTTATATATATATATATATATATATTCTAATGGAACTTTCTCACGTAGTATCTAGATTAGCTCCAAATCAAGCAAATAACAGTTATGCTTGGCAAAGCATCCTCAAAGCTAGATCAGTTATCAGTTTCAGCTCTAAGTGGCGGATTGGAGATGGACGGACAATGAAAATCCGGGGAGATAATTGGTTGCCTGATCAATTTTCTAGCAAAGTTATCTCACCTTAGAAAAGCTTGCCTAAGAGCATTTGCACCTGGGATTGTTAATGCCATATGTAAGGTTTATTTAGCATTTTTCCCTCAAAAACCTCCCACATCCGGAATGCTATATACTAAGTATTGCAAAAAAATTTGCAATACTGCTATAATGCAATTCTACTTTATTTTATTCTACTTTCCCCAAAATTTCTCTCTCCTCTCTCATTATTTCTGTTCTCTTCTCTCTCTTCCTTCTCTCTTTCTCATCTGCTCTCTCCTCTCTTTAGACCCAAACACCATCCTCCTCCCAACATCAGCAACAACAACAATGATAACTCGTTCCTCTGCCCATTGAGCCAAGCCAACTCGAACTCAAACTCAACCACCACCACCACGACACAAACTCAATTCCTTGCCATTCTCCACTACGCCATGTCACGCGTGGTCCCACAGTAAACCCTCGTCGAGATCAAAATCTCCTTCAACATCCTCCAAATCCTTGTCGGAGATCGCCAGTGTTTAGGTCTGGTGTTGCTGGGTTGCTCAGATTGGTGATGGGTTTGGTGGAGATCGGCGTGGGTCATGGCGAGGTTATGGGGTTTTTTTTTTTTTTTTTTTTGGTGACGCTGGGTTTGTCACAGTGAGGTCATCGATTTGGTGTTGATAGGTTTCTATTGTGATGCTGGTTTTCTTTTTTTTTTTTAATATGGGTTTTTGGTCCGGTGGGATTTTGGTGGGCAATGGGCAGTGGTGGCGTGGTGGGCTGGCGCAGTGGTGGTGACTAGGCAGTGGAGGCACGATGATAGAGATTGAAGGAAGGTGGAGGAGAAAATTAGGAAAAAAACAAAAAAAGAAAAAAAATTATTGTGTGGATATATTATTTTAATGAGTAGAATAAGAAAATAAAATTTGGGATGCTGGATGTATTGTAAAATTGTATTGTATAATTGATAAAATGGCTTTTTAATATGGTAAAATAGGGTAGAGTAGAATTTCCTGATCTAATAATGCCAAAGTCTGCTTTTTGATTGATGAGGAGGGCCATTATTGGTTGGAGGACCGGATTACAACTGAATTTCTTCCCCCATGAAGCTCAAGCAATTTTAAGTTTGCCGCTTAGTAATCGTTGTGTGAATGATGAGCTAATTTGGAAAGGTACGTCTCAAGGTGTTTATTTGACTAAAAGTGCTTATAAATTGTTAGCAGAGAAGGCAGCAACTCTTAAGCTAGGAAACTCGAATCCAGCAGCACACTCAAATTTTTAGAGGAAAATATGGAGCTTAAATATTCCGAGTAAAGTTAAACACTTTATTTGGAGGGCCTGCAATGAATCTCTACCTACCAAATTGAATCTGTTCAAGAGGAAAGTCACCAATAATGCCATCTGTGAAGTATGTGAAGCGGAGATGGAAGACACTGTTCATGCAATCCGGGGCTGCCAAAGGGTCAAGGAAATCTGGTAGGAAGATGGCTTCTGCAAACCACACATCAGTGTTCGTTTTGCAAGCTTTAAAGATTTCTTCTTGGGTTTTTTAAAGGCGGGAGACTCTACTATTGTTGACCGCTTGGCCATGGTTTGTTGGGGTATATGTGTTAGGACATATGTGTTTTACTTGTTAGGAACATATGTCACTATTTTATGTAATTGGCTTATCCTTTGACAAAACGTACTTTACTTGTATTTGGGTAGATTTAGGATGTGTTTAAATACTTCAAGAAACCATGTTTCAAGATCAAGTGTTGAAGCCTTCAAGTTTGTCCAAGAAAACAAGTTGATAGTGCAAATTCATTAAAACTCGACAACTGCATCTATCGAGCTTAAGAAAGCTGTTCAAAGTTTGGTGTGTTCGACACCTGCTCGACAGATGCTCGACACCTCCTATCTGTCGAGGTTTAAGATTTTCAGAATTCAAATCTGATTTTCTTGAGATCCGTGAATATGTTTTTGGGCCTTCTTTTTTCCTAACCCTAGACATATAAAATGATTGTTTTAAGGGCCGTCAAACAGTTCACAAGTTGCACAAGCTTTGAGCAAACTCTATTCAAGCAAATTGTGATCGAAGACGAAGTTCTTGCCCTAATTCTTCTCTTTCTCTTGAAGAAGTTGCTGTGTATGTGCACCGTAGGGTTTTGTGACCAAGCATCTTCTTAATCTTCATCGTGTGGATGAATTGAAGAATTTTGCAACCAACAACCTTCTTAATTGGTGATTGAAGTCGCGTACTAGGATCCGCGCAATTGGTTAGTCACGTACATGGGAGTCGTGCATCAGAATGGGGAACTGTCACTACAGAACAAGTCCAATTGAGTATTGGGGTAAGGGTTCAACTGTAGGTTGGTAAGGTACTTGGGATTCCTTTACTTGTAACTACTTATTGTGATAATAGTGGAATTTCGGGAGTGGCCTATCAATATGGCTTAAGCGTAATGTTGCTCCCAGATATACTCTGCTTTTGTTGCATGATTGCATGAATTTCATTTGGTTGCTGACTCCATGGTTCAACCAGTTGTTATTTCTCACCCCAATCAATGGTTTCCGCCCCAACCTCCTTTTTATAAAGTTAATTTTGATGGTTCTCTATTTCAGGATTGTTCCAAGGCAGGGATGATGGTGCTCTATCATCGATTTTTCAAAATTAAATATAAATGTGACATTTATAAGTAATTACAATAATTTAAATAATAGTTTAATTAATGATAATGACACCCTTCATCTTGATATCCCCGAAGGCGTAAATCTCATCAATCTCTATTTTTTTGAAACTGAAATTTCATTAAGCAAACACAGAATAGTTACATAGCAGAAAACAACATCCACCAATAGCAGGACAAAGCACCAATAGAGACCATAGACAGCCAAGCCAAAAGAACAGGAAAGAAAAGAACAAAATAAAACACTAGATCCCTTCCAGCCTACACAAGTTTGCTAGATTCTCAGGGACCACACCAATCCATTTGCATTCCTCTCCTGAATTTTTGGCCTATTGAGCTAGCTCATGGGCTATTTTGTTGCTATTCCTGCAAATGTATCTAGCTTCTGCATAATTAAAGCCATTCATTCCTTGCAAAATGCCATGAATTAAATGACCTGCAACTCCCCATACATCTTTGCTGCAGATTGCTTGAACAGTTTGCATTGAATCTCCTTCCAATATAATTTTATTTAATCCCAACTCCTTTGCAAGAACAATGCCCTGCTCCATAGCAATTGCTTCAGTCTCTTCCACTGCAAATCTACCCGAAAGTGGCATACTCAAAGCTGCAACAACTTGATTATTCCAATCTCTAATTATGACTCCAATTCCTGAGTTACCTTCCATAGCTGGTATTGCCCCATCCACATTTATAAGATAGACATCTTTAGGGGGAGGTTTCCAGGCCCTATCCTTTGTCTCTTTTTGCTTTGTTATTTGACTATTAGCCTCCTTGAAGTCTTCTATCAAACAGATAGCTAATCCCCAAACATGCTCAGCAGCTGCTCCATAATCCTCATTCACCACCTGGTTCCTATTATACCAAATTGACTAGGCCACCCCAAAAAACTTCTCCAGGTCACTTTGAGTTCCTTGGTTCATTAAGCTGAGAGCCAAATCAGTGACATCTAGGCTGCAATCAAGGATTTTGATAGGACAGTCAATCCATTTAGCCCACACTGCCTTAGCAGAATCACATCTCAGAATTGCATGCTCAACTGACTCAGGATCTTTTTTGTAGCTGGGACGTGACATCCATTTGGATTCCTTTTTTGAACAAATTGGTCAATGTGGGGATTGCATTCATACATAATCTCCATGCAAATATTCTAATTTTTTCCGGGATATTCAAAAGCCACATCCTCTTCCATAGCGGAGCACACACATCACCTAATGAGGATTCTCCATGGTCTTCTTTTTCTAGGATCCTTCTAGCCACATAATAGGCACTTTTCATTGAAAATGACCCTTTTTTATTGCCCACCCAGATTATAGAGTCTTCAGGAAGATGACAACTAATAGGGATGCTAAGTATTGTTTCCACCTCAAAGGGTAGGAAAATGTTCTTCAGTCTATCCTTCCTCCATCTTTTTGTGTCCGTATCAATGAGCACAGATACCATAGGAAAATCTCCAAAATATTTTGGTGGAGAAACAACCTTGTATGTTGAAGGAGTTGGTAGCCACTTATCATCCCAGATATGAATCAACTTCCCATTTCCAACTCTCCACCTTGTACCTTGTCTCAATACTTCTAGACTTTGATGTATGCTTCTCCAAGCATAAGATGGATTGCTCCCTATTTTTGCACTTAGGACATCACTATTAGGGAAGTACTTTGCTTTGCATAATTGAGCCATCAGTGAGTATGGATCAACTAACATTCGCTAACCTTGCTTTGCCAACATCGCCAAATTGAAAGCATTGAGATCCCTAAAACCCATACCTCATTCCCATTTTGATTTACACATCTTAGACCATCCAACCTAAGCAATCTTAGACTCTTGCTACCTTTGTCCCCACCAGAAGTTTCTCGTCATTCTCTCAATGTCTTCACATAACCCTTTTGGGAGCAAAAAACATCCTATTGTATATGTTGGTATAACTTGGGCTACTGCTTTTATCAGAATCTCCCTTCCACCTATGGATAGCATTTTTTTCTTTCCATCCCATTAGCTTCTTTCCCACCCTCTCCTTTACTTCATTGAAAATTTGTTTCTTTGATCTACCAAGTAAGGATGGAAGTCCCAGGTATTTTTTCGGATGGGCATCAAGCATTGGGCCAAGAATTTCCTTTACTTCACTTCTTGTTCCTTCATCTGCATGTTGACTGAAAAAAACAGATGACTTGTCTGTGTTTATTTTCTGACCCGACGCCTCTTCATACCTCTAAAGGATGTTTACAAGCTCCCTACTTTCCAATCCTGAAGCTTTGCAGTATAAGATGCTATCATCGGCAAACAAGAGGTGGGTTATTCTTGGGCTGCCTCTGCATATTGAAATTCCAGAAAGCTTATTGTTCCTGGTTGCCTCCATTATCAATCCTGTAAAACCTTCAGAACAAAGGAGGAATAAGTATGGAGAGATGGGGTCTCCTTAACGCAAACCCCTTGTAGGGGTTATGCATCCATGAGCCTCCCCATTGATAAGCACAACATAAGAAACAGTAGGAATACACTTCATAATTAGACTAATCCATTTATCATCAAAACCCATTTTCTTCATTATTTTTTCTAAAAAGCCCCATTCAACCCGATCATAAACTTTGCTCATGTCGAGTTTTACTACCATATAGCTGTCCTTCCCTCCCTTTCTTTTCTTTAAATAATGCATAATTTCAAAAGCTATAAGAACATTATCAGTTATAAGTCTGCCAGGAACAAAAGCACTTTGATTTTCTGAAATAATGGTGGATAGAATAGGTTTAAGCCTATTAGCAAGCATCTTGGATATTATCTTATATGATACATTGCACAGGCTGATGGGTTGAAAGTCACTCATTTTTGTTGGGTCTTTTATTTTAGGGATGAGGGCTATATTCGTTTTATTCAAATCTGCCATTGGTGCATTTGAATTAAGGATATTAAGGATTGTTTTAGACACATCATCACCAATAATATCCCAATACTTTTGATAAAAGATAGCAGGCATACCGTCGGGTCTTGGGGCTTTTGTCGAATGCATACTGTGGATGGCTTGGACAATTTCCTCCTTGTGGAATTCTTTTGTAAGGTGCTCATTCATCTTTTCAGTGATTTTCCTTGGTATCAGATCTGCCACCTCATTATCTCTAGTTGGGGAAGAAGTTGTGAATAACTCCCTGAAATAATCAGCAACTACATTTGCAATTTCCCCCGTTCCTTCACACCATTTTCCTTCTTTGTCCTACAGCCCATTAATTTCATTCTTCTTCTTACATTGGGATGCTTTGTGGTGGAAGAATTGGGTATTCCTATCCCCTTTTTGATACCACTGAACCCTTGATCTTTGATGCCACTTTGTTTCTTCCACATCCAGGAGCTCATTTATTTCCTTGCGCATCCTGTCAATTTCTTCCCCATTGCTCCCATCTAGATCGGCCTGTATCATAGCTTGAAGGCTCTTTCTTTTTTCTTGAATTTTTCGTGGAATATGGCCTAGATCAGAATAATTCCATCTTACTAATCCAGATGCACAATCATTTAAACCTTCTACTAGCCCACTTGAAGAATGCAGCCCAGAATGGTTCTTCCACACTTCTTGAATGATTTCCTTACATTTCTCATATCTGATCCAAGCTGCCTCGAAATGGAATTGTCTCTTTCCACAGTTGGGTGAGGCTTGTTGGTCTGTCAGTAAGAGAGCACAGTGGTCCGAGGTTGAGTCCACTATATGGAATACTTTTGTCATACGATAGAGCTCCATCCAATCAGCTGTAGCCAACATCCTATCCAATCTAAGACAAATTCTCTCCCCATCAGATCTCCGATTGCACCAAGTGAATTTAGGCCCCACATATCCCATATCTTGAAAACCACACTCATTAATTACACTTCTAAAACCCTCCATCTGGTTTTGGGATCTTTCCAGTCCTCCACATTTCTCAGTTGCAAACAGAATTTCATTATAATCTCCCATACACATCCATGGAATCTGGTATTGAGAATTCAACATTCTAAGGAGATTACAGGACTCTCTTCTTAAGTTTGTATCTGGGTTCCTATAAAACCCAGTAAGTCTCCATCTAAGGTCCAGGGAATGATCTGTCACAACCGCATCAATATGGGATCTCGAAAAGCTTTTTATTTCTACCTCCACTTCTCTGATCCATAACAGGGAAATTCCACCACTTTTACCCTCACTAGGGACAACTAAACCATTTGGGAAACCAATCCTTTCTTTTACTTTTGTCATCCTTCTAACACTAGCTTTTGTCTCCATAAGAAAAACAATTTTGGGATTCCATCGTTGCACTAAATTGCGCAACGCTCAAACTGTCCGGGGATTCCCAATTCCCTGGCAGTTCCAGCTTAAGGAATTCATGGCTCTCGGCGGTGCTGCCTAGCAGACACCGCCGTTAGATTAAGAGAGACTAACTCACCTGTATGTGCCTTCTTTTGCCTGCCTTCCTCATCTTCTTCCTCTGCCCAGAGACTACGCTTTATCCCCACTGTATTATCATTGGAATCCATTACTATTCCATTGCTTGTTTTCTGACCTCGGGCTAGCTTCTTCCACCTTCCTTTTCTACTTTGAGCTTTCTCTATTTCGTTATTATCACTCTGTTCTCCAATTGGATCTTTTTGGGCTTTTATTGGGCTGGTTACTTCCTCAGTTTCTGCAATTATCGTGTGCTCCTGGCCCGATGATGGTTCCCAGATATTACTGCTCATTGACCACTCTTGGTCTATACTTCCCTTTGGCCCAAATATTAATTTACCTACTTTTGCTTTTTCTAGGCCCACCCTCTCCGCTTCTACTTCTCTAGTTTGGGTATTTTGAATTTGAATTTGAAATAACGAGTTTGACAAGTCACTATCAGTTTCTAACATACTAGCATAGTTTTTACTGACCTTTTGCTTCTCGGGATTCCCGCTCGTTTCCAGGCTCCTCCTCTCTGCATCTTGATCTCCCTTTCCTGCTATCTCTAGTGGTGCATTTTGTCCCATTGCCATTGTCTTTGCCTGATCCTTCTTTTGACTACCTATCTTACTTACTCCCTGAGCTCTCAACCAATCACCATATTGGGGAAGTTCTTCTGATTGCCTTTCCAAGTACGGACAATGCCGATCATCATGCCCCATTACTCCACAGAGAAAACAAAAGACAGGGAGTCTCTCATAGCGGAAATAGACTTGAAATTTCTCCCCTTCTGGGCTAGCCACAACTCCACACCGCCTTAGTGGTCTATCCAGTAGGATGTTCACACGAATTCTCATGAATTTCGCTTGATCTGAAGACCATGACTTCGAATCCGCAACCACAAAATTACCGATACTATTGCCAATGTCCCTTCCAATTTTCTCTGAAATCATATCGAATGGCAAGCCCCAAATTTGTAGCCAAAATGGAGAATGGGTGAAGGAGATGTTATGTGCTGTCATCCCCTTTTCCCACCTTTTGAGAAGCAATAGATTGTTCTCGAAATTCCATGGACCGTTATTCTCGACCCATCTCATCTGATATTCGCTTGAAAATTTGAACTGGTAAGTATCATTCCCTACATCCACAATTCTCAGATCTGACCCTGTTTTCCATGCCGATCGCAGCGTGCTCTTCAACACTCTCTGATTTTGCTTCCTGTCTGACAGTAATCTTCCCACCAAACTCAATCCGCACTCTTCGATCAGCTCCCTTCTGCCTTCCCCTGATATCGCAATCTGTGTTTCTTCTTCTTTTGTTAGCTTCATATGCTTGAGTTCTTCAATTAAATCTTCCTCCATGGCCGATTGACTTCCTAGGACGAATATCTACAGTAGATTAGAAAAGAGAATCTAGCTTTTCCAAAAGAAAGGAAAGTCTACTATCTGGGTAGAGAGAAAGCTCGAGAAGTTTCGAGAGAAATGACTCCTACTTGGGAGAGTTTTCGACCAATACTTCATCAATCTCTATTTGCGTTACTACTTCCCGTCTATCAATTTCGTCCTTCATTCATATCCTAGTCAAAGTCTACATTTATTTTTCAAGAATAACAGCTTTAACAATTCAAAGATATCTTATAAAAAATAAGAAAGACAATCAAAGGAATCCTCCACGAAAACAACTTTTGTACCATTCAAATGTTTCTGGCCGGCAGCAAAAGCTGCAAACCCATCTATATAAACACACGAAATAGATTGCATATCATTGACTTTGATTTAACGTTTAGCAAGTTTATTAGAATGGCAGAAGTGAAGCTGATTGGTACTTCTCAAAGCCTAAACTGCATCAGGATTGAATGGGCTTTAAAGCTTAAAGGAGTGGAGTACGAGCTTATAGAAGAAGATTTACTGAACAAGAGTCCGTTGCTGCTTAGATACAACCCTGTCCATAAGAAAGTCCCAGTGCTCTTGCACCATGGCAAACCCATTGCTGAGTCACATGTCATCCTCGAATATATTGATGAGACATGGAAGAACAACCCTTTGCTTCCTGAAGATCCATATGAAAGAAGCATGGCTCGGTTTTGGGCAAAATTTTCTGATGAGAAGGTAATTGATCATAACTCAATCACTCTTCTTACTACCTTATTTTCCATTTCATGCCTCTTCCATTTGTATATCATATAGTGATTGACTCGTTATCGAGACATGACTACACCATATTTTAGCTTGATGGACTAGTTTACAACATATCCTTTCTATTTCATCTAAAATAAAAATTAAAAAAAGTTTATTTCATGATTGAGATTTTATTTTCTAGATCTGATTTAAAATTTTATGCAACATGAAATTCAATACAATTTTAGATTTATAGTATCTAATTTCAAACACAAAATGATTCCATTTCTAATGGGGAGGGTGCTACTACTTTTGGCCACCCTATTGTGCTAAAGTGTGTTCAAGATGGTAGTTCATATTCTGAATGAGAACATAATATTGATCTCTAGAGGTTTAAAACGTACAATTAAATAAAAGATTTTGTTAACAAATGTTCTAAGAGTATTTGTTAATAAATCATTTTAAAAAAGTTTTTAAGAGGAAAAAAAAAGACAATTGATATTCTAATAGCTTTTTCTATTTTCCATAAAAGTTGTTTCAAAAATTTTTTTTTTAAATATAATTCATTAACAAATGAGCACCCTTAAATCAATATGAACTTCTAGTGGGCTTACCTAATACAATTCACAGAGTTCACGAGTGACTAGATCTAGAACAACCATCAATGTTTTTTTTGATAACTCATATCCCTCCAATTCATTCTAAATTTGCAAAATCCATCTCAAATTCTCAATCATAGTTGAGAAAGCCAACCAAGTAAATTACCCATGTACGTGATCTACCAAAAGTCGTTAGCAAATGGGCAGAATACCTGTTTCTTATTATAGTTTTCAGAACATACATGATAAACCTTTCAAAAATTTGTTTATTTGCTTAAAGTGTGAAGAAGTACAATTGAACCTATAAAAAAGGTTAAAAAAAAGGTGAAATTTTAAAAAGTTTTATATAAACAAGTTATGGTATATATGTTAAGAATGTCAGTGTACTGGGTTACGTTAAATTGAAAATGGTGAGAAAAAATTGGATAGTGACTAATAAATCAAGCAATTTGATCAATTTACCCCTAATTTATAATTTCATAACCAATTTTGCATGGTAATTTAGTATAAAATATCTTTTCCTTCATATTTTTTCTTTAAAAAAAAAAAAAAAACATGTGGATTTTCATAAGTTTACATTATATAAAAAATATACATTATATACTTTTTGCAAATATGTACAACATTGTATATATTTTTTATGTCTACAGTGTAAATTTACGTTACTAGTACAATATAAATTAAGAGTTTTCCAACATACATATTTAATTCTTCTATTTCTTTTATCATTCCTAGCAAACAACTAGAATAGAAAATAATTGTCCTTTATCCATTCTTTCAAAAAAAAAATTTATTTATTTTTCATCTTCCAACTTTTTCACACAAAATAGAGCATTCTCTCTACCAAATAGACTCTCATGCGACAGGAGATAATTAGCTTCAGTACTCCCAGAAGCATAGACACACACTCTAGTGAATGGCAATCGTAAACCTTATCAAATATGCAAAGAGAAGTTGGCATTTTTTGTGGGCAGAAGCCTAATTTTGTCCTGGCAATGTGTTAACTGACAAACTCTTGATCATTCTCTTTCATTTTTCATGAATTTTAGTGTATTTTTGGAGTATATGAAGCAGCTTGGCTAGAAGAAGGAGAAGAAAAGCAAAAGGCTATACAGTCTGCACAAGAATTATTGGCAATTCTTGAGAAGCAGATTGAAGGAAAGAAGTATTTTGGTGGTGAAGTGATACGCTTTTTGGATCTAGTAGTAGGTTGGATTCCTCGTTGGCTCAATGCTATGGAAGAAGTCGGCAGTATCAAGTTACTTGATGCTGAGAGGTTTCCATCACTCCATGAATGGTCTCAAAACTTCATAGCAAATCCAGTCATCAAAGAATGTATTCCACCACAAGAGAAGCTTGTCAACTATTTCAATTTTGGCATAAGCTACAGGCGTTCCCTAGCAGTTGCCAAACCATGAAAGCTTCCCCTATTTGGCTGTCAATAAGATGGAAGAAGCGAGAACAGTTCAAAGTTTAAAATTATTCAAACTCTTTTTTTTTTCTTTTTTCTTTCTATAAATTTACTCTTTCATTATGTCAGCAACCTCATAAATTTGGCATAATTAATTGCAATGATAGTCGTGGTTTGATGACAGTGTTAAGGGGTGAGATTGAGACTTACGTGTACACAAGGATCTACAAGCCCATTAAAAAGAGAAAGAAGCGTAAAATTGTTATATTATTGGAAGGGAAATGTTAACCAATGCCTAAGGGCAGAGTAATTATTGAGTACTTCTGGAGTGCTATAAATGCGTACTCCCTTTCACATAACTGTTGGTCTCACTAATTAAATTTATGGTAGAACCTACAATTCATGTGAGACGGGGAGTACACATTTATGGTACTTCTAGAATATTCAATAATTTCCCCTAAGGGCATTGGTTTGGGAGCTATTTTTATGAACATTTTATTAAGAGAATAATAAAACAATAAATGTTATTGGCAGCTTTTTATATTTCTCATCAAAGTAGTGTCAAAATCTTCCTATTATGATTTATAATAATTGTCCTAAGGGCATCCGTTAACATAACCCTTATTGAAATTCCAAATGTTGCTCCCAATAACAATAGGTTTTAGTAAAGTGTTGGAATTTGTAATCAGCCGAAGGAAATTCATTGAAATAATAAATTAAAAGTATCCACACAACACTCAAAGTTTAATGCAGTTAGGCCAACTCTATGACTACATCAATTGGCAAAACCAACTCAAATCAACTATCAATTATATAGATTATAACTACACTTAGCTAACCCTATAAGAAGGTATTTGGTATGAAAATGATACCATGTCAGTCATAACAAAATCAAATATTTGAGAGACATGTGCGCAAAAATTAACTACCCACTAACACGGTTGAGAAGGAGTAGTGGTGAAATGTTGATATGGTTATTTTACACACATTTTCAATTATTGGATTTTGATACGGCTGACTTGGTATCATTTGATACTAAATACTTTTTCCTCACAAAGAGACAGATGATGGCAAGTCCAAGCAATAAAATTCTTCGTTTGGAAGTTCAGCCAACTGCATGATCATCTGACCTTTCACTGTTTTTCACAGCTACCCCTATTAAGAGATGACATATGCCATGATTCAAGAGACCTGGATAGTGAAACCAATATATAGATAGCAATGAAGATCTATGGACTGAATTAAGTGCTGCAAATAAATTGAGTGGAATTTTTCTTCTAAAATATACTTATAATAAAGAAAATATGTCAAGATGCCACATCCAAAGTTCTGGAAGACGAGCCCAGTCTCACTTGGCTGCTGACTTGCTCTCTAAGAAATACAAAAATGAGTGGAAATTTTCTTCTAAAATATACTTATAATAAAGAAAATATCTCAAGATGCCACATCCAAAGTTCTGGAAGACGAGCCCAGTCTCACTTGGCTGCTGACTCTCTCTAAGAAATACAAAAATTTCCAAGATGCCACATCCAAAAATTCCAAAGTAATAGTTTCATTGATGGAAAGCTCTATTCAGATCCTGTAGAGTTCAGAATGGGAGAAGTGAAAGTGATTGGTGCATCGCTGAGTTCTTTCTGCTGCAGAATTGAATGGGCGCTGAAGCTCAAGGGGGTAGAATATGAGTATATAGAAGAAGACTTGACAAACAAGAGTCCCATTCTTCTCCAGTATAACCCTGTCCATAAGAAGGTCCCAGTGCTTGTGCACAATGGAAAACCAGTTGCTGAATCCCTTGTCATCCTTGAGTACATAGATGAGACATGGCAGGAGAATCCTCTACTGCCTAAAGATCCTTTAGAAAAATCCACCGCACGTTTCTGGGCTAGATTCGTTGATGAGAAGGTAAATGTAAACGTTAAACTCTCCATTCTTTTTCATTGTTTCCATTGGTTTATTTTTAAATACCAATATTTAAGAGAAAGAGAGAGATTTTGCAGAAATGCAAAAAGGATATACTGTATATCAAAAGAAACCAAATTGAAACTGAAAATGTGATTCACCTTTTGAATAAAAATTTTTATGTATGAAAAACTAAGAAAATGAATATACAAACCAGCACTTGACAGTTTTTCAATTTTTATAAGTGCAGTGTATTCTTAGTGCGTGGGCTGCTTGCAGAGCACAAGAACATGAAAAAGAGAAAGCTGTAGAGTCTGCACAAGAATCATTAGGAATTATCGATAAGCTGATTGAAGGCAAGAAATTTTTTGGAGGAGAAACCATAGGTTTTCTAGACTTAGTGGTGGGTTCTTTACCTAACTGGCTCAAATTCCTAGAAGAATTAGGAGGCATAAAGTTAGTTGATGCAGAGAAGTTCCCATCATTCCATGAATGGTCGAAGAAATTTGTTGAGATTCCAATCATCAAAGAAAAGATACCAATGCCAGAAGATCTAATCAACTACTTCACTACTTCTGGGCTAGCTAAAACTATACGTGACTCGGCATTGGCAAACAATAAGTGAGTCTGAACTAGACTGATGTTTATTTAGGATTGTTCTCTGCAGACTATTAGGCTTATAATAAAGTGCTCAGAGACTGTCTATAGAAATGTTATTCCTTTAAACAAAACTATTGTAGCCGAATTGTGCACTTATGTTTTCTCTTTATTTTTACTTGATAAAACTCTTTTGTAGTAATTTTGCTTTCCCATCTTATTTTATACTTACATGTTTGATTATCAGATTCACAAGTTTTCAATATTCAAAGAGTTCGTTCAGTGCCTAAAGACAAATTAACAGTAAGAGCATTTGAACAAATAATCAATTCAATAAGGTATATGTTGGAATTATGTGGCTAAATGATTAAATTTACCATCTCTTGATATCTTAAGCTTTTGGGAGAATCGGTAACCTAACATGGTAATCAATATACAAGGATTAAGATCATAAAGGTCATTTAAATACAATTATAACTGGAAAAACGTCTATATGCATTGTAGAAAGAGGGATATTCTTGCCAGGAGGCATCTGATGAAAAAGAAACTGTGCTTGTAATGCATATTCCTTAGGATTTATTTGCTGGTATGAGATATTCTGGAAAGGTATATCACAGAAAAGATTCAAATCAGCTTCAATTACCTAACAGCTAAGGTGATGCATGTGTTTTTCTCTATATTGGAGAAAGTGATTAATGCAACTTTCACCTGGAATTTTAAGAAGATTTTTCCTTTAGATATTACATAACATCAAATTATTTGGAAAATTTTCCCTACAAATAATTAATAGAGTAAAAGAAATGCATGCAAGGCCTAAGTAATCAAACATAGTTTTCTGTCATTACATCCCATTCATGCCAGTTTGTCATAAGGTAACAGTTGGAAACATGTGCTTTCCCATTGGGGAATGACGTTGATTGAAATCCGATGCATGCGGAATACTGAAAGGCAACATGATGGGTAAAAATTATTAAAAGACATAATAGCAATGGTTTTCGTAGGGCTCCAAGATACAAGGTTCGTTGTCGACCATACATTGTATACCACATTAACAATCATGGTGATGACCGATGACAACAGAAACTTAATTGGAGACACATAACACTTCAAATAGTTGTAGTCCTAATGTGTTGAACTGTATCAAGCTCCTAATGTAAACAGTGTAATATTTACCAACTGTACAAGGAGATATTACTGCAGGTATATGAATGAAAGTCAAATAGTGACACGGCGACAGCGGCACCAAAATGCAGTCCCCCCACTTTTGCCTCGTGCAACTGCTATTTCCTCATCAACATAAAACCAGATAAAGAAAGGATCCTTGGTGCTTGGCTCCCTGTCTTCTTTTTGGCCAAGACTTATCTGTAAAGGGTTCCAAGGTCCAATTTTTATCCGAATACACTCAAAAATGAAGGCCAGTATTCTCTTCTTCCATGAAATTCTGCCTTCAAACGTTAAGCATCCAATTGGTCCGAGATATACACCATTCTCAATTCTCTTTGCCTGACAATCCAGACAAAGTTCTTTTAGATTCTAAGTGGAAAAAAGGCAAAAAGAATGGCCAATCATTACCTATCCAATAAAACAAAAATAGAGGAAAAAAAAGGCAATCATGTCATATTCTGTGTTGAGGGATGAAGCAAAGCTCCCTCATGTTCATCCTTGAAGTCACATATAGAAATATCACAGACAATGATTTTAAGAGAAGTACATGGACTTTTTTTGTTTTACCAGTTACATTTTCACTTAAAAGGCAAGAACTATTTCAGAGAAGTGTTCTAGAAAGCCACAGCTTGGATCTTGTAAAACTAATGAAAACAGAGGACAGATGTCAAAATGCTATAGAATAACCTAATCCCTGAGCAATTCAGTGAGTTCCTTCTCTTTTACCATGCCCTTTCCAAGATCCAAACAAAGCCCCATTTTGCTTCGAATTAACTTCATCAAAAAGGCCATAAGTAATGTAGTTCTGTACTCCAAATTTTTGTTAATCTTAAGATCATTTGATCAGACTAATATAATGGTCTGAAGAATGCATCCCAGTTCAATAATGTCAAGAGACTTACTAATGACCTTTTGGCCCGAAGGCAATTCCATTCTTGTAGTGGGTATGTATCCAGGGTTTGATCCTTGGCATATTCATCTAGCAAAACACAAACTATGAGGGTTGAAAGGGAAGCATTCCCCCTATATTCCCCAGAAAACACAAATATGAAGTACTTCATATTGTAGTAGCTATTGGAAGTATCTATAGATTGAATCAAAAATCATTTTAAACACATCTTGAGGTATTTTTATTTTTTTTTTTATTTTTTTTTTCTCACAGATATGATAACATAATAAAGAAATGCATAAGACACTTACAGTAGCATCGAACCTCTGAATCGCTGTAATAGGAAAATAACGACCCCCCTTATTTTCCTTCTACAATTAATCAAAAAAGTCCAATAAGCCTAGATTGTGAAATAAAATGTAAAGCAAAACAAGGAATAGAATTATGCCAACCTCAGCAGTAAAAATAAGCATCCATGTTCTGCCAGGGGATTTTGATCCACCAAGCGTATCAAGAAATCCTGAGGGATCAATCTTTGCCTTCTCAATTACAGAAAAAGCAGACAAAATCTCCTCTGCCGCAACCCTTCTGCTCTTAGCAGCCTTTTTCAGCAATTCTACACTCTCTTCAACTTCCTAAAGCACAAGAACAACTTAACTCACTCAAACCACATAGCAAAGTGCAAAACTTAGATACAGTTCCTTTAAGTGTTGTATATTTGGTTCTTAAATTGAAATTAATCACATGGTTGTACTGACCAATTCAACAAATACAGTTTTATGTTTTCTAAAGACCATGTAGTTTATTGATAATGGAACCACACAGCTGAGGAAGTTAAGGTACAATACCAAAGGAACTGTTCCTAAGTTTTATCCATTAGGAAAATTCATCTACGTGGCAATACAATAAGCCCCATTTAAGAAAAAAGTTTACTGCGTTTGAATTCACAGTTCATCTTCTATGCTTATCATGACAATATTTCAAGTGTTTTATCTTATATGTAAAACTGGAGCAGAAAACAGAAGAAAGTTATTAAATTTAACAGAGAAGAAGGTGAACAGGAATTGAAAAGAACAAAGGAAAAGAAATACTCTGCTGGGTTGTTGTTGTTCTTCTTCCTGCTCAAGAAGAGGGGTGGCACTTTGGTCTTTTTCATCAAGGGTGGCTCTGGTTTTTGTTATAGAAAATCTTCTGAGAAAATAAGGGTATGTGGGTTTGAGAGAATGGGTGTTGGTGGGCTTAACCTGTAATGGTGGTGGGGTTTGGAGTGCAAAATTTGAGGAGGAGGGTCTGAGAGTTGTTTTAGTTTTGGGTGACGAAGTTTTTAAGACCACAAAGCAGAAAGAAGAGGAGGAGCAAGAAAGCATATCGCAGAATGTTGTTTGTGTGCCCATTGCTTAATAGCTACTGCTACTGCGGCTAAGGATGTCTTTTGAAAACTGCCATTTTTGGGTCTCTTCAGTCTTGAATCTCTTTATTGGAATGGTCTTGATGCATCCATTCAATTCAAGCCAGTGGATTAGATAAATCCATTATTTTTGTTCTTTTCTTTTTCTCTAATTTTTCCTCACTTTGGAGTTTTTCTTTTTCTTTTTCATTTTATTTTATTTTTTTATTTTATTTTTTACTTTTATTTTTCACCCAAATTTAAGGTCTACCCCAAATTCATCCCTTTTCTCTGAAAGTGGGGCAAATTTCCTTCGAACAAGATATCATTAGTAACTTGCGATTATTAAATTATGTAGATGCCGTCCTTTAAAACAATACGAAATATAAAATAGATAATGTTTTCCATAAAAAAAACAAATATATATATATATATATATATATTTAAATAAGGAGGTTGGAGAATAGAGATGTATTATTAAAGTAATTATATAAAAATAAAAAAAAGTAAGGATGCATTTGGTAACTTTTTCTTTCCTCAATTTTCTGTTTTTAAAAGCTTCTTCTTTTTTCTTCTTTTTTTTCTTTCTTTTTTTTTTTTTTCTCCAAACCCAAAAGGTTTGTTTGGGAACGTAATACAGTTGGAAGGCAAAAATTGCTTTCAATTTTCAAAATAAAAGGAAATTGAAAACAAGCCTTTGCCTACTTTTAGTTCCTTTAGCCTCCAATGAAAATACAAAGAAAACAATGTAAAAGTCCACAATTAATTGTTAGGTCCATATTTTTAGGTTGGCAAATCATAAACAATTGTAACCATTAGGCCTCGTTTGGGAAGAATGAATGGAATGGAATGAAAAAAAAAAAATTTTAGAATATTTTTCCCTTCTCTTGTTTAGGAGTTTTAATAGAGGGAATGGAAAGTCCATTCACTTGTTTGAGAGTTTAAGTAGGAGGAAATGGAATGAGTAGGAGAGAATACTCATTCCTCTCTATTCTCTTAAAATCTCAAATTTTCATTCCCCTCAAAATTGGGAGGAATGGGAGGGAATAAAATTAGATTTAATGATTTTTTTTTTTACTGAAACTCCCAAAATACCCTTATATATGTAACTCTTTATTTTAAAATAGGGGTCTAATAGTAATATTGTCATAAAATGATTTCATTCCATTCCTTCCATGTTACTCCCAAACAAGATTACTTACATTCTATTCATTTTCATTCCTTATTTTAGAACATCCAATCAAAGTTACTTAATTTCATTCCATTCCATTCTTTTTCATTCATTTCTCTTACTTAAATACATTCAATTCCATTCCATTCATTTCCATTCCCTTATGATCATTCCATTCCATTCCCTTATGAACTCCCAAACGAAGCCTTAGAGTCTAGATTGTCTTTTAAATTGGTATTTAAGTAAATCATTGAATAAGACAAATCAAGGTTCAAACAAAAGAAAACTCAAGAAAACAAAAACAAGTCTATTGCTCCATTGCATTTGGAAACAAGCTCAATCTATTGAGTTCCACTTAACTCGACCGATAAAGAATATTGCAGATTAAGTTTCCAATAGATTCTATCAATTGTTGGATCTAGGGCATCAAGCATCTTAACTACACTATTTAAGTAAGCCCTAGAGCACGATTTTCAAGACTACAAGAGTGTAGTGTTTTGTACACAAATCTGAAAATTTTTCAAGCTCTCTTAAAGTATCAACTAGAGACCTATGCTCATACAAAATATTTGGTGATCAAAGTGAAATTGCTGCATCCAAATTACAATCAAGTTGCTGGTACACCTGAATCAAGTCCTAAATAGACAATTATGTGGATTCAAAGTTGCATGTAATCACGTTAGTAAGTACCACATGAGGTAGTTTAGATTTAGGTTTGAATCTTTTGTACAAACTTCTATTCCATTTTAATGGATTCGTTTACCTTGAAGATCGACGGTTAAAACACCCTAAGTTTTTTTTTACTATGAAACAGTTTGTTTTATCGATTTTCTTGGGTCATCAAATTGGTTGTATTTGTGTGATCCGTGTGCTTGTAATGATATTCAATTTTGATCTAAGCTATAATTAATCCAATTAATCACTTGGTTAAGAATTGATTAACTTTGTTGTTACTGGGTCCTAAACACTAACATTAATGAATCCGCACCCAAGTTTGAACCCTAGTGGTAGCAAAACACAAGATTTTAGCAATTTTTTCTCTCTTTCTCTCGCATAGGAGTTGTTTCTCTGCACTCACCTATGTGGAACTCAACCATGTAATGATCTCTGATGATGCTTAAAATCATCAGTAAGTCTATCGCTCAAACCTGCAATCTTCCGTTAAAGGCAAAGAGTTAGAAAATTGTAGAATGAAAAGTGTCTACAAAGTGCAACAATGTGGTGCTGGCCTAAGACCCTCTGAAAGTTAAGTAAAAAACTCACAGTAATCTCAATGAACTTAAAAGAAAAAGCTTGAAAATTGTGTTTTTCACGTACCTCAAAATTGGCATGTCATGGTGTTTATATAGGGGTATGTGGATGACCACTTTAGTTGAATTTTAGGGACTTGGGGTTATCCCTCAGTTGACTTGTAGGAGATGGGAGTTATCCCTTTGCCAATAGTTGTGTGAATGTAGGAGCACCTTTAAGTGATGGCTACTATGCGAGTGTTGTAGTGTAGGTTTCATATGCACATCTTCACCCATCCGTTTATGGGGGTGGCGAATGGGTGTCAAGGTCAGGCTCGCAAGTGCTTACTCTTCTGTTCTTGTATGTGACAGATGACTTATTGGAGTAGACGTGATAGGTTGCATTTGTTGCATTAAGTCTTCCACTTCTGACAAGCCAGTATTTTTGAAAGATGTAGCTTACATTTGGAAGACGTAACTCATATTTAGAAGACATAGCTCATTTTCGGAAGGTTGACCATGGAGTTAGATTAAAAGTTCCCCATCAATCTCAAAGAAGACGACCACAGACCACCTTTACTCACTAATGGCATCACTATAATAGCCATTGCTCTAATGAGGCTTAAGAACAGATATAACACTCATTCCCCCACAGAATGAAAGCAAAACTTTCTATAGTGACACAATACCTCTAAAGTCTAAAGGCCTGTTTGGATTAAGGGGGGAGTAGAGGGGAGTAAACTGTAGACTAGAGTTGGCCAGAAATAGTCTAATTTTTGGCCAACTCTATTCTACTCATCTTTCATTCTCCTTAATCTAAATGGACAATGAGCCATTGATTGAGAACATAATCAATGCCAGTGTCCAATCATGCCTCCCCACTATTCTCCTTGGTCAACCTCCTAGCTCACCACATGACTCTACACATACTCTGTCATCCTTTTTGTCATGGGCTTCATGCCTACTGAGTTCGAACCTGCTACAAATAAGCCATAGGCCACAAATGAGCCCATCATATTGATCTTCTTAGGACTTTTAATTTTTAATTTTATAGATCTTGTTGGGATTTAAAGTCTTAAACCCATAAAATATAACTTCATCAATTTTTATTTCTTTTGAAAACTATTTTTTTTTATTCTTAAAAACACAATTTTGAAAACAGAAAACAAAAATAGGTACCAAATATAACTTTAACTCTTGTTAAGTTAAAACGAAATTTCTTTTTTTTGGCATAACCTAATAAGATTGCTTGTAAATTAAAAATTACATAATGCTACTAGTACATATGATTTTTAATTATATTCAATTAATTAAAAATTATATGTAAATTTAAAAATATTTTATTGATAATATACAAATTATCTTCATAGTTCATAGTTAATGAGTCATTTGAAACTTTAATAGAGTAACCTAATAAAAATTAAGGCCAAATTTCATTGTTAGTCCCTAAATTTCACTTGTTAAGGGCTTTTGGTCCTTGACACACCAAATTTCATGAGTTCCTAACTTATGACTGTATGTGATGATGATTGGTGAATGTTTGAAATGAATATTTGAAATTTGTTTTATAATTTATTGACACATTAGTTTGTAAGTTCCTACTAATAAAAGTTGCAGTATTCTTAGTATTACTAATAAAAGTTTCAATATCCCTTATATTGCTTGATAAGAGAGTAATTTTATGACCACAAACTCAGACACAATTTTTGTTCCAATTATTTACGTGACAAATTGTGATTAGTTATCTCTTATTTTCACATGAAATTACCATTTTTTTTTTTCACTACTCAAAGTCAAACATGTGAATAATTGAAATCAAATACAATACTTAGAGTATTGCACTTGATGCAAAAGCTATTAATGGAGAGTTAATAAAAAAAATTCCAATCTCAACCATTAAACATATAAAAAATATTGAAAAAAAAAAAAAACCAATTATTTTTCTCACCACTCTAGTCAGACACGTGGCAAAAGCTGAGAGTCAAGAGTTGTTTATAATAGAAACCCAAAAGTGCATATTTGTCTGATACAACCTGAACTGAGTTTGAGGAGTCTGAGTCCAACTCTAATACCCGCAATCCCAGTTCTTGGCAGCTCATTCACTCCACTATCCACCACAAATCAACAAACGAATTCCCAAATGTTTAGGTCTTTCAGTTACAGACTCAGTCTCAGGCTCTCAGCCTTACCCACTTTACCAACAACACTAACTCAACACACTCACACTCTCTCACTCTCCCATTTTTCATCATTCCCCAAAACATTCATTCCCCCACCATGTCCTCTTCCTCACGCAAACTCCTCACCACTCTCCTCCGCTCCGCTCCTCTCCGCCGCCCCACCACCACCGCCACAAGACTCCCCCCGAGATCCCCACTCGCGCGCCCCGCCGGCTACATCCTCCCACGCGCCGCCGCGCATTACTCCACAGCCACTCCTTCAAAGCCGCCTCCGCCGTCGTCGTCTCCCCCGCCCGCCGCCGCTGGCTCGCCTGCGCCCTCCGGAAAGATCACCGATGAGCACACAGGAAAGGGCGCGGTCGGAAAGGTGTGCCAGGTCATCGGAGCCGTCGTGGACGTCCGATTCGAAGCCGGACTGCCGCCGATTCTGACGGCTCTGGAGTTGCTGAACAATCCGATCAGGGTTGTGCTGGAGGTGGCTCAGCATTTGGGTGAGAACATGGTGCGATGCATCGCTATGGACGGCACTGAAGGTGTCGTTAGAGGTCAGCCAGTCCTCAACACTGGCGCTCCCATCACCGTAAGCCCACAGTTTTTGTACCTTTGAATTGACAGTTTATTAAATTAAGGTCACTCTGTCAACTTTCTTTAATAAATGTTGTGGCTTGAAATGAATTTTTGCGTAAATTTAATTGTTGGTGGTGGTGAATTACTATTAGGTGCCGGTTGGAAGGGCTACACTTGGCCGCATCATTAATGTCATTGGAGAGGCCATCGATCAGAGAGGCGATATAAGTAAGAATTTATCTGGAAATTGAAACACTTGTTGGACCTTGTTATTAATTTTTCATATTCAGCATGTGAAGTTTGTAGCTGATGTTTTTTGATTTTTGAATTTTGATCAGAAACGGATCACTATCTGCCGATCCATAGAGAAGCACCCGCCTTTGTTGAGCAGGCGACCGAGCAACAGATTCTTGTTACTGGAATTAAGGTATGTAAGCTGAAAACATTTAGGTGAAAGGGCAGCTGTATGCTAATGTGAAGTTTGGGGAATGATAATAAGCTAGCTTTTAGCTTTTTGTCTCACATTATGCAAATAAGCTATTCTTAAACGGGGCAGCTATTAATTTGTATGTAGTAGTATTGAACTGAAAAGTGTAAACTTTTATGTATAGGACAAAGGGGCCAAGAGCCTTGTTGTTAAATGGCATTTCATGGTCTAGTTTATAAGGAGAACCGGGGTTCAAATTTCCCTCCCCACATGTTGTAACAATTGAATTATGAGAAATAAAATAAAAATTTTGTTTGATGGGTATTTACTATTTATTTGTTGGCCTATGACTATTTATAAGCATGATACAGCCTGAATACAACTTAACTAAGAGAGCTTTTAAGCTCTAACAATCTGGGTGGTATTATTGTATGAATAATGGTCTTAATATTAGATATTTGATTTCAAGTTTTGGTTTTTCTAATCTTATCTTTCTTAAACTCCTGTTCCCTTTACAATGGTCCAAGTAGAGGAGTGTAAAATAGAGAATTTTTTTAAATTTAATATTGGATATATGTATATATAAAAGGGTTTTAATTTTAAAATAATTATTTGTGACAAATGTATTTGGTATATTATGTTGGAAATCTTAGTGGTTGGTTGTTCTTTAAATGAATAGGGCACAGAACTGTGTAAGATCAAATGAGGGCTGACAACAAGCAGTAGTGATATTTTGTGTGAAATTTTAGTAGGGTTTGAGTTCAACTTAGGGGATAAGGTGATATGCAAATGTGTGTGGTTGTGTTATTTGTAACTATAATTGTGTCTTCTAAAGTTTGAATATATCAATTACATTTTAGTTGCTACATTCTCCAGGTTGTTGATCTCCTTGCACCTTACCAAAGAGGTGGAAAGATTGGGCTCTTTGGTGGCGCGGGTGTTGGCAAGACTGTGCTCATTATGGAACTCATTAACAATGTTGCTAAGGCTCATGGTTGGTTCCATTTAAAAACTTTCTGAACTGTGATGTGTCTTTAAATATGTTGGTCTGCAGTTTCATCGAGTGTTTAATTTTATCTTTCTTTAGGTGGTTTCTCTGTATTTGCTGGTGTTGGAGAGCGTACTCGTGAGGGTAATGACTTGTACAAAGAAATGATTGAAAGTGGTGTTATTAAGCTTGAAAATCAGGTTAATCTAATGCCACTCTTCATAAAATCTAATGCATGGAACCCCCCCCCCCCCCTTCCCCCCTTTTGATGGTTTATTATCCACAGTATGTCGTACTTTCCTTGATAACATTCTCTTAAATATCAGGATGAAAGCAAGTGTGCTCTTGTGTATGGTCAAATGAATGAGCCTCCTGGTGCTCGTGCTCGTGTTGGACTTACAGGGCTGACTGTCGCTGAGCATTTCCGAGATGCTGAGGGTCAAGATGTGCTTCTCTTCATTGATAACATTTTCCGCTTCACCCAAGTAAGCCTGCTTGTCATCTTTTCTTGAATAATTACACACACACACACACACACACACACACACATATATAACATACATATATATATATATATATATTGGTTTGCTAATCCTGCTAACTTTTCCGTTTTATTTTGCAGGCTAACTCGGAGGTGTCTGCTTTGCTTGGCCGTATACCATCTGCTGTTGGTTACCAACCTACCTTGGCTACAGATCTTGGAGAACTTCAAGAGCGTATTACCACTACCAAGAAGGGTTCAATCACATCTGTTCAGGCTATTTATGTCCCTGCTGATGACTTGACAGATCCGGCTCCCGCAACCACTTTTGCCCATCTTGATGCCACAACAGTGCTGTCCCGGCAGGTGTGTCACCCTATCTTTCACTTTCATTCATCTAAAGTAAAGAAACCATTTCTTCTGTGTTCTTGCTTTTTCTGAATTCTGATTTATAATCAGATTTCTGAGCTTGGTATCTATCCTGCTGTCGACCCCTTGGATTCTACATCTCGCATGCTCTCTCCTCGTATTTTGGGTGAAGAACACTATAATACTGCTCGTGGTGTTCAGAAAGTTCTCCAGGACTATAAGAATCTTCAAGACATTATTGCCATTTTGGGAATGGATGAGCTCAGTGAAGATGACAAGTTGACAGTTGCTCGTGCTCGTAAGATCCAGAGGTTCTTGAGCCAGCCTTTCCATGTCGCAGAAGTCTTCACTGGAGCCCCAGGAAAATATGTTGAGCTGAAAGAGAGCATTAACAGCTTCCAGGTGATTTATTTGTTCAAGTTCAATGCATGATGATTATTTATTTTTCCTTTGTCTTATTTTTTATTTGAGCCTTGGAGGAGCTCTCTGTCTCTGCTTTTGCGTTTTCTGTGCATACCAAAATAATTTGGACTATGGTCATGCTATATGAATTTAGTAATTAGGTTAGTTATTACTTATTAGCAGCAAACTGTAATTAGTGGTCTTTGCTTGCTTTCTAGTTGGCAACTGGTAAATTATGCAGAACAAGATGGTGATACTAGAACGATTCCAAAGTTTTATGGCTGGAAATTCACAATTTGAACCTGCCATTTATGCTAGACAATTTTAATGTGTTAATGTTAATTAGGTCTATAGACCGGTTAGCTTCAGTTCAACTCAATTATTCTCTTGCCAATGAGATCTAGCTCAATTCACACCTCCCCCCATTATAAATCTTAGGTAAAGGGTGAGGTTATGAGTTCAAGATTCATTGGGTGCGTGTGTAGGTTACCAATCCAAAAGAAAAACCCCAATTATTCTTGATTACATAATGAATCTTTAATGACTAAAATATAGTTTCTATTTATATTTGTGACCTTGAGCATTTGTGGTCATTAGTCCTTTCACCAAATTCTTCTGACACTGCCGCACTATCTTTTGTGGAACTATTTCTTCTATAGATAATAAATCTGAATAAAATAACAAAAGGGCATGTCTTTCATGGAACTTTGTTTCAGTTGCCTTGGCATCCTTTGCTTTTTTTTCTTTTTTCCTTTTTTTCCTTCCTCTAATTTTAGTTTCGTGCATTTGTGATCTTTGAATTATAATTGTAATTATGATTATATTTACATAATTTCTATTTGTTACTGCTTTGGATGATGGACTTGTGCCTGAAACTGCTGCTTCAATTTGGACACTAATTGTCAAGAGCCTTGTAGCTCAACTGGTTGGCACCTCTTGATGTTTCCAAAGGAGACATGTAGGATTCAAATCCCCCTCCCACAATTATTGAATTATCAAAAAAAAATATTTGGAAATTAATCAACTAAATGAAAATTGGCGGGAGGAACTCAACCTACATCCAAGAGATCTGAAAGCATGAGTAAAGTTGTTATTAAAGCACTGTTGCAGATTTTGTTTATTTTTTCAATGCTTAAAGAGAATGATTACATGTACATACATGATTTGTACACCTAGAGCAAAATCTACAGTTTAGATTAATATTCAAGGTAGTTTTTAGCCACAACCAAATAGACGAAATTTGATTGTATTATTATAATAAAACTAAATAACATCTGATAGGTTCAGACAATATAATCAAGCATACTAGATAAATCTGATGGGTTCATTTTGTTTCTATTTATATTTTTGACCTTGAGCATTTGTGGTCATTGATCCTTTCCCCAAATTCTTCTGAGACCACGGCACTATCTTTTGTGGAACTATTTCTTCTATAACTGATAAATCTGACTGAAATAACGAAAGGGCTTGTCTTTCATGGAGCTTTGTTTCAGTTGCCTTGGTATACTAATCTATTTTTCTCCAAATTTAGTTTTGTGCATTCCCCTAATTTTCTTGTCCAATGTTTCATTTTGACAGGGAGTCATTGATGGAACCTATGATGATCTTTCTGAGCAGTCATTTTACATGGTTGGTGGAATTGAAGATGTCATTGCAAAGGCAGAGAAGATTGCCAAGGAGTCTGCTGCTTAGTCACTTAAGCTGGCTTCTTTGTTCTTTCCCCATTATTAAGAAATTATTAATTCTTTTGCTTTTCCAATTCCACCCTCATCTCAAGTTGCACGCAATTGTTTAAAGCACTAAATTTTGGAAGAATTGTATTAGGTAGAGATATGAGTTAAGGGCTTGTTCTTTGTACCTTTTGTGTAATAAGAAATGGATTCGCATGTTTGTATTAATCAGCACCACTTTCATTTCCAGATGCAGGCATGCTGCTATAGAGCACTTTTGCTTCGACCACTTTCAAGAAACATTGGAATGGATTCTGCTGAACTTCCAATTTGAATCTGAATTTTTTTTTTTTTTTTCAGTGGCAATGTGAAAAATATTTCTCCCCAAGTACATTGGTGTGATACTCTCTTTTTTTACGTGAATGGTGGGTTCTGCTGTGAATTTAATTAATGGGAAATATCATTCCTATGTAAGGAGAGGGTATTATTTGTTGTATAGTGTACTCATTGAATAATTATTCTTGGCAATATGACAGGCATTTATTTATTTTTTATTTTTATTTTTTTGATAACATGATATTTTGATTTCATTTCAAGCAACGTGAGAAATGATTGAAAAGTACTGTCTATGTCGCCTTTATGCAATATGCATGATAAGGGCTTTAATGCAAACAACGGTATTTATATCCTACATAAAAGATTCTCAATGGGCTAAAACGAGCCATAATGAAGTACCACAAGTGATATATAGGAATCCAAATTTGCCGAATGAGTAATGTTATGGCCTTCTACATCTTGGGTCTTCTTGTTCCTTCATTATGAGCAGAGAAAATTGGAAGATAGATAATAATTAATAAATGGCATGGAATTATGAAGATATTCGATGGTAAATATATCAAGATAACATTAAATCAAAAACACCGGAGTGGCTTATTGTTATAGATGATATATGAAAGTATGTGATGTGAAGACAGTTTGGCCGAGTGGTCTAAGGCGCCAGATTTAGGCTCTGGTCCGAAAGGGCGTGGGTTCAAATCCCACAGCTGTCAAAAATTTTTGTTACATTATCCCCAAAACGTTTTGATGTGTCGTTATTCGTTAATGATATATTTTTTTGGGTTGAGCATCTGTGGTAAATGATATTTAAAAAGGGAAAGACCATACATTTAACAATTATCGCACAAAAACAATTTTCTAATCCCACGAACCGTTTTGGACTTCAGCTAGCTTTGTGT
Source organism: Quercus lobata (assembly GCF_001633185.2). Classification (NCBI taxonomy): domain Eukaryota; kingdom Viridiplantae; phylum Streptophyta; class Magnoliopsida; order Fagales; family Fagaceae; genus Quercus; species Quercus lobata. The sequence continues at coordinate 27,327,689 of NC_044913.1, forward strand.
TCGATGATGCAACAAGTGAAACATCTATTGCTGCCCACTCTTATTTCATTCCCACTTGTCACCTTCTCCATCTATACCCTATCTTGGATAGCTTCTGGAATCAGTTACCTCTTTGGTGTTATGACAAGCATATATGAGTATGAATGGTGAAACAAGATTATATTAAACTCCAAAAACTTCTGTTAGATCATCCATTACAAACAGAAATAGTCTGAAAGAAGGAACAATCTTATAAGATGTTGTAAAAGAATCCAATTATTAACAAGTGCTTTTAGGGCATTTATTGTTGAGTTATTTTAAGAAAATTTTGATTTTTTTTCATAGAAAATATAAAAAGCTACTGACAAAGGCTTCAATAAAGCCAACAAAAGATGTCACATTGAAGTCTTTTAAAAAAGAAGAGAGAATCTACGTACATGGTGGTGGCTTGCATGATATTCCTTTTGCCATGCTTCTCCTGACAATGTTTGGACCAAGTAAAAAACAAAAAGTTCAAAAGTTTTTAATTCAAAAAGTGGAAAAAGCACTATTCACTTTTACTATTCACAGATTACTGTTCACTGACACTGTTCACTTTTACTGTTCATGATACTATTCACTTCGAAATTTTGCCTATTTAAGGGGGTTGTCCCTTAAATTTCAGAGTTTTTCAAGTCAAGTTTTAGTTCAGAATTCTCTCCTTAGAACTCCTTCTCTTAGGAAGCCTTCTTAGAAAGAGAATTCCTTGTTTTTACTACTACTACTACCTTGTTCATCATTGTTCACTACAAACTTTGTAATTCTACAAACCTTGTAACTAGGACTAGTTCAAGTTTTGTAACTGTTAACCTGTAACTGTTGAGATCTTGTATTCACTACTACTGTAAGTGTTTATCCTATTTTCAATAACAAGTATTTTCAGTTTTATGTTCATTATTCTACTTGTTGCTACCGTCACCTTGGTCGGATTACCGCCATACCAAACGGTTCTAAATTGCTTCCATTTACTTTGAACTATTGTTTTCATTTACTTTGAATTATTTTGATATATATTGCTTGGCTGGTTCTACCACCTTATTATTGTTCTTACTTTCAAGTTACTTATATTTGTTTCACTACAATATTACTGTGCTTCCATCTCTTCCCATCAACTGTGCGTCCCCTTCCCCTTTTATGGTAAAGCTATCAAAAAATTAGTTTTTTTTTTCCCATAAAGAGTTTCTAAAAATATTTCCTAAATCAATATCGTTAGGGTATTCATTAACTTTTCCCAATGTAAAAACACCAAATTTATTAAAGTGGTGTCGCAACTTTGGGCTTTTAGCTTAGGGGAGTAAGATTAAAAGGCAGTTGAATTCAAAATTGATTATGAAATTGTTAATTAGTGTCTGTTTGGGAACAGTTTATTTAATTGAAACTGAAATTTTTTTGTTAAAAGTACTATAGATAAAAGTAAAAGTTAACTGAACAATACAGTAGGAACCATGAATAATGGTGAAAATAAGTTGAAATTGCAAATAAGCTAAAATTTTCAACTTTTTCCAAACGGACACTTTGTATAACAATAGAATAAAAAGAATTTTTTTTTTTTTAAAGGATCATACAAAATATAATGTAAAATATATTCTTTCATGCCTTGTGTTAAAAAATTAAAAAAAAAAAAAATCATTATATATCAATGAACAAAATAACTCATAATTTTTGCTATAAAAAGAATAACTAATAATGTTTTCGTAGTCCATAGGTAGTATTTCTTTTAAAAAGAGAAAATTGAATGTCGTTTGTGTTGGGACATGTGGAGTCTAGTTTGTGCTTAATCTGAATTATAACTTGACCCGATATAAAAGTACTACAGAATTAATGAGAGATTTTATGATGCTTATTCCAAAGAGTGGAGGCTTGGGCCAATAGATTTTCCTACCATAGGTGTAAAGGTCCTTCCCTTTTGGCCGGTTGTAGGCAAGAAGGGATTCAAATCCCCTACACTGTGGTTCGTAACCACACGTTCTAATCCTTTGAGCTACAAGCCCCCTCTTGTCTCCACTGGATTTGTTCTAGGGAGTACTCTAAAACAAAAAAGAACATTTCCTCTCCAATATCAACATAATTTCATAGAGTCCTTTAGTCTGAATGCTGCATGAAGACATAAGCCAAATGAAGGAACAAGAAGACCCAAGATGTAGAAGGCCATAACATTACTCATTCGGCAAATTTGGATTCCTATATATCACTTGTGGTACTTCATTTGGCTTATGTCTTCATGCAGCATTCAGACTAAAGGACTCTATGAAATTATGTTGATATTGGAGAGGAAATGTTCTTTTTTGTTTTAGAGTACTCCCTAGAACAAATCCAGTGGAGACAAGAGGGGGCTTGTAGCTCAAAGGATTAGAACGTGTGGTTACGAACCACAGTGTAGGGGATTTGAATCCCTTCTTGCCTACAACCGGCCAAAAGGGAAGGACCTTTACACCTATGGTAGGAAAATCTATTGGCCCAAGCCTCCACTCTTTGGAATAAGCATCATAAAATCTCTCATTAATTCTGTAGTACTTTTATATCGGGTCAAGTTATAATTCAGATTAAGCACAAACTAGACTCCACATGTCCCAACACAAACGACATTCAATTTTCTCTTTTTAAAAGAAATACTACCTATGGACTACGAAAACATTATTAGTTATTCTTTTTATAGCAAAAATTATGAGTTATTTTGTTCATTGATATATAATGATTTTTTTTTTTTTTAATTTTTTAACACAAGGCATGAAAGAATATATTTTACATTATATTTTGTATGATCCTTTAAAAAAAAAAAAATTCTTTTTATTCTATTGTTATACAAAGTGTCCGTTTGGAAAAAGTTGAAAATTTTAGCTTATTTGCAATTTCAACTTATTTTCACCATTATTCATGGTTCCTACTGTATTGTTCAGTTAACTTTTACTTTTATCTATAGTACTTTTAACAAAAAAATTTCAGTTTCAATTAAATAAACTGTTCCCAAACAGACACTAATTAACAATTTCATAATCAATTTTGAATTCAACTGCCTTTTAATCTTACTCCCCTAAGCTAAAAGCCCAAAGTTGCGACACCACTTTAATAAATTTGGTGTTTTTACATTGGGAAAAGTTAATGAATACCCTAACGATATTGATTTAGGAAATATTTTTAGAAACTCTTTATGGGAAAAAAAAAACTAATTTTTTGATAGCTTTACCATAAAAGGGGAAGGGGACGCACAGTTGATGGGAAGAGATGGAAGCACAGTAATATTGTAGTGAAACAAATATAAGTAACTTGAAAGTAAGAACAATAATAAGGTGGTAGAACCAGCCAAGCAATATATATCAAAATAATTCAAAGTAAATGAAAACAATAGTTCAAAGTAAATGGAAGCAATTTAGAACCGTTCGGTATGGCGGTAATCCGACCAAGGTGACGGTAGCAACAAGTAGAATAATGAACATAAAACTGAAAATACTTGTTATTGAAAATAGGATAAACACTTACAGTAGTAGTGAATACAAGATCTCAACAGTTACAGGTTAACAGTTACAAAACTTGAACTAGTCCTAGTTACAAGGTTTGTAGAATTACAAAGTTTGTAGTGAACAATGATGAACAAGGTAGTAGTAGTAGTAAAAACAAGGAATTCTCTTTCTAAGAAGGCTTCTTAAGAGAAGGAGTTCTAAGGAGAGAATTCTGAACTAAAACTTGACTTGAAAAACTCTGAAATTTAAGGGACAACCCCCTTAAATAGGCAAAATTTCGAAGTGAATAGTATCATGAACAGTAAAAGTGAACAGTGTCAGTGAACAGTAATCTGTGAATAGTAAAAGTGAATAGTGCTTTTTCCACTTTTTGAATTAAAAACTTTTGAACTTTTTGTTTTTTACTTGGTCCAAACATTGTCAGGAGAAGCATGGCAAAAGGAATATCATGCAAGCCACCACCATGTACGTAGATTCTCTCTTCTTTTTTAAAAGACTTCAATGTGACATCTTTTGTTGGCTTTATTGAAGCCTTTGTCAGTAGCTTTTTATATTTTCTATGAAAAAAAATCAAAATTTTCTTAAAATAACTCAACAATAAATGCCCTAAAAGCACTTGTTAATAATTGGATTCTTTTACAACATCTTATAAGATTGTTCCTTCTTTCAGACTATTTCTGTTTGTAATGGATGATCTAACAGAAGTTTTTGGAGTTTAATATAATCTTGTTTCACCATTCATACTCATATATGCTTGTCATAACACCAAAGAGGTAACTGATTCCAGAAGCTATCCAAGATAGGGTATAGATGGAGAAGGTGACAAGTGGGAATGAAATAAGAGTGGGCAGCAATAGATGTTTCACTTGTTGCATCATCGAACACAAAGCTAGCTGAAGTCCAAAACGGTTCGTGGGATTAGAAAATTGTTTTTGTGCGATAATTGTTAAATGTATGGTCTTTCCCTTTTTAAATATCATTTACCACAGATGCTCAACCCAAAAAAATATATCATTAACGAATAACGACACATCAAAACGTTTTGGGGATAATGTAACAAAAATTTTTGACAGCTGTGGGATTTGAACCCACGCCCTTTCGGACCAGAGCCTAAATCTGGCGCCTTAGACCACTCGGCCAAACTGTCTTCACATCACATACTTTCATATATCATCTATAACAATAAGCCACTCCGGTGTTTTTGATTTAATGTTATCTTGATATATTTACCATCGAATATCTTCATAATTCCATGCCATTTATTAATTATTATCTATCTTCCAATTTTCTCTGCTCATGGGGATAACTTTGGCTCCTCTACCTCTAACCAAGCTTTTGAGTTGCTGAAGTTGGATTGCAGACAGTGTATTAATATTCTTTGTTGGGGTGAAGAGTCAAGGGATCATTTTATCCATGATTGTATGGTGATTTCAAAACCAATTTTGGCTCGGCATAACTTATGATAGATTGAATGTAAAGTTTTGATTGTTGCTACATACGATAGACCACTAAGAATGAGACAAAGGAGTTATTCTGCATCATTGTCTATTCAAACTCTTTATCAATCACCCTTACAAGACCGTATTTTTAACGTTTGTTCCATAGAATGGACTTCTCATAAGCATGGGATCACATATTTCCATGGATCCACAAACTTTATGAATTATGACTCATTAAGTATTGGAAAAATACTTTTTAATGCTAGTTCACATTTAGGTTTCACACATGTCTACAGAGAACGTATTTGCTATCAAATTATACCATGTTAGCGGTATCAAAATTCTCACTTAAAGTTTTTGCCTAAGACCCCCAAAGTTGCTGAGCCGGCCCTAAATGTAAGAATAACTTTAAAGCTAGGGTCAAGCAAAAACATGTAAAAACTATTCGAACCGCTTCAGCTTGACAATGACTATGGGAGACCACGTTCTATTGGTGAAATGTATTGCTTTCAAAAAGTTTTGAGGGTCTATGAACCATACTTAAATGTAGATTTGTCCATTCATACCTTCTAATAAAACAAGCATGGACCTTACTTGTTTAACAGGGGTTTATTTGTTGTGTTTTTTTTTTTTTTTTTTGGATTAGTGACTTTGGGATGGGATTTGAATCAATAACCTTTCGTTTCATAAAGTGTGGTTCTTTGGTGATTGCACGTCCCCATTAGGGTTGAGGAAAGAAATTTCATATTACTAGAAACTAGAAAGTAGATTCACACTCCAAACTAGGCCCCTCTTTAATGGTTATACTTGGATCATTTTCTAAGGCCCTTGGCTATTTGGTGAACGGTTTGAACACTTGACCTTATGACTTCAGCCTAATTTTTTTCTAGACTTGATTCTCTGTTATTGATCTCAGTTTTTTTTTCCCTCCATAATTTATTGGAGCATCCAAGATTAAAGTGTATTGAAGCAGCTCAAGAAGAGATTCTGTCAATTTTGACTATCAATTGATCCTCTCTTGATCAATGAAAAATCATTGGCTCAATTGCTTATGTGTTCGATTTTCTTAAGTCAAAGCCTTTTATTATTAAACCCTTGTACGACACGTATATGAAAGCTGTTATAACTTGATTTTAGTAGGACTTGGAGAGGCAGAAATACAAAACTACATAGAGAGAAAATCAAAGCCTTGCTGAATCTGCAAGTACAAAAAGACATTTCCATCATGTAGAGGAATTTTATGCATTCTGAAGCTGCGGAGTCTGCAAACATGTGCAAAACCCATTAAATACAACAAGTTGGAGCTCTTCAAGTAGTAGGAACTTTGCAACTGAATTGCCTTATATGCTAGGCTAGTCTTGTTACCATTGAGGCTCTTTATAGTTATTAATAAAGCCGAGATTAATCTAATATATGCCCGATGTGGAACTCAAAATTCATACACAATACACACCCAATCAATATCCAATCAATCTAGAGCATTACATACAGTCTTTTATTATTGGGGTTACCATAGTAAACAAATTGCAACATCATTTTGCAGAATTCCATAATGTGGAAAGAAAGTGTATAACACAATGGAACAGAATTAAATCCATAAGGCATCAAACGCAGCCTAATAGTTACCACTATTTATTTTGGTGTTATTTATACTAGTGTAAGTTCTAAGTAGATGCTACCACCATTGAGATAAGATACTCTGTTCATGTCTCTTGAGTTACTTTCAAATTCAAGGTAAAGCTCCATCAATGCTCCGAATTGTATGTATCTTCTAAACGGTTGCTATGCGATTGAGTAACGCAAATAAAGTAGATCCATTCCCTGACTCGAATATGGACGATTCATCAAGTTTCTTGTGCAATGCATCAAAGAGCTCATCTATAATCTCCTCTCCAAAATGCTCCTTAAACATTCCCTCCATGCCAGCTCTAATTTGAGATGACGTCACCTTGCCTCTTGAAAAATTACCACTCGGTATTGCTTGAGGAAGAATTTCCATTCTTTCTAAACGGAAACATCCATTTCGTTCCACAATTGCTTCCACTTCTTGGGGAGATGCAAAATATGTTGGTAGATTGAAGGTGTCCACTTTCTCTTCACTAATTGTACCCTGCCTCGTGAGGAAGAAAAGAAAATCAAGGGAAAAACCTTAGCAGCTTCAAAAAGTTATATCTTTCGCATCTTAATTGGAGGCTTAATTTTAATTTCATGAAATTGAAGTAACAATTCTTCAAGTTGTATGCATACAGTTGACCAATCTTTTTTAGTGTATGCTTTATGAAAAATCAATAACAATGTAAAATTATTAACAACAACAACAGCAACAACCATCATAATAATTATAATCATTATGTAAAAATAGTAGGACTGTTGAATCCACACCAAGACCTGATAAAACCGCTTAAGCCAGAGCCATCCATGTCGAAACATGTCTGATTCGAGCATTATGAAAGTAAAAATATTGGATGCATACCATGTGAATCATTATGAAAGTAAAAATAATTACTCACAAATGGATCATTAGTTTATTACCTTCTTAGCCATGTCTAGCAAGCAAGATCCCAAGATTTCTCCTACCATATTGGCAATAGCTTGTGAATGAGGGAGTCCATTGGGACGGCCTGGGATGATTATTACTATAAATCCTCCATATACAACCTCTTGTGCTCTAGCATTTAAAAAGCACTCCATGTCCTTAGCATATTGAGCTGCATAAGACTGAACAACTTTGTCTGAAGCATTTGAGTAGTGGATCCTCCCTTTATTCCAAGCAGGAGAGCTTTTGTCCAACACCTCTTTTGGTACTTGAGAAAGACATTGTAGGGCATAGGAAGAGAAAACAAAGTGAAGAGAGGCATTAGGAAATAAGCGAGAATAAAAAGAACCAGGCACGGCTGCTGCATAATATTTCCTGTGTGGAGGCAGGGATGTAAAGAGTGTGTTAAAATCATTTGAAGCATGATCGTTAAAGAAGACTTGGAATTCAGGAGTGTTATGTCCTTGAGATTGATATTTGAGCTCCACTGCATCAACTATGTTTTGCATTGCCAAAATTGTGTTAGGTCCAACGGAGCAACCCAAATCTGTGACTCGAAAGGTGTTGGAAGAAGAAAAGTTCTGTATGTCAAGCTTTTCAGCTATTGCCTCATTGATATGTTCCTTGGCAGCATCGGCCGCTCCTCTCTACGAAATAGAAGATTGGGTTAGTTATTATGGTTGAGATAATTACAAAATTACAAAATTATTATGTATACAATATGAATAGGATCATTTACTTCACGCAATCACAATTAAGATTTTATTTCTGGTATCTAAGAGTGTAAATAGTGTTAGCTAAGGTCATCTTTTTTTTCTTTTTCTTTTTTTTGAGAAAGTAAGCTAAGGTCATCTTAAATATGCCTCTTTAATTTGTAATGTATATATTAACTATCATTACTCAATATCTTAGCCTAAGAAATAGAGTAGATGCTCTTAACATGTGTTACGCTTGTCTATCTTTTTTCTGTTCAATTAAAAATTCCGAAGTTTCTCCAAAAAAAAAAATTTAGAAATTCTAAGTCTTGTACTCCGAACTTTTGACGTCGAGGACAATTAAAAAATTGGAAATTGAATTAATAAGTTAGAATTTATTATTGTAATCTCACTATTCATGCTAATTTTTCTTTTTTTTTTTTTTTTTTTTTTTTTTTTTTTTTTTTTTTTTTTTTTTTTTTTTTATAAAGGAATATTTCTGAAAATTAGAAGATGGTATCAATGATGAATCCTCTCTTTCTTTTTTGTTACCCCTATGAGGTTGGATTTTTTTTTTCTTCAACAACATATTATTTGGTATTCGTGTGAATGGTTTCGAATATGCAACTCAAGTGTATGGCAGAATTCTTTTATACATTTTTTTTAATGTTTATACCTACGTAATCTTAACGGTTAACACAAAATATTCTCTTATTTAACATATATATATATATAAAATGGGGGTAAGCTACAACAAAGAAGTGCCGTTCAGAGGGCACTGGGGGCGGAAACATAAATAGGTTACAAATGTAGTTCTGGTACAAGTGTAAACTAGGGGAGAAGAAAAGAAAAGAGCCATTTTGTTTAAGTGAGAGAGCTCTGAGGTAATTCTAAGAGAAGTGTAGAATTGAGCCTGCTGAAGACTGAGGCCAAGGATGCCTTATATAGGAGGAGGGAGCCTTGGATCCATTCAGGAGGAGGAAATCACGGAAGGTAATTTGCTTTTACTTCAGGTGAATATCTTTTCAGCCGAAAGCAACAGTAACTTCAATGATTCTGCTGGGGTACTGTTGGAGTGAACAGTAACTGGTCACTGTTTATGAACAGTATCTTGTCCCCTTGCTTTTCTGGAATAGTAACTCTGCATAGTGTTCTGGACTGTGCAGTGTATAGTGCCCTGTTGGTCAACTCTGCAGTGCGGGTACTGTTCTGAATAGTAGCCAGATTTGCAAAGGTGGTTTATGAGCTGGTCTGGACTTCAGAAGCTGTTCTGGAGCGTCTGGAAGCAATCTCTGTAGATACCTTCAATCTGTATCATAACCAGAAGGATACCCTTCGTATGGATCAAAAGCAGGAGGTTCATTATCATGCTCATGCTCGTGGTACCTGTCAAACAGATTACAAAACCCACAATAGAGGAGAGGTTCATAGTCTGCTTTCTGGGCGGTGTACAGGGGGAAATCCGTATGGTCAAGCCTTTGGGTGGTGAAGGCTTCTGAGTATGGTCTGGTGGTAAACACTGTGACTCTGCCAGTATTTCCAACAAAATGGTAATTTTCCCATAATTCTTCAGTGACGTGTTTGTAAGTTACTGTAAATTTTGATTTTAAATCAAGTTGGCCGGTACAACCGCCATAGTTATTCATTATTTTGTGTATTACTTTGAAGTATGTTATCTCTAACAAACATTATTTTGTTTTACATCTATTTTCTGATAGCACTTCCACTCCTATATGTTGCATTTTTCATCTACTATTTCATCTTAGTCAGTTTATACTGTTATTTCCTTTGGTGGTAGGCTGAGCCTCCCGTTCATTCAAACTGTTTATTATCTTGTGATTACCTGTTTAAGCTAATCCTTTACTTCCCAGTTATCTTCTTTTCTCATTCTTTGTTTCTTTCCCCACAATTTGTTGCAGATGTGTACCATGCCAGGTATTGTGTCAGAATGTTATCCAGTAAGTCTAGGAGTAATTCCTGTTCTGTGATCGATTGCTACCCAGTAAGTCTGAAGTACCGAGGAACCCGAGTCAATCTGTAATGCCCGTTGAGCCGTTAGCCAGGAGAGCGTTAGGCGTTAGGGTCGGAGAGGATAGGGAACGAAGGGAAACAGTCGTAAGTTGATAGCAAGATTCACAGAAAGGTTTCTGAGCGGCGGTAAGTTGGTAACAGGATACAGTAGGCGTCCATACACTCCCTGTTTCAGATCTAAGGATAGATCCAGAAATTGGAAGATAAAGGTAGTCTAGGTTGTCATTGATTTCTTAGGCTTGTAATCCAGAATGATAAATAGAATGTTTAGAAGGAGTGACTCTTCCACTTCCATCAGATCTAGCAGTACAAACCCACCTGAGATTCCACAAGAAGATGGAACAATCAACTCAGAGTCGTACCAGCTTTCAGATCTAGATCAGAAGTTAGGAGATTGGAACATACCCAAAGTTCCCACAACCCAGGTCTATAAGTCTTCGTCATGGTCCTTGAAAAAGTCTTTCAGAACGGACTACCATGTTAGGACTATAGAACAAGTCTACAGCATTAACAAGGAATATGAAACTTGTTATTTGTTGTCCCCTGCAGCCATGAAAGCTCACAGGGAATCTGGTCACAAATACCTCCACATAGGACTTGTCCAAGTCGGAGTTAAACCATTGATCAGAGAAGGTTTGAACAACTCGGTCCTTATGGCCCTCAGAGATACTCGTCTCATCAGATTTAGAGACAGCCTCTTAGGAACCAAAGAATCTAGTTTGAGTAACGGTCCAATTCATTTCGACTGTTTTCCAAACCTCACAGTTGCACTTGACGACCCTCATATCCTGAAGGTCCTCACCCTCAATATCAGAACCCATGGAATCTTTGTATTACATGGCACCAAACAACTTGCTCTTATATACCGAGTGTATTATAAGTGCATGAGGACGAACATGTCCATTCAAGCTTTCGATAAGAGAAAGGCAGGTGAAACCACTCTTATCCGAACTTCAGATGTTAGATCCACCGTTCAGGTACCAAGAACCCTGAAATGGTCTGAAATAACATTCCCAGAACAATGGTCTTTAGAGAATGAAAATTATCCTCTACAGATCCAGAATCCTGTTAGGAACCCAGATCCAGATTATGTCCAGCAGTTAGCCGATGGTTCGGTTAGACTTAGCTTTGACCAGTCTAGATTTCGGTCACCCTTAGAATATGTTGAACCCTTGCCCAAATCCTCTTTAGATCTGCACCGGGATACATACCAGGAACCAAGGTCAAGATCCATAGATCTTCGCCAACCCTTTAGGCAGCCAACTATCCTCTTGAAAGATAGACCTGCATCCCAATGTAGTTCGTCCAGAACACGAGCTCCATTCCCTACGTCTAGAAGAGACTTAGGACCACAGTTTCAAGGTGTCAAAGACCACTCCCAGGTTAGTACCCCTTGTTAAACAGCCAAGCAAGACTTTGTTGATGATCAAGAAGAAGATCGCAACAGTCAGGACAGTCTTAAGCCTCCATCTCCATCAGGATCTGATTTTAAAAATCCTATTCAGCAAGAACCTGAATATGACTATCAGCTCCTCGTGTTGACAAAAGAATTCATTCCTGATATGGATATGCTCGAAAAGGATTTTAATTCTGAACAGAACAGAGTTAAAAGAGAAACCTACAGAGCCAACCATACTAGAGAACAAAAGGTTGAAGTTTTGGAGAAATGGAAGTTATTCATGAAAGAGGTAAAAGCAGATTATCCTTTCTTTGAATACTTTGAGAAACATTTCAATTGGCATAAAAAGAACTGTGTCATTTCCAAAACCAACTGGAAGTTACTTCCCAAGAAGGATGCACCAAGCTCTAGCAAACCTGAAATTGTTAGGTCTAGTCATCCTCCTCAGGAAACCATACTCCTTAACCACCGTAGTACCGATGTTATTGCCTCACCCTTCAAGTGTCCAACCCCAGAAGAAAAGGTTGTCAGGAAGGTAATAGAGCAAAACAACTATACCAACCAATGCTTAGGAGTCATAGGAAAACAGCTTAATAGGATAGAAGATAGGATTGACAACAAAGTTCTCCTCCAACCAGGAAACCTTAACAAACCAATCCAACCTCTAGAAAATCCTCTAGTCAAGCTTCCCACAACCAGACAAGCTAGCCTTAAACCAAAGGAGCAAACAGCCCTAAAGGAAATGGCTCAAAAGCTTGATGATCTCGTGAAAAAGGAACCAGACACCCCTTCACCAGATCTAACCTCAACCAGCAGGGATCCTAGGCTTAAAACCCTAAATGCCCATACAGCTTCTAGCAGTTCTAGCAGAACCTCCTCAGAAACTGAACAGGAGATAGAACAAATAGAAGACCAATTTCGAGGTTTACAGGTAAATAAGCTTTACCAACCCAAGGTAACGCCAACTAGCCTTACCAAGAATTGGTATCCCAGACCAACACCCCCTGACCTCCAATTCGAGGAAAGAACCATGCAATTCACAATGTCCAGTGGTAAACTCTATGAATGGAACATAGATGGTTTATCCGAACAGGAAATCCAAAACAAAATCCAGCATATAACCATGGTAGCCAATAACTATCTAAATGATGGTATTCCAAACACCGAGGTTGTAGAGCTCATTGTTTTAGGATTCACTGGAAAGTTGTTGAATTGGTGGAACCACTGTATGACAGCCACTTCCAAGGAAGACATTAAGCATGCTGTTCAAAAAGATGAGGATGAGAACCCTATCTTTGACGAACGCATAGGAAGAGGTGTTCCCGATGGAGTCAATACCCTGATCTATACGATCATGAAACACTTCATTGGTAAACCCAGCAATGTCACATCTAGGATTTACGACCAGTTGAGTAACCTTAGATGTAAAAACCATGGAGAATACCGGTGGCATGAAGATGTGTTCACCACTCGTGTCATGCATAGAAGCGATTGTAACTCTCCATTTTGGAAGGAGAAGTTTATCAATGGCTTACCTACACTGTTTGGACAGAAGGTCAAAGAAACTCTTGCCAGCTCTCTAGGTATCATAGACTATGATAACCTGACTTATAGAGACATCTCAAGCACAATCCGAAATGAAGGGATGAAGATGTGTAGAGATCTCAAGATCCAGAGCCAAGCCAACAAGAGCAAAGCCAAGTACGAAATAGGGAATTTCTGTACCCAATATGGCTTACCTTCCATCATTCCCAAGAGGAAATCCAAACACAGAGGCGAAGAACCCTCTGAGAAACCCCATTGGAAGAAACCTACCTCCAAACATCATAGACGTCAAAAGTTTAATACCAATGACTTCTATAAGAAAGGTAGATCCAAACCCATGGGAAGGTTCACACCTAAAGCATCAGGAACATGCTATAAGTGTGGAAAGAATGGTCATTACCAGAAAGATTGTAAAGCTAAGGCCAAAACCCTTATCAATACTCTCATTAGTGACCAAACCAGCAGACAAGAAATATTCAAACTCTTAGAACTCGATCACCTAAGCAGTGAGTCTAGTGACCAAGAGAAACACCAGTTGTTTAGGACTTCTTCTGAAACCTCTAGGGTATCTTCTAGTTCCTCTAGCGATACAGACGAAATCCTTGCCTGTCAAGATAGTTGTTGTAGAAACAAAACTATCCATGTTCTTTCTAAACAAGAAGAGCTCCTCCTCGATCTCATAGAACAGATCAAGGACCCTGAAGAGAAAGCTCAAAGACTTAGTGAGTTCCACAAAACCCTAGTCAAGGAAACAAGTACATCCAAACCTAGGTTTCAGGAACCCAAAGTCGATTTGGAAAAAATCTACAGCAGATTTACCAAATCCAAGAAAGAAGTAACCATCCAAGATCTCCAGAAAGAGATTAAGGATAACAAAGTTGAGATGAGAAACCTTAAGCAGGAATTAACCATCCTTAGGGTTGATCATGGTCTCATGGACCTTAGGGTCAAAAATCTGGAATTTACTTCACAGCAAGGCAATGAGGACAGAATCTCATTACAGAACCCTTCTGATAACGAAGTAGATGAAACAGTTAACCCTACTGCAGATATGGAGCCAGAACCTGGAACGTTCTTGCAAACCATCAGTCGGATTAACTTCCAGAAATGGCACTCCAAAGTCAGGATTGTCATAAAGGATTTTGAATTTGAGGTAGTAGCCTTAATAGATTCAGGCGCCGATCTCAATTGCATTCAAGAAGGTATTATCCTCTCTAAATACTTCCAGAAAACCAAAGAAAGGTTAACTTCTGCAAGTGGTGGGAAAATGCAGATTGATTTCAAAATCCCTGAAGCACAGGTTTGCCAAGACAATGCGTGTTTCAGAACCACCTTTGTTCTTGTCAAAAATATAACAGATAGGGTCATCTTAGGAAACCCATTTATGTGTCTGTTGTATCCTTTCATCACGGATAGTGAAGGAATCACTACCCATCCTTTTGGCCAACCAGTCAAGTTTAAGTTTCTTAGAAACCCTGAACCTAGAGAGATTGAGTGTCTCCAGAAAGTTTCTGTTTCTAAAAATCTTAACCTCTTCAAAGCCAAAACATCTTCTTATGGTCCAAATCAAGCCCAGAACCTTGATCAATTTGTACCATCCATCATATTTGATAATTCCTTGAGTCTTCTTCAATCTCATAAATTATCATCTCATCACATTGCATATAAAAGAATTTGTTCCACGACATCTCATGATTTTAACAAAAATGCTTTTGAAAACAACCATTTTGTTAATACAGGTATGTCTTCTTCAAATTCAAGAAAAAACAAAGGAAAGGTACCTATGCAGGGATTTCCTAACAAAATGCATGAAGGCGCTTCTTCTGGCCAAGAACCCAGAAAAGCAATATCCCTTCAACCTATGTACCCCACGGCGGTTACATATTCCAGTGGATATATGGCTATTACTCTTCAGGAAGTTAAAAACAAGGCCTTGCAATTTAGCAACGGAGTGTATAAAGATCTCCCTCCCTCCACTAAATTCATCCTTGATAATCTTCAGAGAGCATTCACCCAAAACCACTATAACCTTTTCCAAAGAACCCTTAAGGCACTAGAATTACACCTAGTAGAACTTGAGGCAGGAAATGCAATTCTTACTAGTCAACTCTTTGGCAAAGAGGATATCCATTCCATGGATAAAACGACTATCATGGGCACTGACTACGCCAGGTTAAGTCTTAAGACTCAAAACCAGCTTAGAAGTGCTATTGCCAACTTGCCTTCTGATATACAAAAACGTATACTTAGAAGCAAGGCTATGTCTGAATCATGTGACCAATGGTTTACGCATTTTAAAATAATGGTCACCACCCATTTCCCGGTTTTAGGAGAAGAAGCAGATGCCATTGAAACTGCCTCCATCCGAGAAACCTGGAACCACTACTTTGGAAGCAGTCACAGGGTCTATGAAAAGAAACATCCTTTTCCTGGTCTAATAGTCAACTATGAAGACAGGGCAGACGATGAAGACAGAAACCCAAGCTGGCTTTCAAGAATGTTTGAATATGGTTTCCTTAGACTCATTAAACTAACGAGCCATGTCCAGACCAGTCAATTCCCTCAGATAATCCAACAGGTCATAGCAAAGATCAAAAGTCCTTTTGTATCCATCAGATGCTGGAGTACTCTCCCACAATGGGACGGTAACAATTGGATGACTGTTCAACCTGCTCACCACCTTGTACTCATCAATGGGTACACCCACAATGGCCCCTGGTATGATGGTGATTCCTACCTTTCCTATACTGATCCTTTAGGACTTGCGGAATGTTGGAAAAGATACTTCAACAATGAACTCCGAGTTATCACTGGAGAACTATGGGAAAATTACCATTTTGTTGGAAATACTGGCAGAGTCACAGTGTTTACCACCAGACCATACTCAGAAGCCTTCACCACCCAAAGGCTTGACCATACGGATTTCCCCCTGTACACCGCCCAGAAAGCAGACTATGAACCTCTCCTCTATTGTGGGTTTTGTAATCTGTTTGACAGGTACCACGAGCATGAGCATGATAATGAACCTCCTGCTTTTGATCCATACGAAGGGTATCCTTCTGGTTATGATACAGATTGAAGGTATCTACAGAGATTGCTTCCAGACGCTCCAGAACAGCTTCTGAAGTCCAGACCAGCTCATAAACCACCTTTGCAAATCCGGCTACTATTCAGAACAGTACCCGCACTGCAGAGTTGACCAACAGGGCACTATACACTGCACAGTCCAGAACACTATACAGAGTTACTATTCCAGAAAAGCAAGGGGACAAGATACTGTTCATAAACAGTGACCAGTTACTGTTCACTCCAACAGTACCCCAACAGAATCATTGAAGTTACTGTTGCTTTCGGCTGAAAAGATATTCACCTGAAGTAAAAGCAAATTACCTTCCGTGATTTCCTCCTCCTCCTGAATGGATCCAAGGCTCCCTCCTCCTATATAAGGCATCCTTGGCCTCAGTCTTCAGCAGGCTCAATTCTACACTTCTCTTAGAATTACCTCAGAGCTCTCTCACTTAAACAGAATGGCTCTTTTCTTTTCTTCTCCCCTAGTTTACACTTGTACCAGAACTACATTTGTAACCTATTTATGCTTCCGCCCCCAGTACCCTCTGAACGGCACTTCTTTGTTGTAGCTTACCCCCATTTGGTATGTTTGCCAAGACAATGCGTGTTTTAAAACCACCTTTGTTCTTGACAAAAATATGACAGATAGGGTCATCTTAGGAAACCCGTTCATGTGTCTGTTATATCCTTTCACCACGGATAGTGAAGGAATCACTACCCATCCTTTTGGCCAACCAGTTAAGTTCAAGTTTCTTAGGAGTCCAAAACCTAAAGAACAATAATTATAGATGAATATATATAGTTTAGATTATATAAGCTTCTACCATAAAATGGCCTAAGTTTATGTTACGTTTATTTAATAGAATCTCACAAATTATTCATATGATAATTAGCTTGAAATTATAAGGTAGATATTAAGCATTACAAACTTAAAATTATATTTGAAGATTAGGATTCTATAAAGTTCTTAGTTCAAACTCTATCATAAAGTACCTAATTTTTTTTCATCAATTTAGTATGTAAATATTTTAATTGAATACCAAGATGATTATAGTTAAATTTTTGTTCAAATATATATTAAAGTCATAGTAAAATCCACAATCCATTTGTTTCAAAATGGATAAATTAAACTATATGAATCATATGATAGAGTTAAAGACCCTGATCCTGTGATCCATACAACTTACTCAATAACACTTCTTACAATTAGAAAGGAATACCTGGAAAGAGGAGTTATTCGAATAACTGTACTCGCCATTTCCGCCATTCATTGTAAAAGCCATCTTTCTGTCTCCTTCTCTCTAACTGTGTATTTTCCTTCCTTCAACGCAGTAGTAAACTACAAATGTTTATAACACCGTTAGATCTTGACAGTTGACCCACGTTACAAGAGAGAGAGAGGGAGACAAATGGATTGTGGCGGCGTTGACATTTCAAAGCACGTGACAATGGGACGTTTCAAACAAAAGTTCAAGTCGGCATGAGGCACCCCATGTATTGTGGAGCTGGTCATCCATGATGTGCTAACTACTATGTCCTATTAAGATATAAAATTGACCATCAAATTAGACCAACTAGTATAACAAAATAACATTTTATCTCAAATTCTTGTGTAATGAAACAATGGCATGGGCTATTATTTGAATTTTAAAGATAAATATTTAAATTGAGCGTCACAATCTACTAATGCAAATTTCAACAATACTTTGATTTGTTTAATAATATATACGTTGAAAATACAAAATACTAATTGAATTATAGAACTCTTGACCGAATTTAACATCATAACAAATAATAGTAAAAGTCTACTAATATTAAATACAATATTTCCTTGGTGACAAACTAAAAATGTTTATAGTCAACATTGAATCGAATCATAAGCAAAGAAGTCAACTAGTATACGATATATGCTCATTATGTTGTCATGAAGAAAATAATTGGCATATGCTCGTTATGTGGTCATCAAAAAAGTTCAGCTTTTGACAACTAAATAATGAACTCATTATTGTGGCCTAAAAAAATGATTTTGTTAAGAGAGGACATAAGTTGAGGGCTTCATGTTTGTCATCAGCTACTATGTCATAGATTGGTGTTGCAATTTGGCCTCTTTGACATTTAATGGTCCATTTGGATTGAGGGGGAGGGAACGAGAGTAGAGTAAAGTTGGCTCAAAATTAACTTATTTTTAGCCAATTCTACTCTACTCCCCTCCCTCCTCCCTAAATCCAAACAGAAAAATGATTTTGTTAAGAGAGGACATAAGATGAGGGCTTCATGTTTGTCATCAGCTACTATGTCATAGATTGGTGTTGCAATTTAGCCTCTTTAACATTTAATGATCTATTTGTATTGAGGAGAAGGGAATGAAAGTAGAGTAGAGTTGGCTCTAATAATTTTTTCTTTCTTTTTCTTATCTCTATCCCTCTCATTGCTTGCTGTGTCGGTGTTTTTCAATAGAATGAAGATAAAGTCAAAAGTAGTTGGGATTTTTCTGATAATAAAGGCAAGAAATGTCCAAATTTGAAGGGGAAAAGACCAAAAAGGGCTCCAATTTTTTTTAAGCTCACACATACCTTTAGGAGCAACAAGGTAATTCAAGCCCTCTTGAGCTGTACATGTCTGGCAGCACTATTAAGATGACAACAAAAAGACTAAAAAGGGCCCATTTTTTATTTAGCTAACAAATGAAGTTAGGAGCAATTAAGTAATTTCAATCAAATGTGGATGTTTTTAGAGTTTCAAAGAATTTGCTGGGCTTCAAACCTCTTTTCGCTAGGCTTCAAACTTCTTCTTGCCGTTTTAACATTTTAGAAGTCGTTTTGTCAAACAAGCACCTCGACTATCCTTTTTTATATAGAGTATAGATAAAAAAAAGTATTTATTATCTCATATTATTATAATTTCAAATTATTTTTTATTTAAAATCTTTTTTTAGAAGAAATACAGTCAACTTTATTAAGAAAATCCAACAATATTAACTAGTACAAAAGAAATAAAGGGTGGTGGAATAGACTCAATCCACACCAAAAAATCAGAAATACTAATAGAATGTCTTGTTAAATTATGCGCTACCTTATTACCTTCTCTCTTTACATAAGAGTAAAGTAATTGATTAAACAAACTAGCATTACATCTGATATCTTCAAGTAATAAACCAAAGGATGACAAGTAAGGGCTATTGTTTCTCAAAGCATTTGACAGCACCTGAGAATCTGTTTCCAGTATTGCTCGACTAAAACCCAACTCAGCTGCAAACTCAAGGGTTGTTGAGGCTACTAGTGCTTCAATCTCCAGGGGCGTGTACTACTGTGGTAGAAGTTTAGACATTGAAGCCATGACTAAGCTGTTGTTGTCCCGGATCACGACACCAATGCCTGATTTTTTCTGCTCCTTGAAAATAGCTCCATTGCAATTTATCTTCACCACTTCTAGATTTGGGGGATGCCACTTAGCCCGAAATGAAGTGAGATCAGGCCGAGTGATGGAAGGCGCAGGTTGGGTCATTGCAAACTCAACCACACGCTCCTTTGCCGACGACAGAATCTGATGGACACTTATGTTTGGTTGGCTCATAAGCACCTGGTTCCTTTGAGTCCAAATTAACCACACTGAAGTTGAGAACATCTCCAAACTGTGATCATTTGTAATGAGCCATGGAAGCAATTCCTTAAAATCCACAAAGGTGTGTCTTCTTTGGCAATGTCGAAATGGTTCATCTTCCCACACCACGTCCAGTTTGCTGCAAGTCCAGAGAGCATGAAGAGCTGATTCGGGTACCTGTTTGCAACGGTCACATGTCGGGTTCTCGATGATAGTTCACCTTACCAAATTATCCTTAGTTGGAAATGAGTTCCTGCATGCCCTCCACACCAAATTCTTGATTTTGCTCGGTACCTGAAGAGACCAAAGTGTTCGCTACAAAACCTTATCATGCGCCATCTGATCTTCATCCCACTCGGTCTGTACTTCGGCCTTCAAGAATCTGTATCCAAACTTACTTGTGTAAAGTCCGTTGCTAGTGAATGGCCAAAATAAGGTGTCTTCTGCCTCACACCTTGAGAGCGAAATTGATTTGATCAACTCAGCTTCTTCAGAGGTGAACATTCCTTCTATCAAACCATGATCCCACAGCCTTGTGTCTTCCTTAATCAAGATCTCCACTTTAGCATCAGCCAATGATTCCACACTAGGTGATTGAACTTGTGGCATGTTTTTCTTGGCAACCAGTGGTCTTGTCATATACTTACAGCCTTCCCATTCCCAATTCTCCATTGACAGCCTCCCCTACGTAATACCTCCCTTCCATGCAAGATGCTATTTACACGCATGAGAGCCACTACTTGAGTGCTTAGCCTCCATAAAGGTGCAATTTGGAAAGAAGCGCACCTTAAAAACTTTGTGCAACAATGAGTCCGGACTTTTCAATAATCTTCATGCTTGTTTAGCTAACAAGTAGTCATTGAAGCTATGTCCCTAAACCCCATACCTCCCTCCAATTTTAATTTAGTTAGTTCATCTCATTTCAACCAATGGATCTTTTTTTTTCCTCCTCTTTCTCCCCACCAAAACTTCTTGATCATGGTTTCAATTTCATGGCAAAGGCCCAAAGGTATTTTGCAGCACCCCATAGCATAGGTTGGGATGGCTTGTATTACCGCTTTAATGAGCACCTCACGACCGGCTTGAGACAAGAGTTTCTCTTCCCACCCTTGCAATTTTTTCCACACCTTCTCTTTGATAAAATTGAAGCCTTCTTTCTTTCTTTTACCCACCAATGATGGCAGCCCAAGGTATTGCTCAAAATGTACAAATTCTTGTAAACCCAAGGCAGCCATGATTTCTTGTTTGGTTGCTTCCGTGGTAGATTTGCTAAAGAAAATAGCTATTTTGTTTTTGTTCACCTTTTGGCCTGACTCCCCTTCATATTCCTCAAGGATATCAATGATCTTTCTGCATTCATCACCGCTTGCCCTACAAAAGAGGAGGCTATCGTTTGCAAACAATAAATGGGTTAGTGCTGGGCCTCTCCGACAAAGAGGGAAACCCTTGATTTCTCCCAAATTTGCTGCTTGTTGGATTAGGCCATGGAGACCTTTGGTGTAAAGTAGGAAGAGGAAAGGTGATAGTGGGTCACCTTGGCAAATACCTCTAGAGGGTTGGATAAATCCATGAGGTTCGCCATTGATCAAAATGGAGTAAGAGACTGTTTTTACACAAGCCATGATTAATCCTATCCACCTCTCATTAAAACCCATTTTTCTCATAACATTTTCAAGGTAACTCCACTCCACCCGGTCATATGCGTTACTCATATCTAGTTTAATAGCCATGTACCCAATTGTTCCTGAACTCATGTTGTTCATGCTATGTAGAGATTCAAAAGCCAGAAGATATTATCATAAATCAATCTATTCTTGGTAAAGGCTGATTGGTGATCAGTGATGATGGCGGGCAGAATATTTTTAAGTCTATTTACCAGGACTATGGAGAAAATTTTATAGAGGACATTACACAAACTAATTGGACAATATTGAGTGACAAATTCAGGGTTTTTTATTATAGGGATCAATGTAATGAAGGTGTAATTTATTGGATGAAGAATTGTACCAGTATTGAGCCAAGATAGGAAAGAATTTGTTACATCCCTATCAACCACCCCCCAAAAGTGCTGATAAAATAAAGGTGGCATGCCATCGGGTCCTGGGGTTTTGAGGGGGGCCATTTGCTTGAGGGTTTTCTTAACTTCATCCTCTCTAAAGGGAGCAACAAGGGTTGCATTCATGTGGTCAATGATGACATTGGGGATGTGATCCAAGGCTGCCCCATGTGCATTCGGCTTTGAGGAGGTGAAGAGGTCCTAATAGTACTTGATCATAAGGGTTGCTATGTCATTCGGATCCACTCTTCAATTATTTGATTCATCCATAATCCCACGAATAACATTTTTCTGGAATCTCCTAGTGACTCGGCAATAAATGAATCTCATATTTTTATCTCCATTCTTAAGCCATAGTGTACATGATCTTTGGCTCCACATACAAGCTTCCCTATCCAAGAAAATGTTTATTTCCTCTTTGAGTGCTCTAACCCATGTGTTCAGCCCAGATTCTTGGGGTTCTTGTTCTGCTTGAATCAAAAGCTCCTTCTTCTTGGCCAACTCTTTCCTCACATTTCCAAAAATGTTGTGATTCCACCATTCAAGATCTTGACCACACTTATCAACCCTTTTTAAGATGTCTCTATCACTAAAACTATGATGGTAGGATGACCACGAAGCTTTCACCACTTCACCACAATGCTCATCTGATAACCACATCTCTTCGAATCTAAATAATTTCCTTCGTGATGAAATTTCCAAACCTAACAGATTAATATATAGAGGCATATGGTCTGATGAAGTACAATGGAGGTGGTGCAGAATTGTATCTGGGAACTTAAGAAACCAGATTGCATTGACCACACCTCGATCCAGTCTCTCCCAAATAGAATGTCCATCTACAAAGTGCTTACTCCATGTAAATCTATTTCCTATAAAGCCAAGATCAAGAAATCCACACTCATCCAACACATCCCTGAATAGCTACATCTGACCTTGATTTCTTGTTGCACCCCCAAGTTTCTCTTCTTGTCTAACAATCTCATTGAAGTCACATGCGCACAACCATGGGATATCAAGGTAGTCATTTAGACTTCTTAGACTATCCCACGCTTCACCACACCTTGAAGTGTCTGGTTCGCCATAAAACCCTGTGAATCTCCATTCATTTGGGGAGCCTTTGTCAATCTAGGTATCAATATAATACTTGGATGAGTCTAGCACCACCAAGTTATTTGAGGCTTTCTAGAAAAGAACCAAGCCACCACCGTGCCCCACCCTTGGTACCACCCACTTATTTTCAAAGTCTATGTTTTGTTGGATTGTATCTAGCCTTGCTTCATCTACCAATGTCTTAGCAATGAACACGACAAAGGGGTCTTTTGCCCGGATTATTTCTCCAAGTTCCTTCCTTGTAAAAAGGTTCCCAAACCCGCGACAGTTCCATACTAAGCAATTTATGGCGACTGGCAAGGATGGGTGTTAGCCTCCGCCAATATAATACTAGCATCCTCCTCACTCCTTGAAACCTGGTAACGTTTATTGGGTAACTTGGAATGGTCATCATTGAGTGCCGCTGCTCTCTTCCCCTTACTCGGCTTGCCAAGTGATACTTCCTCTGATGGTTTGTTGTTTGCATGCACCACCCTAGTCCAACGTGGCTTAGTGGCTTGCACAGAAACCCTAGGGATGTTTTGGTTGTCACGTGCATTGCTGTTGATTTCACTTGAATTCAAAACTGGGTTTAAGTCCGAAATAAACGCTGAGGAATTAATGCCCTTCGGTTTTGTTTTTGCATGACCATCTTCAAAGGATGCATATGGACGTAATTCAGGGTATGTGGAGTTTCCTAGTTTGGTAGGATTCTCTAGGGAATCAAATTCCTTTAAAGCTGCCCCAATATCATTAAGGTGAATATCAAGACTTCGTGCATTTGGAGGAGGGCCTTCATTACGCTTTAATTCCTGTGCACCATTGGAATATTCTGACATTGTTTTAATTTCGTAACGGGCTGCCCTAACTCCAGGTTCTCCACGTCATCTGAATCAACACAACTCTGATTGTGTTCGTCGTTGTCATCTCTACTCGGCGGTGGTGCACGGCGATCCTCTACCTGAACCTCCATCTACTCTTTTCTTCCCCTGTTGATTTTATTCCCTACCATTACCTTATCTGCCGAGGTCTGATTTCTTGTTGGTCTTAACTTGTAGAAACCAAGAACAGAGATGACTTGTTTGTAAGAATAAGAGAACGGGGCTGCCCTAAGGTTTGGTCCGAATTGCTACTGCTCTTAGGTAAGTGAACCTTCGCTGTTCAACCATATTTCACAATCCTTGTCATCATGATCAAAGCAACCACACCAATAGCATATATTCAATATTCTCTCATATTTGAAGCTGATCCAAACTTGCTTTTCTTAACCAATTGAAACCAAATGTCCACGGCATAAGGGACTAGTAACATCCATTGAAACTCTAACCCGAATGAAGTTACCTCCCTCTAACTCCCTTGGATTGGTAGTAGGTATGACCCTTCCCAGAACTTCACAAATCTTCTCCACTGCCCCCACATTCATAAACTTAATAGGAAGGCCGTGTACTTGCACCCAAAAGGAAGTCCTATCCAGTTTGAGTTCATCAACAGAGGAATTAGTGTTGTATCTTTCCATGACTACCAAATGTTTGTCAAAAGTCCATGGTTCGCTTTGGAGTACTCTATCAACCTCCATTGTGTTATCAAACACAAACAATACTCTGTGGTCCCCCAAATGACATACCCTGAATCCGTTTTTTGAGCGCCAAAGTGGAATGAAAGTTTTTGCAATAGTGTCGATGTTCAATGCTCTTTTTGTAAGGAATTTTGTAACAATACTGAACTCTGGTGAGCTCTATTCCTCATCCAAACAAGAACCCGGACCTTCTTTTTCTAACAAAGTAAGTTGATTCCAATTAGAGGTCAGATCACCCATGGTGATGAGAAAAAACACCAATCCACGAATGGATACAAAACTTCACTGTTTCCCAGTACCCCCAAAAAAAAAAAAAACCCCACAAACCTTAGGATAACCTTCTTATCCCAAGGAGTATTATCGCTCCTTCCTAAGGAAGGGACCTCTATTCTACTGTAAAAGAAAAGCTAGTTGGAGAGCTTTCCTTGGTACAGAGAAACTTTTTTCAGAAATGGAATTTATTTAAAATCTAATATACTTAAACTCATCTTTATTATCTAACAATAAGATCTAATCATTCATAATTTTTACACAAATTTGAGAGAACATTAATTCGAAGAACGAAAATTCCTTAAACACGCAACTAGATTTATTATTAAATTCATCACTAAGTCTAGTTGGACATAAGAAACATGCTTGTTAAAACTTAAAAGGCTTCAAATTTGAAACGATCACCTTTACTCAAAAGAGTAAGGGGAATAGATTCTTTTGTAAATAATGTACATAGAAATTGTAATATTTTCTTGAAACGTAAATAAAAGATTTTTTTAATTCCAATCTATTCTTGGAATCAAAATTTTATTGCGTACAACCTTGCCTCTTATTGGCTTTCAAATTCATAGTGGAGTAATCTTTCATGATCCTTGAGACATATAATGAGACATTAACATAGTAATAAAATAAGCAAAAGGAAAAAATAATAAAGTTTCGTGAATAACCATTACTTAACAAACCAAACGAAAATAAACAAAACACGTTCTAATCCATTGCTTTGCGTCTAAGAAGAGCAAAGAAATTAATGGATCCTCCAGAAATAAGCATGGGCATTCCTTCTTCAATTTTCTTACTTAATGAGTCAAAGAGCTCGTCTAAGATTGCATCTCCAAAATGTGTCTTGAGTAGTCCATCCAATGCAGCTCGCAAGTGAGATACGATTATTTGGCTTTTCGGAATGGTACTAGTAATTATTTCTTGAATGGGAGGTAAGTCCTCCATTCTCTCTATACTAAAATACCCATTTCGATCCACAGCAGCTTCTAGTTCCTGGGGAGACATGTAATACATTGGCATATTAAAGGAGTCCACTTTCTCTTCACTAACTATTCCCTGAAAGATACATTAAAAGTAAACTAATCAACTCTCAGGACAAGACACGTATCATGCAAAAACAACAATTTCAAAGTATAACCTAAGCTAAAAGGAAAAAGTGGATTTAATCTTCTTTTTTTCTTTTACAATTAAGATGATAATTAAGCTTGTCACAACGGTTTAAAGACATAAATACTTTTCCAGCTTTAACTTTTGAAAAATAATTTAGATGAAGATAAAAAGGCAGACCAAAATCAACATATTCACAAAGTATATTTAAAACTTGGGGCAACCGATTTTTTTTTTTTTGGCCAATGTGGGTCCTAACTCCTAAGCTCTTCCACCACCTAGCTATTTCTCAAGGTGTGTCTATTGTACACATTAGGTAATTATAGGAAGGAATTTGATAGAAGTAACCTCAAAATAATAGCTAAGAGTTTTAAACCAAGGACTTCTTAAATTGCATGAAGCCTTAGGAGCCATAGATCAACCCCTTGGAATTATTTGGACAACTGATAGTGTCTTACCTTTTTAGCCATGTCCATTAGGCAAGATCCTAGGAGATCAAATGTTATATTTTGTGTAGTTTGAGAGTGGTGGATTCCGTTGGGGCGTCCAGAAAAGATAAGTGCAACCAATCCTCCACGCACAACCTCTTGAGCCCTAGCATGCAGAAAGTATTCCATGTCTTCAACGTATTGAGCTTCATAGGCCTTAATAACTTCATCTTTTGCACTTGTGTAGTGTATTCTCCCCTTATTCCAAGCAGGGGAACTTTTATCAACTACAGGTTTTGGTACTCTGGAAAGCCAATGGTTGGTATAAGAAGAATGAACGAAGTGTAGAGATCCATTCGGAAATAAGCGACCATAGAATGAACCTGGTACGCCTGCAGCATAATATTTCCTGTCTAATGGGAGGGAGGAGAAAAGTGTGTTGAAATCATTCGAGGTGTGATCATTGAAGAGGACTTGAAATTCGGGGAGCTGAGAATCAAGCCCTTGACATTGATACTTAAACTGCACTGCCTCAATTATGTTTTGCACTGCAAAAAATGTATTAGGCCCAACAGCGCAACCTAAATCTGCAATTCGAAAGGTGTTTGAGGAAGCAAAGTTCTCGATATCAAGAATTTCTACAACTGCCTCAGTGATCAGCCTTTTTGCAGCGTTATTAACTCTTCCCTGAAAAGCAAAAGTGTTCCTCATTATCATTCTATTAAACAGGGGTGCCTCTAGGATTTTTGTCCTGAGGGTCAATAAAAAAACATAAATTATATAAAATCTAAAACAAAAGAGATTTGAATATATCAATATCACCAAAATAAATAAATAAAATTCTACAATTGTCTTTTACGAGGTTTTATATTTTGAAACCGCTGCATGATAGATTTATTATCAATCCTACGAGCTATATCTTTTTCAATATACACAGTCAAACAATCATTCAATCACCGATCCCCCATTCCATTATGCAATTTATTCTTGATATATTTCATTGCTGAAAAACTTCTTTCCACTTTTGTAGTCACAACAGTAAGAGTCAAAACTAACTTCACAAGCAAATATAGCAATGGATATATAAGAGCACTCACAGCAGTGGTGCTATATAGCTATAATGCTATTTTTTAGCTTCAAATAGCAAAAATTCTTCACGCAGCAGAGGAGCTAAATCTAAAAAATTTAGCTCCTCAGCTACAGTGCACATCTATCTTTAGATGTGCACTGTAGCTCACATCTAAAAAAAAAAATATTTTTTTATTACACTCTCTCTCCTCTCTCACCTTAAAATATTCAATGCATTTTCTCTCTGTCTATCTCTCTCCGGCGTCTCCTCTTTCTTCTTTCCTCCTCAAATTTTTTTTTCTCTCTTCACCGGTCTCTCATCTCCCTCATCCCTCAATTCGCCGGTCTCTCCAGCTCGCCGGTCTATCCATCTCGCCGGTCTCCGTCGTCCTCAGCTCGCCGGTCAATTTCTTTTCTCTCTAGCTCGCCGGCCTTCCTCATCTCCCTCATCCCTCATCTCTCTAGCTCGACTGCCCAGCGCCGACCACTCCTCACACTGGGCTGGGCTGAGCTTCGGTGGATTTTTGTACTCGTGCTCATTCCTTTTGCGCCGACCGAAGCCCATTCCTTTTGTGGTCGTTGTGGGATTTTTTTTTTTTTTTTTTTTGCTGTGGACTGCCGGTAGTGGTGGTGGTGGTGGTGGTGATGGTGTTGGTGTTGTTTTCCAATCTATTGTGGGCAAGTGGGCTTGTGTTTGTGTTTGTGGCAGTGGGCTTGTGCTCGTTGTGGTTTTTTTTTTTTTTTTTTGCTGTGGACTGCCGGTAGTGCTGGTGGTGGTGTTGGTGTTTTCCGATCTGTTGTGGGCAAGTGGGCTTGTGCTCGTTGTGGGTTTTTTTTTTTTTGCTGTGGACTGCCGCCGGTGGTGGTGGTGGTGGTGGTGGTGGTGGTGGTTGTGCCTGTGGTTGACGGTACACGGTACAGGTGGTTGAGATTGGTAGTGTAATATTTTGTTGGTAGTAAAATATATTATTTTATTGTAGTGGTTATAATATTTTATTGTGATGTTTATATTATTTTATTATGTTGAAAGCTAAAATAGATCCACTGCTGCAGCATATGTGTAGGTAAAATAGATAAAGTAACTTTTAGTGGAGTTAAATTGCTAAAAATTTAGCTCCACTGCTGTGGATGCTCTAACATCCTTATTTGTCTCCACCATCTTTCTTGCAAGGTCTCCAATTTATAAGTTTAAAATTCTTTAAATGTTTTATATTTTTATTGTCTTTAGTATTAATGTATTGACCAAGTCACATAACCAACAACCACTCACAACTCACAAATCACATTCAACAAAATAAAAAACTACTAACAAGTCACAAATAAATCAAATAATCAAAGCGGTAAGTAATAACTCAACTTTATATCAAATCAATAAAACACTCACAGCAACTCTACAACACGCCAACACCCAACAGTAAAGAAACTCAAACTCAAGTACTCAACAACAATAAAACATCCCATCCAAAAAAAAAAAAAAACAACAACAACAACAACAATAAAACACTATAAACTAATAAAAGTAATAAGTCCTATAAATCTATAACCCACTAACCCCACAGGCCCACACACAGTCACACACACGGTCAGACTTTAGAGACTCAAAACTCAAGTTGAGTTACTCAACAACAAATATCAGGAGTTCAGAATGTTGGGTGCCTGGCACCTAGTGGGTCCAACCCACTTGCTTGCCACTCTTGTTAAAGCTCATTTATGAGCTTGTCTTCTCAAGCCCCACAAAGTCAGTTTTTTGGTTTAAAGCAAAGCTGAGCATGCATGGGAAGGTCTAACTTCTCTTAATGAGAAGTGATGCAAGGCTGAGTAAGTGTGTTGGACACGCTGAAGAAAAAGAAAAGAAAGAAGCAAAGGCCATTTGGCCTTGTGTGGATAGCTGAAACAAAGAGCTGAAGCAAGAGAGCCATTCTGCCATTGTGAGAGAAACACAAGTGAGACCTTCAGCTTGAGAAGGTGCAATCCGTGTGAAGAAATAGAGAGAAACACAGTGAGAGTGTGAGAGAGTGAAAAAGAAAAAAGAGATATTTTTCTTTGCTCAAGTTACACACAAGGAAGATAAATTGGTGGAGTTCTCATGGAGTTTTTGAGTGCTACAACCATAGAGAGTTGGAGTATTCAGAGGAAGATTTTGCTACTGGCTTTGTGGTGATATTGTATTTACTTCTTGAGATTTATTTGTTGTATATCCAATTTATTATGGACTCAAGTTTAGCATAAACTTGATAGTTGTAATCTCTATTTCATAGTGGATATTTTTCGGAGCTACCCCGTGGTTTTTCCCTTTACACCGGAGGGTTTTCCATATAAGATTTGGTGTTCTTATGTGGTTGTGTTTATGTGGTGCTTGTTTCTTCTTCTTTTTTTGTTTCCATAATATTGCTATTGCTATTGCTTGGTAATCATTAATTTTAATTCACACATAGACACAGAGGGGATTAGGATTTTTCCCCAACAAGTGGTATCAAAGCTTTTGGTTGCTTGGGTTTGACTGTCTTATGTTGGATTAAATGGAGAATGTAGCTATGAATACTATGGTTAAACTCTTGGCATCGAATTATTCGATTTGGAGGCCGATGATGGAGGATGTCCTTTATTGCAAGAATTTACATGACCCTAATGAGGGTGATAGTGTCAAGCCTAGTGATATGTTAAATAGAGACTAGGAGAAATTAAATAGAAAAACTATCGGGTTTATTAGACAATGCATCAATGTCAGTGTTTTTCACCATGTGTCTCAGGAAACAAATGCAGAGGCTCTTTGGGAAAAATTAAGAAGTCTTTATGAAAGAAAGACAACTCAAAATAAAGCTTTTATTGCTAGAAAGCTTGTGAATTTGAAGCTCAAGAAGGGTAAGTCCATTGCCGAGCACCTTAGTGAGTTGCAAGACTTGGTTAATCAGATGGTTACAATGAAACTAGTAATAGATGATGAGTTGCAAGCTTTATTGCTTCTAAGTTCCTTACCTGACAGTTGGGAGACTTTGGTAGTGTCACTTAGTAATTTTGCTCTGAATGGTGTGTTACAACTTGTCATGGTTAAAGATAGTTTGCTTAATGAAGAAACTAGAAGAAAGGATATGGGCAAGGATATTGCACATGCTCTTGTCACAAAGAACAAAGGGAGAAGTAAGAGTAGAAGTTCTAAAGGGCGAGGTAAATCTAAAAGTCGGTCAGAATCAAAAGGAAAATTCAAGTGCTTTTACTGTGATAAAGAAGGTCACATAAAAAGGAATTACAAGGCTTGGAAGAACAAACAGAAAGAGGATAAAAATCAGAAAAGGGTGGATGATGAGAACACTGCTGTTGTTATGGTGTTGGAAGATGAGGTCCTAGCCATAGGACAAGATGATTGTTGTACAGTTTCAAATCCTTATGTTGAATGGGTGATTGATTCAGCTGCTTCCTGCCATGTCATTCCAAGAAAGGAGTTATTCACTTCATACAAAGCGGGAAACTTTGGGAGAGTGAAGATGTGCAATGATAGTTATGCCGACATTGTGAGAATTGGTGATATATGTGTTAAGGCTAACACTAGATACACCCTAGTTTTGAAGGATGTGAGACATGTTATGTATATTCGCCTGAATTTGATTTCCATTCATGTTCTTGATAACGAAGGTTATGGCAATTATTTTTGTGATGGAAAATGAAGACTTAGCAAAGGATCATTGGTGTTTGCTAAAGGGAAAATTTGTTGTACACTTTACAAGACACAAGTAAAGTTGTGCAAGGATGTTGTTGGTGTAACTCAAGAGGATTCTTCGCCTAACTTGTGGCATAGGCGGCTAGCTCACATGAGTGAAAAATGGTTGCAGATCTTGGCAAAGAAGTCTCTCATTCCCTTTGCCAAAGGTACGTCACTAAATCCTTGTGACTTTTGTTTATTTGGTAAACAACATAGAGTTTCATTTAATATACCCTCTACTAGAAAACCCAATGTATAAGATCTTGCTTATTCGGATGTATGTGGTCCCATTGATGTTGAGACTTTAGGTGGAAATAAATATTTTATTACATTTATTGATGATGCTTCACGAAAGGTGTGGGTTTATGTTTTGAAGACTAAAGATCAGGTTTTTTAGCACTTTAAGAAATTTCATGCCATGGTGGAAAGAGAGAAAGGAAAGCCTTTGAAGTGTCTTCATAGTGATAACGGAGGTGAATACACATCTAATGAATTCAAGAGTTACTGCTCTAAGAAAGGCATTAGACATGAGAAGACAGTTCCTAATACCCCACAGCAAAATGGTGTGGCAGAAAGGATGAACTGCATTATTGTTGAGAAGATCAGATGTATGTTGAGAATGGCTAATCTGCCTAAGTCATTCTGGGGTGAAGCTGTTGTGACTGCATGCTACCTAATTAATAGATCTCCACAGTTCCTTTGGATTTTGATATTCCAGAAAGAGTATGGACGGGGAAAGATGTTTCTTACTCTCACTTAAAGGTATTTGGGTGTAATGCATTTGCTCATGTGCTTAAGGAACAAAGATCAAAGCTTGATAGCAAATCCACTCCTTGTATATTTGTTGGATATGGAGATGCAAAATTTGGCTACAAGCTATGGGATCCAAAAGAAAAGAAGATGATTAGAAGTCGAGATGTAGTTTTTCATGAGAATGAAAAATTGGCAGACTTTGAGAAAACTGAGAAGCCTAAAGCTACAGTTGAAGGTGTTCCTGATCTTACATTTATCTCTTCTTCCTCAGATAATACCACAAATAGAGAAGAGGTACAAGATGAGAATTATGGTGATGAACCAACTGAATTTGATGCTGATGAGCCAGCAAGTGTTAATGGTGATGATGTAACAGATACAGATAGTGTTGAGCAGGGGGAGCAGCCTCCTCCACTAGAGATAGTAGAACCTCAAGTGAGAAGGTCTACTAGAGAGCGTCATCCATCAACTAAATACCCCACTTCTGAGTATACTATGATTACTGAAAAGGGGGAGCCATAAATTTTTCAGGAAGTACAATCTCATAAGGATAAACAAAGCTGGTTGAAGGCTATGCTTGAAGAGATGAATTCTTTGAACAAAAATAAGACTTATGACTTGGTGGAACTTCCTAAAGACAAAAGGGTATTGAGAAACAAATAGGTGTTCAAGTTGAAGAAAGATGGTGACAAGTTAGTGAAGTATAAAGCTCAATTGGTGGTCAAGGGTTTCAATTAGAAATAAGGGATTGACTTTGATGAGATATTCTCTCCAGTAGTCAAGATGAGTTCCATTCGAGTAGTTTTGGGATTAGTAGCTAGCTTGGATCTTGAGCTTGAGCAACTTGATGTGAAAACAGATTTTCTTCATGGTGATTTGAAAGAAGAAATCTACATGGATCAGCCAGAGGGTTTCAAAGTGAAAGGGAAAGAACACATGGTTTGCAAGTTAAAGAAGAGTTTGTATGGCTTGAAGCAAGCTCCAAGACAGTGGTACAAGAAGTTTGACTCATTTATGGTGGGTCATGGGTACATAAGGACAAATGCAGATCATTGTGTGTATGTTAGAAAATTTCTCAATGGTAAATTTGTTATTCTTCTGCTATATGTAGATGATATGTTGATAGTAGGACAAGATGCAGGTGTGATTGAAAATTTGAAGAAGGACTTGTTCAAATCATTTGATATGAAAGACTTGGGTCCAGCAAGACAAATTTTGGATATGCAGATTCTACATGACAAGAAAGTCAAGAAGCTACGATTATCACAAGAGAAGTATATTGAGCGGGTTCTTTAAAGGTTCAATATGAAGCATGCCAAACCAATCAGTACACCTCTTGGTGCTCATTTCAAGCTAAGGAAGAAATCTTGTTCTTCATCAAAGAAAGAGAAAAAAGACATAGCATCAACTATTTATTCCTCAGCAGTTGGGAGTTTGATGTATGCTATGGTTTGCACATGACCAGATATTGCTGATGCAGTTGGTGTTGTCTGTAGGTTCATGGTTAATCCTGGTAAATATCACTAGGAAGCAGTGAAGTGGATTTTCACGTATTTGAGGTGTAGCTCTAAATTATGCTTGACTTTTGGTGATTCTAAACCAGTTTTGAAAGGTTATGTAGATGCAGATTGGGCAGGTGACCTTGATGGTAGGAAATCTACATCGGGGTATTTATTTACTTTTGCAGGGGTAGCTATATCATGGCAGTCAAGATTGCAGAAGTGTGTTGCCTTATCTACAACTGAGGTGGAGTATATTGCAACTAATGAAGCAAGTAAAGAGATGCTCTGGTTGAAACGGTTTCTACAAGAATTGGATTTGAAGTAAGATGGGTATGTAGTTAATTGTGATAGTCAGAGTGCTATAGTCTTGAGCAAGAATTCTATGTACCATTCACGCTCGAAGCACATTGAGGTGAGATACAATTGGTTGAGACTAGTTGTTGAACAACAGTTATTTGAATTAGAGAAGATTCACACAGATGAAAATTCAATTGACATGTTGACCAAGGTTGTGTCTAGAGAGAAGCTAAAGCTTTTGTGTCGGGTTGACCGGCATGAATTCTAACTGAAAAGTTGGGTTGAAGATCTCCTCCATAGTGAGCTGGAGGGGGAGATTGTTGGGTGCGTGGCACCTAGTGGGTCCAGCCCACTTGCTTGCCACTCTTGTCAAAGCTCATTTATGAGCTTGTCTTCTCAAGCCCCACAAAGTCAGTTTTTTGGTTTAATGCAAAGCTAAGCATGCATGGGAAGATCTGACTTCTCTTAATGAGAAGTGATGCAAAGCTGAGTAAGTGTGTTGAACATGCTGAAGAAAAAGAAAAGAAAGAAGCAAAGGCCATTTGGCCTTGTGTGGAGAGCTGAAACAGAGAGCTGAAGCAAGAGAGCTATTCGGCCATTGTGAGAGAAACACAAGTAAGAGCTTTAGGTTGAGGAGGTGCAGTCCATGTGAAGAAATAGAAAGAAACACAGTAAGAGTGTGAGAGAGTGAAAAAGAAAAATGAGACATTTTTCTTTGCTCAAGTTACACATAAGGAAGATATATAAATTGGTAGAGTTCTCATGGAGTTTTTGAGTGCTACAACCATGGAGAGTTGAAGCATTCAGAGGAAGATTTTTCTACTGACTTTGTGGTGAGATTGTATTTATTCCTCGAGATTTATTTGTTATATATCCAATTTATTGTGGACTCAAGTTTAGCATAAACTTGATAGTTGTAATCTCTATTTCATAGTGGATATTTTTCGGAGCTGTCCCGTGGTTTTTCCCTCTACACCGGAGGGTTTTCCACGTAAGATTCGGTGTTCTTGTATGGTTGTGTTTATGTGGTGCTTGCTGAATTTTTTTTTTTTTGTTTTGTTTCCATAATATTACTATTGCTTGGTAATCATTAATTTTAATTCACACATAGACACAGAGGGGATTAGGATTTTTCCCTAACATAGAACACAATTCTTAATGCCACAACTCCCACACATAGTCACATGCACGGTCCAAGATTCAAAAACTCAACAAAAAAAAAATCAAAAGATAACACCACACAGGGGTGGCAGTACAAAACACCATAAACACACTCTCACAATGAAAGAAAGAGAGAAAGAGAGAGCTGAAAAACCAGATCAAGCGGCGGTAGAGTAGGAACAGTCAGGCAACGGCAGATTTTATGTGTGTGAAACAGAGGCAGCCTTTTTTCCTTTGGGTTTGGAGAGTGAAGAAGGATAATGAGAGATTTTGGAGATTAGGTAGCTATAAATTTTTAGGTTTTATTTGACCCTTTTTTTATGATTTTTCAAATTTTGATTTATGAGCTTTTTATTTCTGAGATTAAAGGCCAAAATTTTCTTTTGGACTTCTTTTTTCTTTTCTAGAGTTTAAGTTGGGATTTAAAAAATAAAGGGGTCACCGGGTCAAGTTGATGGTGAGGGGTGCAAATTTGTATTAGAGGGGTTCAAAATAATTTTTTTTAAAAATATTATACATATATATATATAAAATAAAAAATAAAAAATAAAAAAATTGGGTCAGGGACTCAGGGGTACATTTGAACCCCTGACTATAACGTACCGCCGCCCCTGCTAATAAACTTAGTTGCTGTCATCATTACATAATTACGAAAAACTAATAACATATAGTTCTAGACACAATTGTTTATCCACACACCAACCAACACAAGATATTGCCCACAATAATCATGAGTACTTCTTTTGGATGAGCTTATTTGTTATCTTCTTTATTCTATAAAATTACGAGTTGTACCTTTAAAAAAATTGTACACTTCCTTTTAGATGAACATAAGTTCAACCAAACAGGTTATACAAAGACAAATATACTACCAGAGATTAAGCTATTATTATTAACTGGGCATGTTACATATATATTGCTTACATGAGATCCGATAGGAAGTTATAGATATACATAAATAAATAAGATATTAGTCTTAAATTTTTTAGGAAGTCATTCAAGCTAGTTTGCATTACCAGAAAGAATTATCATTCTAATTAAGTGTGAGAGGATACAAGGGTAGAGGTTACAGATCTTTGGGATTTGTTTAGACTGAGAAAAATTGGAACTGGACTCATTAACCCACCCAAAACCGAAGGATAAAAATGAGTATGACTGTATGAGTAAGAGATTTCAAACCCGAAGAGTAAATTATAAACTTGCCAACGGCCTAAAATTCTTGGTATACGTATATATAGAGAAGGATACCTGGTAAGAAGAGTTGTTAGCGTAGCTGTGGACACCATCTCCACCTTTCATCGGATATGCTTCAATTGTTTTGCTTGTTTGCTCTGCTGCCATCTCTCTCTCTCTCTCTCTCTCTCTCTGACTGTTTCTGATGATGCTAAACAGGGCGGGCTCTTTTTCTTTATGGCAAGGTGAACATTGTGGACTTTCGTGCGCAATTGCATTATTAATTTTCAGTTTTGTCAACTTCAAGAAATTTCATATGTAATTGTATAGAAGAATATGATGGCAGTTGTACATTGTTTCTCCTTTCCCCAGCTTTACACGTCACAAGGAAGCATGGTCGGAATGTTCGAATCTCTCTCTCTCTCTGACTGTTTCTGATGATGCTAAACAGGGCGGGCTCTTTTTCTTTATGGCAAGGTGAACATTGTGGACTTTCGTGCGCAATTGCATTATTAATTTTCAGTTTTGTCAACTTCAAGAAATTTCATATGTAATTGTATAGAAGAATATGATGGCAGTTGTACATTGTTTCTCCCTTCCCCAGCTTTACACGTCACAAGGAAGCATGGTCGGAATGTTCGAATCTAGGCCCAAGAAAATTAAACCTAACTAGAGCATAATTTTAGAAAAAATTTGCTAAATAGTATATGGGCAAACTTATTTAATTATGTAGGACTTTTTTAAAATTCGAGTTTGTCAAATTCGAGTTCTAAGTGAAACTCGAATTTATCAAACTTGAGTTCTAAGCATTATGTTTGATCAAATTGCCAAAATGCTCCAGAACTTGAGTTTGGTAAACTCGAGTTTCATTTGGAACTAAATTTGACAAACTCGAGTTCCAAAAAAAATATTACATAACTAAATAAGTTTGGTCCAGTGCTTTTTTCCTAAATTTTTTCAAAAATTGTTCTATTTGGTAAAAAAGGCCCAATGTGTATTGTTTTAACCGAGAGGAAGAGAAAAGAAAAGAAGAGAAGAGAGCGAGGGAAAAGAAATGAAAAAGAAAAAGCTTTCTTTTTATATGTTTGAAAAGAAATGAAAAGAAAAATAATATATTTAATTTAGATATATGTTTTTACCTAAATACCCGAAATAAAATCCAAAATGTTTATTTTGTTGATTGACAAAATTGAAATTTTAGATGTCTTTAGTGATGGGTCCTCAAAAGTTGCATGTTTTTTACTTAGCTTTCTTCTCATTTCCTCCTAATTTGGGCAGATGAGAAAAGTAGGCTCGGATAAATGCTCATTTAGTCATTCTTCCCATTTTCTCTCTTTTTTCTACTTTCCTATAATGCCAACCAAACAAGGAGAATTGTCATTTCAGCACAATTTCCTTTCTCTTCTCTTCCTCCCTTTCCAAATATTGCATTAGCTTCCCTACATAATCCTTGGTCCTCTTTAATAATAAAAACTAACCCAACCAACAAAAAATTAACCAATAGCCTATTTTTTAAGCCAATCAGGGAAAAAATATATATATATATATATATAAAATCATTTTTATCAAATCCGTTCTATTAATTTTGAAAAAGAAAATTCCTAAATTTTACCAATGGAATAGAGAGAGAGTTTGTCGATTATATCCACGCCTCCTTTGCTCTAGAGTTTAACGAATTTCATATTTGTCTCTACTCTCTTGCATCAGACTTTCTTTCTCTTAGTGGCTTTGAAATTCATAATGGTGTAATATTTTCCTTCAGACATATAGCAAGGCATTAACATAATAATGAAGCTAAAGCAGAAAATACTAAAGCTCCATGAATCCCATTACTTAACAAACTAAGCGAAAATAAACAAAGGGCATTCTAATTTGTTGCTTTGCGTTTAAGAAGAGCAAAGAAAATAGAGGAACTTCCTGACATAGGCTTGGTCATGAATTCTACTTCAAATTTCTTTCCAAATGAGTCAAAGAGCTCGTCTAAGATCTCATATCCAAAATGTGCCATGATCACTCCTTCAAATGCTGCTCGAAAGTTGGATGATATTTTTTGGCTTTGAGTTGCAGGTACGGCACCAAGTTCTGTAATAATTCTCTCTATGCTAAAATATCCATTTCGATCCACAGCAGCTTCCAGTTCTTGTGGAGACATGAGATACACTGGTAGATTAAAAGAGTCCACTTTCTCCTCACTGATTATTCCCTGAACGAAAGAAAAATAAAGCTCTCTAAGGACATGCATGTATCGTGTAATCCAAATGCAACAATTTTACAGCGCAACTGAAAAACCTAAGCTGATAGGGGAAGTGTGGATCTTATTATTTATACTTTTTTAACAATTAAGAGGACTACTATGTCTTTCACAACAGTTGTAGGGCATTATTGAAGGCTATTCAAGCTTCACTTTAATATCAATAATTTAGATAACGATAAAAAAATTAGATCAAAATCAAATGGGCTATATTCAAAAAGTAAACTAAAAACTTGGGGCAACTGATCATGTCTTACCTTCCTAGCCATGTCCATGAGGCAAGATTCAAGGACGCCAGTTGTTGGAGATTGAGAATGGTGCATTCCGTTGGGGCGGCCAGGAATGATAAGTGCAACCAATCCTCCACACACAACCTCTTTAGCCCTAGCATGCAGGAAGCACTCCATGTCTTCAGTGTATTGAGCTTGATAAGCCTTAACAACTTCATCATTTGAATTTGGGTAGTGGATTCTCCCCTTATTCCAAGCAGGGGAGCTTTTGTCGACTACCGGTTTTGGTACTTTGGAAAGCCAATGGATGGAATACGAAGAAAAAACGAAATGCAAAGATGCATTGGGAAATAAGCGACTGTGGAAAGAACCTGGCACGCCTGCAGCATAATATTCCCTGTTTGGTGGGAGGGATGAGAAGAGTGTATTGAAATCATTCAAGATGTGATCATTAAAGAAGACTTGAAATTCAGGGAGCTGAGAATGAAGCCCTTGGCGTTGATGCTTAAACTGTAATGCCTCAATTATGTTTTGCACTGCAAAAAATGTGTTAGGCCCAACAGAGCAACCTAAATCTGCAATTCTATAGGTGTATGATGAAACGAAGTTGTCAACATCAAGCTTTTCTGCAATTGCCTCAGTGATCAGCCATTTTGCAGAGTCAATAACTTCTCTCTGAAAAGCAAAAAATATATATATAAAAAATAAGTATTCCTTATCATCATTTTAATAACTTCGTTGTCAACATAATTACATAACTATGGAAAACTAAAAACATATTTGCGGCAGCTATCGAAAATTGGTAGAGCCTATTTTATGTTCTTGAAACATGCAAGCTTTATACCAGGTGATCATCTTAAGTACGACTTGAATAATTAACAAGTTGAGGACCAAATACGGGGCAAAAATATCTATAAACTTACTAAGACAAAGGAAACGAAAACAAGAAATTTGAATTTTATCAAGTGTACTAGAGATGAAGAAGGAAGAGTTCTTTTGATAAATTTTTTAATGTAAGTTTTTTGGGTGAGATAATTTATTTTAATCTCAAGGAAAGGACTCATATTTTTATGAAAATTGAACCAAATACTTCTTTTGAGAAATTGAATGTCCAAACAAATTTCCCTTTTTTTCATTTGCTTCTTTGTATTAACTTTAACAAGTAATGATATTTTGATTGAAAGTCTTTAAAATTAATTAAAGGAAAGAAAACTCCTTTAAAGCAATTTTATTTTTATGAACATTTTTAAAGATTGGGAATTGGAAATTTTTCTCAAATCAATTTTATGATCATTTTATTTTGGGAATTAGAAACTCCAATTTTAGTTAAGGAATTAGGAATCCCAAAGAATTAATCATATTGGAATTAAATGCTCCATTGAATTAATTTGAAGGAATTAGAAACTCCACTCTATTTAAAATAATTTTGAGAGTGAGAGACCCCGTAGACGCATATTATTTTAAATTGGTGAAATCAAAACACCAAATTGTTTAATTGGTGGGGTCAAGAACTCCATGAATTAATTTGTAATGAATAGTAAAGTAAAGGACTCCATTGATTTATAGGGTCAAGAACTCTAATATTTGAATTAGTGGAATAAGGACTCCATTAAGTGAATTCATCATGGTAGAATCAAGGACTTCATTGATGTATTTGGTTTAGTAGAGTCAAAGACTCTAATATTTAAATTGGTGGAGTTAAGGACTCTAATGAATTAATTTATAAGATAGAGTCAAGGACTCCATTGAATCAATTCATAACAGTAGAGTCAGTAACTCCATTGATGTATTTGATTTGGTAAAATCAAAGATTCTAATATTTAAATTAGTAGAGTCAATGACTCCATTGAATTTCGAGAAGACATTAGACAAAAGCTTGGGAGAACTTTATTTGGTAATTCTCAAATAGGATCGGCAAGTCAAAGACTCCAAGTTTCATATATGGAGTTAGGAACTCCTCGTGAAACCCAATCTTATTTGTATTACCCAACAAAAATTCAGTTTTGAGAAGGAAGAGTGAGAGGGTCAGCGATCAAGTAAACTTGTGAAGTCTCCTCATATACTGACCTCTGTAGCTTCTGTCTTTAACTTATTGCTTTTTGCTTCTTCTTCTCTATCCTTTTTTTCTTTTCACTTGCTCTCATTGTCTCCCTAGCTGTTTGCTCTTTATTGCTCTGTCCGTGTGTATCCTTATCTTGTGTATGTGCGTTCTCCCTTTTTTTTTCTTTTTTTTCTTTTACTTGCTGAAGCCTTCTCTAATTTATAGAGAAATTGAAGAAACCGATTAGTCCTTATTTTTTCAACTGACCAATCAGTGGGGCAGAAACTGCAAAGAATGTGCAGTACTGCACTTGCTTCTTTCACGGGCAGTTGGTGTAGATTGTAGCCGATTTTCAGCCACCTTTTTCTTATGGAATTATTTGAGTGGTGCAGTGGCAGGAAGTTATTTTACTCAGCCACACATCACACCTACATCTTCTCCCATTCTTTTCTTTTTCAAAATGGGTAATGACATTGAGCTTGGCTGCCAAGCCTGCCATGCCATAAATTTAGTCAGACAACCCCACCTCTTTTGCACGTGATGTGAATGTGGGGTTTGTTTAATATTCCTTTTTTTTCTTTTTATATCCTTATATTTTTGTTTGCACTATTTGTTCTTGTAATTAACTTTGTTAATTTTGGAGGGCATTCATTTTTTTGGCCTACATACTTGTCCAAATTTTATATTCTTTGATAAATCTTGTTTGGACATTTTTTTTTTTAATTGTAACCACATTTTTTTAATTTCACATTTAAACAATATTATTCATTAAGTCCTCAAATATTTTCATTGGTTATGTATGAGTCTATTAATAAACTATTCAATAATTTCTCAAAAAAAAAATAAACTATTCAATATGAAGTCCCTTGGTTTCTTTTTGGCACATGATTTAATTTTTAGTTTATAAAACTAGACACAAAGTAAATGCTAAGTTAGAAATTTTGGGATGTTTTAGAATTTGAAAAGCTAAATATAGTGCATGGAGTGTAAGTTTAGTAAAAATATAAATAAAGATTAAAGGGTTGTGAAACTTGATTGTTGAGAGATACCAAAGAGTGATCATCTCTAAAATATTGGATTAATAATTCATAAGTATTGAGAAATTGAAGAGGACACAAATCATAAGATAAGAAGAAGGTCGATGAAGAGGAAAAGCATATCAAGAATATTATTTTGTGACCATATGTAGATTACAGATTAAGTTAAATGAAAATTTTATAACAATGATATTTTTTTCAGAGGTTTATAATAGTGATATAAAACCAACTATACTCTATGCA
Source organism: Quercus lobata (assembly GCF_001633185.2). Lineage (NCBI taxonomy): Eukaryota > Viridiplantae > Streptophyta > Magnoliopsida > Fagales > Fagaceae > Quercus > Quercus lobata. Next base: position 27,369,461 of record NC_044913.1, read on the forward strand.
TGATACTGAATGATGGACAGTTTATGAGTAATATGTTCTACAAACGAGCATATAAAATGAGAATATAGAATGGATAAGTGGCTGTAAACAAAAATTGTGAGTCTATTTTGCTATTGCTGTATACGTTTCGTTAGCTCTCTCTACTGAAATTACACTTCATCAATTCTTCAACTTTCTTTGCTATAAAATGACTTCGTTTGAAAACTAAAACCCCTCAAACCCCTCGTTCGTCAATGCCAGATTTTGGATTAGTATTTTTAAAAATCTTTCACATTTATAAACTTAACTAATAGCGAACTCAAAATCTACAAGCAAAATCAGTTATTAAAATACAGTTGCAGAAAAATAAATAAATAAAAACCTTAACGGAAATTTTTAGAATAGGAAGTTTAATGTGTGTGTTTGAGAGAGAGAGAGAGCATGAAGTTTTTTCATATAACATGTTCTTTCAAAATTCTTGTTTTTCATTTTTATGAGCAGAAATTCTTTCATTTAGCCTTCAAACTTATCTTTTAATTAATGTCATGTGTCACTCTTTTTTGAAAGAGAAATGAATACTATTCATTTAACATTTCACTTAGGAAAATATTTCAATTAAATATTTAATTTTTATTACATATGCAACAAATAATTTTATTTCCTTAATATTTAAATTTTAAGAAAAATTCTTTGGGATTTGTTAGCATAAATCTGGAAATGTTCAATGAATTTTTCTTTCATTAAAATATACAAATTATATTAATGAACTTTAGGTCAATTAACAACTTACAGTGATTTCAAAGAAGACGTTCTTTATTTGAATCCCAACTCTGTCACTTGGAATGAATCAATGTATGAAAAAAAAATAAATAAATAGTACAAATAACTTTTTTGAGTTTTTAGCAAGTTTCAGCTTATTTGAGTTTTTGGAAGGTGATGCAAGCTCAGCTTATTTAAGTTTTTGGAATGTGATGTTTTTATGCTTTTTTTTTTTTGTATTATTCACTAATCATATTGCTCTTTTTATTTCTATTCATGAATCCTATTATATGTTAACCTAACTTTTAACTTTATTTTTATATTTTCAGCAAAAGGTCAATTTCAACTAAACAATTTCTTCCCAAACGGACAAACATATGTTTTACCAACTACAAAAATACACTAAGAAGACTTTTAGTTGATATAAACACTGTTTACCATAAACACTGCCCATATATTAAATTGATATAACAATCACAGGCGTTCAAACTTTTTTCATGGTGAACCAAAGCTGTAAATTCAAGATGATTTGGTTTTGCCGTTGAATACCATAATCAGCTATTTAATTGTAAACAAGCCATGCTTCAGACCCACTCATACCACGACTTCATTTGCAAACAAAAATTAAAGCTGCTAAATAGAAATTTTAAAAAAAAATGATAATAATAAATGAAGTTTGAATTATAAACTTATTATGTAGATATTGATTTTGTATTCAACGGCCTAACATTGAAGCATTTGAAAGGACGGAAGAAAACCAGTTGTATTGTACATATAAGAAAGTTATATATAAATATATATATATATATATTAATGAATATTAATTTCTAATTTGTATATATAAAAAGATCACCTGGTAAGACGAGTTGTTGGCGTAGCTACGGACACCATCTCCACCTTTCATCGGATATGCTTCGGACGTTTTGCCTGTTTGCTCTGCTGCCATCTCTCTCTCTCTCTCTCTCTCTCTCTCTCTCTCGATTTTTATAAGATAGGATATAATGATATTTCAAACTATTCAAATATAAATGAAAAGCCTTGAACCACATATTTTTGCCATTTTTTTAAATTGAAAGGACATCACTTTTATCTGTCTAGGGATAAAGTCAAAGGAAATGGACCCATACATCTGTGCAAATTAATTTCACATGAAATTTTATTTTAGTACATGATACAAAATAAAATATAAAAAAAGGAAGTTATTTACTAAAAGAACTGAAACAAGCATAACAAGGGTAAATTAAATTTGGAAAGAACTTGATTAACAATGCGAAAAGTAGGGTATTCCAAGCGTGAGTGCCATTGCTCTAGATATCTACCATTTACTCTCTTCACCCTTAGAAATGCAAAGAAAGAATATAAAAAACCATTATGCATAAACTACAATGCTTGTATATATTTGCATAAGCACGGTAGCAAAATCTCATTTTGTACAATGAATACATAAATTTATGTGAGTGTTTTTTAGTATTGATTGGGCAAAATTTGGGTCTTATGCTATTTTACCAAACCTAATGCAAATGCTAACATACTAGCCCAAACCTAATCAAAACTATACATATATTAATGATTGATGAAAAAAAATAACCCCACATGTGATCGGGGGTAAAACAAGAAAGGAAATTTACCTTCAAACCAGTTTTTAGGAAGAAAAAAGAAATCTATCCCACTTACTTTGGGTCGCATGGCCTATTTAATATGTTATGTGACTAAACACATTGATGGTTTTATGAGTCACTACATAATGAGTTGAATGAGATACCTCCAAACTATTTTAGAGGAAAACAAGTTAACAGGTTCAAGTTACTACGTAAAGACTAAGTTTTGTCTAGTGAGTGAGTGTAAGGGCACCTTTGGGTGTATTGGAGTTTTGGGTTATGTTATGTTTAAGAGTTTTTTGTGAAGATTGTGAGGTTTTAATTCCTATTATGAATAGTGAATTTTGGTTAGCATTACACGTGGATGTAGGCTTAGAGTTCACTAAACCAAGTAAATTTTTGTGTATTGTGGTGTTTTCTAATTTATTGTTTAGTGAGCATTTTACAACAAGATTCAGCACAAACCCATGAGCCAAATTGGGGCTCTAGCAACAAAGATCCAAGATCTTCCTACATCTTCAAAGCACACTCTTTTCAACATGCCCGAGCATAATGTACATATAACAAAAAATGGGAAGTAGTTCATAATGTATTTGAGCCCAAACATGACGGTAGCTTTGCTTCTCAACAAAACAAACCCTAGATAGGGGTTTAGTTAATTCAAGGAAGAAGTACATTTTTCGTCTCTATATTTTGGGCCTACTTGAATTTGGTCCTTAAGTTTCTCAAGATAAAATTTAATCCTTATAATTTCAAACTTAAAGTTAATTTAGTCCCTTTTGTCACTTAGGAGCGGGAAAAAGCTAATGTGGTTAACAGATTGCACAATTGGCACAATTAAAGATGTTAGGTTTTAGACACCTATTAAAATTCCAGTTAACATATTTTTAAGGCTAAGTTATTAATTAATCAAATTATGAACAACCATTGATCATGCAATCAGCACCAATATTGTGAAATTAACAAAAAGTGCAATGAAAACTACAAAATACAGCAGTATGGTGACCCAGGAAAAACTAATGGAATAGAAACCAAAGTAAAAACCATTGGGGAATTTAACCTAACAATCCTTAAGACAAAACAAATCCATTAACTGAATAAAATTTTTTACAACATAGAATTATCCAATTCTAAACTATTACAACATATATAGTACAACTTACTATCATTACCTAATGTAACTCCGAATTCACGGACTTCTTCAGTTAGGAAACTTTGTTGAACGCGAACAGGATCCATGACTTCAAGTGCCCACTTGAAGGTTTTGGTTCCAACAACTAAGTTTTCTTGATAAGACAACAGTTTCTACAGCATTGGATCTTGATAAGGCAACAATTTTTGGTACATAAACCCTAGATACATAATAAATTACTCTTTTCAATTTCTATAAGGTCTCTTTATAAATTAGCTTAAGTAGCACAACACCCTAGAAGCTTGGACAATGGGCTAGGCTTGTAATCTACAAATTGTACTGTGTCGTTCAATTGATCGAATTAAGTACTCGATTGATTGAAAACATACGGTCTCAATCAATCAACAAACTATCCAAAGTTGTCGAACTTACAAAAAAATTGACAATAAAATGCAGAACTTGACAATTGTCTTGTTTTCAGAAATAAACCACTAAAAATACTTAAAGATACATTTTGTTCAAGAGTTTACTAACCTAAAATAAAACTAACAAAAGATAATGTGGCTTATAAAAATTAAAAAAAAAAAATCCCACATAAGCATTTGAATGATTAAAGAATCTAAATCATGAAAAAAAAAAAAAAAAAAAAAAACAAAAACAAAAAAAGCACACGAATTTTCCTTCCTCATATTTTAAGGAAGAGAATAAAAAAATAAAGTTCTGCTTTTCTTTTCTCTTACTTAATTTTCTTTCACTTCGTTTTCTTGACAAAACATGCAAAAATAGAGCAAAAATTGCACCAAAATCAAAGCCAGAAACCCTAGTACACCTTCATTGGATGGTTTCCAAGTTAAGCTTTTAACTTTTCTTCTATTTGTCCTCAAAAAAAAAAAAAAAAAAAAAAAAAAAAAAATCTTCTATTTAAAGAAAAGTTTCTAATCAGATTATTAACTTTTTTTCCTCAACCATCTGATCCCATTGCAACAGTTTTACCCCATCTCAAACCATTAATGACAATGTGCCCAATAGCAATACATGAATGACAACAGGCCGGCCAAAAAACGTCATTTTTTTTTTTTTGGGACTCTAAAGGTCCAAATGTCTTTCCAAATGCCATTATGAGCTCTTTTTTTAGGTTGGGTTGCTGGATAAGGATCCTCGTAGTAGGCTGGACCAACATCCAGCCGAGAGAGGGTGGCCTTGAGAAGCAACAAGTTGGGAAACCAAGAGAACACTTCATGTTTTCTTATCTTCTTCCTTTATCTTCTTCCCGCTCTAGGAGTAGGAGGAGCGCAAAAAAGGGAATTAGCATTATTGATGGGTTCGACAATCCCGGCTTGGAGGAAGCAACATCTTAAGAGAGGAACCTATAAGCACTTTTGGTGGAATAATTCTCATTCTTTGTTCCCTTCCAAATGAGAGTATCTTCAGACCTGTGATTGCTTAGAGGAATGCTAAGCATAGACCTAACTTCATGGGACAGAAATTCATTAGTCACGTGGTCCTCTATCCAGCAAGGTTCCTCCTCATCTATGAGAGCATAGACTCAAGTATTGCTAGGAAAGCTTTTAAGGGGGGATATGACACTACTGGAGTGTAAATCTGGAAGCCAATTGTCGCCTCTAATCAATACTTTTTTTCTATTGCCTATTCTCCATGTGGATCCCAAACTGATAACACTCCGAGCCTTCAAGATGCTTTGCCATGCATAAGAGCCATTAGTTTTGACATTCTTATCCATGATAGAGCAATTGCGGAAGACCTTGGCTTTAAAGACTCTGTAGAAGAGTGAATCTGAAATGTGTAGAAGCTACCATACCTGCTTACCCATAAGAGCAAGATTGAAGTGTTCAATATCTCTAAAACCCACCAGAATTTTCGGATTAAAGACTTAATATCCTTGCACAGGCCCTTTGAAGTTTGAAACAACTCATGGTAGAGCTAGGCATAGCTTGAATTACACTTTTAAACAGTACTTCCCTTCCGACTTGGGATAGAGGAGTTTTTCTTTCTTTTATGCCAAATTCGCTCTCGAATATAGATGAAACTTTGCTTCTTTGCTCTCCCAACAAACAATGGAAGAATATTTTTCATACTGGGATACAACCAAAACTCCTAACATTCCCTTGATATTATCCTGCGAATAGTGATCTGTGTTGGAGCCGAAAAATTTTGGCTTTTGTATAACACAGATTGTTACAAGCAGCGTTACAAGTAATGAATCCGGACCGAGAATTCTATAAGGAATACTGATGAGGTTAAGACAATTGCTTTCCAAGTACCTTTAATTTTGGATGAGGTTGAGACACTTCTAAGCTAGGCGATTCAAATGATAATCTTCATGCCAAAAAGGAACAGATAAACTCCTACATTTCTCTTATTTATTTATGTAGAACATCAGTCAGCAATTACGAAGGAATGAACTTATTAGCCAACGCTTTTTGATCCAATGAGTGTGCATGAAAATCGGTAAGGTATAAATCAACATGGTGTCACTGCCTTCCTAAGCGTAAGTGCATTTGCTCCACGTAGATAAGCTGTCTTGTTTAACAAGTAGTTAATTTGTTAAAAGAAGGTAAAAAGATTCTTGGAACTGTTATTGTGGAAGATACTTTGGAGAACATTGCTTTCATTGCTCAACAAATCATTCATGGTCCATAATAATTAGGTTCCAAGGCATGACAAGAAGATTTTGTCCATTGAAGAAATGTGCACCAGAAATCAGATTAATGCATAATTGAACATCAAAATCAAAATAGAAACTGATAATCAATTTAGATGGGCCCTTAAGGGTATCAAAACAAGAGTCAGACCAACTTTAACAAACAATAATCAGATAAGACCAATTCAAAACTATTAATCATAACTATATTTAAGTTGAAAGATGGCAATGGGTGAATTAGGTCAGAAGGTACACCCATAAAATGCCCAAAGCAACAATGCCCGGTAAAGCCCCCATCCAAACGCACGGGCATCAGCAACAAAAATTAACTCTTCATAAAACTACTACTCTATATAAGGCAGGCGATATCAGAATCGATAACTATCAATGAGTTGCATGTAATGCTGCAGTAAGTCAGTCCTGTCATGCTGCCATGAAATGTAACATTGAAGTCCAACTGACTCTGCTTGCCTGTCAGAACAATCACATTGATATCAGAAAACTTGAAACGCAAGGGGAAAAACCAACACTCACAAAAACCATTTTGGAAATGCTATGACGCTTTCAGTATATAAACCACGTCCAAAGTGATTTGATGGTACAAGGGATAGTGATTAGGAGTCCCTTAATTTATGTGATACAAGCTTGTGGAAAGAATTTCCCTAACGTTCATAAAATCAGCGCAGAGAGAGAGATTAAACAAAAAAAATTAATTATATCCTACCGAACAAGCTAGACTAAAAAAAAATACAATAATTGCTAATAGTATATGTGGTCGTGAACATGCAGCAGAGAGAAGAATAATAGAAGTAGATTAGCATATTGAATTGGAGAACTAGTGCCAAGCAATGGAGAGCATGGAGAGCAAGGGATCAGAAGCAAGTAAACTGATATTAGAGAAATTACAAGTGAAACTATCACAACGAACATGCAGCAAATAAAAGAATAATGTTAACAGATTGATTGTGGTATGTTCAGTGTTGGTAGAAGGGCGTGGCAATAGAGGTAAGTAATGGGAAAAAAAGCAGGCAAAATGAGATTAAATTGATACCAAAAAAAATTACAGGGTCAATGCCAGATTCCAAATTTCAACTAGACATTGCACCAATTTAAAAATTCAAATCTATTCAGAAACAACAAAGTTCAAAGTTTTATTTGTAATATTTTGATCCCAACCAGTTAAACCTTCAATTATTAAGCAGTTAGATGCCAGAAAAATCCTTAGGAGGAAGTCAAGATCCTTTAACTTGAGAATGCCTATAAAAAAATGTCCCCTTTTTACTCATTAATAAATGTATTATTCACTCGCTGAAAAAAAAAAACACTAAATTCTCAGTTCACCAAATCTGATGAATGAGGACAGAGAGAAAACCAACAATGCATATGATGGAAGGATGAGGCAAGAAGCACTTAGAAGTTCCTCACCTCTTATGCTAAAAATTGTTCAGGCACTTGACAAATTAAGACCAGTAACTTTTCCCACTGCAACTGTTTTCCCTGGAGAAAAGGGAATAAATGTGAGAACATATACTATAACATCAATGCTCAACAATACTCAACAATACAAGGGCAATATCATTTTCTTACCTTCAGTACGAAGAGTAAACCTTCCAAGTTGGGGAAAATCTGAGAACTTCTCAATGCATATCAAGTTATTCACCTGAGAATCAACAACAGGATCAATTTTAACAAAATGCCAACGAATTTCAATCAAGAATTTTTTAGTGAAAACTATAGATCTGGAAGGGGTATAGAGGGGATGAGAGTCCATAATTCTAATAGATAGCCACAAATCTCTACTTGAAAATTATTTTCAACATTTATGAAATTTACACAAGCTTGTAGAAGAAGGTTGCCAAATTTCTATTTGAGATTTATTTTCAAGACTAATGATAGTTTCAAAATTTTCAAACAGAAAATGTTGTATGAAGTTTATTACTAGTAAAGCAACAAAGCCAACCTGAACACGGCATACAACAATGGCACCATTTTTCACAAAGAGAACTTTCCTTTTCATAGGTTTCTTTGTCTTTGGATCAATTTGCTGTAACAACTCTACAATCTCACATTCTTCAACAACAGCATGAATGTGCAAGACAGCCTTATAGCCAGCAGTAAAAATTGCCTAGACAATAGTAACATTCACAGTACTTCAAATATTACATAATGAAAGAAGAAAAATGCAGATTAAAGAAAACCCAAACCAAGAGATAGAAAAGTGGAGTTTATTGAATACATTGTCCAGCAACTCAAGGATCTGCAACTGGGCTTCAAACTCAGAAACAGAAGGTATTGGTCTTGCTGCATGAAGAAAAGAAAATTTAAAACCTCATACAGCAACAGAACACCCTCTCCCCTCCCCTCCCCTCCCCCACAAAGAAATATTAAAAATTGGGATGGGATGGGGGAAGAAGTTAATCAGAATCTGTTATATGGTAAGGATATATATATATATATATATATATATAATTTGCTTCTGACTTAGAATTAAAAACTACAAACTAGCGCACTAAATTAAAATCTGAAACATAATATGCTAATGCAATTTTTCTTCTAACATCCAAATGGTGTCTTATATAAAATAAAATATAAAGGGAAAAAAATTATTAGAACAAACACCATGAGATCAACTACGGTAACCATTTCTTTTATAAGTCAAGGACTAGCTTGGCTATGAAAATGACACCACTGTGTCCCAAGGGCATCCCAAAGATTTGGTATAATTGTAACATATATTTCAGGTTCGAGTCTGAGCATTGGCCTTTCTAAAAATTGAAGGTAAAGCTAACAACTACAGATGCCAAAACCAGAAAAAGTGGAGCCTCGAGAACTAGGTACAATCATTTATTTTTGTGTCCAAATAATTAAGTTAGGGAATGGCACTAGTTTTCTGATATGAGGCATTTGCAAAATAAAACTTGTATTCCCAGATAAAGGATTAGCATGCAAGCCATGCACCATGGGAAGGCTCTAACTGTTAAGTTTCCAACACATCAAAAGGGCTTCTCTGGGTTCTTTTTTTATTTCAAGTCTTAGTCTTGCATATATGATTTTCAGGGTTCTTTCCTAGTTCCTGAACATGGTTAATGAGTCTTGTTGAATGTAAGTCTTAATATTTCATTAATATTTGTATTGACACTCCTAGTTGTTACCATAATGTATTTTTTATACTTGGATGGTTGTTCCAAGTTGGTCTTTAGTGTTGTACCAATGAGATAGAAGTATTACTGCAAATTACATCAGTCTTTGGCTTCTTCAGAAGATAGATTTCTTGTTTTAACTCTTATCCTTTGGTGGATTCTAACAGGTGGCCAGTTCCTTGCACTGTATCTCTTTAGCAGATTTGTTAGAGTAGGTGAGCACTTCAATCCCTAGTATTATATTCCTTGGGTGTATTTCTATAGTTGGTGAGTATCATTTCTGAGTGATTTGATGCTTTCTCCTTCAGCAAAACTATGGTATGAGAAAATTACAGCATGATGATGTTTAAAGAATCTATTAAAAAAACCCTTAAAAAAACTTGCTTTTAAAATAACCCTTTTAAAAACTACATAGAAGATTGTGTACAGCCAGTAAATAAAACTTACAAATGCTTGACAAAACAAAGCCAGACAATATGTCCTCCTCTTCAACCCCAGATAGTCTAACTCGTACATTTTCACCTGGCCCTGCACGTTTAACCTTATCTTCATCACAGAATACGGCAAGAACTTTAACATGAGCCTGCAGATGATATATAAACTCCTCAATCAACATTTAGAAAGTGTTGTTCATCTATGGTTTTTAAAAAAAAAGGTTCAGAATGACACCTTATTTGGCATGACCACCATGGAATCGCCCTCACGCACACTACCAGATTCTACTTTGCCCATGACAACAGTTCCCATGTCCTTGAATTTGTCTATAATAGGCATCCTACACGTATGAAATTTTAATAAATAAGATCAGTCAATAATTCTTCTTAACCATAAATCCAAGATAAAAGCAATCAGGAATCAAATTTGTTAAACAACAAACATTTTCATAAGAACAAGTCACAGAATTGGAATCCAGAAAATCATTTATATATGAAAATAATTAGGTGAGAAAACAGATTACATTGTAATTAAACAAGTGTAAAACACATTAGAGGTTTAAAATAATAATATTAACTAATTGACTAAATAAAAGCATATCCTAATCCGATACACAATGTACACTTTGATTGTACATTTCATTGGTGACAGAAAAATAAAATAAAAAATGAGTTAAAACATGAACAACAAATCAGACTTGTAAAGCAAAAGAATGGCTTCCACTGAGACTGCAGAAAGGGTGGGGGTGAAAATGGAAGAAGTAATTAAGCTGAGAGTGAGCAGACTACGAGTTTGGTTAAAAAATAGTGAAATCTAAAGACTGAATCGCACCTAAATGGACCTTTGGGATCTCGTTGAGGAATTTCAGTAGCATCCAGGGCTTCAAAAAGGCAGGGACCACCCCACCAAGAACAAACACTTTTGTCCACTCTTGTTTTCATGTTTGCACCAATCAGACCAGATATTGGCAGGAATTGGACATCTGCAAGTAAAAAAAATTAGCACAACTGGTAAGATTCCCATATCCCCATGCAACCAAACCATCACATATTCAAAATCTACAAATAATTTTATTGCTGCAAAGAAGAAATTCAAATTACATTTATGATAGAATTTTCAACACGATGATCAATTCATAACATCCATTTTTTGTTACGGCATACCTGTTTTTTTTTTTTTTTTTTTTGATTAAGTAATGAGAATTATATTAAACTTGGAAGAAAAGGCCAAAACATCAAATACAAGGTGTTCATGATGGTGAACACAAAAAGCAGCAAACAAAGACAGCAGAAAAACTAATCTTAAGGGGCACAACTAAGGGAAGTAAGAAACTCCTGAATAAAAGAACAGTTTGTGGAACCCCAACACCTAGCCCATTCAAAAAGAGTACTTTGGGTGAGGGCTTGTAACTGATCAAGCGATTTTTCTAAAGCCTCAAAAGAGCACCTATTTCTTTCCATCCAAATAACCCACATCAAGCAGCCAGGAACCATATTCCATACATCCGAATGGCCTGAGGAGACAAGCTATGTACATAGGCTTGTCTTGCTTAAAAGCATCACACTAATCTTTTACCTTAAAAATTAAGATGGCCTGAGGAGAGGTTTGGTTCAAAACTGTGCAAATGTCCCAAACCCATTTATAATGAGGGCTACCACATACATTAAAAAAACAATAAACTAGTACTCAAAATCATAACAGCCCCAACTTTAAAAACATACTCAATGATTTAACTCATCAAGCAAAGATCAATTAACAGAAGCAATTTGGTTGAATTCAGGTTAGCAGATTCAGAAAACTGCTTAAAAAATATGGTTGAAGTTAATTTAGAGATATATAATTTTAAATCAATAGTTGACCTACATGGCTCAGCTGAGTTGAATTTTAAAATGGAATGCCCTATATTTGGATGCAAGCATAAAAAAAATTGGCACAAAATTCCTACAATCACTCATACCTAGCCAATCCTAAAGAATTTTCAATATTAATCATCACGTAAGAGCTCTTCCAGCATTTTAAACTTCACGCCCACCAGCTTCAGGCACATCTTAGAGTTCAAATTCATTCAAGACATCAGTTAGACTCTCCTGGGATGTGCCACTAACAAGGCCTACCTATTCTCCCAATGAAGCCCAGCTTTTGAACCCTCAAAAAAAAAAATGTATACTTTCTTGGATTGATTGCCAAGATATCTAAACATATACCTAATCATAATCTTTATAAGGTCCCAAAAATTTCCACTCATCAAAAGTACATAGGCCATTACAGAGCCACCTTTCAAGGAAAAGCCAAAAACCACACCATCTTCCAAAGGCATACAGTATCAAAAAGAATCAAGGTGGAGTCAAGCCACCATATTCTGGGCTCACTCCAGTTCCTCATTCAGACCATTTTTACATTGACAAAACCTAGTAGAGTCTTCCACAATATCTAATTGTGGGTATGAAAGAAAAATGGTAATAAAAGAAAAGGCTACTACAATCTGATGACATCCCATTACCAACCAATGCAAACAATATACCATCAAAAATGGGTTCCAAAAAAACATTAGACCATCACCACTTACAAGAATACCAGAAGACATCTCTAACAAACCAAATCATTGCATTCCAGGAAAATATCTCTATCAATAGATTTTAAGACCATTCAAAAATTCATACAAACGTGTCTAGAAGCTAACACAAATGTAAGATACTAACAAGATTTGCCACAAAAAAAAGAAAAAAGAAAAAAAGACATCTTCCAATACCTTTCTTCACATTGTATCCTGACAACTTTAGAAATGGTGTCATCTTGGACTCAATTTCATCGTACCTGGGAGACATGCAACATGAAGAAACTCCTGAAAAACACTAGCCTAGACAAGCACAAAATACAAATTTAAACAGAAAGAGGAAAAGCACCTTTCTTTTGACCAATTGACTGTAGGATCATCCATTTTGTTTACAACAACAAGCAGCTTTGACACACCCAAGGTTTTAGCAAGCTGAACATGTTCACGAGTCTGTCCACCTCTCTCATATCCAGTTTCAAACTCCCCCTTTCGAGCAGAAATTACCTAAATATATATATATATATATATAGAGAGAGAGAGAGAGAGAGAGATATCCAAATGCAGGACACATCAAATATTGAAGCAGAGAATAACAAAATGTTGAAAATGCAGATCATTTTATCTCAAGCAGGAAATTTATAACAGCACTCACCAAAACGCCAACATCAGCTTGAGATGCACCACTGATCATATTTGGGACATAACTTTTGTGACCCTGAATAATAACAAATAAATAATTTTTCCCCAAGAAGACAAAATTTGAAAGTTATATTTAAAATAAAAGGGAAAATAAGGATTTCGAAAACAGGAATTGCAACAAAAATATATTTAGACCAGAAAAATTCTTTGTCAATCTACTAGACCACCATAAGAAAAATATCTTAACCAGATAGTCAAATGCAATCTTTTATGATTATTCATATAATTCCATATATAAATAGCAAAAAATACAGTAAGTGCCCAAAGAGTGGACAAGGTAGATGGGACACCCCTGATCCAACCCCAACCCATCCGGTGTCATCCCCAACAGAGGTTAAATCCCCCACACCTGTGAACCTATAATTTGTACCAGGAAAACAAAAAATAAATTATCTGCCTTGGGCTTCATGAGCTCCAATCTGCCCATGAGGTCCCTAAACTAGAGACAAGTGTTTCTTCTCAATTAGAATATGAGACACCATATCTAACACTTATTCTCACATCCCACAATATTTAGTTATTCTAGCGGACACGTGATTTAAACAACATGGAAGGCAACAAACAGAGTCTGTTTGGAAACAGTACCGTGGACACTAAAGTTCACTCACCGGTGCATCTAAAATTGTAAATCTTGTCATCTCTGTTTCAAAATGTGCTCTTCCAACTTCAACAGTCTTACCCTGCAATCAGCATTACAAATTTATTAAATAAAAAAGTAAAAGCAAGTTGGGGGTTAAAAGCTCAGGACCCATCAAGTGCATAACTTATCAATTAAAAAAAATCTAGGGTACATACATGTGGGTCCAAATAGCAAGTTCTAAACATCTCTGAATGGAACAGGTTCTCCTCAGTCTAAAAAATACATTCTTCCTTTTTATTGGTAAGTTACATAAGCACCCAATGGGTTTTGAACCCACGACATAACCCTCCATCACATTCTTATGGAGCAAAAACTACCATTTGAGCTAGAACTCCTCTTTCTAATAATATTCTCATTACTTATTAAGAAATAATATCTATGATTAGAAAAGTTTAATGAATGGAAAAGAGTATATAGCCTGTCGAGTTAAGCCAATTTTATCATCATATTATTTGAATCATACCTTGACTCTCTCCTCTTCATTAGTGTCCATAATATAAGCCATATACCTAGGACAATAACAACAGTTGTAGTCAGCTAAGGAGAAAGAATTAACAGAGAATTAAAGCCCATGTGCCATGCCCTGGATTTTGACGATAAATTTTGATGCAATTTCAACTGAAAGAATCATTTCACAACAGGCTTTGTAGATATTCATCCATCAAGAAGAACAAGCAGAAAGGATGTCAAGGGGAAAAGGGGCAAGGAATAATATGACTAAAGAACATATAAGCCACACAATTCAGCATACAAAGATGCCAAAAAACATATGCACATAGAACTAAATTACTATTAATTGCTAGTGAAATTCATCATTCATATTCAAGAATAAGTAACCATCAAAATGAGAAAAAAATTTCTGAAAACGGAATAATTAGGAATGTGGAAGTTATTGGGTAATTTTTTCAGCAAAAATTACTAGCTAAAACTTTTATTTTATAAATTAAAATAGGCAAAATAAAAAATTATTGCTGTTTACACAAACAAAGCAAAAGGACATTGTATCCTTTTAAACCCCCAAGTTTCTAGATTCCCACTGTCTTGTACCAATAAGCCACTTTTTTCTTGATCAATCACAAAAAGGATGTAGAATACATTTTTATTGGTAAAGTTCGCACCTGCACCCAGTGGGTTTTTTTTTTTTTTTTTTTTTTAGGTAATAGAACTTTTATTGAATAGAAAAGTACAATTATGTACAATGTGTTCACACCTGCACCAAGTGGTTTTCGAACCCATGATCTTACCCTCCACCCTTACCAATTGGGGAGGAGATGTCATTTAAGCTTAAGGCTCATTGGCTTGAAAGTTACAAATGCACCTAGTAGGTCTTGAACCCAAAATATTCCCCTGCACCTTGCTCAATAAAGGAAAGAGATGCCATTTGACCTAGAGCTCATTGGCACAACAACTTATGTGTTAACTTATAAAGATGATCCTTTTGTTGGACATCAAGATCCTATCCCCACCCTTTATTAGGGACTTAAATAACTACAATAAGAGCTGAATCCCAATGATAATCGGAACATAATCCTTTCCCGTTATGCTCTGAGGCCATATACTCCTTTAAAAGGTGTGCCTTCTGCTTACTGATCATCGCAAGTAATTCTAAATTAAACTCTCTATCCTTATAGCACCTTTAGCATAATTGCATAAATCAAATCATTTTTTGCAAAAGCTTTCCTTAAGGGCCCAATGTTCTACAATATTTCCAGTAAAAACAATATCCAAAATAGATATCAGTACAAGATTACACTATCTCATTTTAGGGTAAAAAACAGCATAATAGTGTTGACATCTTATAAGATAATCTCATCTAGGGTTCTCATTTTTCCCCTAAAGCTATGCTCCTTATTAATAAAGAAAGTATGAGACTGGAACTTAGACCAGAAGTTCAGTAGATGGTTGTCAGTGTATAGTAAACTGCTTAAAATAGACGTCCATCTCTCAATTTTGACAGATGTGTAAGACCACTCAATTTGGGACACTAAACCTCCAATATACATAAAAATTATAGGAAAATAATAACGGACTCTTCTTCCTTGAATCTTCTGACATACATCATCAAACCTTGATTAACACTAGCTAAGAAGTGAAGCATGATCTCACCAGCTTTCTCTACTTTTGTCCTTTGCTTCTTTTTCGTATTTTTGAATTGTCCGATCATCTACCTGACCACTGAGGAAAAGTATCTGGCCTCCAGTAGTGGACTTACCAGCATCTGCAATTAAGACAAAACATAATTATAAATCTATGAAGCATAAGCATTTTGCTTGAGTGGTCTCGTGCTTGGGGTTTCCACCAAGGGATTGCATTCCATTGTTTCTAGAATCTCTGTCTTTTTGTACATAATTTGCTATATTTTTTGTATTCTTTGGCGACTTCCTGCACTCTCTGCAGGAATTAGTTTTTTCTAATAAAATTATTCTTGCTTATAAAAAAAATCTATAAAGCATAAAATAAGAACAGATGAACCACATCCATATGCTCTATCAACTTGTTTGGGAGAGGTGAAAGTAATGGAATGAAATGGATCTTTATGGGATTTTTATCTTTAATGACTTTGAGGGAATAAACATTCCAGTCTAGTCCTTCCTAAGCATTCTAAAAAGTGGGAGGAAGACTCGTTCTTTTAATGTCATGGGGGTGAAATATTGATTTTATCTGTAAAAATTATAATAATAATAATAATAATAAAATTTGAAGAGTTTTCTAATACAATATATACATACATACATACATACATATATATATATATATATATATTTCTTTCCTTTACATTATTATGCAAGAGCATCTAGGGAAAAAAACTAAGGCCCAATAGTTTAATAATTAATAAGACTAGTCTTTTATTTCTCAATGTTATGTTCAATTTATCATTATGTATTTAGCATTTTAAAAGGTCATGTAACTAACTTGTGCCTTCTTTTTTTTCTTTTTTGATAAGTAATAATGCTTCATTAAATTTAAATAGAAGAGTACAATGAAACCAAGAGTACACAGGCAGTGTACTAAGCAAACCGCAAAAAGTCAAAACTAAGATGCATGGAAAGTATGACTATCAAGTAATTCAAGAAAAGAAGCAAAGGTCATGTAACTAGCATGTGACTTCTAATGAAGCTGGATGGTTAAGAATTAATTGCTATACATAAAATGAAACTTTAGGATTCAAGGGTTATTAAAGAATATTATAAACAGTCTCTTTTGAGCCACTGTACAATCTTTTCTTATCTAATCTATGAAATTCCATATTTGAATACTTCCTGAGCACTTTAAGCCAAGAAATTGATATTTGATTGTTCCAACTTCAAAACTATTTTCTTCTCCTAGCTGTAATCTTATTTATTTGCTGAAGATTTCTTCTTAAACCCTTCTACTAGATCTAAGTTCTCCTCGCCGAATCAAATTCCTTCCTTTATAAACTTCCAAGCACACACAATTTCCCTTCATTCCTTTAAAATTTTCCCATTCCATTTGTTTATACTATTTTTTATAAACTCCCTAGCATAGTGACTTATCAAAAAAAAAAAAAAAACCCAACATAGTGTAGAACAAGAGTAATGCTAGGATCACAACTTTTGACATAACTTTTCCACAACTTGTCCACGTGGCGAGTTGTGAGTGGAGTTGTGGACCCACCACTTTTACTCAAAAGTTGTGGTCCTAGCATTTTTGTTAGAACAAAATTAACAAATGCAAAAAGAAAAGGTTTATCTATAGAAAAGATGCCACAAAACCAATAATTCCCCTAGTTCCACTTTCAGTCACCGATTGTCCAAAACACCAAATGAATTATGGGAACACAATGAGAGTCACAACTACAGCATCTTTTATTTATATACATATATATATATATATATATATAACAGCCACAGCATCTAATTGCTGTATCAAACAAATTTTAAGTTGTAATGAAGTTATACTTTTATCCACACAAGGGGAAGCATGCAGTGATCCCCACCATATGATCTCACACCATCAACTGCCAAAACACTATATGCTATCTATATATATTATTCACATCAACATTATATTTGTGAATAGCTACACACACCTGCTAAAACAAAGATAAATTCAGAGAATACATAAATACAAAAGAAATGAACTCCTAATATCCCCACCATATGATCTCACACCATCAACTGCCAACGCACTATATGCTCTCTAAATTGACAATCAATCCTGCACTAAGTTTCTCCCATTTGATTTCCAGAAAACAAAATTGTAACTTCATAAGAAACCTATAGATCCCCCTCGACATTCTTTACATGTCCCCTGCATGCCTGAATTCTTCCATACCAGCAAAATTTTGCTTTAGGTTTCTTTAATGTTTGGTCATATTATGAGTGCTTGAGAGTTGCTCATAAAAGGCATTTCCCAAGGATATGGATTGGTACACCAGTGTTGCATGCATGGCAAATCCATATATCATCTTTCGCTTCACTGTTTAGTTGCCTACGATTTGTGGTCATTAGTCTTGTCAGATTTTTGGGTACATTGGGTGATGCTGTCAAAGGTGATAGATTCTCTTGCTAGAAAGGGATGCATGGAAGGTTTCATAACAGTTCCATCTGATCTACAACTCGTAATTGTATTATGTGGTTAATTTGGATGGAGTGAAACACACTTTTGTTGGAATGGAGAGATTTGTAATTGAACATAAGTCTATTTTGAGCATTCTCTATTTTAATGGTGCACGATGATTGAGGGATCTCTTATAATTTAGTTGATTTCATGAACAATTTGAACCTTCGATTGTAATTTTTAGGAATCTCTCATTATAGAGCTTCCCTTTTATTAATAAAATTTCTTATTACTCACCAAAAAAAATCTCATACTTTCATGGCATTTTGTTTTCCATTCTCAAACTACTCAAGTAAATACAGCCAAAACATAGTTTCATATCCTACAAGTGAACAGAAAAATTTTCTTCCCTTGGCATAAGATTGGCCAGGGTTTGAGAACCACCCTAGCACAAACAACACCCACCTCCCCACCCCAAAAAATAAAAAATAAAAAAAGTAACCATCATCATTACTTATCCAGATAACTACAATGTGTATCTCTACTGCAGACAACACACATGTCAACTATGGCAACATCAATTAGCCAGTCAAAGATAAACATCCAAAAGAGAGAATAGATCATATCACCAACATTTTATCTTTAAGAAAAGCCATAAAGCGGATCAACGTACCCACATGGCCAATAAAGACAACATTCAAGTGTCTCTTCTTCGGTAATTCCTTCTCAAAAGTTGCTTCCTCGTCTAGGGCAGAGTTTTCCTTCTCTTTCACTATAATTCCAAGCCAAGAAGTCAGCACAATAAAATGATAACTGGATTGGATTGAACAACAGCAAAAGCCCATGGCTAAAAAAAATTTAATTAAAATATGCAAATAATTATAACCAATGAAAACAAACATTAGAATCAAAAAATACTTTCACAGAACCTTTCTTTTCAACCTCTACTGCCTTGTTATGGACTTCTTCCTTTGAATCTGAAACCACCCAAGGCAAAAAAGCTCTTCAGATGATGTTTTATATATTAAACTCATATCACAGATATCAAGACAAGACAACACTAATGCAAAAATGAAGGCAGCTTGCATCAATGAACAAGTGATCAACATATAACAGCAAGCAACTACAGAGTGAATATTTCACTTCTTTCCATAGGAAAGCAAACCAGGGACTGGTTTTTCCCCAAACAAGATCAAATATATTAGTCAATAACAATCACAATTAACAACTATACCAAATGACCCGTAAAAGTAAACATTGCGAGTTATAAAAATGTAATGTCCACAACATCATTAATTTTTATTAAAAAATATTAATAAAAGAAAAGGCACCTTCCTGTACACGAGATGCATACTGGAGAGGCAAATAATCAATACAAAGTACAATAGTCAAGAAACTCTAAGGGTCCGTTTGGATTGAGGGGGGAAGGAGGGGGAGTGGAAGGAAGTAGAGTAGAGTTAGCTAAAAATAGGCTAATTTTGGGTCAAATCTACACTACTCCCCCTCAATCCAAATGGACCATAAGAGGGAGGAACTCAAGTGGCCTGGAATTATAGCCATCCAGTCAAACAAAGATAGTAATACAAGCATCTTAGGCTTTGCCATGGATCATCCAGAGACCTTCAAATGCACAGCCTTCCAACTGTTGCCACTCCTAAACTTGCCAAACCACCCCATCCAACATGCCATGCCAACAAATCCACAACTCGGCAAGGCACAACTTAGTGTACCCCGAACACACACAAAACCAATGACCATAACTCCCTAGATAATATGTTCCACATTGTCTCCTTTCTTCTTGCACAAAAAACACCAATCAACCACAATAATTCCTCACCTTAAAAGATTTTCTAGACTAAGAACTTTCCTCCCCATGGCAGTCCCCACAAAGAAGGAAACTTTTAAAGGGCCTTTAACCTTCCAAATAGATTTCCATTAAATTCAGTTAGCATTGCCAACTCCCAATCGTGGACAGCCATTACAAAATGTAACATGCCCATGCATGGACCCCATATTCCAACATAGATAATCAACCACAGCTGCCGACTTAATAAGAGCAGTACTGTAAAGAGTTGGAAAAAAATCCTTCAAAGCCCCATCACCGCCCCACCAATCCCAAAATGTGATCTTGGTACCACTACCAACCTCAAAACTAATAAATCTGGAAAACTGCCCCCAGCCCATTCTAATAAACTTCCAAAGACTAAAACCATATCTTCCCTACACTTTCTTCAAACACCATCAGCCCCAAACACACCCATATTTACTCGCCACTAAATTCCTCCACATAGCCTTCTCCTCTGTGGCAAAAAACCACAGCCACTTCCCCGCAAACGCTCTATTAAACAATACAACATCTGTTACACCCAAACCACCCTACTGGATAATAGCACAAACCGTTTTCCCATTTACAAGATGAAATTTAAAGTCATTACCCTTACAACCCCAAAAGAAATTCCTCTGAAGTTTCTCAATTCGCCGAGCAATGCTAACAGCAGGGGCTGGAAATAACAAAGAAAATAAGTAGGCAAACAGGAAAGAGTACTTTTAATTAGAGTGAGACAACCACCCTTACACAAATATATCTTCTTTCACCTCGCCAATCTCTTATCCATCTTCTCAAGAATAGGATTCCAAATTTCTGTGGACTTAAATTTAGCTCCTAACAATAATCCCAAGTACTTCGTAGGCATATGAGAAACCTTACATCCCAGAATAAAAGCCAACTCTTCCATATCCTAAACTACCCCTACAGGAACAAGCTATGATTTAATCAAATTTATTTTTAAACTTGAAACAGCTTCAAAACAAAGTAAAACACACTTAAGATGAATAGCTCATCTGGATCAATACCACAAAATATCAGTGTATCATCTGCAGAAAGATGGAAGATACTGCCCCTTAACAGCTTTATCTAGAAGTTTACTAAGAGCCTCCATCACAATCACAAAGAAAAGAGGCAACAAAGGATCACCTTGTATTTCTACTGTCCAGTTTTCTATTTTGATTAATGGGGCTCCAGCTGATTTTTTTGGGAGCACGAGGGGTCTGAGACAAGGGGACCCGCTATCTCCAATGTTGTTTTTGGTCATGATGGAGGTCTTAAGTAGGATGTTGAAAAGAGTTGAAGGTGCTGGCTTGATCAGGGGTTTTAAGGCTGATGGAAGACGGGGTGAAAGGGAATGTGTCTCGCATCTTCTGTTTGCGGATGATACTATTTTGTTCTGTGATGCGGAAATGGAGCAGATCCTTCATGTGCGGATGCTTCTCCTTTGTTTTCAGGCTATGACAGGTTTGAAGGTTAATGTCTTGAAGAGTGAGATGGTTCCAGTAGGGGAGGTTAATAATGTTCATACCTTGGCAGAGATTCTGGGCTGTTGGATTGGGTCTTTGCCTATGACCTATCTTGGTATGCCGTTGGGGGCTTCCCATAAGTCCCCTTCTATTTGGAATCCTATCTTGGAGAAAATTAATCGGAAGTTGGCCCGGTGGAAGAAGTTGTATTTGACAATTTGTCAAAAGGTGGAAGACTGACACTTCTTAAGAGTACGCTTTCTAGCCTTCCTACTTACTATTTATCTCTTTTTACTATCCCTTTGCATGTGGCTAATAAGATTGAGAAGATTCAGAGGGACTTCCTTTGGGGGGATTCAAAGGTTCATTTGGTAGGGTGGGATAAGGTGTGTGCTCCTAAGGCTAATGGTGGTTTGGGGATAAGGAAGTTAACTACTTTTAATAGAGCCTTACTAGGAAAATGGTTATGGCGGTTTGGGGTTGAGGAGACTCGTCTTTGGAGGAGGGTTGTAGCTTTGAAGTTTGGGGAAGAGTGGGGGGGATGGTCTTCCAAGCTAGGTAGGGGTGTTCATGGATGTGGTTTATGGAGAAGTATCCGAAAAGGTTGGGAGGTTTTTAGCAAATATATCCGGTTTGAGGTAGGGGTGGGAAATAGAGTGAAGTTTTGGGCAGATCAGTGGTGTGGAGACTTGCCACTCCATCTATCCTTCCCGGTAGTGTATGGGATTGCCACTAATACAGAGGCATCTGTGGCCTCGTCTCTCGAACGGTTGGGGACCGAGGCTCGAAGAAGCTGGAAGGTTCTTTTTCTTAGGGATCCAAATGATTGGGAGATGGGAGATGTGGATGAATTCCTTCATACCTTGGGTTCTAATTTACCTCAATCTGAGCAAGGAGACCGTATGATATGGAAATTGTCGAAGAAAGGGGATTTTAACATCCGCTCGTTCTACGATAGGCTTCGAAGTCCCTTGCCTATTATCTTTCCTTGGAAAGGTATTTGGAAGGTTAAGGCTCCTACGCACATCTGTTTCTTTGTTTGGACTGCAACTTGGGAGAAGATTCTTACAAGGGACATTCTGCGATGTAGAGGCTTTGATTTTGTTGACTGGTGCATTAGGTGTCGTTGTAATAGGGAGACGGTGAATCATTTGCTTCTCTATTGTGAAAAAGCTTATCAGTTGTGGAGCTTAGTTTTTAGATCTTTTGGGATTTCTTGGGTCTCGCCAAGATCGGTTGCAGATACGCTTTTCAGTTGGTTGAATTGGTTTGGAAAGCACTCTTCTAGCATTTGGAATTTAGCTCCATTGTGCCTAATGTGGTGTATTTGGAGGGAGCGAAATTGGCGAACTTTTGAGGACAGGGACAAATCCGATGACCAATTGCTTGCTTATTTTTGTGGTTCTCTCTTTGATTGGTCTAGGGCTTAGGGACTCACCTCTAGTGATTCTCTCCCTTTGTTCCTTAGTTCTCTCCTTTGTAATTAGCTCTTTGTTGTTTTCCGTTTGTTTTCTTGTTTCTTTTTCTTTCTTTCTGTTTGTTTCTTTCTCTGTACTCTTTGTTCTGCCTTATGTTTTCATGAGGTAGTTTCTTGAATATACATCTTTCTTAATTATCAAAAAAAAAAAAAAACTGAACAGTTGATAACAAGACGTGATCCAAGCTCTCCACTTCTCACTAAAACCAAACTGCTCCAGCAAGTACAATAGAAAATTCCAATTCATGTGGTCATAAGATTTTTCCAAATCGACCTTGCAAAACACCCACGTTATTCCAGCCTTCAATCTACTATACACTCATTAGCAATCAAAACTGAATCAAGAATTTAACTACCTCTGATAAATGTGTTTTTGGATTGGGAGAGAAGCTTCCCTAACGCATCTTTCAACCTATTAATGAGGACTTTTGCTAGGATCTTGTACGCACTCCCAATGAGACCAATGGGTCTCAAATCTTTGATCTCCAAAGCTCTGAAATTCTTTGAGATAAGAGCAACAAAGGTCACGTTCATGCTTCTCTCAAATAAACCATACTAAAGAAAAGCCCTAATAGCGTTCATAACCCCCTCCCTAAGTGTGATAGCTTTGGAAAGTGATTGCCTAGGGTTTACCATTTGTTTTTCTTCCCCAATTCACTGTTTTCACACCAAAAATCCATCAATGATCAAACTCCTTCAAAATTCAAAAAACCTTAGTAGCCAAACATCCCTAAGTCCCTAAACATCAAACCTCATCCAAAAAAACCTTCAAAAACTTATTAAGAAACCTAATCTAGAACTGAATTTTTTAAGATCCTGCGTCAAATTGGTAGCAAAGCCCACTAAAGCTTATATACTATATCAACATGTCAACAAAATGAAATAATCCGACTCTGATTAGATACCAAAACACTCCATTACAAACTAAGGTCTAAAAAGCTCAAGTAGGATACAACACTGCAATTATATTCCCATGCCAATTCAACTACTCTAAGAATTTTCATTATTGAATTGGAATATTAATGAGATTCCCAGAAATTCAATATATTTGTTTTCAACAGTTTGCCAATTAGAATAACAAGTGAACTTAACTAGAAACCACATGCAATTAAATAGAACCATACAACATGATCTTTGATGAGACTACCAACCTTCCTCCATCTTATCCACTTTCTCAAGTTCTTCATGTTGTGCAATTTCATCTTCAGCATTAACAACCCCAATGTTATCTTCCGCTAAGTTCCAATATAAACATAAACAATATAGATATATATATATATATATATATTCAAACAGAGAACAATACTCAACCATCCATATTATATATTGGAAAAACAAGTTTACCTATCATCTCAGTAGTATCGGCCGAGTCGAGCTGTAAAGATCGGATCTCCTCCTCAATATCTACCATTTTTTTCTCATCAATATCTACAAATTTAAACAAGTAAATTCCATTAATTTCTCAGTATTCACATCCTGCGAGAGCAATAATCTCCACTAATCCAAGCTCAATTTATAACTAACAACAATTCCATAAAAAAAATTTTAAAAAAAAATATAGATTTTCTCATCAAATCCCCTAAAAGATAAATAAAAAAATAAAAACTGGTAAATAAAAATTCGCAAAGTTTATTGATAAATTCAGATAAAAGTTAAGATAATTCAGATCAGAGCTCACAAAAACACAAAGATCTGTAAAAGATTGTTTCGAAAAATGCATGTGGGAATAAAAGCTAAAAAAAACACAAATTTAGATACACAATAATCAGAGAGAGTCAGAGAGAGAGAGAGAGAGAGATTTGGAAACGTACCCATAGTGAAGTGGGCGCTAAGATTTGTGTTAGGGTTTTTGAGAGAGAGAGAGAGAGAGAAAGCGAGCTACGGTAATGTAAAAGGAGGCGTGTGGGTTTAGAATGGAGTTCGAGAAATCAGTGCGAATGGCGTGCCAAAAGGCTGTCGCGTTTGGTATATATGCGATGCTGTTTCAGTAAGCACACAACTTTTATCTTTCACCTCGCATATATGTTAAGGCTTAAGGCGGTTAGGGATCCGCTCCAAATATCGACCCGATTAATCTCTTTCCGCAAAACATTTATTCCATCTAAAACTAACATTCCCATGCATTATCTCAACAGCAACAAAAAAAATAAGTTTCACTTCAAAAAAAGAAAGTTGTATGATAAAATTCTTACACTCCAATTAAAATATTATTATAAAAAAAAATTCAAGAAATCTAAAATAAAATTTTTATATTTATTTTGACCAGGACTCTTTTTTCATGTCATATGACACTATTTCATTGGTAGGTCAACAAGTCAACATTGTTATGAATTTTTGGGTAAATCTCCTTTAAAAGCTCAAAAGAGCCTATATTTTATTCAACTAAAGGACCGTTTGGGTAGTGCGGCTGCGTCCGTGTTTTGAGTGTTTTTTTTTTAAGTCCAACATATTATGCATTGTTCATTGGTCATGAACAATGATTTTAGGCCAATAAATAGTGCTGAACAGTAATAAATAGTAAAAAAAAAAATTTTATTGTTTTCAGTTTTCAGCAAAATAAACTGTATCCAAATGCACACTAAATGAATAAGGCCTGTGGCCCAACTTCTTAAGGCAAACTTTTGATCCACATTTTCTCTACATCACATAATGGGTTTAAGGCCCAGATCTTCTACTTCATCAATTGGGCTCATGCCCCATGACATCATCACAACTCATGGCAAATTATCTCATCAAAGCCCATGGTGAGTTATCTTATTCTCGACTCATGATCCAAGCACATGAGTCTCACTGGAGAAATTTTGGGAGCCATAGTTTAAAGGGTCAAGAAGTATATTCAGTAAAGTTCCATGTTTTAAAGTTGATAAAAGAAACATGTTATTTGGCATGATTTCTCCAACTCCCTGAATCCTGACGAGCAAGTGTGCAATAGGTAACATATGGTAAGCATCTCATATCATATAGTGCTTAAAATGATAAAACTCTCCATTGCTCGCTACCTAAAACTTAATATGTATCATATAATAAAAATTTAGAAATCTAATTATATTATTCACATAAACTATATTGCCATTTTCATCTAAATCCAGCCCAAACACATGGCTAAATCTAGATAGATAATGTACTCATATGAATGTACTCATATAACTCACTAATTATTCAAACTAGTCACTAACTAGTGTGATGCACTGTATAGTTAATAATTGTTAAATATTTTTAGTATTCAATACATATAATAGGAAACAAAGATATACATATTTTGAAAAATAACCATATTGTGTCTTTTTTATATAATGAAACAAAGGCACGCTACTAATGTTTCTACCATTTTTAAAATTTTATGAAACATAAGTAGGATGCATTTGTTTCATCTTATAAAAAAGACACAATATGGTTATTTATTCAAAATATTTATATCTTTGTTTCATATTATAAATATTGAATAGATAAGATATTTTACAATCATTAACTATTTGGTACATTGTACAGGTTAGCGACTAATATATATATAAAATAGATACCTCATGTTTAAGAGCATGGGGTTTTGCTATGTTTCGCATTCCTTGAGATTTTCTTTATATATTGAGGTTTTACCTCAACAAGGTTTGCACTTATATCAAAATATTAGTTTTTTGAATTAGCCAATAGAGTAATTGCATATATTAATTAGTTATATTAAAGGAATTTATATGATTATTTTTTATAAATTTTGTGTAAGAAAAATATTTTATTTGTAATAATAATAAAAATAAATTTAAAATATGACATTCTTCCTCATATTTAGTTGCTTTGACAACAATTGACATACAAACCATCTAAAATTAAATTAAATTAAATATTTCTGAATTCTCTAAACTTAATATTAACCATTTAAATTTCTTAAATCCTTTTCATTGACATGTAATAAATATATGGAACCAACATTGTAGTCTTTATTTTATGTAATTAAAAAGATTACTCATAGGATCAATATACTTATGTTGTTATATCAATTATTTTTAGTGATACATTAATTATTAGTGTAATTAGCTTGTAAACCCATGCATATGCATGCATACACTTAAAGATATACAATAAGATGCATAATATAATTCCTATATATATAATTTAAATACTATTGATAGTCATTTTTATATTTTGTTAACTTTTTTTAAAAAATTTGTAAGGATATTATTAGGTATAAAATGTAAATTGTCCTTTTTTTTTAATTATTGTGAAGCACTTTTTTTTTATGATTCATTTATTCTAGACTCTTTGGTTTTTGTACTTAATAACTCATTTGGATGAGTATTTATGATGTGATCCCACATTTAATTCTAAAATTAAGAAATAAAACTCTTTAAAAATAAATAATTTAGGACACATGGCAAAAAATTGGAACTCTAATTTGGAATTCTAATTTGAGTTTCTCTTAATTTCACCTATTATTATTATTATATATATATATATGAACTTTTGATGTCATCTGTTTTAAGGTTTATATGAGCAACAATTGATTTTAAATATGGTATTCTTGCTCAAATTTAGCTGCTTTTGCAACAATTGAAACAAAATCCAAAAAAAGAGAAAATAAATGTAATAACACACAATCAAGAATGTAAAAAAATAATTGAAAGATGTTTGCATGTTTTTTTATCAAAACAATATTTGCATTATTGGCTATGCATGAAACATGTGTATATGTATCAGTCACTATATCATGCGATTTCAAGTTTGCAAACACATATGATATTAATCAAATCACTACACTACTTTGAATTTCTATTTTGTTTAAAAAATATAATACTAAAAATTGCAAATTTTACAAGGAAAATTATTGAAATATTTTTTTTGAGTTTCTCCGATGGAAATATCAAGAGTTGTAAACCAATTGAGTTCTCTTGGCGAAAACTATTGAAATATTGGAGGAAGCACACTCGACTGGTAATACTAATAGATCCAAATCCTTATTCCTTAACCCTTAAGAAAAGGAAAACTCTCTCTCTCTCTCTCTCCCCAAAAAATTCAAAACCCTAACCCTAACCATAACTATTTTCCTAGAAATCCCATCTATAAATGGCTCCAAAGAAGAAGACATCTCCGATCCAAAACTTGCTAGATCTCCTTGAGTCAACGAACTGGGCGATTCTACAGATGCTTAGCAAAGATATTTTCAGGACATCTCAAAAGGTTTGCAAGATTTACCAATAGTTAAGTAAAGATCAATTCTTTTGAGATTTCAAATTAATTTTATGTGAATGCTATTTGAAAGAGGAGACTTGATTTTCAATTGAGCAGTAATTGATTAAAGTCCCAGACAAAACTGTAAAGATAGGTGTTCTTAAGGATGACCAAAAATTAATAGCAAGCACACTAAGTCTTTTGGGGAAGGCAATTATGATCCTAATTATTCTTATGCATTTTTGGGTTTCTATATCTATTCTATTGGTATGGAAGTATTGTGAATGGATATTAGATCTGTTAATACTAGTTGGCTGCCTCCTTAGTTGTAAACAGCTCATTTTGAACCTGTTAATAAAATTTGGTCCCCAACCCCAATGATGAGCTTGACATATGTTAACCAATGGTAATTAAAGAGTTCACAATAGTTTAAAAGTAATCACAACTCAAAAGTGCTCAAATCAATTTAAAAACAATGCTGAAAAATTATCTTTGCTTACTATTTTGACCATAAATTTTGATCCATATAGAATATTTGAGTAAAATTTTTTCATTGGAAAGTAGACCTCACTTGAACATAAATTTTGCATGATTTGGATTTATATTGAGTGATTTATGGCTATTTGAAGTCGAGCCATCAAAGCTATTAGGAATTAGGATTTTGGGAAGCATGCGTACGCATGGGATTAAGGGTGCATACACACCCTCGACCTTGCATATGCACCTTCATTCCCAGACCTCTAGAATTTTAGTTTTAGGGGCCCAAAACATTATTCTTTGATGTGGGCCGGCCTCAGGCCCTTGGGAACGTCTAAAGACCTCTAAAAACCCTTGAAAACCCTAATTTTAATGTATAACTACTCACCTTATGTCTCCAATCCAAACTCTAGCTAGAAATAGTGCCTCTATCTTTCTAAACCCTAGTTCATCTTTTCTAAAATCACCACAGTAGCACCTTTGCACGTTTTTTAGTCTTCCGAAAACCTCTTTCTAGCATTGATTCTAAAGCTAAAACTAGTTTTCAAGATTGTTTTCAAAACCTTTTCGATATATCTTTTGTTCTTGAGTTGTGATTAACTAATTGTGTTCTTTAATTGATTAACTAAAAACTATTGTGTTCTTTAATCTCTTTGTCCTCTCAATCTAATTTCAGTATTGTAGGCACTAAGTTGTCAGTTAAACAATCTCAAAACTGTTATTTCAAAGCAAGGTGAGTCTCTTTCCCACGATTTCCCACTTTGCTACATTGGATTCACATGATTCTTTGTTTGATATGTATCTTAAAGTGTTCTTATTATATTTTATTGATGTTTTTAATTATGTTTGATATGTTTTAATCTGATTTTGAGTTGGTTTTGACTCCACAACCTAATCTATATTGGGATCCTTTTAAAGATAATCACCACCCAGTTATGCTTACCTATAGTCTGGTCACTAACCCTTGCGATTGTTGACACCCCATTTACAACTCGCATTTAACCTCACATGGAGGGTAAAAGAGTAATTTCAAATTGGAAATAGGTATCTTAATTGTGGCCATCAGATACTTAATTTTATTTCATCAAGATGATCTTAATATTGTAATGATCAAATTGACTGGTTATAAGCCTTAATCGGACCATCAAATTGAAAGTTATCATCAAACTAAATCTTAATGGTTGAGATATGCTATCACAAATTGAGTCCAACTATATGTGATTATGAACAATTGATTCCAATTGGTTATAATTACAATCAATTTGTGATTGATAAAGTGTCATAATTTGATTGGTTAAGACTACATCTTATGGTAAAGTTGCACACACTTGATTAATTACATAATCAAACATTAATTATTCAATGAGTAATTTGTGTAATTATCTTTTTAATTGGGGTAAATTTGGAACTGATTAAGTCTAAAATGGAAGTAATTGAAGCCTATTAATATTAATTGGAAACTAACTTGGGGCCTATTAAAGTTAATTATACTAAAACTAGTTTTTGAAAAAATGACCTTTACTCACCATTTCATTGATATCTCTACAAATATTTTTAATCTGTGAGTGAGATTAATATTTCCAGAAACTAGACATCTGGGGCTTCATTTTAAGCACAATAATGAGGCAATTCCGATAAGAATCGAGAAAGATATGATTTTTCGAAGTTAACTCTGAAAATTATTACAAGAGCTACGAGAAAAACCGAGGCTTTAGACATTTAGCTTGCTCATCACTCCAACCAACCTCCAAATACTGAAATAGGGTAGGTTCATGATTCTCTTTGATCCTTCATCAATCCTCATTAAATACCCTTCCATTTATATTTTCTCCATCACTACTATATAAACCCTTCATCTCCTCCATTCCAGGACACATAGAAATATCATCTCCTCTCTCCTATTGAGTTCTAATGAAGTAGAGTTAGTCTTGTCATGTCCTGGTCTTCTTGTGACTCGATGAATTAAGTGAGACTCACCCTCCCTTTCCTAGTTCTTCTTCTTTACTCCACCCTTAGGACCTCCACCAAGAGCCTCATCTCCACTAAGTTGATCTTGCATTCAAGTATAATCTCTCTCCTTAACTTGTTTTTTATGTTACTATGATGAGAATTGAAGATTAAAGCATGCTAGTGATTATTTACATTCCTTGAATATGTTTGAATGTTCTTGAATGTTCATATGTGTTCTTCACATGTTCATGCATGACACTAGTTTTGATCTTAAATCCACATTCAAAATATGAAAAACATGTTAATTTCATAATTCTCTCAAATTCTTGAATCTAGGATATCATCATCCACACACATCCACTTGAATTTATTTTTTTCAATCAAAATAAAATGATTAATAAATGGAATTAGGGTTTATCACATGCACACACATTAAATTCAACATCCAAATTGATTGATAACATATTAGATGATATGATATGAATGTTAGCCACCACAGTCTAGAAGACCAGTTTCAACAGGTAAGGTGGGTGTCTAACACCTTCTCATCTTATAACATTGCTTCCGAGCTTAGATCAAGGGTTAGTAGATCAAGTGCTTAACCATGTAATTTTCAATATCTAAATTGTAACTAGGAAACAAAGTCATGTATTTTATCTTAGATTGTATCTAGGACTAAAGCCATGTAATTTCCTATGATCAATGTACATTCATTTGCAAATTAATAAGATGAGAAAATTTTCAATTTTGGTTTTATTATTTATTCCAATAATTAAGTAATTGACAACTCCATTGTCAAACCCTTAATCTAAAGAGAAAAATATAATTAGTAAAACCTCAATTTTGAGAGGCAATAACATAACTCAACCCATTCACATGAGTTTGGCCTAATTCCAAAACGGGCCGAGGGTGTGGTATCTCACAACGATGCATTGGTAAGTACGCCTTAGCTGAGTAAATCGGAGGCAAAGGATTGGAGAGTCACCACCTAGTTTAGGTCCAAGAACCAAATTGGGCTTTTTAGGCTAATAACATACATGCATAGATCTACATACCAAATTATAGGTCCGAAGTTTGGGTATAGCTTGGGAAGGTGTTAGGCACCCAAGACTGCCCGGCTTGTGAGCTGGCTTCCATTATGTGCTACTAGACCATATTTAATTAAAGAGTTTACTAAGACCCTAATCCTCAACCTAAACATACATCATGCTCTTAATTAAAGGACACACGACATGTTAAATATCACACAATAACAGAAAATGAAACAAATCAAACAGATTATATTAACATGGAAAGTTGACAATTAAATAAAACACACAAGAAAAAAATATTAAATAAACCAAACATGGCAAAAATACTAAAATAAACATGGAAAAAAAAACACAATTAAATAACCTAAAACGGAGAATAAACAGAATCAAAGAACACATGAAAAATTATTAAAATAATAAAAACAAGATTTTTGTCAAATTTGAGTTCATGGTGCGTACGCAAAACCATGCGCATGGATACTCGATGATGCATACGTATCCTTAAGCACTAATCCAAAAAATCACATTTTTATTGAATCAACCAAACACAAAACCAAAGAAACACAAGAGAAACCCTAAAAATAAATATGATCAACTACTCAAAATTAGATTAACATGGTGAGAAAAGGAACACGGCAATTAAACACAAATATACAATAAACTACATTAATAAAAACACATGGATATATCACAAGAATGAAATAAAGACACAAACATCACAGGAACAGATTATAATCAACCCAAAATTAGATTAACACATATCAAAAGAATTAAAATCAACAAAAACAAATTAAATATAACAAATTAAAGAAACAATATCAAGAATTCATGTAAATCATATTGAGTAAAGGAGGAGTTCATGAAAAGAACACTCACCTTACTTAAGATCACAAGTTTAAAGTTTTTAACCGACCTCTCAATGCCTACAATGCTGAGATTAGATTGAGATAACTAGATAATTAAAGAAAACAATAGTTTAGGATAATCACAACTTAAGAACAAACTTTAATTGAAAAAAGTTTTGAAAATGAAGTAGAAAATAAGTTTATGCTTTAGTAAAACTACTAGAGAGAGTATTTGAATCTGTAAAAAAACATGCTAGCTGCTGTGTGGGAGTTTTAGAAAAAATGGAGGCACAAACATAACTTTCTCTTTAGCTAGGATTTGGATTGGAGACATAAGGTGAGTATATATACGTTAAAACTAGGGTTTTGGAGGCTTTTTAGAGGGTCTAGGTGTCGGCTCTTATCAAAGAACGATGTTTTGGGAGCCTAAAAATCAAGTTCTAAAGGTCTAGAAACAAGCCTGCATACGCAAGTTTGAGGCACACGTACGTATGCTTCCCAAAAACCCTAATTTTGACTATACCATTGGTCCCACTTTAAATGGTCATAACTCACTCAATATAAATCAAAATCATGTGAAATTTATGTTCAAATTGATGCTCAAGATGTCCAATATCCAATGAAATAAACCTCACCCAAAATAATTTGTGGATCAAAAGTTATAGTCAAAATAGTGAAAAAATGTCATTTTTCAATATCGTTTTCAAAGCGATTTGAGCACTTTTGAATTGTGATTACTATGCAATGTAAATGGCGTGTGTCAGTTTGCAATGGAAATGGTGTGTCGGTTTACCTAGAAGAAAACAAACATTTTAGAATAAATCCAGAGTACGCTTCAACTTAGTATCCGTTTGGATACTGAGTCTGGCATTCAACGTCTACATTTCACTCTTTTTTTTTTTTTGAGAAGAGTGTTAATTGAGTTCCAGTGGGTCCCGTGCACTGTTCACAGGACCTACAAACCTATTTTTTCAACAAAACTTTCATTAAAAATGGGTCCTATGACACTATTCACACATTTAAAAATTATTTTGTTACAGTGTTTTCAGTTTTCAGCGGTATCCAAATGGACCCTTAATCTATTCATCTTCCAATATTTTGGCTTTTTCAATTTTCTTATTTTAATCTGCCTACACGTGTGGTCTCACCCAACACAAGAAATCCATCCACACCTGAGACCCAAAAAAAAAATAAAAATAAAAAATAATAATAATGAAGAAGCAAACTAATTTCCTTTTGTCCTTTTATTCATCTTAGACCATATTAAATGTCCACCGATTTTTTTTTCTAAGACTAAAATACCTTGTAAATTTTTCTAAGACTAAAATACCTTTTTTTCATCTCCCACCTTTCTATAGTCTTTTTAATTTTTTAAATTTATAATCACTTCTTATTTTACACCCATCTAAAAACGTACTTAGAAAAAATATTGAAGGAGAAGCAAATTAAGAGAGGTCTCAAAGAAGAACTCAATCACAATTAAGAAGGTACTTTTAATTATTCATTTATTTATATCGAAATATGATTTGATTTTGATTTAAATTTATTTCTGTTATATTATTATAGTTCAAAATGGATGAGGATTTAAGTTCAAGTAGGACTCAACTATGCATTTCAAGGAATTATTTTGACTTGAATGAGCTTCCTAAAGAAGGTACTATTATTTTATTTGAGAAATAACTTTTTTAAAATTTTATATACAAATGTGGTGTTGATTTTTAAAAAAAAAATTATTGTGACAAAATAGCACAAATGGATGAGGATTTTATTGCAAATGAAACTCACCAAAGTGATTCAAGAAATTATATTGAGTTAAATGAGTCTTCAAATTATGAAAAATAGTGACATTTGTGGAGAGAAAGTTCTTAAAAATATAAGTTTGAGTCTTTTGTTGGTCAATGTTTTCTTAGTGAAGAAGAGGCTTTTGTTTTCTATACAACTTATGCAAGTCAGCATGGTTTTTCTATTCAAAAGGGTTGGTTTGTCACAGAAATTAAAGAACTAGTAAGGCGGGATTTCTTTCGTCATCAAGAAGGTAAACCACCATTAAAATTTGTGGATCCATCTAAGGAGCAGAGAAATAGAGTCTTTAAAATGTAGATGCGAAGCTCATCTAAGGATTGCGTTATGAAAGTCACTTGATATTTTTCCACAAGAATGGTATGTCACTAAGTTTATTGTGGATCACAATCATGAATTTTTTTGCCTCCTTCAAAAGTGTGGTTTCTTCCTAGTAATCGAATTATCACTACATAAGATGAAGATTGCATTCAATTGTTGAAAGGAGCTAGTCTTTTGATTAGACAAATAATTCATATCATGGAACTTAAGAAAAAAAGTGGAACATGGACATCTTCCATTTTTTCAAAGAGATATTTGTCACATTTATGTGATATTGAGAAGCAAGCATGTAACGAGTGGTGCCATGAGCCTCTTACAAAATTGCAAAGATGCAAAAGAAGAGAATTCAAAGTTTCATTATGCGATTAGAATAGACGATGAGAGAAAGTTGAAGCATATTTTTTGGGCACCTTATCCTTGCATTGATTGGTACCAAAAATATGGTGATGTGGTTGTTTTTGACACTACTTATAAGGTAAATGCTTACGATATGCCTTTTTGTGTCTTTGTGGGTGTCAATAATCATAGAAAGACAATTCTCTTTGGTTGTGCACTTCTTTACAATAAAACAACTAGTGCTTCTTGATGGTTAATGAAGGTAAATTTTCTATCTTCTAAAGATTCACAATTCCTTTTCAATTTGGATAGGATTTGAAATTTTTTGTATTGTAATAATTTTGTATTTGATTGACAGACTTTTGCATCATTAATGAAGAAGCCACCCAAGTCAATTTTGACTAATCAAGATCCATGGATCACAAAGGCAATTTCAAAAGAATTGCCATTCACAAAATATGTTTTTTTCATATGGCATATTACTACTAAATTTAGTGGTTGGTTTACATCAATTCTTCACAATCCATATTTGAGTTGGTGCATGTATTTCTACAAGTTATATAAGCTAGACTCATATGAAGAATGCGAACACCAATGGCTACAAGTTATTACAAAAGATGACGTGTATGAATAAGCATGTGATTGGGTTATATCAAATTAAGCACTTTGGGGTACCATGATACCTTCGTGGATATTTTTTTGGTGGAATGACAACAATGTGAAGATCTGATAGCATAAATGCCTTTATCAAATGATTTGTTATTCTCACATAAGCTTGACCTAATTTGTTCTAATTTGTTAAACAAGTAAATCATTATTTTACCATTATAATTTATTTTATTTATGTACCATTGTTTTATATTTGTCAATGTTAGTATTTTTTTTTAAGTCTTGGTGTGTCATTAAAATGCTTATAATTTATTGTCATTTTTTTAAAATTTTAGATTAAACTTGCCATTGAAGATGTTGAACAAATACAATAATGTGATACAATGTTAGAAACATTTAGGGGTTCTTCTTTAAGAACCCCTTCACCATTAGAAGACCGAGTGGAGACACTTGATTTTGCACCCATAATTTAATCTAGGAAGATGACTAAAGTGACTATTCATATGCCCAAAATTTAGAGTTGCGTTACATAAATTAATTTATTCCTTGCATATCATAAGAATGATCTTGAGGTTCTAACGGTCGCGACGTTGTGTCCAATTTCTAAATCAGACCATCGGATTGAAAGATATCACATGATCAAGTTTGCAAGGTTTGCATGCATTTTGTTTGGGTGGAACCGACCATGCATGATTAATTTAAATTAATTCTGATTGGTTAAATAATTAAAATTAATTAAATAATTTTGTGATTAGTTGTTGGTTAGTGTCAAAAATAGACTTACTTGCATGAGAATAAAGTGGATAATCAGAAAACAAAGAAGTTGTGGATAATCAAGACTTTTTGGAATATTTATCTACAAGATAATTATCACTTTAAAGACCTGAATATCGAAAAAATGGATTAATTTTTAGAATATGGATTAAAAATGTGTCTAAGTACAATTCCCAGCTCAAAAATCCTCAAAAAATGAGTCCAAATTGGACCTAAACTCAAACACAGGCTCGACACCCAAGAGGTCCATTTAACACTCTTGGAGTGTCGATCGGCACATGAAAAGTGCCAATCAGCACTCCCCAAGTGTTGATTGGCCCAAATTATTGGCACGGCCTGGGGACTCCCTGATTGAGATAAGTCCTACCTTTTTTGATTTTTTAGAGATAAGAACGCGTCCCAATTTGTATTCGATCTCATTGAAGCATTCCAACCTCTATAAATAGAGGAAACAAATCAGAATTAAGGGCTCTTCTCTTCTGACTTTTGAATTCCTCTTACATTAAAAACATTCTGGAAGCTTTTGCTTTAGGAACTTCTTTTTTGTAAGTAAAGTATTATAGGCTTCAAAGAGGTAAACAAATTTCTTTGAATCCTAAAATATTCTTTCATTAGAAGAGTGCGCATATGCAAGAGGCATTCTATTTTTCTTCTTTCTTTTCTTCTTTCATTAATTTTGGTTATTGTTTGATGCATGAATATGTTTAGCATATTTTTATTATGTTCTGTTCTTGATATGGTTACTATGCTTAAATACGTTGCTAGAATTTTCTTTAACATGTGCTTAGGTGATTGTTTATTGTAACTCTTTTTCTTAAGTTTCAAAATCTGCAATGGCTAACAAAATTCTTTCATGAAATTTAAAAAACTAATCTGTATTTTCAAATTTGATTTTCTCTAAATTTAAAAACTGATCTGTTTTTTCAGGTCTGATTTTCTCTAAATTTAATAAATTATCTGTATTTTTCAAATTTGATTTTCTCTCATCACAAAAACTAATCTGTACTTTTCAGATATGATTTTTTTTAAAAACTAAAAAAAACTTATCTGTATTTTCATTATATACATATCTGATTTTTTTAACACAAAAACCAATCTATATTTTCATTATATACAGATCTAACT
The DNA here is from genome assembly GCF_001633185.2 of Quercus lobata. Lineage (NCBI taxonomy): Eukaryota > Viridiplantae > Streptophyta > Magnoliopsida > Fagales > Fagaceae > Quercus > Quercus lobata. The sequence goes on from NC_044913.1 coordinate 27,406,779, forward strand.
TTTTTAACACAAAAACTGATCTTTATTTTCATTAAAAAAAAATTTTACTTTTTAAACACAAAAATTGATATGTATTTTCATTAAATAAAGATCTGATTTTTTAACATAAAAACTTATCTATATATTCAATAAATACAGATCTGGTTTTTTTAGAAAAAGTTTTCTTTGTTACAAAATTTTAGAGTTTGAAATTTAAAAGAAGGAATTGAAAGTTAGGTTGAAGTCTTGTCCTGTTTTTAATATATGATGCATGTATAATAAATTTATCTCATGAATGTGGATCCTCTTTCAAAAAATCTTTTTTTATTTATTTCTTTTACATAAAAAAACAAATTTGACCTTTCTTGATAAAATCACCTTTTTTTTTTTTTTTTGCACAAAGCAGATCTGATACTTTTTAACAAAAATCTTATTCTTTCTTTTACATAAAAACAAATTTGATTTTCTATACAAATCCAATTTTTTTTATTCACATAACAAATCTGAATTTTCTTGAAAAAGAGGACACATCCATAAGGCAAATTTATTTAAATTAATTTTGTTTAGTCATTAGAGTCTAGAAGACCAGACTCTGTCTGGGCGGAATGGATACCTAACACCTTCCCATTCTATAACCTAACCCCTGAGCTTAGTGTTTTTGGATAGGTAGATTAGTGTTTTGTCTATTTAATTTTGGTAGATTGTAAATAGGACCAAAGTTTTGTATTCTTTTGTATAGATTGTAACTAGGACCCAAAGCCTTATAAGGCTTAATTTACCAAAATTGTACTTGTCTTTATTCAATCAATGACATTCAAAATATTTTGATCATGTAATTTGTATTATTTTTTCTTTTTTTTTTTTTTTGTATAAAAAATAAGTAACAACTCCACACCACTCTCCCAAAAAGAGAGGTGCCCTTAAAAGCACCCAAATCTCTTTTTTGAGAGCACCCAATTTTCTGATCTCTCACACTGAGCACATAGTGTGTTGACACTTTATGCTTTCAAATTATTTCAAGAGTTTGGGAGTGCTACACTATATTTTGTGCTTCAAGAAAATGGTAGTGAATTTGTGTTGCAATATCACAAAGACAAAACTAGTCAAAACACAAAGTTTTGTGGGATGATGATATGACTAATTGTAGTTGCAAACAATTTGAATTTCATGGTATACTTTGTCACCACATACTTAGGATATTTCTTTACAAAGATCTCCACCGAATTCCATATATGTATCTCTTATCACGTTGGGTTGTGATGCAACACCGAAGGGAAAATAATTGCAAGTTTTTAATGATGAAAATTTAGTGGACAAGGAAACCAATATTGATTGCGATGTTAATGGTGTGATTGATGAAAATTGTTTTATTACTTGTCCTTCAATCTCGAAGACAAAGGGTCGCCCAAAGCAAAAACAAATGAAACGTGGAAGAGAGTTGGAAAAGCAAAAGAAGGTCTTGTAGATTTTGCAATCATATTAGCAATAACATCTCTACATGTCTGGAGAAGAATAGTGGTACTTTCTCAAATTGTGCAAAAAATAAAAAAGACATCAATAGATATTGGTTTCAACCCAATAATTTGTTTGAAACGATAGATTGAAATTTTTTGAGATTATAAAAGAAAAATTATGATATGTATTTGGTTAACATTGTCATGTTGACAACATGTTGTTTAGAAGATTTGATGGAATTTACTTATTGAACTTTTGTTTGATCATTGTTTTAATTGTTTAAGTATGTGTTGCATTTTAATTATTGAGGATATGTTATCTTGGTGTGATACTTTTATTGTCCCATTTGATTTTAAAGTTTTTGTTCATTTTTATATCTATTTTGAATACTCTCACTCACTAATGTTGTTTATGAACCTTTCATTCTAATAGTGATGAATTGGTGGTGCTTAAACTATTTTCTTATTCTTAAAATGAAAATTCTCTTAATCATTAAAAAACAAAAAACAAAAAAGACTAGAAAGATAAAAATGATGAAAAAAATAGAGCCACATTAAAGAAAATGAATGGGAAATATATATATATATCTGTGTGTGTGTAATAGGAATCAATTTATGATTTCAATTGGGTTTAGGGATTAAATCCAATATCTTAGAGGTTTTTTTTTTTTTTTTGGAGGTGAGGGACAATAGTGTATATATATCAATTATCATATTAAAATTTTGAAATGAATATCCAGGCTGATAAAACAAAAATACAGAAACCACGTATTGTCAAAACTTCCAAAAGGTTAAGGTTAGGATTGAAATCTAGCATTGACAACTTTGATGTGACCAGCCAGCCACCCTTCCATAGTGCAGTTTGACGGGATTTTCAGACACCAACCTCTACAGTGCAATGCACAGTGGCCCTATTGCTCTAACTATACCGCATCGTGTATATCCTTAATTTAAAGGATAATTACACATGACTTAATGAAATAAAGTATTTGTTAAAAACTATAAAATGTTGACTTGGATTGTTAGATGAACATGAAATCTTGGAGTAAGAATGTCATTTGGACCGTTCGGTGAACATGAAATCCATTCCAAAATGCAATTGAGTTCATGACAATCAAAACGATGTGTTAAATGCAATGGTCAAATCTTCCAATCAAAAGATCAAGTCATATCAAGTTTCAAGGATTGATATGCATTCTTACATATTATGGCATATGGAGACGTGTTAGTTATAAATTTTTCCCCTTGAAGTCAAATCCTATCTCCATCATAGGATTTGGGGTTAGATTAGGAACCACAAACTTCCTTTCACAATATTTTGTTCGTTTTACATTTGATCTAGGGCTATCCACCCTTGTTTTTAATAGAATTAAAATATCTTTGCGGTGTTTAACAATTTTTATGCCTACCTGGTAAAAAAATTATGGGGAGAAAAACGAGCCAATGACGACCTAGGTTTGGAAATAGAATCTAATAGACATGGGTGATCAATCATATCTTAAAAAATTCAATGATTGGTGACGACTTATCATTAAGACACAAAGTAATCATAGTGTAAGTTCTGTGATTAGTAACCTCTTTAGATGACATATCGGCATGTTAGTTCCTTCTCACGAAGGCAGGATACGCATACTTAATCTCTTTGGAAGCGATTTTAGACTCAAACCAACATGAGCCTCGGAGTACGTCGTGCCTCTTAAAAAGAAGTAAAGGAGTGGCCACATGGTTATAGGTCTAGGAACCAAAGAAATGACTCCATGAAAGTCTTCCTACTAGACAAGGTCTAGAGTTATGGTATAGAATGAAAAGAGGTTAGGCATCCCAAGCCTGCCCAACCTTAGCAAGCCTTCATGTATCATTGCTTGATTTGAACAGGAGGTAGATTTATCCTAAAAGGTCAAAAGTGTGCATTTGCATCTAGACCTAGGTGTAGTCTACAAGTCATGTGAGACAATTATGGAAAGCAGTGTAGACATGTGAGCATGGAGGCATAGAGATAGGCAACAATATTAGCATGTTAGCATGGTAGAGATAAAGGCATGTGAGCATTCAAGTGTACAAACATACAAGTGCAAGAAGACAAGACAACAACATCCAAGTGTGTGTATGTGTGGGTACCAAATAGTGTTGCGAGTTTCACTCGAAAAGGGTGCTTAAGTCTTATGAGGAAGGATTATTAATTGAAGTAAATGCTTTATTAATTGATGAGTGTTTTCCTTTTATTAGACTTTGAATTGTCTTGATTTGATATTAAGGATCTTTTAAGGCTTAGAGAGATTTGATTATTTAGGGTTTGATTGGCTTGACTTCTAATGTTATCATTTAAATTCAAATCGATTACCTTATTTGCATTAAAGTCTTCTTTGAAATACTTTCCTTATATTTAAATAGCGAATTAATCTCAAATGAATTGAATATAGATTGACTATTATCTTTAAGTTTAGAAAGTATTTAAGTATTTTAAAGTTTGAAATATTTGCCTTATTTATATTTAAGGCTTTTAGTTGCCTTATTGAGTTCAAACCAGAATTAAAGATTGGATGAGAGAGAGAGAGAGTGAATTAGGGCCCGGCTTTGAAATAGAAAAGGAAAGATAGAAGGTATTTTTGGTATTTTGCAATTAATATCAAACATTAAAAGAAATTAAATAAGTCAGAGTGTACACATTGAAATCAAATTAAAAAAAGAAGGAAAGATAATAAAACATGACATTAAAGATAAATGAGACATAAATGCAAGAAATCTGGTTGGGCCCAAATTGGTGTATGCTATAAGAAACATGCGTATGCACTCTTCCACTAGCATATGCACTTGAGACTCAAGGCAGATTTTTAGAAAAACAACCAAAATAAGAACCCTAGCCTTTTCAAAGAGTGCTTACGCACGGCAAATTAGGGATTGTACATGCTTTTAATTAAAACAACCAACAAATAGGTTGAAATAAAAACTATGAACATGTTATTGAGCAAAATGGGTAAATCATGGATTACATAAACAAATAAAGGCATAAAAGAACAAGAATCGAGGAGGAGAGTGTGGTTCATGGAAAAGATCCACATCTCCTCCTCGTAGCACTTACAGTGTGTTGGAGCATTTTAATATTAATTAATTAAAATGGTTTTATATGACAATATAAATGTAAAGATGTAAGAGTTAATATGAAAGATAAAGAGTTAGTGAAAATGTTTAATCCCACATTGAAAAGAAGAGAGACTATTTTATTCTTTTTAATTGTGTTGATTAATGGGCTGATATGTATTGGAGTAAATATTTGGCTAGATACATTCATAAATAATTTTCATATTCATTAGTGAGTAAATGACATTTTTATGATGGAAAATGAAAAACCATTCACCCACTTAATGGATTAATTGTTAGGCCTATCTATTCTTCAAAAATTTCTTATCTCATCCATTAATTGTGTAACTCTAGCCCATCAAATTTATGTCTAGGAATTAATTTTGTAACACCCACTACATCAGATTTATAATTTGGGTAATAATTTTGTGAGGCCCATTGAGCCTATAAATAGACTCATTCAAATCCAATCCAAGTTACTGCAAGATAACAGCATTACAAACACCAAAAAATTCAGCAATTGCAAGCATTCTTATACCTTAAAAAATAGAGAGGTTCTTGGCAAGGAAGAATGTTCTTTCTGGTGGAGTTTTGGACTTGAACACTTTGTGCAGAGGTTGTTCTAGCCATACGACATTTGTTGGGCTATTGTATCCTGGGAGAGACAAGTTAGAGAAGGTCTGCACTTGGTACAAAATTTAGCCAACTAAGGGCTTGAATCTCCTTAAAGAGAGCGAGTATCGTACCTCAGTCCATATAATGTTGTGTATTTTCTAATCTCAAATTAATAATATTTAGAAGCACCATTCAGTTTCTCTTTATGTAATTTCCATTATTATTGTGTTTACACCATCAATTTTAAGGAGATTCAAACACATGGAGCCTGCACAAGAGAAACCAAATGAGAGTGTTGGAGATCTCAAGATTGGAGATAATCTGATGGTAGCTGGCATAGTTGATAAACTACCACAATCTTGACAAAAGGAGACATCCTTAGGGATTTTGATTACATGCATCTGTGTGGAGGAGGAGGTTAGAGGACAAGATACACTTATGACATAAGAGAGCAATGGTAATTCCACTACAAAGGTAAACCTTATTTTTGCCAATATTAATATGTCCAAAAATCATTTTTCTAGAAATGGTCAATTGAAGCCTAAAAAGAGAGTTTTCAAAAATAATAATAGATCTCAAGGAAGGGGAAACCCGAATAAAAATAACAATAAGAACCAAAGACCCCCTTCACAAGATCAATTTAATAGATCTTGTTTTGTCTGTGAGAAGAGTGGGCATATTGCTCAATTTTGCAAATTTCGAAAACGTGAATCTATTCTGCAGGTTAACGTGATCAAAGAACCTTTAATGGCTATGATTACAAACATTAATATAGTGCAATATGTTGAAGGGTGGTGGGCAGATTCTAGTGCTAATAGGCATGTCTACTATGACAAAGATTGGTTCAAAGTGTACACTCCCCTTGAAGAAGAAAAAATAATTATGCTTGGTGACTCTAGCAAAACCAAGGTTCTTGGGAGTGGTAAGGTTGATTTAAAATTCACTTCTGGACGTGTGCTAACATTGAAAGATGTGCTTTACACTCCGTCCATGAGGAAGAATTTGATGTCAAGCTTTTTCCTTAACAAGGCTGGCTTTAAGCAGACTATGGAATCTAATAGTTATGTAATCACTAAAAAATAATTATTTGTGGGTAAGGGTTATGCTTGTGATGAAATATTTATAGTAAATGTTGAGAATAATAAATAGATATGTGGGAATCATGAGTAGTTTAGGATTAATCCAAGACTGTCAAAAGATTTTGAAAAATGTGAAATTTGTAGTCAAGCTAAGATTACAAAAAAACCTCATGAAAGTTTTGTAAGAAATACTAAATTGCTTGAGTTAATTCACTCTGATTTATGTGAATTTGAGGGAATTTTAACTCGTGGAGGAAATAGATATATTATCACTTTTATTGATTTTTTTTCAAAATACAGTAGAAAAATAAAAAGAATAAGAAGTGATAGAAGCCATGAGAATTAATCAAGTGCATTCAACTCATTTGTTCAGTCTTTGGAAATTATCCATGAAACTACTACACCATATTCACCTGTTTCTAATGTTGTGGCTAAGAGAAAAAATAGAACTCTAATTGAGTTAACAAATGCCCTATTAATTGAATCTGGTGCACATTTACATTTTTTGGGTGAAGCTATTTTAACTGCATATCATATTTTGAATAGGGTGTTACATAAAAAGTCACATACCACACCTTTTGAGATGTGGAAAGGACATAAGCGAAATTTGAGATATTTGAGAGTATGGGGTTGTCTTGCTTATGTAAGGCTTACTGACCCTAAATTACCAAAGTTATGTATAAGAGCTACTACCTATACTTTTCTTAGTTATGCAATTAATAATACAACTTATAGTTTTTTTTTTTTTTTTTTTTTTTTTTTTTTTCTTGAAAACAAAATAATTTTTGAATCTAGTGATGCTATTTTTCATGAAGAAAAAATTCATTTTCAATTGAAAAATAGTGGGGGTGAAGAAAATATTTTGTCATAACCTAGTTCTTCTACTTCTCATTTACAAAATCAAGAAAATTTTGAAATAAAACCTAGAAGAAATAAAAGAGCTAGAGTTGAAAAGGATTTTGGTCATGATTATTATGTTTTTAACGTTGAGGAAAATTCTCAAAATTTAAAAGAAGCTTTAACATCACTTGATGCCATATTTTGGAAAAAGGCTGTAAATGTTGAGATGAAATCTCTAATTTCTAATAAAACTTGGAAATTAGTAGATCTTCCACCAGGTTATAAATGGGTCCTTAGAAAAAAGTTAAAATTGGATAGATTAATAGATAAGTTTAAAGCTAGACCTGTTACAATAGGCTTTAAGCAAAAAACTGATCTTGATTTATTTGATATTTTTTCTCCGGTAGCAAGAATTTTATCTATTAGATTATTAATTGCTATTGCTGCAATTTTTTATTTGAAAATTCATCAAATGAATGTAAAAACTACTTTTCTAAATGAGGACCTAGAGGAAGAGATTTATATGGATCAACCCGAAGGCTTTGTAGAACCTAGACAAGAAAGTAAGGTATGTAAGCTAACTAAATCCTTATATGACTTAAAATAAGCACCTAAACAATGACATGAAAAGTTTGATTCCTGCATAATTGAGAATGGTTATAAATCAAATAAATGCGATAAATGTGTTTATTCTAAATCATGGAATAATTTACATGTTATTATTAGCCTCTATGTGGATGATATATTGTTTTTTGGCTCAAATATGCATGTTATAAATAAGACAAAAAATATTCTTAAAAGCTATTTTTATATGAAAGATCTTGGTGAGGCTAATTTTATTTTGGGCATGAAAATTACAAAAACATGTGATGAAATATTTCTTGATCAATCACATTATGTTGAGAAAATATAATTTTCATGATCACGAAAGTGTAGCTACTCCTTTGATTCCAGTGTTCATTTATTTCCTGTGAATAATGATGATGAGATTTTTAATCAAAAGGATTATGCTAGCGTCATTGGTAGTTTGAGTTATGCTACTAAAAGTACTAGACCTAACACTGCATATACAGTAGGGTGCTTTGCAGATTTACTAGCAAGTGTAGTAGAGATCATTGGTTAGCTATAGAGCAAGTTATGAGATATTTAATTGATACAAAAAGCCATGGCTTATTTTATAAAAATTACCCTGCTGTGATTGAAGCTTTTAGTAATGCCGATTGGAATGCTTTGTTAGTTGATTCTCTTTCTACCACTGGTTATATTTTTACCTTAGGTAGTGGTGCTATTTGTTGGAAATCTAAAAGGCAAACAATAATTGCTAATTCAATAATGGAAGCTGAATAAATAGAATTACCTTTAGCTAGTGAAGAGGCAAATTGACTTAGAGATTTGTTATATGAAATTCCACTTTAGGAAAAACCAATTCCACCTATATTAATTCATTGTGATAGCACTGCCACAATTGGTAGAGTTAAAAACCATTATTACAATGGCAAATCTAAACTCATAAAAAGAAAGCACAATACCATGCGTTCTTATTTGAGTAGTGACATCATAACTGTGGATTATGTTAAATCTAATAATAATCTTACAAATCCATTTACCAAGGCCTTGACAAAATATAAGGCCTTGAATACATTGAGGGGGATGGGACTAAAGTCCATAGACTCATGGGCCATGTATAAGGATACTCAACCCAAGGACTAGAAATCTTGAGAATCGGGTTCAATGGGAAAAACGAACCATACGATGATCGTAAGAAATGCACTATTTATTTCTTTAATTATTTATTTTGTAAATAATTTTTTAATTGTTCATCCTATGATATAAATGCATTCATCTTGTAATGTGGAGAGGTTGAGTAAAAAATTCTTAATAAAATTTGTAGCTCATATGAGTGGGGTGTTAGAATTACAGGAGCACCCTTGATAAAGTTTCACCTATATGTGAGTGTGGGGGTAGGGCCACTCCCTATGAGATTTGGACTTAATCTCAAATATACTCATGAAACTGGGATCAGCACACGGCCGTAAAGTGTTAGGTATAAAAACTCATGTCAACACCTGGGTTGTTATGTGTAAGCAATGACACTTAATTTCCCTAAATTAGTCCTAGTTCAAGTCGGAGACCACTACGACTTTGGGGTTGAGATCATTGTTTTACTAAGTGAAGGTTCAATGCAGAGCACACCTTGATGTGCATAGTGACCCGTCTTTACTTGGTAATCTCTCTTTAACTAAAAATTTAATATTAAAATAAGTGGGGGATTGTTGGAGTATTTTAATATTAATTAATTTTAAATGGTTTTATATGACAATATAAATGTAAAGATGTGAGAGTTAATATGGAAGATAAAGAGTTAGTGAAAATGTTTAATCCCACATAGAAAATGAGAGAGACTATTTTATTTTTTTAATTATGGTGATTAATGGGTTAATATGTATTGGAGAAAATATTTGGCTAGATACATTCAGAAATAATTTTCATATTTATTGGTGAGTAAATGACATTTTTATTATGAAAAAAAATGAAGAGTCATTCACCCACTTAATGGATTAATTGTTGGGCCTATTTATTCTTCAAAAACTCCTTATCTCATCCATTAATTATGTAACTCCAGCCAATGCATCAGATTTATGGCCTGCAATAAATCTTGTAACACTCACTACATCAGATTTATGGACCTAATTAATTAGATTAATTTGGGTAATAATTTCATGAGGCCCATTGAGCCTATAAATAGACTTATTCAGACCCAATCCAAGTTACAAGATAACAACGTTACAGACACCAAAAAATCCAGCAATTATAAGCTTTCTTATACATTAAAAAATAGAGAGGTTTTTGGCAAAGAAGGGTGTTATTTTTTGGTGGAGTTTTGGGCTTGAACACTTTGTGCAGAGGTTATTCTAGCCATACAACATTTGTTAGGCTGCTGTCTCCTAGGGGAGACAAGTCAAAAAAGGTCTGCACCAATTACAAAGTTTAGCCAACTAAGAGCTTGAATCTCTTTAAAGAGAGCAAGTATCGCGCCTCAATCCATATAGTGTTGTGTATTTTATAATCTCAAATTAATAATATTTAGAAGTATTGTTCAGTTTCTCTTGATATTATTTCCATTATAATTGTGTTTGCACTATCACAGAGATGTTGTTTTGACCGGCCCCTCGACTGAAATCAACTACCACAGCTATGTGTGTGGGAGGATGAGTTGAGTGACTTGATTAGGGTCGACTAAGAGACCCTAAGTAGTATGATTGCAAGGTTAAACCAACTAGAAGTTTGAACATTGATGAAAAAGAGACTACCTTCAAACCAACAAGGATCTGAAGATCAATCTCATGCTCAACCCGATTGCTCTTCTAACCTTAAAACTCTAGGTTTGGGTATTCTGAGGGAGTTTAGGTAAGGCTTCTTTTTTTCTTTTTCTTTTTTTTCCTAACCCTTTGGATGTTGAAAATGGGGTATTTATAGGGGAAATGGGAAGCTTGGGTTTAATGACCAATTGATAATGTTAGTTGTCCTAGAATCTCATCAATATGGAAATGGATTGATTTTAGGCTTTCTATCCAAAGAGTGTGTATGCCACAGATTGGCTGTGTATGCAATCTTTGTAAGCTTGATCCAAATTAGGTCAAATTGTCTTTTGGGCTCTAGGCTTCTTACCAATTTCATAGTTGGGCTTGGGCTTAGACCGTATTGGGTCATGTTTAACGAAATGGGATGTCTACACATAATTTATCAATCAAAACCCCCATATCTATATATGAAATATATCTCCAATAAGAGAAAGAAGTAAACAAAGACTACATATTACCAAGACTTCTAAAATGGTGGGGGGGGCGCAGGATATGCTATAAGTAACTTTAATGTAGTCAGCCAATCACCCTCCATGGTGCATCTTAGTGGGCGATTTTTAGACACAACCCCTACACAGGACTTAATGAAAGAGAATATTTGTTTTGACTTATATGAATTTAACTTGATGAAAGTTTCTTATATACAAGCAATAATAATATGAGTCTATCAGAGAGAGAGAGAGAGAGAGAGAGAGAGAGAGAGAGAGAGAGAGAGAGAGAGAGAGAGAGAGAGAGAGAGAGAGAGAGAGAGAGAGAGAGAGAGAGAGAGAGAGAGAGAGAGAGAGAGAGAGAGAGAGAGTTATTTTATGGATTGAAAAATTAGTTGATATATTTATTTTGGCCTCCCTCAAAATTTTGACCAGACTATTGGTTTTGTTTACATAATCTACTTATATATTTATTTTTATTTATGATTTTGTTTCTTTGAATGTTTTAGTCTCATGAATATTTGAATTTAGAAGATCTATGTGTGTGTGTTTTTATTTTATTTTATTTTATATATATAAAGAAGAGCTAATAATTTTTTGTGTCAAGGCATTAAATAAACAAAAATTATTTTATTTATTCAATAAAAAATTATCAAAACTAAAAAAAAAAAATTTAAGAAAAAAAAAAAAAAACTCCATCCAACTCTTTCCTTTTTTACTCCTAAATAAATTATTAATTTTTGAAGACACAATTATTATATAAGAATTTTTAAAATTTTTCAATCCTTTTTTCAGGAAAGGGTTTTTTTTTTTTTTTTTGGAGAATCTTTTTCAGGAAAGAGTTAGAACTCTTTACTCCTACATATTTGCTTATGGCCAGACCAGTCCAGCGCTACTCGTTTTTTAATCTGAAGTGTAGATGGGTTTCTTGGGTTGGGTGGGATCGCATGTCAATGGGTGATTAAAAGGAGCATTTACGTAAATATAAATGACATTTATTAATAAGACTCTAATAATAATTAGTTGCAATAACTTATAATTTTTTGTTGCAATAGTGACTTTAAAACAAAACTACATTAGGAAATTTTGTTGCAATAACTTAAATGGAAGAAATCATTGTAGTAACTTGATACCATATTTCTGTAATCTATTACAATAAAAATTTCAAAGTGATAGTTTGTTGCAATGAAAATATCATTGCAATAATCAAATATAAATTATTTTACAATCTATTGCAATGAAAAATAAAGCTGCAATGAAGATATTAGGCTAAAATTCAAAACTCACCCTCTAAGTTTTACCATATTTCATTTCAACCTTCTAATTTTCGATCAATTGATCAGTCCTCTAAGTTTCAAAAGTATTCAATTGAGTCCTCCGTTAAACCTTAGTTTAGGATCTATCGGTTAGGATCTGTCGGTAACTCTCCAAAATGACACCTATTTGGTGCTTCTTCATTTTTTGAGATAAAAGATAGAACTATTTGGTGCTTTTTTTATGTTAAATTCCTAAATTTATTTTTTTCTATATATTTTTTAAAAAACATTGATTAAAAAAAACCCAAAATTAAAAACAACGCCACTACCCACAAAGCCTAAATTTGAAAAAGAAAAAAAAATCACCCATCCCCACCAAATCCTTAACCGGACAACTGAGATTGAGAGAGAGATAGAGAGTGTTTCTAAAAAAACAAATTGCAAGAGATAGTCGGAGTGGTGATTCTGGCAAAAGACTTGGCATGGTGCCGTCGAGAATGTAAAAGAAAGGAAGAGATTTCTGTCTTGTAAATATTGGCCATCGATCACTTAGAAATCTAGTATCCTTGGAAATATTGGCATCCGCATTTTTGACCTTCATCCCTCCCATTCATCCCATTTCTCTAAGCTTGCCTCTTTCAAAACTGCCAACAACATCTATGGCATCTTTTGGTTCGAGTCCCACGACTCCCTCTATCCCATTCCCAAAACATTGATCATGACTTAGAACTTTATGGGAAACATTGGTTGATTTAAAGGAGAAACATTGGATGATTTAAAATTTTAATAAAGGATTTAAGTGTACTCCATGGCTAAAAGCATTAGCATCTAGGGTTCTAAAAAAATTCTCATTTTATACTCTAAAATGCTACTTTATCTGTTTTAGTAAATCATTTCACAACTCACCCTACATCCCATCTCTTATTTTTCACATTATAGCCAACACTATTCATTTATTTATTCATTTATCTCTCTCTTCCTGTTCGACTCTTTCTCTTTGTCTCTCTCTTTGTCTAGAGCAATTAAGCAACTAGGCAACACCCACACCCAAACCTAGCAAATCCACTACCGCAACACCACTAAGCAACCGCAATCGCACCACCCACTGCCACAACCCCCAATTAATCCCATGATCATCACCAACCAAAAAGGCCAATTCAATCCAAATTCCACTGATTCAACCCAAAATAATTCAAATGCCGATTCAAACCCAAAAGTAGCACCGTGACCTTGGATATAGCATGTGTTTTGTTGTTTAGGGTACTAGAATAGCATTTTAGGAGTTTTACAATTTTGAATGCTAATGTGCTAAGGAGGAAAATTGCAATTATTCCTTGAAAAAAAATTTAAATATAATTTTTAACTTGAGTTTATCATAAATTATAAAAGGAATTTATATAGTAATTTATGTAAGTCTTATAATAAAGGTAACAACTTCATGCAAAAAGAATGCAACAACTTTTGTTTTTTTTTTTTGTAAAAACAAACACACACAAGGGGAGGGAATGTCCTTTTAAATACACACCACAAACTACATTAAAAAATAATGTTAATTAGAGGTATGGTAAGTTAGACTATACATATTAACCATTGTGTGGCTGACTGTGAGGGGTGGAAAAAAGTTGATGAATTTATTTGAAAGTGATAGACTGACATCATAGGATAATTGCAAGAAATGGTATGATTAAAAAAGGTTGTGATCTTATTAGAAAAAGATGGAAAATTTTGTTATAGTCACTTAACGGGCATGGAGAATTTTGATTTAACCTATTATAGACATCAAAATTTTATGATGTATTTATAGCTGCTTGATTGATCATGATTAAATGTTTGTGATCAAATTAATTTGCATTTGATGACCTGTCAACAGTAGACAATCAGCAAATGAAATCAAGCCACATGTCAAATCTTTGAATTACCATGACTCACATAGAAATGGCACGTGTCCAAGCCACATGGCAGCATCAAATGAAGAAAGTCACGTAGCAATGTCAAAAAAAAAAAAAAAAAAAGAACTCACATGAAAATTTCTTATTAAATGAAAGAACAAATTAAATTCAAAATTTGTAATTAATTCTCAATAAATACCGAGAGAAAATTTCAAATCAAATATTATTGAGTTGCTTATAAATAGAGACTTCTTATATGAGAAAAAGAAAAACATAAACCTAGAGAAAAAATCCCTACTGATACTTTGCCAAAATAAAGATTCATCTTTAAGTCCAAAAGAGCACCTTTGCTCTCTCAAAATCAAGTCTTATTTTTACTTTTTCAAATCAAAGTGGGGATTTTCCTTCAATTTAGTTCAAGATCAAGCTAACGGTCCCCAACTTCAAATCAAATACATTCAATCACACATCCAATTTGGAGACATCAAGGCACAATTTAAGATCAAGCTTTCTAGCTCCTTCGGATCGTAAAGCTTCTTGGAGATTGAATCAGAAAAGTTCATTATATTATTTCATTATAAAGAGTTATACAGAGAATTATACTCACATATATACAAATGAATATAAATACAAGTGAATATAAATTGATAATTTGTTACACTATTCCATGATGATATGATTTATCTTTTACAAAATTTTGTGTGTACATCCTTTCCACCGCCTTTGTCTTGCAGCCATCGGTGTGAGAGCTGCGTCTGTCCATCCTTCCCACTGCCTTCATCTTGTGGCCATCGGTGTGAGAGCTTTGTCTGCGTATCGTTCCCACTGCCATCGCCTTGCGACCATCGGTGTGCAAGCTTTGTCTGCGTATCATTCCCACTGCCTTCGTCTTGCGGCCATCGATGTGAGAACTTCATCAGCCTATCCTTCATCTTGTGGCCATCAGCGCTCTTCTCTAAGCTGTGACATACTGAAGCTTGTGACTTTACGTACTCCGACTTCATCTCCTTTGGTCACTTATGATCATGTTGCTTCCCTGTATTAGCCGGGCTTAAAAAATTATCATGCTGTCCTTGACACTCCCAAAAGCAACAAAAATGCACTAATTCTCTGTGTCCCACTTGCATGTAAAGGAAAAAACACGTTCAAAACAATAGAAGCCACCATTAATGCTTCAGGACGTGTTCAATATAGCATAAGTTATTACATGCAAAACAATAGAAACCGTAAAAGTGGGGCCTACTCCCTTGTAGAAGTGAGATTAATGCTTCAGGACGTGTCTTATCTCTCTCTCTCTCTCTCTCATGGATCATCATCTTCTTCGTTTTGATTCATCAAGATGAGGTTCTAAAATCTTACTAGTTCTTCTTCTTCTTCTTTTTTTCAAAATTCCTATTTATATTTTTGTTTGTTGAATGGAATCACATACTATTAGATTAGCTAGAATATGAAAGTATGTTACTAACTGTATATATAAGTGTATATATACAAGGTGGAATATAAATTTAGAGTAGATATTTCAAATCCAAGAATTTCACTATACTCTTCTTTCAGTGCTTAGAACGTTCTTTCCTGATTTTTAATGTGGATCTCTTTCTCTTAGGCTAATTTATTGAAATTCATTGATTCATGATGTTATAGTTAATTGCTATTGCCATTTACATATCTAGAGTTCACATCATTCTTTTAACATGGATTTAATTTAGGATTGTGATTGAATTTATATGATCTTTTTTGTGTTTAGATCAGGGTTTTCGTCAGAACTTGTTTGAATTTTTGTTAGTTTTGGTTAATAGTGTCTCCTTCCGGGCTGCAAATTGAAATAATTTAAAATGATTATGATTTAAATTTAAAAAAAGAAAGTTAATTTTTTTTATGGATTAATGTGAAAATAAACACATTAGAAGTAGAAGAAATAGAAAAAGCCCTAGTTTTAGTCCACTTTGTAGTCCCATCCCCCATAAAAGTGTTAGGATTAGTGTCCTAAAATTCAATTGTATGATGCTATGTATAACATTATGTATGATATTATGTTATAAATAATAAAGTTGTTTTATTATCTAAAATAATGATAACATAAATATTTGGACATTATCATATAGTACTTGAGATGTATAGTATGTGATTTAGTCACAGAATATATAAATCATAAGTTCTTTGTAAACTCAGAACCTTAATTCGTAGTTAGTGATGAAATTGGGTATTTCATTTGCAAAGACTATAACGTGTCAACTAAGATGGTTTGTCTTGATCATGAAAGTGGAGACTTCTAGTTGATATGTTAATATGTTTTAAGTGTATAAGATATATTGAACTAGACCGCTGTGAGATTAATTATTCTATTAGCGACTGTCAATTGAATAATAAATCTCACGACTTTCATTTATATAAACTCGTAATCCTGAGAGAATAGTGAACCTAATCATGAAATGTAAGTTGCTTTGATATATCAGGAGTGAGATCTAATCTAACGATAAAAACCTCAGTATGTTGAGTAGCCATACGTAGTATTGAAGGAACACGTTCTTAAGATGGAATTCATAGTCTCTTTATAAAGATATGAAATATTCCCTTAAGATAAGTTTAATTGGTTTGATTATTCAGAGTGTTAAACCTTACCACTTTAGTAAAGAGTTACTAAAATTTATATTTAATGAAATTTGATTTCATAAATATATGAATAACTTAAAGGATTAAACCGAATACTCAAAGATCAAGATGTAGTAATTTTCAAAGTGACAGTTATATATTATGACTTTGTATTACTATAAATATTTTCATGAAGGGGTTAATTGTTTAGATAATAAAGTCTTGAGATTTAATTTTATTAATAAAGCATAGAGTGTAATTAAATTTATATGGTGATATTAAATATAATTAATGGTAACTTTGGGCTTGTCAAGAGTTAATAGATAAGCCTAAAGCCCATTGGAGTTAGAGCTTTATTTGTCAATTTGATTCCATCCCAAGCCACATACTAAAGCCCAATTGGGCTGGCCCAAAATGCTAACCCAATTAGATAATCAATTGTTTATTTAATAAGAGTTATTAAATAAAGTAACTGCCTTTACAGTTAAATATGAACGTACAATTAAAAAGAGAAGAAAACAATTTTCTCTATAATTTTCTCTTAGACAAGTGCGTACAGAACTGATTAAGAGACCACACATCTTGGACATATGTAAAATTGGGGTGAAAATTAAAGATCTTTCCAAGTTCAATCTTCTTTTGTTTTTAATTTCACTGCATCAAGGTACGTCTTCCTATTCTTTGTTTCCAAAGATCTAGATATTCTATGTTATCTCACATGAATGAAGTAGACCCTTTAACTTCCGTTACTTGTTTTGTATGAGATGCAAAACTGTGTTTTTCCAATAAAAAGCGTCGATCGGTATTCCCTGGGCCAATAGCTTCCAAATTTCTGTCTGCTACTCTCAGTCCTCTCTTCCATGCATGTGGAACAACATTGGTTGGCCGATCATTAGCCCGATTGGATCAGATTATAAGCTTGGCACATGTAGGGTTAGTTAGTTAGTTACAAGTAGATAAAATTTGTTTTCATGAGGTAGATAGAGTTAATTAGTTAAAAGTAGATAGGATGGTTAGGGCTCATGTAGATGTAACACATTGATCACAGGTGTGTATATAAGGCAGATGCCTAGTTTGTGAGCCAAATAGGAGTGAGTCATGTATGGCCAATTAGAATAGGGAAATAGATGTATAAATAAATGTAATGATCAATTGAGATATCAATGAAAAATAGTTATTTTTGCTGTAAATCTGTTTCTCTCTAGTCTTCTTTGGAGTTAGAGACTCACGTAAAGAATCCATTTTTGAAGAAGGTGATTCTCTCAAACTCTTAAAAACACTCCACTTTTGCATAGGGCCGTAAATGAACCAAGACGATCATGAATAACTTGGGCTCGGCTTTATATAAAGCTCGTTCATGTTTGTTTATTTATAAATAAGCCAAACTTGAACCTTAGTTTTAGGCTTGTTTATCAAGTTTTAGGCTTGTTTAATAAACAAGCCGAGCCCAAGCAAAAAAATTTGTTCACGAACAAGCTCATTAGTTATTAGGCTTGATACACAACAATTCAAGTATAGACTTATTTATAAGTTTATACGTGTTAACTAAATATACTCATTACACATATCTTAATAATGACATGGCCAACATGAGACCACTACCTATATTACCTTAATTTTTTCCTTCCCTTTAAACTGATAAAAAACCACTTTAGACTATAGTTACATTTAATTAAATAGGCCACATATGGTTTTTCCCTATCAATCTTCTAAACTAAAATTATATAACATGTTAGCATTTTCTCATTCATAATAGTTACAAACTAGTATTTTTCTAGTCGTTCAACATCTAACGTGAATGTAAAAATTGTATTTTGAACAACTGCTGAAATTGTAGATAAAAAATGATGAATGAATGAATTAAATTATGTAAATTATTAATTTGAATAATAGCTAATCATAAGTAAAACTAGATGCATGATAAAATGAGTATACTATTTTATTTTTCTTTTTTCATAATTTTAGAGATTTAAGTATTTAATAATGTAATTTTTTTAGATCTCAAGCTCAAAAACTTGACTTGAACTCGAGTTTGAGCTTGATATTAAGCTTAAGTTTGGCTTGACTAATTAATCAAGCCAAGCCAAGCCAAGCTTAAGTTTAAGCTTTTTGGCTTTCCCACGAGCTCAAGCTCAAGCACTATTTTTAGGGTTGTCACTAGCTCAAGCTAAGGTCAAGTTTTTGATTTTTCCTAACGAGTTAAGCTTAAACATGCACTACTTGACAAAGCTCAACTAGTTTATAGCCCTACTTGCATCTAATTTCTATTTTAGTGATTCACTTTAATAGTGAAAACTGAGAATAGCACTCAAGAGTTTGGTTATTTTTGGCTGAAAAGAGTTTCTTTTAGGTTGACCTTTGAGGTCATATGCCATTTCTGCTGGTGATGATGTTCTTTATAACATTTATCAAATTGATGAGCAAATCAAAATTTTAGTTTCAGTGTTTTCTTATTGTTTATTCATTTACTTCTATATATATAAATGCTTGCAAGAAATCTACATTGTAGGAAACCAAAAAGGTGCTTAGGTTAGGTAAAAATTAACAGGTAAGAGTTGTAACCTTCTAAAAGTCACAAGGGTGAAATAGTTCTTGGCTGTGCATTTGATTTGATCTGGATGTGGGTGTCCATAATCATTAGTTATATATATATTACAAATTTGCTTCTGAGTTCTGATAGTAAAAGATTTTTTTTTTTTAATAATGTTTTTGAACTTTTTTACATAGTCTCGAAGCTTTAAGATACTACCTTAATTTAAGTCTACAAACTGCACTGTTCAATTTACATGACAACCGTAGAGCATTTGCATTTCATTATCAATGAAAGAGTGGTTAAAATCTACATACATTTTAACCTGTATATTGCAATTAAGCAGATACTTTTGTTTATGCCTATTAAAGGAACTTTCATTCTCAAATTTACCGGAGGCGCGCCAAAACTTCCAAAGTTCCAAGCCATGAAAGCACATTCACGTAATTCTTCTTCCCCTTACTTCTGTTTTCTCTTAAGTGTCCACCGTCCAAAATTGTTTCTCTTGTACACAGGAATAATGCATTTGAACAAGAAAACATGCATATCATTGTCAGCATATGCAACTGAGTTTGTCTTCCCACAGGCCAGTTACTTCTAATATTGTTTGTAATTTATAAAACAAATAATGTCTTTGAAATCATCATGGAAATTGAGGAAGGAAACATGATAATGTACTGATTGAAGCTTGGTGATAATGATTTTTTTATTTTTTTTATCATGCTTACAACTATATGTATCTTGTAGAATGTCTTCTAATGCCCTTGGTGGGCTTGCGTATAGAGCAATTATTAGAACTGCAAACCCTACGCTGTATGCATGATTGAGATTGAGCAAGTGTTCAAAATTAAGGTTATTGTCTTTATATTTTTAGTTATTTGGGCTTCTCTATTATCTAAATTTTTAGGGTAAATTTTAATATCAATGTTTATCTAAATTAAAGTTGGGATTTTGACTTTGTCACTTTATGTTCCCACCCTCAAAAGTGTTGAGAATATATAAAGTCCTTTTTCTTTCATACTCTCCTTGAATGGAGCTTAGTTTTACCTTAATGCACTTCTTTAATAAAAAGTACTTCTTAACGTTATTTATCAAAAAAAAAAAAAATATATACTTTGAAACTTCCAAAAAAAAAAAAAAAAAAAAAAAAAAAAAAAAAAAAAATATACTTTGAAACTTCCAAAAAAAAAAAAAAAAAAAAAAGGTCGTTGTTCTAAGCTAGGTACAATGTTCTTTTCCCAAATTTTTTTTTTCTTGACAACCAAACAAGTTTTTAGTTTTTAGCTGAGAAATAATGATATTGATCTTAGTTTGAATTTTGATTGAAAACATAAATGGCAGTCCCCCTTAAAGACATATAAGAGTCGAGGGAAAGTTGGTTCTAGTTCTCAAGCATTAATTTGGGATATTTCAGATGATGGAGAGCTCCCTTGTGACCTTGCTTAGTCATTCTAAAGTTTAATTGAGTCTTATTCTATTGTTTGTTTGTTTGTTTTTTTTTTTTTCTTATTAGTTATTCTAGTCATTTTAGGAATAGGTTATTTAAAGTACTTCTAGGAAAGGATTTAACTAGCCTGTATATAGGTTTTATTATAGACAATAGTATTGATAGTGAGATCGATTCTAATAAAATTCTAGCAATTTATTTTAAAAGCTTTGAGCATTTGATTATTTTCTCCTAACTAATTGTGATTGCCTAGGAAACCAATGCTATTGCCTAGTGTTTTATCTATCTTATTTCTTGTTCTGTTCCTTATTTTAATAGTAAATAGCCATCAATATATTCAAGATTCAAACTTTTCTCCTATCCAAAAAAAAAAAAAAAAATTCAAACTTTTCTCTACGTAAACCCTTAAACATCAATCTTTATTCAAGAAGAACCCTTCACAATTTCACCAAGAAATCTAATTTTGTGCTAAATTTTTAAAGATTCTAAATCAAACTTCTATTTGAATTTTTGTTTATTTTATAGTCTTAGTTACATCATTTTGAAGATTGTGGGGGATTGATAAAGTCATAGCGGTGCAGACACAAGGTACAAGCCTCCAATTATATGCATGTATGGGAGGAAGAGCAAAAAGAAGACGGCCCAACCTGTGGCCTTATGGATGGAGCCTGTTAGTAATTGGGCTTGAGATTAAGCAAGCTCGAGCATTTAATAATTAGGGTTTTTTTTATGCATCTTATTGTTAGCTATTTAATAACTTTTTTTTATTATTGCAAGATAGTTTTTTAGAATTATAAAACTATTTTGTTTCTTTTACACTGGTGCCGATTCCATTTTTCTTGGTGTTGACTCCAAGCAACCCTTAGGTGCTGACTCCTAGGGTTTATTCTTTATTTTATTGTTATTTAATTGTTCCATTGAAATAGTGTGGTTGTCCTACATCAATTTTGGTATTAAAGCAGACTTCTGGTCCATACAACACAACCGTGGACAACCACTTGAAAGCAAAAACCATCAAAGAACAAGCCAACTAAATATGACATTACCTTTCAAGTTTTTACCCCATGAGATCTTGAACAAGTCCAAACCAGCTCCTACAGTCCATATATACCCCCTTTGGCCACATGAGTTCTTCATCCCCACACTAGCAGAGAAACCAGCGACCACTCCTAAGGTCGTGACCATCATCTATGCCCGCCTTTGATCATAGGACCCACAAACCAAAAACAAAAAAGGTGACCCACGCAAGACCCATCAGCCACAAGCCGCCGAAACCTACAAATCAACACTCAACCATCGTAAGACCCATTAGCCACCAGCCGCCGAAACCCATTATCACCCTCAACCACCGCCACTGAGGATGTTGAACCATTGCCGATGCCAAGACCTGAGACAAGCAGCCACCACTCTTCCATGTTTCGTGTCGCTGCTGTCTTCCCCGTCTTCGCGTTGCCACCAGTTGTCGACCCTTAGCACCAATTGAGTCCATCACAGAGAATTTTTTTTTTCAATTTTGAGTCCGTTGTTTCTTTAGTTTTTGTAGTTTCTTTTCAGTCTGTTAAAGTTTCTTTTAAGTCCTTCGCAGTGTATTGTATTTTATTATTTTGCATTAAAAAAAAATCAAAAGGAAGGAAAAGAAGGAAAGTCTTGTTGCTGTGACAGCCCATTGCATGTATTGGGCCCTTAAATAGTTTATCCACATGTCCACTTTGCCCAAATAGATCCACTCACTTGAGGAGCCAAGCCCATGACTATGTAGTGCAGTAAGTTAGCCACTGATCAGGGTACAATTCCTACTCTTTTTTTTGGTGAATTCAATTTTGTCTCATTCAAAAAATATTATCTTTATATTTTTTATGTGCATATCTCACCATACTCCACTGGCCTACCCATTTTGTGCTCAAGTTAGCTGTTTTATTATTTGTGCTTTCTTTCAGTACCCATTCTAAAATTCCAAAAAAAAAAAAAAAAAAAAAAAAACATAAACCAATTTCTTTGAAGTACTAATTCTCATTATTAATTATGGAGCTTATTGGAAGTTGAATTTTATTTGGGCTATCTCTCAATATTGTGAACACTGTCACTACTTGACTGCAATTTATTCTTTTGATTCATTGATCTAGTCTCTACATGCACTCTTGCTTGACCTTGATTTTACATTGAGAATTGATTACTTGAATTTTTGGGAATCTCAACTGCATTTCATAAATATAGTGGTGCATGCATCTATGTAGTGGTCGCATCATGTCAAAACCTGAACATCAATCCACTTCTGAGCCTAAGTCCTCCTTAGAGCAAACCATGGAAAGCCTGGCAAAAAACTGTCCAAGCTTTACTAGAGAGGGTAGAGCAAGTTGAAGCATCTCAAAGAGAGACTATTAACCATGAAGGAGATAACATGCTTAGGCAAAATAATCACGGTTACTTTAATAGGGCTCCAAACTTTGAATCACTATAATCACATTGGCCCCAGGGATTATGATGATAGGATGTCCAAGGAAAAGATAGAAGCACCCACTATGAGAGACCTCGATGAAAAGCGTCTCTCAAAAAAGAGATTTGGGTACCATTTAGGTCACCTTTCTTTTTGGGTAAGTGGTATGAAGTCGCCACTTATTTTTCTTTATACAAAAAAAATAAGAAAAAATACTAATTACAAAATACATAACTGAATAGTTCCATTCATTGATTGAATAAAATTAGGTATCTAAAAGAAAATTAAAAAGTTACATAGCTTTGGGTCCTAGTTACAATCTACCAAATATTTACATGGCTTGTTGTCCTAGTTACATTCTACTCAAAACAAATGAAGACAAGGCTAGATCTACTAAACCAAAAACGTAAATCCAGAGGCTAGGTTATGAAATGGGAAGGTGTTAGGCACCCATTCCGCCCAAACAGAGTTTGGTCTTCTAGCTCTTGTAACCAATATACTTTCTTATGCATATCATGAATGATATGTTGAGCATGTGAATGAAAAATTAAATCACACAAATTTATTTATGAATGAAGTCTCTTCTTTTGTCTTTTTTTTTTTTAAAAAAAAAAAAAATTAAAATCTGTTTTAATGATTAAAAAAAAAAAGATTTTGATTTGTCAAAATATCATATCTGTTTTATAGTATTTACAAAAAAAAAAAAAAAAAAAAAAAAGCGGTTTTTGATGACAAAATTCAGATCTGTTTTGTTATATTTAAAAAAGTGATTTTTGATGGCAAAAATTCAGAGCTATTTTGTTATATTTAAAAGAATGGTTTTTGATGACAAAAATTCAGATCTGTTTTGTTATATGTTTTACAATGAATAAAAAAGATTTTTTTAAGAAGAGAGTTTCACTCATAGTCCAAATTTATGCAATCATGAATTAAAATAAACATAAACACAATGATACACAATCTCTTTCTTTATTTCAACAATTTGAATGTATTAAAAAAAAAAATCAAATTTGCATCTTAAGAAAGTAGGGATGGCAATTTCTGCCAACACACAGATACTCGGCCCGGCCCGACCCGACCCTAATGGGCCTGGTTTTACCTAGTCCAATAGAAATAGGGTCAGGTATGGGTTTTTTTTTTTTAAAAAAAAAAAAAAAAAAAAAAAAAACCCCGAAGCGGGTCTAGGTCAGGTCTAGGTTTTTAAAAAATCTGGCCTGAAACCCAGCCTAAACCTGGTTCGGTTATTCTGAAATTACTAAAACCCCCTATATATATAGTTATAAACTAACTCTAACTCCCTCATTTCAACTCACGCCTCCTCACCCTCACTGCCTCACAGCCATTCCTACGCAGCACATGGCCTCACTCACTCTCAGTCTCACACCTTACATAGTCACACAGGCCATGGCCTTTGTCTTTGCCTCCCACCGCCGGTCCAAGCTCTCGGCACCACCGGCCCAAGCAAGCATTCATCACCGGTCCAAGGTCTCTCCTTAATCAACTCCATTAAGACTCTCAAATTCACAAATCAGGTTTAGACACTCGCATCTCATCCTCACCCTCACTCTCATTCACTCACCGACCCACCCTCACCTTCGTGGAGGAGCACAAATCTCGTGGTGGTTGCTGTTTTTGTCACAAAGGAGCTTGTGATTGTTAGATTAGAGAGAGATTTAGTGGTATGACTTCTTCTTCTTTTTTTTGGTTCATTATTTTTTTGGGTTCATTTCCTCTCTCAGTAGTTTTTGTTTTTTGGGTATTTGTTTGAGGATTTAATATGTAAAAATTTGTCCATAAATGATAAATGGAGTTTTGTTCCTTTGTTTTTGTTTTTGGGTATTTGTTTGAGGATTTAATATGTAAAAATCAGAGTGAATGTTGTGTTGATGTAAAAATTTGTCCATAAATGTAAAAATCGGAGTTTTGTTTCTTCCATAAATGATAAATGGAGTTTGAGGATTTAATTGATAATAATGTTGATTGATTTGTGTTTAGGTTTGGGTTTTTATTTTATTTTATTATAAATAAGATTGGGTTGGATTGGGCGGCCACGGAATAGGCCTAGAAGTGGTTGGACGGGCTGTGTCCAGGTAACAGGCCAGGTTTGGGGCTAAAAAAAAGACCCGTTTATTAAACGGGCTGTGTCCAGGTAACAGGGGAGGACCCGCAGGTCAAGTTCGAGTATCAAAAAACCCGATCTGAACCCGACCCGTTGCCATTCCTATAAGAAAGATGCAAATCAATTTTGATTTGAGAAAAATTTAGATTTGCATCTCATAAAGATGCAGATCTCTTTTTGTTGGAGAAAACTCAGATCTACATTTAAGGAAGATGTAGATATGTTTCTATATTGAGAAAAACTCAGATCTACATCTTATAAAGATGCAGATCTATTTTTTATATTGAGAAAATTTCAGATCTACATCTTATAAAGATGCAGATCTACTTTGTTTTAAGAAAAATTTAGATGTACATCTTATAAAGATGCAGACCTATTTTTGTATTGAGAAAAATTCAAATCTACATCTTATAAAGATGCAATTTATGCAACACTCTTTGAAACCTAAAAACCCTAATTTAAGCAGCAACACTCAAAGAGGGGATTAGAAAATATGGGTGGTTTGGGAGTCAAAAACGTATGCCTCTCAAAGCGTAAAAAAAAGGTCCTGAATTATGAGGTTCAGTCTCTATTCATAGAGGCCAGAAGACTCTAAAAAATAGGTACGAACGATTAGGGTTTTAATTCAGACGCATCCTTTTGCGAAAAGATCGAAAAGGGTATGCATAATCGTCACCTAAAGGTTGTTGGGCCAAAGCCCACATTAGGGAAATTCCACCTTTTAAAGTGCCATTCGGCACTCTAAAAGTGCCGAATTGTCCCAAATGCACTTTTGTGTTTGAGTGTCGTTTGGACTCTTCTTCTAGGGTTTTTTGGCCGGTCCTTGTACCTAGACGCGTTTCCATCCTCCACCTAAGATTTTTCATCTCTTTTTTGGATAATTCTAGATATTTAAGGACAATTATCTTGTAGATAAATACCCTAAAATAAATCTTGATAAAGTTCAGATTATCCACAGTTTTATTGTTATCCCATCATCCCTTTTATTCCTATGCATGCATCCCTATTTTAAACCATAATTATCAACCAATCACAAAATTATTTAATTAATTTTAGTTGTTTAACCAATCAGGATTAATTTAAATTGATCATGTGTGGTTGATTCTACCTAGACACAATGCATGTTAACCGTGCAAACTTGATCATGCGACATCTTTTGATCCGGTAGTCCGATTTGATAACTGGAAACACCGCTGCGACCGTTAGAATCTCAAGATCAATTTTATGATATGAAATAAATGAATTAATGCATGTAATGCAAAGATAAAAAAAAAATGCATGTAATGCAAGAACAAATTAATGCATGTAATGCAATTATGATTTTGGGGGTACATGGATTGGTCATTCAAGTCATTTTCCTTGATTAAATTATGGGTGCAAAATTGAGTGTTTACAGAATGCCCCTCATTGACAAAGCTTGAAAAGCGAATGTCAATGTAAAACAAAGACACTAATTTTAGCAACCATGATTAAATTGAGGTTGAATCTTCAAAGATTACCTAGCCCTCAAACCTAAAACCTTGGAACATAGAACTAGCCTTATATTTTGACTAAAAAAATGAAAATACTGGACTTAGTTGGTAGTTGATGACTCTGGAAATGATTCTTAGCAATTGGGGTGACCAGGAAATTTTCCTATCCTGATTTTGAAAATGGAGTTGTCTGGGATGACGATCAAAGGGATCTCCTTTACTTTGATCTCGATCTGGATTTGGAATGATGATCAAGGGGATCTCCTCTACCTCAATAATCTGGAACTGAAATGATGATCGAGGGGATCTCCTCTATGAAGATAATCTGACACTAAAATGATGATCAAAGGGATCTCCTCTACTTTGATAATCTGGAACTGAAATAATGATCAAGGGGGTCTCCTCTACCTCAATCTGGCTTTGGAATGATGATCAAAGGGATCTCCTCTACTTTGATGATCTAGAACTGAAATGATGATCAAGGGGATCTCGTCTACCTCGATCTGGCTTTGGAATGATGATCAAAGGGATATCCTCTACTTTGATAATCTGGAATTGAAATGATGATCAAAGGGATCTCCTCTACTTTGATAATCTGGAAATGAAATGACGATCAAAGGGATCTCCTCTACTTTGATAATCTAGAACTGAAATGACGATCAAGGCGATCTCTACCTTGATCTGGCTTTGGAATGATGATCAAAAGGATCTCATCTACTTTGATAATCTGGAACTGAAATGACGATCAAAGGGATCTCCTCTACCTCGATCTGGTTTTGGAATGATGATCAAAGGGATCTCTTCTACTTTGATGATCTGGCACTAAAATGATAATCAAGGGGATCTCCTCTACCTCGATTTGGCTTTGGAATGATGATCAAATGGATCTCCTCTACTTTGATAATCTAGAACTAAACTGATGATCAGGGGGATCTCCTCTACCTCGATATGGCTTTGGAATGATGATCAAATGGATCTCCTCTACTTTGATAATCTAGATTTGAGCTAATGATCAAAAGGATCTCCTCTACTTTAATAATCTGGAACTGAAATGACGATCAAGGCGATCTCCTCTACCTCGATCTGGCTTTGGAATGATGATCAAAGGGATCTCCTCTACTTTGATAATCTGGAACTGAAATGACGATCAAGGCGATCTCTACCTTGATCTGGCTTTGGAATGATGATCAAAAGGATCTCCTCTACTTTGATAATCTGGAACTGAAATGACGATCAAGGGGATCTCCTCTACCTCGATCTGGTTTTGGAATGATGATCAAAGGGATCTCTTCTACTTTGATGATCTGGCACTAAAATGATAATCAAAGGGATCTCCTCTACCTCGATTTGGCTTTGGAATGATGATCAAATGGATCTCCTCTACTTTGATAATCTAGAACTAAACTGATGATCAAGGGGATCTCCTCTACCTCGATATGGCTTTGGAATGATGATCAAATGGATCTCTACTTTGATAATCTCGAATTGAAATGATGATCAAGGGGATCTCCTCTACCTCGATCTGGCTTTGGAATGATGATCAAAGGGATCTCCTCTACTTTGATAATCTATATTTGAACTAATGATCAAGGGGATCTCCTCTACCTTGATCTGGCTTTAGAATGATGATCAAAGGGATCTCCTCTACTTTGATTTGGAATTCAAATGACGATCAAGGGGGTCTCCTCTACCTTGATCTAGATTTGCTTTCTACAAAAAGTCAAAATTTTAAATTAGATGTTAACTGACAGGTGCTTCATGATTGCACCATTTCTGAGATGTGTGATTTTCATTTACTCACTCTTAATTTGAATTTTGTAAAAAAAAAAAAAGGTTTAATTAACAAAAGATTTTTCTTTTGAGAAACATTTAATCTTTGAAACTTGGAAGTTTTGAAATTCATATTTCAAATTCTAAGACTTTGGAACTTAGAAATTTTTTATTTGAAATCTGAAATTTTGAGCCTTAGAATTTTGAAAATTAAGGCTTGGAATTTTGATCATGAAATCTGAAGTTTGAATTTTTTTTTTTTTTCTTTTAAAAAAACTAGAGATTTGGGTTTTAAAATTTGGGCATTGAGAATGTGAAATTGAAAGCTTGGGAATGAAAGGTTTTTTTTTTTTTTTTTTTTTGGGTTGATTGAGTCAACTCAGTTTGACTGAGTTGACTCAGCTTTTGCTGAGTTAAAGAGTGTGAGGGCCGAAATTTTGGCCCCCCACTCCATTGTTTCTCTCTTTTTGCTCTTTAGCTTCATCTTCCATCGACTTCTCTTCCTCCATTGGCACTATTCACCTTCTTCTTCCCCTTAATTTTTCTTCTTCATTTCACCATTTCTTCTCTCAAAAAACACTTTTCTAAGCTTCCCAACTCTCCCTCATCTATCTCTATCAATATTTCTTTAGATCTTTGTGTTTTTGGCATTTTCATCCCACACCCATTTTTGGTGAAACTCATTTTCTAAAACCCATTTTCTTTGCATTAAAATGGCTTCTTCCTCCAAGGGATCTTCTTTTCTAGCTTCTCATGGTAAGAAATATGATCCAACATTTGATTGGAATGATGATGATGGACTTCTTCAAGACCCTAGGACCCATGCTCCACATTGTCATGTGGACACCAAGGTGAGTTTTTCTTTGGTTTCTTTGCTTGGAAAAATGTTGTTGCATGTTTTATTTAAAGTTTCATGGTGATATATTGTCATTTTTGAAATTTTGGGGGCATTGTGTGATTGATCATGTTTGGAATGTTGGCTTTGGAGCATTCTTGAAGTGTGTTTTTTCTTTGATCATGGTGCAATTTGGGCAATGTTTGTGGCTTTTGGAATTTTGACAATGTAGGTAATTTGTGATGTTGTTGGATGAATTTTGGTTTGGATTTTGGGAGTATTGGCATTGTGAAAACTTTGTGTTTGACTTATATGAATGTGTTCATGATGTATGTGGGAAAACTTGTTGCCATGTATAAACTTTGTTTTATGAACATGGCAAAATTTTATGGGTATGTGCATGGATATATTTATGGGTATGGCAATTTTTGGTTATATGTTTTGTGTGATGGAAATTGATGTGCTAAATTTTTATATTGCAAAGCCTTAAGAGTCGAGGGAGTCTCCAAATGTTGAAAAGTGCATGGGCAGCATTGTCTCCTAGCATTGAAAATGTCATCAATGAAGCGGGCTTTGACACCTTCTTTGAAGCTTTGTCAAATCATGAGACATATGAGTACAAGGATCTTCAATTACTTCTTGCCTTAGCAGAGCGCTTTTGGGACACTACCTGTACCTTCCATTTTCCAAACTTTGGGGAGGTAATATGGACACCTTATGACTCTTTTGTCAACACTAGTCTGAGGTTGGGTGGTAAAATAATTCTTGTCAATGATTCCCTTACTTCAACTGTGCTCAAGAAACTTCTAGGTGTAATGCCTTCTAGAATGAGGAGTAATAATGTTCCTTTGTCTTGGTTATGTTAGAGTATTCCCCAATGTGAGATTGTGGCAAAGGGTGCTTGTATGTTCATACTTCTTTTTATTGGGGCTTTCTTGTGTCCAAATTTAGGCAGTATTGTGAATCTGCGCTACTTGGGGAGCTTGAGAAAAATTGAACAAATCTTTATGATTGGGGCAGCATGGCCTATGCTACTCTGAAGCATTTCATGACCCAACTCTCTAGGCGGAGTCTTTCAAGCTTGGGTGGGGCTTCATTTGTTTGGCAGGTGAGCTTTGGTATTTATTGTGGCTATGTGTAGGTTGTGGAAATTATTTTGGCTATGTGGTAATGGTGTTGTAAATTTTTTAGGTTTGAATTTATAAGTATTTTGGGGTTGAACCTAAAATCTAGGAGGAAGTTACAAGCATTTTTCCTAGATTTCTCTGTTGTTTGCCCAAACATCGCTTGTCTCCACCTTCTAGGCGTTCTTTGGAGATTTGGCGCTTGGTGATTGACAATCTGACAATTGATGATGTGAGTTCTTTCTTTCTCCTCTTTAAATCCTTGGCACTTGGTTATGATCCAGTCTCTTCCCTTTCTAGGTTTCTTTGTGACTTTTCAGATGAACTTAAATCCTTGGGCTGGATGTGAGGGGTATGCTGAGTGTGAGCATTAGAATTGAATAGCCGCCAAGTATTGTTTGAATGTAGGCATGGAAAGTACCGGTATCTTGGTGATCGGGTGCTATCCCAAGTTGAACATGTGTATCCTCCTGCCACAATTCCAGCTCATCCTTGTCACACTATTCGATTGGGTGACTTTCTGGCTGATGAAGAGATTGCTTGCGCCTGTGATGGCTATATTGTTATAAGAGCAGAAGGAAATTATTCTAAATTTATCCGAGATCATTTGCAAGGCTGCTTGGTTGGCAGAATGGTATTTTCCTGCCCTGCTAAAATCAAAGTTCTGCTAATTCCTTTTCCATATTTCTGCTTGGTAACAATATTTGCATGTTGGATTTTCAGCCTCCATCTTCTGAAGGAGAGGAAGAGGATGAGGAAGAGATTCCCTTACCTTACCATGCTTGTGGTTCTTCTAGTTCTTTCACAGAGACTTATCCTCATTTTCCGGCATGGCAATATAATGTGATGAATCCTAATGGAACGTATAGTTCCATGCCTTCGACTAGGCTAAAGCATTTGCCAAATGTTCCTTGGCCCAATCCAGTGTGTTCTTGAATGTTCAGTTCTTTGTCCTTATTTCTTGAACAGATTCTAACTCGGTAAAGTTGTGCTTCAGGTTGATGTGGATCTTGTGGAAGAAAGCATGCAGATGATTGGTGGCTTGTACTCAGTCCTCCCAATATGTGATTAATGATTCTAACTGGGTATGCCATGTTGTTTTTTAAGTATCTTTTGCTTGAGGTTTGCTTGATAGTGTCTTTAACACTTGATTTTGCTGACTTTTTAGGCACATCGAATGGAAACTACTGACTTTACCAGGAGAGCTTTAGAGGAAAGGATCAAGAGCCTCAAACTTGAAAATTGTCTGTACGATTCTCTCTTTTTCACAAGTCAGGAAGGAAATATTGAAGGTGGCTCCTCTAGAGGTGGATCAAGGAGATCCTCCCCAAAGCGGACTCGGAGTCCTAATGATGCATGACTTGTATGTTTATTTTTCCTGCCAAAAAAAAGGAAGTGTTCCTTAGACAATCTTGTATTATTTTCCATGTTTAGCTCTTTGTCCTTGGTATCACCTTGGATCATGCAGAAACTTTAACTAAGACAAGTTTAGAATTCAGCTGATGAGATCTTGTAGTACTAATTTAAAGTTATCTTGCTTGGCTCTGTTAGAATTTGCACTTACTTGCATGAGGTGGTGCCAAATGCCCCTAGTTTAAAATGAATGCATGATTTTTGAAAATCTTGATGTGATTTTTTTTAAGGAAATGACAGTGGCCTTTTTTTTTTTTTTTTTTTGAAATGCATGAGGTGTGGCCGAATGCCCCTAGTTTGGAACATAAATCCATGAGTCTTAAGAAAACTTGAGTTGATCACTTTTTGAGAACACTGATGTAGGTGATGATTTTTTTGAAAACAAGCATGTTAGACTTGTCAAAATGTCTCAGTTTGATTAAAAAAAAATCTTTTTGAGTGTCAAACGATCTTAAAAAAATTACACAAGAACATGAAACTTCATGGAATTGCATGAATGTAGGACCAAGGGGCTGCGTGCCACTTGGCAACTGAAGAGTGCTATTTGGCACTTTTAGAGTGTCGTTCGGCACTTTTAGAGTGTTGTTCGGCACTTTTAGAGTGCCATTCGGCACTTCTAGAGTGACAAATTGCACTGAGCCACACCCTGACACTCATGCCATGGTGGGCCGATTCCTCATGGTGTCCCAATGCTAGCTTCACGTTTTCGTGTTTTTTGAACAACATTTACTTCGTTTGTGATCATGAAACTCTCTCTTAGTTAGCTACAAACTCTCTGAAGCCTATTTCAAACTTGATTAGGAATTGATGCAGCTTATTTAAACGAATTCTCCAGTGACAAATCTCTGCATAAAGGTTAGCAAAACACAATAATCACAAGCAAAAGTCATCCATGGCTATCAATCAAAATTTTTCTCATTCAACAATTCATGACATCAATAGTTTGGTTCGTAGCTTTGATTTTAGTACCAAAACCAATTTTACAATCTTTAAATTTGAGGGAATCAAGGCTTTGAGGAATGTCAAAATCAAAAGGGACTTCCTTTGTGCTGCTGTGAAATTCTGGGATCCCAAAGATCATGTGTTCTTGTTTAACACTGTTGAACTCTATCCGACAATTAAAGAATTCTCTGCTATCTCGGGCTACGATCTGGGTAAAAAATCTGTAGTAGTTTCATGTGACCCCAGGCATAAGGAATCTTTGTCTGATGCTTTCGGTCTTCCTACTTCCATTATTGATAGTATGATTGAAGGCCATATGGTGAATCTTCATGTCATTATCTCTCAACTGATTAACAAATGCACCTATGGAGTGATCGACAACATGTAGAAAAACTTCGGTTTGGCTTTATGCTTTGTGGGAGAACTTTTGCTTTGCCTTGGAAGACACAGTTTTGTGGATGCTCCAGCTATAAGTGTTATGAGTCAGATTTAGGATGGTGATTATCCTGTTTCTTTGATCTTGGTAGAAACTCTTCTGGGACTGGATGCTATATTTCATGGTGGAGAAACTCAAAATTTTTTAGGGAGTCCTTTGACTTTGCAAATATGGCTAATGGAGTGACTGGGCATGATTGGCAAGCCTACAACAAGTAATTATGGGCCTAGCAATTTTCTTAGCAGGGCTGTAGTCAAGACTGAATGCCAAATTGAGAGTGGCTGGGTGAAATTCTTAGACAAGAAATCTAGTACCTCAATTCAATAGGACTATTATTGGTGGAAGTGCCCACCCCTTTTACTGAGGTCTCCAGGATCAGATCTTATTTTCCTTGTTGGATTGCAGAGAGCAACTTTCTACAAGGGAGATAGACTTTTAAGGCAATTCAAATATGAGCAAGGAATCCTTGGTGGCAAAAGAAGAAGACCTTTCTCTCCTGTGGATACAAATCCTACTTCTGTACAGGACATACTATTGGGTTTAGAGATGGCCGACCGAGTGGACCAATCTTTTGTCAAGGTTCACTTCCACAAGATGACTACAGAATACTCCAACTGGTTGATAGACAAGATTGTTGACAAGGAAGCTGAAAGGATTGCTATGAGAGAACAGTTTCTTAGAGACAACCAGGAAAAACCCTGATGAAGACAACTATGAACTCAAAAGAAGGGACAATGTTGACAAAGTACCTATCACAGAGGGAATTGATGATCAACAGATTAAGAAAAGACTGAAGACAAAGTGACCTATTTTTTTTTGGCTTTGAATCATGTTTATTTTAGAAGTTGATGTAAAAAACTCTTATGTTTAGGAATTATTTAGGATTTGCAGGTTAGGGATTCTGTTTAAAGTGTAGGCTTTTGGGGTTTTGGAATTTTTATGGTTTGGTTTAGGGTTTGGGCTTTTGAATTTTGTGTAATGGAATGGTTGAATTTTTTGTAATTTTGGTTAATGGGCAAATGGTGGGTTTTGGGAAATTGTGACCGAACCAATGCATAGTTGCCTACGTACGCCTTTGATAGAAGGATCAGGTCATCACGTAGTTCATGGATGATGATGGTTTTTTTTTTTTTTTTGCCTTAACTTTTGCTTAGGTTACCCTTTCCAGTTTTCAACCTAGCAAGCTCTCTCACTCTTCTTCTTTTTTTTTGGTTGCTCTAACTTTTGCCTAGACTGCCCTTTCGGGTTTTCAGCCTAGCGAGCTCTTTTTTTTTAGTCAATCCTAGGAAAGGAAATAACTTCATTTACAACCACCTCAGACATGGTATTTCTTCAATTGATCCATGTTGGTTGGCTCAGTGAAAGGGTTTGCATTCAAGTCCATCAATCTTACTGCTCCCCCAGAATATATCTGCTTGATAATGTATGGGCTTGCCCAATTTTGCTTGAACTTCCCATTTGCATCTTAAACTGGGGCTTAGATTTCTTTCAACATTAAGTCCCCTAACTTCAAATCTCTGGTTCTCACTTTTTTTGTCAAAAACTTTCCTAAGCCTCCTCTAATATCCTTGAATGTGATACAAGGCTTTGAGTCCTTTCTCATCTAGCATGCACAACTGATCATATCTACTTTGCAACCAATTTGCTTCAGAGATTTCACTGTCCAATACTATCCTTAGTGAACGGACACCCATCTCAAGGGGAAAGATTGCTTCCATCCCATACACCAATGAATAAAGAGTGGCTCCTGTGGAAGACCGGATTGATGTTCTATACCCCCAGAGTGCATAAGGCAACTGTAGGTGCCCGTCCTTGTAGTTCTTTGTGCTCTTCTTCAAGATTCACCCAATCTTTTAATTAGCAACCTCAACTGCTCCATTAGTCTAAGATCGATAAGGCGAAGACTTGTGGTGTTGAATATTAAATTGTTGTAGCAACTTTTCTGTTTCTCCCTTGAAATGCTACCCATTGTTGGAGATAATTTCATGCGATACCCTGTATATACAAATGACATTGGTCTGGATGAACAGAGCAACTTTCTTTGAGTTCAGGACTTTGTATGAAGCAGCTTATACCCATTTAGTAAAGTAATTAATGGCTACGAGTATGAATTCATGGCCATTGGATGCTATTGGGTGAATCTTCCCAATAATGTCTATTCCCCATGTAGAGAATGGCCAAGGTGATGTCATAGTATGTAGTGGCATGGGTGGCATATGTTTCTGATCTACATGGACTTGGCATTGATGGCAATTTCGAATATGAGCCACACAGTCAGCTTCCATAGTGGTCCAGTAGTAACCCTGTCTCATTATCTTCCTTGATAGCATGTGTGCATTCATGTGTGGCCCATAACTTGACTCATGAACCTCTTTAATTATCTATTGTGCTTCCTTAGCAGTTACACAAAGGAGATGGATTCCATCATATGATCTTCGGTAATGCCTTTCACCATAAATGATGTAATTAGTAGACAACCTTTGGATGGTTAACTGATCATTCATGTCTGCAAACTCTGGGTATGTTCCATTCTTGAGGTATTGTAAGATGTCTGAGTACCATTCGCCTTCCTCATTCTTTTCCTCATCTTCTTCTATTGTCATGCAATAGGTTGGTTCTTCTTTTCATTCCAACACTATTGGTCTAGCTTCATCTCCTTTTGGCCCATCCATCATGGATGCCATGGTTGCTAAAGCATCTGCAATTTGATTATGCATCCTTGACACATACTGATATTGGATCTTGCTGAATTTTGATGACCACTCCTAGAGACATTGATGATAAGGCATAAGCCTTTCTTCTTTGATCTTCCATTTATTTTGTACCTGAGAGATTATTAGAGCTTAATCCCTATACACCTCCAACTCTTTCACTCTAAGGCTACTTGTACGCCCATAATGCAAGCTTCATATTCTGTGGCATTTATTGGTAGCAAGAAAGTTGAGTCTGCCAGAAAATGAAATGTGTACCCCTTTTGGAGAAATTAAGAGAACTCCAATTCCACTTCCATTTTGATTTGTTACTCCATCAAAATACATCTTCCATGATTCTACTTCAATCCCCATGATGTCTTCATCTAGAAAGTCTCCTTGGATCTCTTCAGCTTCTTCTGGTGAACAATGGGCTAAGTGATCAGCAATTGCTCTTCCTTTCACAGATTTCTAAGCCACATACTTAATATCAAATTCTGACAAAAGCAAAACCCATTTAGCAGTCTTTCCATATCTTGCACAAGCTTTTCCATTAGGTACTTCAAAGGATCCATTCTTGCAATCAGCAGAACCTTGTAAGCAAGCATGTAATGTCTAAGTTTATAGGTTACCCATACAAGTGCTACACATGTCTTCTCTAATAGTGAATACTTCTCTTCATAAGGTAACATCTTCTTGCTAATGTAGTATATGTCATTCTCCTTTCTAGCCTTCTCTAAGTATCAAGTAAGTAAAGCCTCCATTGTTGTATCTGTAGTGGTGAGATACAACAACAATTGCTTTTCGGGAACTGGTAGAACAAGTATTGGTGGTTTCATCAGATAACTCTTGATCTTCTCAAATGCTTCTTGGCATTGTTCATTCCACATGGTTGGGACCTCCTTCTTAAGCAGTCTAAAGATTGGTTCAAACGTCATAATGAGTTGGGCTATAAACCTGCTGATGTACTGTATCCTCCCCAAAAATCCTCAGATCTCCTTTTTAGTCCTTGGATGCTTCATCTCTACAATTGCCTTGATTTTGTCAGGATCGACTTCTATTCCCCTTTGGCTTACCATAAACCTTAACAGTTTTCCGGATGTGACCCCAAAAGTACACTTCTTGGGATTCAACCGCAACTTGTAGAATTGGATTCTCTCAAAGAACTTCCTTAAAGCTAGTATGTGCCCTTCACCGTCTTTGGACTTTACTATCATGTCATCAACATAAACTTCTACTTCTTTGTGGATTAAATCATGCAGCAAAGTGGTGGCTGCTCGTTGGTAAGTAGCACCAACATTCTTAAGGCCAAATGGCATGACCTTGTAGTAGTATGTCCCCCATGGAGTGATAAAGGAGGTTTTCTCCATATCTTCTAGAGCCATCTTAATCTGGTCGTATCTTGAAAATCCATCCATAAATGAGAGCAACGCATGCCTTGCTATATTGTCAACCAAGACTTCAATGTGAGGCAAAGGAAAGTCATCTTTTGGGCTGGCCTTATTCAGATCTTAGAAATCTACACACATTCTAACCTTCCCTTACTTCTTTGGTACCAGAACCACATTAGCTAACCACTCTGGATAGTTAACCACTCTCAAGAATCCTACATTGTACTGTTTTTCTACTTCTTCTTTAATCTTGAGAGTCTATTCTGGCTTCATTCTCCTTAACTTCTGCTTGACGGCTTCATGGTTGGATTTGTTGGAATGTAATGTTGTACTATATCTGTATCAATCCCAAGCATATCTTCATATAACCAGGCAAAGACCTCCTTGAACTTGGTCAATAGTGCCACTAATGCATCTTTCTCTGAGGTGGTTAGGGTATTGCCAACTTGGATCATTTTGGGATCATCATCAGTTCCCAGGTTAATGGGTTGGGTTTCTTCTTTTATAGGTTCTAGGTATCCATGTTTTAATTCCTTATTATTAAGAGTTTCTTTACCAATTTCAGAAATAAAAACATT
Organism: Quercus lobata; assembly: GCF_001633185.2. Taxonomy (NCBI): domain Eukaryota; kingdom Viridiplantae; phylum Streptophyta; class Magnoliopsida; order Fagales; family Fagaceae; genus Quercus; species Quercus lobata. The sequence goes on from NC_044913.1 coordinate 27,444,529, forward strand.
CAAAGCCAGCAAATAAGTAGAATCAAAAATCATATTAAAAGGGAAAGAGTTTTTAACAGAGTCTATAGACTTAACAGACTCAACTGGAAAACTATCACACACAAATTTAACAGGAATAGAGACACTAGCAGAAATAGACTCAATAGAAACGGAAACAATGTTCTTGGTAGGAGTGATTGGCTCAGGGGTCTTGATCTTCTTAGCAAAAGTGACTGACTTGATGGTCTTGATCTTCCTCATAGAGTCCTCCATGGGGTGGGCGGCTCTCACTCATGCCTAGTTCTTCAACTCAGTCGTGACTTCCACAATGGTAGGTGGCTCCCAGTAAGCTCCTTCTTCCCCCAGCATCAATACTAGGGGATCTACATCCATATAATATATAGCTTCTTTCTCAACCTCCATGTTTGTTGGCTTGTCAGTCACAAAAGCATCCAGGCGCTCCATGCTATCCATACGTTCATCAAATAGCTCATACTTGCCTCTGTTACCCAAATCAGTGGGTTGAGGGAGATGCTCTGGCTCACTTCCTTCCATTCTCTCCTCATTACGTTTCACATTCTCATGTGTCATGATTCTGAGACTGTGGACTATTAGCTTTTGGTCTAGAGCGGCTAGCCTAGCTTCTATGTCATCCTTATCTTCAGTATGTAGGGTTGGTGTACTTGGTTCTGAATCATAGTACGGCCCCAATTCTGGAACTTCACTTTCATGCTTATCATACCTAGGGCCAGACCTTGAACTAACATTAGTGATATCACTCTAATCTGAAAGGTGCCCATAGGGATATTCATCATGATACATTTGATTGGTTTGTGCATTCTCCTCTCTTGCATTCTCTAACACATTTATCAGCCTGTATTGATCACTATCAGTATCGCTCCACCTATTAGTTTCAGTATCATCTTCAATATCTTGATCATAGTGGTCCACATCACTGTCATATTTCTCATAGAATATGTCTACATCTTTATCTTCTCTTTCACTAGAGGGTTCACCCCAATCATCTCCGCTACACGGGCTATCATAACTTCTGTTGCTGTTGTCATCATTATTGGTACTACTGTCATCATTAGCTCTTAGTTCATACGGGCTCTTCAATGTAAGCTGGCAGGCCTTCCAATATTCTTCTTTTTCTATGTTGTAGATATGATTTGCAAGGAGTGTAGTCATGGCATCAGGATCCATGTGATTAGCCCAATCAGTAGGGCTTCAGAGGTTTTGGAGGACAAGGAAGTCCTTTTGCTTTGGCCTTGGTTCGGGCAAGCCTTCTTGCTTCCATTTCCAACAAATCATCATCAGTGGGCTTATAGCCTAGCCCAAAAGGTGGTGTGGCAGTAGGAATTGCCAAGTCTTGAACGTTTGGTTTCTTCACAGCTCTCCCTAAATTCATCCCAACAAGGTAGTTCATTCTCCTCATCATTGCTACCACATTGTTGTTACCATAAGGAGCAAAGTCCATTGGGATCTTTTCAACTTCTTCACCTCTCTTTTCAAAGCCAGGCTTCTTAATCTCAAAGTTGTCCAAGGTCAATGGCTCTTTCTCAGAATCAATACCAAAAACGGGTTTAGGCATAGTCAAAGTATCCCAATAGATGGTCATAATAGCTCCTTCATGTGGAAACCGAACCTTTTGATATAGGGAAGAAGGTATGGCTTTTGTGTCATGGATCCATGATTGCCCAAGGAGCATATTAAAGCATGAGGCTATATTAAGGACTTGAAAATCCACCTTCTTGACCATCGATCCTATGGTAAGCTCTAATGTTATGATTCCCAAGACTTCTCTTCTACTGTTGTTGTATGCCCTCACATGTTGATCAGTAGGCACAAAGTCTTTAATGCTCAGGCCAAGGTAGCTTGTAGTCTTTAGAGGACAGACATTCAAGGCACTTCCATCATCTACCAAAACCATCGGTATTCTCTTCCCCATGGAATCTACAGTGATATGCAACGGATCGTTGTGGTGCTCCCCCTTCTTGGTTAAATCCTTATCGAAACAGGATATAGTGAGTTCCCTATTTATGGACCCAATCATAGCATTCAGATCTTGGGAGGTTGTGGTTGTTGGAACTTGGATTTGGTTGAGCAAGTCTACTAGGTTTTGTTGGTGTTTGTATGAGGCCATGAGTAAACCCCATAAGGATACATTGGCTTGTGTCTTTTGTAGTTGCTTGAGGAATTCATCTTCTTCGGTGGGTGTTTATTGAATGAATCTGTTCAGAGCTTCCACCGGGTTGTCGGTCTTTAAATGTGAGGGTTTGAAGTGTCTCCCCCCTTGTGATGTGGGCAATTTTGGTTGAATCATGGGGATCAGTGTCTCGGGGTTTGAAGTGTCTCCCCCCATTTACGAGTGTTTAGTTATTCTTTTGGGGTTTGAAGTGTCTCCCCCCATTTATGGATGTTTGGTTGTTTTCTTGTTCTGGTACGTTATTCCATATGTCATATCCTATGATAATAGTAGAGGTTCTATCCATTAATTCTTCCCATGTCATCATGAAACACTCGAGTAGGTCATAGATCAAGTTAGACGGATCTTCCTTATTCTCTTCTTCAGTCATCAAGCAATTAACCCTCAGTCCTTTCCCAAAATTGTGATTGGGTAAGGGATTGTTAGTGATGCTAGGCCTGGTAGGCGACGTAATCACTTTATTGTCTATTAGGTCTTGAATTGCATGACGAAAGGTGAAACAACGGTCAGTGTCATGACCAGGGATTTGATGGTCAGCACATCTTTTATTCACATCAAACTTTAAGGGCAAGGGGTTTGGAATTGGTCTTGGGTCTAAGGGCTTCAATAACCCTTTTTCTTTTAGCTTGTCAAACACTTGACTCATAGGCATGTACAACTCATGAAATTCTCTCTTGGGTCTAGGCCCTTGGGGTACTTGCATAGGTGCAATGGGTGCAATCAATTGATAATGATCATTTTTATGAATATTGGAAATTTCCCCAACCTTAGAATTAAACCCTACATTCTTTCTAAATCTTGGAAGGTCATTAGTCTTTATAGTGCCATTGTTTATAGCATCCTCAATTTGAGTTCTAGCAGCAAATAAAGCTTTAAAATTGGGAAAATACTATGCAAACAAATATTTATGGTATACAAGCAATAAGTTCTTTACAACCATGGCTAACTGTTCTTCTTTACTTAGCCAACTCATCATCTGTGCAGCCTTAGCTCTCCATTTGGTAATGAAAGTAGAAAAGGATTCTTTCGGCTCTTACTTGGTAGTCTCAAGGTTTCTTCTTGTGATGTCCACTTCCATATTATACTTGTATTGCTTATAAAACTCTCAGCAGATGTCCTCCCAACTTCTTGCTCTTGCATCATCTAGGTTGAGGAACCACCTAAGAGCGGCTCCTATCAGTGTGTTTTGGAACATTTGGGCAAGTACTTCTTTGGTTGCGCCTAGGGACTGTATAGCCCTCATATACATCTTCAGATGGGACTTTAGGCAGCCGGTCCCATCAAATTTTTCTAGGGTTGGCATCTTGAACTTGGGTGGCAGCCTTGCATTAGGGAGAGGAAGAGTGAATCGTAGTCCATAAGTTCCTCCATCTTGCGGGCTCTTCCAATCATCTCCTCCATTTTATTCATCCTCTCGTTGATCTTCCTCTCATTCTCTAAGGTTGGTGGATCATGATCGGTCTTATCTCCCTCTTGATTACTCTTCAAATTCTGAAACTGTTGCATCATACGGTTCATGTCTTCCCTTAGCTGAATCTGACTAGCTACCATAATGTTGAGTAGCTCTTGGGTATTCATGGGTTCCTCTGTGTTTGGGTGTTCTCCCTTTTCTGTCATATTGCTAGGAGCTTCAAACTTCTTGTGGCTTGAACTGTCTTGGAGGTTAAAGATGGGTTGTGATGTTGCAGCAGTGGAGTCTCTTTTATGCTTGAAGGCTTCAATATTGTGATGGGAGTGACAGGCTTGGAGCTGGATCTACTAGCTTGAATGTCGAGCTTTGGTTATCTTTGCAGCCTTCCTTCAGATTTTGACTAGATTCTCCCTTAATGACAAGCTTGGTCAGGTTAATCAAAGCTGAGACCCCATTCACATCCATCAATCAATCAAAACAAACACACACAACATGCAATGTAGTTTTAACCGGGACCGACCTAAGGGTGAGTTCAAAGTCATTATGTTGTAGGGTGGGTTTGTTGTTTCATTGTTTCCCATAACTAGGACGTTATACCTCCCAACTTGTAATGAACATTGCGTTGGTTTAAACGGCATGGTTTGTCCTTTACAGTCAACAAGAAATGATCCAGTGACTTTGGGTTATGAGTTGGTGAGTTCGTCACTAGGTACCTGAATCTAATGAAGATCAGTGATCCAGTGACTGGGCTATTAGTTGTTTAACCAATTAGAATTAATTTAAACTGATCATGTGTGGTCGATTCTACCTAGACACAATGCATGTTGACCATGTAAACTTGATCATGCGATATCTTTTGATCCGGTAGTCCAATTTGATAACTGGAAACAACACTGCGACCGTTAGAATCTCAAGATCATTTTTATGATATGCAATAAATGAATTAATGCATGTAATGCAAAGACAAAATGATGCATGTAATGCAAGAACAAATTGATGCATGTAATGTAATTATGATTTTTGGGGTACATGGATTGGTCATTCAAGTCATTTTCCTTGATTCAATTATGGGTGCAAAATTAAGTGTCTACACCCACCTTTGATGGTTGCCTAGACCCATGGATTTTCACTGATTGGTTACGTCAGATGAAGAAATTCTTTGACTATTACCATTGGGCTAAGAATAAGAAGGTGAGGTATGCTAGGATGAAGTTAATTGCGAGAGCCAACCTTTTCTAGGTGGACCTTGAGGATACCCTTAGGCGATGACGTGAGCCCCCCATTACTGATTGGCTTGAAATAAAGGATGCACTCTCGAGGAATCATCTTCCTCGAACTTATAAGAGCTCCCTCCTTAAGGAATGGGATCGCCTAAAGTAAGGCACTACTCCTATGGCTGAATATATATAGAAATTCAAGGAATTCAAGAAGCAAATTCAAAGAGTTGAGGAAGAGGTTGTTACACTCAATTGGTTCAAGAAAGGTTTGAATGCTAACGTACTAAGTGAGATTATCACCCGAGGAGTCACTACCTTAGGAGAAGCATATGACCTTGCTAGGAATTGTGAATTAGCATCCAAATCTATCTTTTGGCAACGTTCTGAGCTCCAGAGTGTCGCTACCAACCCTTAACCTTTTGGTAGCAAATCTAGGCTTGCCTTACCCCCTCCTAAGGTTAACCCCAATAGCACCCCAATAGAAAAAAAGGACAAGGGAAAAGGTGTGGTCAATGAGCCTTCAAGATTAGGCTCTCGCCTCCAATGTTTCAAATGCAATGGGGTTTGACATATTGTAGCTAGATGTCCCTCTAGAACCCTTGTCATTCAAGAAGATGATGAAAAGGTAAAAGATGTTGAGGAGCTTGTGTATAACCCAAATGTTGAAGAAATCCAAGATGTTGAGGCAGAATGGGAAGATGATCTTAGCTACCTCACGTGCATTAGAGCCTTCTCTCCCCAAGTTGAAAGGTTATTATAGATAGTAGGAGTTGCATTAATGCGGTGTCCTCTAACGTTGTTTCCCGCCTAGGTTTGAAATTGATCCCACACCCTAACCCATATAAAGTTTCTGGGGTAGATACTTCCTCCATAGCCACAAAAGAAAGATGTGTTGTCCCACTTCAATTCCTCACCTATAAGGCTGAAATATGGTGTGACGTAACTCCCATGGATGTAGGGCAAATTATCCTAGGTAGACTTTGGCTTTATGATTTGGATGTTACCCTTTATGGGCGATCCAATTCTTGCTCATTTGTAGTTGAAGGTAAGAAAATTGTGCTCAATCCTTTGAAACCCAAGCCAATCAACACGAGCAAGAAGAAAGAAGCACTAAAGGTGAAAGGCTTGAACATTATAAGCTCAAAAGCATTTGAAAGGGTAGCAGTTCAAGAATTCATTGTGTTTGCCTAAGTTGCCAGGGAACTTCATGGAGAGGCCAGTGAGGAGCAACTTGAAGAAGTAAAGTCAGTGCTCCAAGAATTTAAGGATGTTTTCCCTGAGGAACTCTCCGATCAAATACCACCCATGCGTGACATACAACACGCCATAGATTTTGTGCTCGGAGCGACCCTACCAAACATGCCTCACTATAGGATGAACCCTACAGAGCATGCCAAGTTGCAAAGGCAAATAGAAGAACTACTTAGTGATAGGTTAAGAATGTATTGACCTCTTGTGATAAATTAACCAATTAATTAACCAAGTTAATTAATTAAGTTAATTAACATGTAAAACGTGTGGTAGCACAAACAAATCACCAACTAAGATAATTTGCAGCAGAAAATAAAGTTGACAAGGTGATTTGTTTACGAATAGGGAAAATCTCCAAGGCAAAAACCCCACTGGATGATTTTAAGGTCACTACTCTCGAGAATTCACTATTATCACAACAAGCAGTTACAAATAAAGGAATCCCAGTACCTTATACTAACCTATAGTTGAACCCTTACCCCAATACCCAATTGGACTTGTTCTGTAGTGACAATCTCTCCTTTTAATGCACGGCTCCCAATACGTGACTAACCAATTGATGCGCAAATCCCAGTACGCGGCTTACACACCAACTTAAGAAAGATGTTGGCTGCAAAGTTCTTCAATTCATCCATACGATGAAGATCACAAAATTCCTTGGTTACAAAACACTACGGCGTATAGATGCAGCAATTTCTTAAAGAGAAATATAAACTAGGGCAAATTGTCTCCGGTTACAATATGCTTGTGTAAAACCTTTGCATCAAGTTGTACACACTTGCATTAGTTGTGGCAGCCCTTAAAATAATCTTTATATTTGTTTAGGGTTGAAAGAAAAGAAAGTCCAAACATATATGCACGGATTGGATGAAAATCAGAACTAAAAATCTAATTTTCATAAATCTCAATAGATAGGGTATCTATTGAGCAATTGTCAAGCATCGAGCAAAACTGCCTTTTAAACCTCGATAGATGCTGGCTGTCAAGCTAACTATCAAGCTTTAAAACCCAACACTTCTTCACTTGTTTTTTGGACAAACTTGCATGGCTTTAACACTTGGATTTAAACTCCTGTTCTTTGAAGTATTAAACACATTCTAGATCTACCGAATTACAAGTAAAGTGAGTTTTGTTAAAGGATTAGCCAATTCTACAATGACATATGTTCCTAACATGATTCACATATGTCCTAACACTTAGAAAGGGTTTTGTTCGTGAAAGTATAAGTTCTTGTGCAGTCCCTACACTCTTGACTCCAAAGAAAGATGGAACTTGTAGGATGTGTGTTAATAGTCGTGCCATCAACAAGATCACTGTGAAATATCGTTTCCCTATCCCTCGATTGGATGACATGTTGGATATGATGGCTGGAGCAACGATCTTCTCAAAGATAGACTTGAAAAGCAGATATCATCAAATTAGGGTTCGTCCTGGTGATAAGTGGAAAACAGCCTTTAAGACGAAAGATGGTTTATATGAGTGGATGGTCATGCCTTTTGGATTTTCCAATGCTCCTAGTCCCTTTAAGAGAGTGATAACTTAAGTGCTCAAGCCTTTTATGGGGAAATTCTTGGTTGTGTACTTTGATGACATCCTCATCTATAGCAAATCTAGGGAGCAACACTTAAACCACCTAACTCAAGTTTGTACTACCTTTAGGAAGGAGAGTTTATATGGCAACCTTAAGAAATGCTCTTTCTTTACCAATAAAGTCATCTTCCTAGGTTTCATAGTATTCTTAGAGGGAGTTTCTGTCGACCCCCAAAAGGTTCAAGCGATTGTGGATTGGCCTGAACCCAAAAATATCCATGAAATTTGAAGCTTTCATGGGCTTGCTTCATTTTATCACCGATTCATCAAAGGGTTTAGTACCATTATGTCCCCCATCACTGACAGCATGAAACAATAGGAGTTTATTTGGACAAAAGCTGCTACTAAGGCTTTCAATGAGGTAAAACAAAAGATGACTGAGGCACCTGTCATGCGTCTCCCTGATTTTACCAAGCCTTTTGAAGTGGAATGTGATGCCTCAGGTATTGGTATAGAGGGAGTACTTAGTCAAGAGCACCACTCAATTGCTTATTTTAGTGAGAAATTGAATGATGCTAAGCAAAAGTACTCCACATATGACAAAGAATTTTATGCCATTATTCGAGCTCTTTGGCATTGGCGCCATTACTTGTTATCTCTAGAATTTGTTATCTACTCTGATCATAAAGCTTTACGCTATCTCCATTTCTAAAAAAAGCTAAATTTTAGGCATGGTAGTTGGGTTGAATCTGCAACGCTACTCCTTTGTGGTGAAACATAGGGTGGGAGTTAAGAATAAGGCTACTGATGCACTAGTCGAAGGGTGTTTTTGCTATCAGTCATGAGTGTTAAGGTTACTAGATTTGAACAAATCAAGGATGACTATGAGTCATGCCCAGACTTTGGGGAGCTCTACACTAGCCTAAGTAATGCCTCACAGCCAATCCTGGATGATTATACCTTTCAAGATGGTTACTTGTTCAAAGCCAACAAGTTATGTATCCCTCGGTCTTTAGTGAGAGATCTCCTAGTTTGGGAGATACATGCGGGAGACCTTACAGGTCACTTTGGCCGAGACAAAACAATTGAGGAAGTGGAACGTCAATCCTATTGGCTTGGTCTTAAAAGGGGTGTTGTCAAGATAGTTGGCTAGTGTCGTACATGTCAACTAGCCAAACATCGCAAGCAAAACACTGGCTTATATATGCCTCTACCTGTACCAGATCGCCCGTGGTAGGATGTGAGTATGGACTTTGTGTTAGGTTTGCCCCGCACCTTTAGGAAGCATGATTATATTCTAGTAGTTGTTGATCGCTTCTCTAAGATGGCTCATTTCCTACCATGTTCTAAGACCTCTAATGCTTCTAAGATTGCAAAGCTCTACTTTGATGAACTTGTCAAACTTTATGGTCTTCCCAAAACCATAGTGTCTAATAGGGATGTTCATTTCATGAGTTATTTTTGGAAGACTTTGTGGCATTTAATAGGCACCAAATTGAAATTTTCCATGGCATTTCATCCTCAAACTGATGGTCAAACTGAGGTGGCTAATCGTAGTCTAGGCAACCTTCTTTAGTGTCTAGTGGGTGAAGCCAATTAGAATTGGGATTCAATTCTTCCTACAGCCCAACTTGCATATAATAGCTCTATCAATAAGTCTATAGGTGCTAGTCCTTTTGAGGTTGTGCATAGATATACACCTAGGAAGCCCTTAGATCTTTTGCCCATGTTCCCACATGTTAGAATTTCTGAATCTACTGAGGCATTTGCACAACATATTCATGATTTGCATAATGAGATTTGCAAAAAAAATTAGGTAAGTAATTCTCAATATAAAATTCATGCTGACACTCATCGGCGTTATGTAGAGTTTCAGGTAGGGGATTATGTCATGATTCAGATTCGACCTAAACGATTTCCCTCTGGGATCGTTAAGAAATTGTAGGCTTGTAGTGCCAGACCATTCAAGGTATTGAAACGAATGGGCCCAAATGCATATGTCATTGACCTTTCTTATGATTATGGTATTAGCTCCTCCTTTAATACAAAGGATCTAGTTGCTTATAAAAGCCCCACAGTTATTCCTAATACCCCTTTTGATGAGCCTTGACTTGATCCTATTGATGCCCCTATCCCTACCCCTTTACCCTTAAATCTGTCCTACGCACATAAAGAATCTATTGATGCTATTTTAGATGAACAGATTGTTTCTACTAGGGATGGAGGAGTTCACCATTTCCTAGTTCGTTGGTGAGGGCAACCAGATTCTAATTGCACATGGATTGCTCGAGATGAGCTACATCGACTGGATCCTGACTTGCTTGAGTACTATCAGAGCTCTTTAGATTTCCACTCGACAGGGTCAAGTTCTTCTCACCCGGGGGGAGTTGGTGCAGACACAAGGTATAAGCCTCTAATTATACGCATGTATGGGAGGAAGAGCAAAAAGAAGACAACCCAACCTGTGGCTTTATGGATGGAGCCTGTTAGTAATTGGGCTTAAGATTAAGTAAGCCCGAGCATTTAATAATTAGGGTTTTTTTTTATGCATCTTATTGTTAGCTATTTAAGCACTTTTTCTGATTATTATAAGACAGTTCTTGAGAATTATAAAAGTATTGTGTTTCTTTTACACTGGCGCCGATTCCAGTTTGCTTGGTGCTGACTCCAAGCAACCCTTAGGTAATGACTCCTAGGGTTTATTCTTAATTCTATTGTTGTTTAATTGTTCCATTGAAATAATGTGGTTGTCCTACATAACATAGGTATAAAGATTAACAATACAAATTATTTAATTTCTTTCTTTGGTTTGTATGTTAGTATGTTGTTTGACAGGAGTAAAGAGATGATATATATATATGCTCAATTTATATATATCACTTCAATTACAAGCTAAGAATACCTATTTTTGAGCTGCACTAAAAAAGACATTTTATCTTTCTTAAGAGTATGAATTAAGTGTTAATTCAATTATGTTTTTATATGTTTCCCAATCACTTCATAGTAGAACAACTTTACAGATTCAAATGCTACGAGTTTTGAGGCACTCAGATTGTTGGGATGACAATCCTTGAGAAATTATTTTGTGATGCATATGCTATGTGCTCGAATACGAACTCCTAAACTCTATTATTCTATTCTTGATAGGCCAAGAATGTATTGACCCATTGTGATATATTAATTGATTAATTAGCCAAGTTTATCAATTAATCAAATTAACATGCAATGTACATGGCAGCACAAACAAATCACCAATTAAACTAAGTATGCAGCAAAAATTAAATTGACACGGTGATTTATTTACAAATAGGGAAAATCTTCACGGCAAAAACCCCACCGGGTGTTTTTAAGGTCACCACTCTCGAGAATCCACTATTATCAAAACAACCGATTACAAGTATAGGAATCCTAGTACCTTATACCAACCTATAGTTGAACCCTTATCCCAATACCTAATTGGACTTGTTCTGTAGTGACAATCCCTCATTTTCAATGCACGGCTCCCAATACGTGACTAACTAATTGCACGGATCACAATATGCGACTTAATCATCAACTTGAGAAGAACGTTAGCTGCAAAGTTCTTTAGTTCATCATACGATGAAGATCAAGAAGCTCCTTGGTCACAAAACCCTACGGCGTACAAACACAGCAGCTTCTTCAAGAGAAAGATGAACTAGGGCAAATTCTGTCTCCGATCACAACTTGCATGAACAAGATTTTTCTTCACACTTGTGCAACTGTGCAACCTTTGACGACCTTTAAAATAATCCTTATATATGTTTAGGGTTGTGCAAAAAGAAAACCTAAACACATACTCACAGATTGGATGAAAAACAGCTCTGAAAAACTGAGTTTCATAAATCTTGATAGATAGCCATCTATCAAGCTAGCTGTCGAGCCACGGGCTGAAATAACTTTTAAACCTCGATAGATGCTAGCTGTCAAGTTTTAAAACTCTGCACTTTCTCACTTGATTCTTGGACAGACTTGCATGGTTTTAACACTTAAACTTGAAACCTTGTTTCTTAAAGCATTAAACACATCCTAGATCTACCCAATTACAAGTAAAGTGAGTTTTGTCAAAGAATTAGCCAATTACATAAAATATTGACATATGTTCTTAACATTGAATCACATATGTCCAAACAATCTCCCCCTTTGGAAATCCGTGACAAAACCACAACAAACAAATAAACATATGAGAAAAGTCATAAATCACTCAACTCATACTCACTTGTTGAATACAATAAAATCTATTCTAACACAAACTCTTGAAAAACTTTGCAAGAAGAAAGTTTATGGCAAGTAGACTTTGACAACCTGTATTTCTGAAACACTTTAAACAAAACTCATCAAGGCATCTTAGTGTGAAACAGAAATAATAAATTGCATACATTAAATAAGAAACATGTGTATAAAGAAAGAAAAGAAACAACACATGGAGAGATAGGTGAAAGAACATACATCAAAATATATAAAAACCAAATATAAGTACAATGTATGTCAAGTGGTCACAAGACCAATATACAAAGAAATAGTGTATCTAAAATAGAAAGAAAAGAAAAGATACAAGAATCCTCACTACATCCCTCAATAACACTCTTTCTATCTCCTAAACTAACCCTCCCCCTATAAGTATGACTATTCTCATCTCAAAACTACTCCCCCTTTTTGTCAAGAGTGACAAAGGGTAAGTAAATCAAGTAGACACCTTATCATCACTAAGCGAGCCAACATCATCATCATCCTCTTCAGCATCATCACTACCGGAGCCATCTTCACTCTCATCCTCAAATGCCTCAGGATAAGGAAAGGAAGCCACAGTGAAACCACTCATGACAACCTGTCGCCACGTAATATGACCACCATGGGTGTTCACCTGACACAACTCATCGCTGAGAATATCAGGGTGAGCATCCATGCGCATAAGTTGTGCCATAATGGCCTCAAGTGTCACTTCACCCGCTGAAGACGAAGGTGCGAAGGTGGATGAAGTGGTAGAAGTTGGAGGAGCTACCGTTTGAGTCTGGGGCTGCCTCAATCGAAGCTGTTCTGCGCTCTATCGAATAGTAGCGGCGTCAATGGCACACATGAATGTGAAGTGGGGAGACTTGGGATAGAAGACAGAGAAATGGCGAAGGAGCCGTGTGATAGCCGAAGGGAAAATGAGCTTATCACAAGTCGCCGTATCCTTATAGACATCTATAAGGGAGAGTATGAAATGAGAAGGAAAGTCAACAGAAAGATCCTCAATGAGGGATAACAAAAAATGAGCACAAGGTTCTGTGATAGTGTTATAGTGTGACAAAGGATGAAAGATAAATGTCATCACCTTGTTAAGGAATCTCAGTCCTTTAGCAAAGGCCAAGTAAGGGGGTGTTTTGACGCTCACCCCAAGAAGATGGTGTCTCATAGAATAGAGACACGAGTTCGTCTTTGGACACTGTCCTCAATCGCTCAGAACCAGGGTAGTTAGGATGCGCTACCCTAGGAACGTGTAGTACCTTGGATACAATATCTGGAGTAACTACCATGCATATACCCCAAACGTGAATGACAAATTGGGGTATAGAGTAATCAAATCCATGCATATTGGAGTAGAACTCTTGTATGATCATGGAAGGGCACGTGACCGGGACGCCACATAATGACTACCAAACCCTACTGTAGATGACAGTGGTAGGTCAGTGTCAGAAAATTCTGATAGAACGACTTGGCATTCCGAATGAATGCCTCATCGTGAAAAGTTCTCCGAGAAGTCCGATTTGATCTTCTCATCATGGAACCATACGTGAGATGGAGTGGGGTCAGATGGAGAAGAAAAAGAAGATGCCCCGGAATGAAGAGAGTTCCGAGATGGAATCGATTTACATTTAGGTGCCATAACGCAACTAACATAAGAAATAGAGAGAGAGAGAGAGAGAGAGAGAGACACAATTAAAAAAGCACCAACAAGATACAATATAACAAATAGAGAAACTTAAAGGTACGTATGCATGAAACATGTAACATGAAAATATAAATGCATCATAGGCTCAACCCAATCCAAACCTACCAGCACACAACATAACAACAAAGTAAACACACATCTAAAATGCATGAAACATTGTTATAATGCACATGTGATGCAATGCATGAAGATTTAGAAATCATTTAAACAAGACCCATCCCAAAAATTTCACAAGAACTTCATTAATTTTTGAAAAATCCCAAAATTAAAAAAAAAAAAAAAAAGTTAGGTCAGAAAACATGAAATGCATGAAAGAATGAGTGAAAAAGATCATACCAGATGAAAGAAGATGATCTTTAGGCCGAAAATCTCTTGGGAATGAAGTTTAGAGAGAGAAAAGTGTGTTTGGGAGGTGAAAAGGCTGAAATCAGTCGAGAGAGATCAAGGAGAAGTGATCTGAAATCGTGAGGAGGCTTTATATAAAAACTTCATAGAGCTCGACCGCTCAAAAGCTATCGAGCTTTAAAAAAGGCATGTTTTAGCTATCGAACCAGCTATCGAGGATCTAACGAGAGGTTTCCTCAACAATGAAGCTCGATGGATCAAGGTAGCTATCAAGTAGCTATTGAGGAGACAGAAAGTTTCTTGATAGCTACTCGATAGCTACCTTGATCCATTGAGCTTCATTGTTGAGGAAACCTCTCGTTAGATCCTCGATAGCTGGTTCGATAGCTATCAAGAGCTATCGAGAATGCGATAAAAAGCAACTAAAGGGTCTCGATAGATAGTTTATCTATCGAGAGCTATCGAGAAGCTATCAAGATTGCTTAAAAACAGTTTTTCAAAGAAGAGAAAAACACAGATATGAATGCAATCAAGCATGCTACTCAACCAAAGATCCAAACAATATTGTAAGCTCTCAAAAACATTTTTCAACACAAAAAATGTTAAGCATATAGATCCCAAAACACACATACACACTAAACAAGTCTAACCAATTTTATATTTCAAAAACAAGTTAAGTTTAGTGAGCATACATTAACACAAATATTCCTTGTGATGGCCAAATCACATTATACCTGCACATGTATCAAAAGTAGTAAAGAATATTGCATGTTGTGTGTGAAAAATATCGCAAGATTGCATAAGTGTCTACATGTTATGACGATTTAAGATATGAGAAAATCACTTTAACTCACACACAATCATAACTATTTGATGGGAACTATCACCATCGAGGTACATCCTATAATTCTCATATCTCCTAGAATACACGCTTGCAATCATATATAAAGCATTTTGATCTTTTTGCTTTTATTTTTCTTTGCATATTTTTCTTTTAAGCAAACCATGCATGGAGATATAAGAGAGAGAAAAGAAATACCCAATAATGTTAAGCATTTGACATTCCACTTTTGCTATGCCAAAGCATACAAATGTCATTTCATAATTGGCCAGCAACAGTAGTGAAATGGTTATTTATGTCTTTCTCTTAGGATTTTCTAGTCTTTCCCATCAAAAAGAGTGATACAAGTGTTAAGTTAAAGTGATCACTTAACCTTATTCATCACAAACACGAGCCGTAAAGCTCACTTGCTTAGTTGTGCATAGAGATGCTCATCTAAGTTACAAAAGATATAAAGTTTAGAAAACTTTGTTTTAAAGGCCATCCAAAGTACACAAGTACCACCCCTTCCCCTGCTTCTGTTTGTGTTTGCTCTCTTTTTGTGTTAATATATGGCTTATTCAGCAAAAAAAAAAAAAAAAAGTACACAAGTACCAATGTACACAAACACACACTATTTTTCAATTTTTCTAATTTTTCAATTTTTTTTATATGAAAAATAAAATAAAGCAAAACTGAAAAATAACCAAACAAAAACATGTTAAATAAAGCAATGCATAAAACTAGATGCAAAAACAAAAACGAGAGAGAGAGAGAGAGAGAGAGAGAGAGAATAAGTGACA
Organism: Quercus lobata; assembly: GCF_001633185.2. Taxonomy (NCBI): domain Eukaryota; kingdom Viridiplantae; phylum Streptophyta; class Magnoliopsida; order Fagales; family Fagaceae; genus Quercus; species Quercus lobata. The sequence continues at coordinate 27,460,047 of NC_044913.1, forward strand.
AAATCACTTAGAGCCATTTTCTTTCCACACCTTGGAATAACCTTTTCGTTTAGAAAACCCTTGATCCAGCGGTGAGGGAGAAGAATTTAAACCGTTCAAATTTGAAAGAAACATGAGGACTTTGAGAAGATCTCCAAGAGGAGCAAAGGAGGATGGAAACTGATTCTAGTTTCCCGACGCGATCATGTTGTTGCTCTGTTAAGTGGCTAACCATTTATAGTAATTAGGTCGAGTATGTCCAGCTGCGCCACAGTGATGACAGAAATGTTGCTTTTTCGGTTTGGATTTTTGAGAGTTTCCCTTCTTAGCCCTAAGGTTCTTAATCTCTTTCTTATTAAGCTTAAGGGGTGTTCTTAAAATAGATTTACCCTTGTTTATGTTCTCACTAGCTAATTCATTCTTAACATCATTGTTCTCAGTTTCAACATTATTAGTAGGAGGAACAAAAACAGTAGTACTAGTAGAAGTAATACTAGGAGAAAAGAAATCATACCCTAAACCGGTTTAATCGGAAGCAGATTTTTGAAGACTAAGCATCTCATCGAGTTTAGCACTCGAAGTCCTTTCCAACTGAGCTCTAACTTGGAATAGTTCTGCCTCAAGCTTCTTGGTCTTCTCAACCAAGAAATTATTCTTAAATCTCAGTGCTCCAATAGTCTGATTGGCTTCATCAAACTTTGTAGAGATTTCTTTTTGCTTAAGCTTCACATCACTAAGCTTCTTGGTGACCAACCTATACAACTTCTCATGCTTTTCTGAGACCTTGTATAACTTTGCATAGGTTGTGTGGATGTCATCTTGCTCATCCATCTTTTCAAACTTAGACTCCACCAATTTCTCCTCTTCATCCACATCTTCAACAATCCCTTCAGTAGGATTTATGATGGTAGTGAAAGCATTTAGGATTCCATCATCCTCATTATCAAAATCATCCTCAGGTTCAGTGTCACTCAACGTAGCAGCAAGTGCCTTGCTCTTCCCAATGGTCTTGATATACGTGGGGCACTCTTGTTTCATATGACCAAAACCTTGACACCCAAAGCACTTTGGTCTTGAGGGTATGGTGTACTAACCGTTATCCCTAACATCCTTCTTCCCTTTGTCTTGACTTTTGAATTGCAAAGAACTGGATTGCTTTCGGTCCTTGTCAAATCCTTTCACGTTGCCATTCTTCATAAACTTCTTAAACTGCCACGTAATATAGGATTTCATTTTAGAATCTTCATCGTTTGAAGACTCATCAATGTCACTGCTCTTGGCTTTCAAAGCCATGCTCTTGCTCTTGCTTGATTTCTCTATCCTCGTCAAACCCAACTCATAGGTCTGCAAATTTCAAACCAGCTCAGTTAAAGGAATTTTGTCGATGTCATTTGATTCCTCAATGGCAGTGATCTTGGCTTGGAATCTCTCGGGTAGAAATCTGAGCACCTTTCTCACAATCTTGGGTTCAGGAATGGTTTCTCCAAGATTAAAGGTTGAGTTCACTATGTCTTTGAGCTTGGCATAGAACTTATCAAACGACTCCTCCTCCTTCATCTTGATCTCTTCAAAGTTTGTAATGAGCCTCTTAAGCTTTGATTCCTTGACAACCTTGGTCCCTCATAGGTTGTCTGGAGGATAGTCAATGCTTCCTTAATAGTTTCAGTAGAGGATATTTTCTTGAACCCCTCATTTGTGACTGCATTGAATAAAGCATTCAATACCCTGCTGTTGAAATCAGCTGTCTTGATCTTAGCATCATCCCAATTGGCTGGCACTTCCGTAGGCTTGGTCCAACCTATCTCCACAGCTTGCCACACTTTCTCATCTAAAGACTGCAAGAAAGCTCTCATGCATACTTTTCAGTATGCATAGTTAGTGCCATCAAATAAAGGAGGTATAATAAGAGACTGTCCTCTATCCATGACACAGTGGGATCAATAGATCACACAACAAAGATTAACATAATCAGAGTGTGCTTGCTCTGATACCACTTGATATGTCAAGAATGTATTGACCCCTTGTGATATATTAATTGATTAATTAGTCAAGTTTATCAATTAATTAAATTAACATGTAATGTACGTGGCAGCACAAACAAATCACCAATTAAACTAAGTATGCAGCGAAAATTAAATTGACATGGTGATTTGTTTACGAATGGGGAAAACTTATACGGCAAAAACCCCCACCGGAGTGATTTTAAGGTCATCACTCCCGATAATCCACTATTATCAAAACAAGCGGTTACAAGTAAAGAAATCCTAGTACCTTATATCAATGTACAGTTGAACTCTTACCCCAATACCCAATTGGACTTGTTCTGTAGTGACAATCTCTCCTTTTCAATGCACGGCTCCCAGTACGTGACTAACCAATTGCATGGATCCCAGTACGTGACTTAATCACCAACTTGAGAAGAACATTGGCTGCAAAATTTTTCATTTTATCATACGATGAAAATCAAGAAACTCCTTGGTCACAAAACCCTACGGTATACAAACACAGTAGCTTCTTCAAAAGAAAGATAAATTAGGGTAAATTCTGTCTCTTGTCACAATTTGCATGAATAAGATTTTGCTTCACAGTTGTGCAACTGTGCAACTTTTGACAGCCCTTAAAATAATCCTTATATATGTTTAGGGTTGTGAGAAAAGAAAGTCTAAACACATACTAACGAATTAGATAAAAAACAGTTCTGAAAAACTAAGTTTCATAAATCTCGATAGATAGCCATCTATCAAGCTAGTTGTCGAGCCATAGGCTGAAACAACTTTTAAACCTCGATAGATACCAACTATCGAGTTTTAAAATCCAATACTTTCTCATTTGATTCTTGGACAGACTTGCATGGTTTTAACACTTGAACTTGAAACCTTATTTCTTGAAGTATTAAACATATCCTACATCTACCCAATTACAAGTAAAGTGCATTTTGTCAAAAGATTAACCAATTATATAAAGTATTGGCATATATTCCTAACACTGAATCACATATATCCTAACACTTCTCCGTCATGTCAAACTCTGTTGTGCATGACAAATTGGTCAATCTACTGTAAGTATTAGTTGGTAAGTATACGTTGAGTTGGTTGAGTTTTGAATAAATTTATTTTTTTCCAAATGATCTGATAATGGTTGGATAAATTTTTCTTTTCTTTTTTTACAAAAGATCTGAAAATGAATTATATTTTTTTTCCTCATCTCGATGGTGTCTCAATACGTTTCTAATTTCTAGATTACATTATTTCCAAAAATTTTAGCTGCTGGAAATTTATGCTTGTCTTTTGCCCTCACCTCAAATTCTTTTCTGATACATTTTTTGTTAAGATTGAGGGGTCTTTGATTTTGTTGAAAGAATGGGGCCGTATGGAAAATATTTTGAGGACCCTAGAATAATTTAACACCGACGAAATAGATGGTTCGCTAACTAGGTTGAATTTTTTATTGCTTTTCATTGAACAGGTTTTATGGTCTAGGATTGTGGGTTTGGTGTTTGAAATTTAGAATCCATATGGTTTAAAGATGAAAATTTGAGCCTTGTGGTTCAGTTTTTGGTCAAAGTTTTGGTGGTTAATGCTGGTGTTTTGGAGGTTTTATTTGGTTCTTGGGTATGGGATTGTGTGTTTGGGTAATATTTTGCCACCCCATAAATGACTAAGCTAGGCTTCCAGTTTCTTGTAGTAGCTTCTTAGTTCTCTATTGTGTTCACTTTATTCTCTCTTTAGTTGCTAACAAGTTGTAGGTAGAAAAGAGTAGAAAACTTAGGAATTTGATAATAGCTAATCCAACATCAACCTGTAATGATTAGACTCCTGTATTTCATTTTATTTTCTTTGATTCCTCATAAATCAAATAGATCTATAGTTTACATTCATTTCTGTAGCTTCTCCAGTAGCTGAAGGGGTTCTTATCACTATCCGATATGCATAGCTTAACAATCCTCAGGAGGCAGGATTTTTTTTTCCCTTTTGTTTGGTGTGTTCCCTGTTAAGCTACTTTTAATTTTTGCAAAGCATATACACAATAAATTAGGTGGAATGGTAGCTATATTGGGTTGAATTTGGTCTAAACAGTGGCTGTAGCTTACAGGCAACGGGAGGTACTTAGATTTCCAATTCAATTTGATTCGGACATTGGCTGATATGGTCAAGAATCTCCTTTGTGTAGTGGATTTAGAATTTGAACCATTGAAAACTTTGGTTCAACTTTGGATGCCAACTATGTCTATAATTGCAAGATTAGTATATGCAGAATTCGGAACCTGAAGTCTGCTAGGTCTTTGTTGGCACCTGGATGATTTTTCTGAATTAAGGATGGGAAAGTATAGCATGTGAAAGATGACCATAACCTGTAATTGATTAAAAATGAAATGTTTTGCATTTGTAGAATTTCTAAAAGAATTGCAGAGTTTAGGATCTATATAAATTCAATCAAAAGAATTTGCATAGTATAGGATCTATATAAATTCAAGGTGGATTCTATCATACAACATAATCTTTGCAAACATTTTGATGTATTTGGAGAATTTCACTACAATAACTAAGCCAAAAATCAATTAAAAAAAATGTCAAGAAAAGAGTGTAGCTAATACAATCTATGAAGCCAATACACATAATCACTTGGAAAGGCATTTGAAAAGAGGGATGCTGCCTTTGAGACTGTTCACTAGAAAGTGGATGTTGCATATAATGCTGCTGCTATTGATTGTTCTGAAATTGTTGCCGCTGTAATTGAGAAGCATTGAAACATTATAAAAAGCAAGTAATCCTGGAAGCTTGAAGGTCATAAAATTGATTAAAAGAGCTGAAGATGATATAATTTATCAAGTAGCAGCTCTGTGTCAGCACCTATATAGACAAGGCAACCAAGATATCCAACATATAACTACATAAGGAAGTAAGGAACTATGTCACCAACCCAATCGTACTGGCCATCTTTTGCAATATCCATATTTCGATGGTTTTGAAACATTCTCAGTCCTTTGGAGTTTGGACTCCAAACCCTTGGCAGATGGAGATGCCAAGTATTTCTATGCCTAAATCATTAGTTGCTGCTGTAGTTGAAGTTGATTGAAAGACTCAGGCCTGGACTAAATCAAAGACTTCTACCGCTGAAGAAGCCTTGTGTGAAGCTGCTCCAGGCGGACCAGGCCCTCGAAAAAGTGAGAAGTTTTTTTGAAAAGAGATCTGAAAGTATGCTATTACCATCCTAGCAAGTATTTAGAACTAGATTTTACGACTAAGTTGATTTTAACACTAACTAACCACAAGTTAAAGTGTAAGTGACTTAGCAAAACTTCCAAACACACAAACTACTCCACAAAAGCATGGCAATATATAAAGCTAGATAAAGTAGAGAGAGGAAGACAAGCAAACCACGCATAACACCACAAGTGTTATGGAAGAGGAAAACCCAAGCCCCAAGCATAAAAACCTCTCCCTTGACCACCCGTTGGAAATCTCCACTAGGTAAAATAGTTGCAGTACATAAGGTATACAATGAACCCTCTAAGCCCACTCTCCTACATGTACTTAAGCCCTCCAAACTCCAGCTAGCAATCGACTTCACCGAGCCCTTTCTCTTCCTAGTTTACCAAAGACCCTCCATTAAAGCTCCAATGGAATCACCACTAATGAGGATTGGATTTAGGTTGTGGCTTCTCAAGTTTCCTTTCTCATTCACTCACTCACAGGTATGTGTTTGTGGATGAGGAATGTGTTTACAGAATCTCTATCAATGGAATGAAAGAGATGGAAAAGAGAGATGAAGAACTTGGTTATTCTCTAAGAAAAAGCTCTCTCTTTTCATACAAAGGATTGGCTTCACACTCTTGACACCCTTAGGGTTTCTAGGGTATGGTCAATACTCATCTAAAGCCTTTTGCCATGCCTCACAGTTGTGTGTGTGCGCTGGTAGAAGAACAGTGGTTGGTACATTTTCCAAAATATGGAGATCGTGTAGCTCGCAACATATTCGCCCCCTAAGGTCATGAAATGGTTGCAAGGTGCACGTCTGCACTTTCAAATAAATACCTACCATGTGGACTTCGCGGGCAGCTTAGTTCGCGAGTAGGTTGCCTCCAAGCCGCGAGATCTCGGGTTGATGCAGCTTCTAGTCTTCAAGGAGAGGCTCAAGTACACTACCCCAATTTACATGAAAATCCAAAAACTAATACATCACCAAACAATACATTACATATAAAGTTTTGTCACTGAATAAAACCAACATAAAAGCATAACTTCTCAAGATCCTATTCCATCCTATAAAATATCATAATCATTTTCTGAACCACCAAATAGATTTTTATTATAATTATTTTTTAAATAGTAAACCACCAAGCCAAGAATGCGAATGCAAGTTTCCTTCCAGTTCCAGGTTGCATGCATAAACAAAATTTCTTAGTTGTCAAACAGGAAGAAAAAACGACCTTAATTCTGCCCAGCTCTTTTCCAAGAGATCGGGTTGAAAGGAAATAGAAGCAATCATTTACTTACTGCACTTTATATGGCAGTTTAGTTTAATCTCCAACTTCAGCAATCACTTACACTATTTCAAGTTTATCATTTTCTAGGGGAAAAGGGGCTTTTGCCCTTATTTTAAAAAATATTTAGTACAATATCCTTATTTTGAAACTATTAAGTACCGTGTCCCTATTTTGAAAGTTGATTTTATGATTATCAAGTTATAGGTAAGTTTTTGCAACGCTGGAGAAGCACTTGTGGCTTTTCCCAATTTAAAAAATCCAGCTGGAACTCGATTTTACTGAAATCGGGTTCCAAGGAAAAACTTACTTAAAACTCGATTTTTAGAAAATCGAGTTTCAAAACAAGAACATGGTGCCTAATAGTTTCAAAATAAGGACAATTTGCTGAATATTTTAAAAAATAAGAGCAAAAGTCCATTTTCCCCCCATTTTCTAAGCTGAAATATTTAATAGAAGATATGAATTTGTATAAGAAACTCTCTATGACCAAAATGGAGACTTTCTTAAATACAAAATCCAAACAACTTCCCACATAAAAACACAATCTACCACGTACATTGCCAGAAGTTCTCTTCAATAGTAATTTAGATTTAAGATATAACATAATTATAAAACAAAAAGACATTGAATAAAACCTCAAATTAAAATTAGGGAAAGAAAATAGAATATCAATTAAATTTATTTGTCCTTCAAGTAAAATACATCAATTGTAACAAAGAGTCTTACGTCCAAAAAAAAAAATTGATATCTTTTATGGGTTTTACTTAGTAAACTATTTTAAAAAAACTTTTTATGAAAAAATGAAAAAGTTACTGACTTTTTTTACAACTTTTTTAATTCTATATAAAATGCTTCCAAAAATGGATAATTAATGTATGTCCTAAGGGCATACATTAACCGAACCCACCTTTTAATGGCATCAGCTCATCGTTTTACTTTTAAATCACAAATTGTCTTGATAGGTATAATGTTGAGAGAAAATGTCATATCAGTTAAGGCACTTCTAGCCCAACTAATAATGCTAAGATGAAGGATTCAGATCCTCTAGATTTCCTAAGATACTCTACCAAATAAATTTTCTTAAATCTTAACCATTCTTTAATGATTTAATGGTCTAGATTTTACCATTACAGCATTCCACTAACAATAATCTTAATTGTTTTATTTGCAACATTGTTTTATTATTTTAAGAGTATTGTTAGTAGAATACTGATATGGCAGAATCTAGACCATTAAATCATAAAAGAGTGGTTATGATTTAAGGAAATCTATTAGTAGAGTACCTTAAGAAATCTAGAAGATCTGAATCCGATGATGAATGGGAGATCAACCAACAAAAAAATAAATAAAACTAAGATCATCCAACTTGAAAACAAATCCACAACTGTTAGGTTTTGTGGAGCTTAGTTCTATTGTGAATAATAAAAAAAGCATGGTTTTTAATTCTTATTACTGTCAAAGGCCATCCTTTAAGAGTCAAATTGTTACCGCCTTGATTTGATCCTAAAAAACATGAGAATACTTGTTGGAGCTAACAATGAAGATATCCTAAATTATACAGTTTAAATTATTTTTTACTGGTTAAACCATGGATTTACATGTACGTGGCCCAAAACTCAAATTCATGTTAGATCATGGAACTTAATGGGAATTTCTACGATCCATTTGGGATTTCCAGTCACTTACATATATGTTACTAGATCCAAGCGATTGTCATTTGCAACTAATGAACATTTTTTTTTTCTGGACAACCTTGCAACTAATGACAAACATTAACAACACATCCATCGATATATAGTTAAAATCATCTTAGTTATAAGACGAGTAGATTTTCAATTACAGTAGATTATTAAGCCTCTCTAGACTCTAGGTTAACTACCCAACACCCCAAGTCAATTTTTCTTAGTTTTTCAGCATATAGTTTGTAAGTGATAGTTATGGATTAACAAGGCATTAGAATTTTTTTTTTTTTTTTTAACGTGAAAACCCTCTATATTTAGAAATGGAGAAAATTATGGGCTCAAGCTAGTCAAATAATCCAAAATTTATTTTGAAAATAATTACAATGAAGTATTGTTTTACAATGGAGAACAAGAAAGGAGAAACAATTGAGAAAGAGAGAAGAGGGGAAGGACATGGGCAAGGCTTCCACTATAGTAGGTGTGCGTTTAGATTGAAATGAAAAATTAAAATTATTTCACTATTCAGTTTATTTTTGCTATTATTCATGAGCCCCACTACACTTTTCGGTACTATTCATTAGCTCCATTGTACTATTTCAACTAACTTTTACCTTTATCTACAGTACTTTCAGTAATAATTTTTCAGTTTCAGTAAAATAAGCGGTATCCAAACACACCCTAAGAGAGAAGAGTACTAATTGATTGCTTTTCCCTGGTTCTTCACCATCCTTTTATAGTGGTATAGGTAGTCATGTGTTGCTTTCCTATTAGACAAGTGTTGCATTCCCATTGGAGAAGGACAATGTGGAGTCTTGATAAAATAGGACAGCATGCCTTTGGTTTGGTGCTATGTACAAGTGTGCCTATGCATTTTGCATGTATGGCCAAAACCTGGAGCATATCTACATATGGCTAAAATTGTTGCTTCAACTGTAATGGTCCTTGATTGATTTTAGCATTATTTTTACCCACCATCTAACCAATGGACAATAGTCAATGGCTACATACTTTCTCAGGAGAAAATGGGCAAATGCACTTTTCGTGCAAAAAAATCAGCGTTCTGCCCCCTTTTCCAAACTAATTAGGAAAATGCCCTTCTTTTGTAACTCGATTTTCTCAAAATCGAGTTTCAATGTAAAACTCGATTTGTAGAAAATTGAGTATGGGGCGATCAAACTTAAAAAAATAATTAAAAAAACTTGCATGGAACTCGAGTTCATAGAGCTCAATTTCCATTAAAAACATCACTATAGGCCTCCATGAAACGCAACTATAGGTAAAAAAATTTAAAAAAAAAATTGCATGGAACTCGAGTTCATGGAGCTCGAGCTTCATAAAAAACGCCACTATAGGTATTTAAAACGCCACTATAGGGCTCCCTATGGAGCGATCAAACTTAAGAAAAAAACTTGCATGTTAAAACACCATTATAGGGCTTTAAAACGCCACTATAGGCCTCCAAGAAACGCAGTTATAGGTAAAAAAATTTTTTTTTTTTAAATTTTGCATGGAACTCGAGTTCATGGAGCTCGAGTTCCATAAAAAAAGGCCACTATAGAGCTCCCTATGGAGCGATCAAACTTAAGAAAAAAACTTGCATGTTAAAATGCCACTATAGGACTCCCTATGGTGCAATTAAACTTAAGAAAAAAACTTGCATGTTTTAAAACGCCATTATAGGGCTTTAAAAAATTGCATGGAACTCGAGTTCTAGAAATTTTTTTTTTCTTTTTATAATTTTCATTTTGTTATAACTCGATTGTTCAAAAATCGAGTTTTAAATTGAAATTCGATTGTCCAAAAATCGAGTTTTAAATTGAAACTCGATTTTGCATTTTCCTAATTAATTTGAAAAATGAGGCAAAACACATTTTTTTTTGCACGAAAAGGGCATTTGTCCATTTTGGCCTACTTTCTCATATACACATAAAAAGCTATATACGTATAAAACAAAGTTGGCCATGTATAAGCCATTTGGGGGTCCTATGACTCCTATCAAATGTTCACATTCCTCTCTAACTCGTTAAGTCATGTACAGAGTTAATTCAACGAGTTGGAGCAAATGTTTGGTTTTATGTCATATCTTTCTTCCCTCCTTATTATTTTGCTATATCTTGGACACGTGATGACGAGGGATCAACCCATTATTTTACCAATTTGACACCATCCCGCACATTGTTCACACACACACACACACCCTTTGCAAAGTACACAAGTACCACTCTAACTAGTTTTTTAGAATTCATGGCAAAGTACACAAGTACCACTCTAACTAGTTTTTTAGAATTCATGGCATCCATCATATTCACAGAGCGAAAGACCTATCAAGCAGCCATCTTTTGGATAGGCTACATAACGGGTGGAGATCAAAATGATCCAAGATCAACTATGGTCCTAGGAGCAAGGACAGGCAAACCACCTTGGGGCTCCCAATCGCTTACAAATCGACAAGTGCATGTAGGTATTTTCAATCGATCCAAGATCAACTATGGTTGTAGGAGCAAGAAATATGGGCAATCCACCCTGGGGCTGCTAATTGCTTGCAAATCGAAAAGTGCGTGTAGGTATTCTCAATCGATCCGAGATCAAATATGGTTGTAGGAGCAAGAAAGAGATATAGGCAATACACCACTTGCTTGCAAATCGATAAGTGCATGTAGGTATTCTCAATCTCTTCAATGGTCACTTTTTATTTTTCATAACATCTTTAAGTAGGGTTATTTCATTATGATTTGATAATATATATAAAAATCCAAAATATTGATTAGGATTGATTTTATCTTACTCGTTGTTATTCATCATGATAGTCTTAGATACATGAATTCATCATTAGGGTAGTAAATCTTATGATTTTGAAATGGCTTTCATGAATTTATTACTTAACATGTGTAGATTAATATGCTTCAGTCATATAACCTAGATTTATTGGGATTAGGGTTTCCCACATGAAAAAAAATGCGTGCATGCATTATTAGTGTTTCTTGAATCCTATAAAAATTAAAAGCTTTCTTGAATCCTATAAAAATTGAAAGCTCACTTAGAATGTAAAACACTAGTGAATGTTCAGACCCTTAAATACAAAATTACCAACACAAGCTTATATTCAAACAATAAATGTGCGGAATGATAAATATAAGCTATACCCAAATAAGCAAACTACTCTAAGCCATAATTTAATCACAACACAGCACTAATTAAAAGTAAAGAGTAAGGGATAGAGAGAAGTAAACACAAGATAACACTAGCACATGTTATCGAAGAAGAAACCAAAGAACTCAGCGAAAAACCTCTTCACCGCTCTCCAAGCAGTAAAATGGTCCACTAGAAAATCAGTTGGGATACATAAATAGCAATAAACCCTCCAAGCTTAATCTACCCAATGCACCTAAGCCCTCCAAGTTTCTTGCTCCAATAGGGTTACGCCTAACCTTGTCTTCTCTAGCTTATCAGATCCCGCAATAAGCCCATTGCATCAACCAAAATGAATTGGTTCTCTCTTAAACTGCTTCCCAAACACCAATAACCTTCTCACTGCTCTGAATGTGCTAAGGTAAGGATTTGGCTTAAGATCCTCTCAAGGGTATGACAATGGAGAGGCAGAAAGTAGAGGAATTTAAAGAGTCAAATGTATAAGATTGTGGATGAATCAATCTTGTTGTTCTCTGGGGTTTCTCACTCAAAATTCTCTCTAGAAGCTCTCTACATTTCGTGGGTATAAGGGTATTCATAGTAGCGTATGAAAAGGAATGTGAAAAGTTATTTTTCTGCAAAACAGGGTGCTTTGGCGAGCCACTCACGACTGGGACCAGTCGCCAGTTAACAGAGTAGCCATATTGTACTTTTTGTCCTATAGTGATCCAGCTGCCATGACCCTTCAATTTCCTGCATGCTTCACATGTGTGCTAGATTCTGGCTAGTCAGCACTCACGAGTCAGTTGCAAGTTCCAGTCGTGAGAAGCCTCTTTATTGCACACATTTGATCAATTCTTCACACTCTCTCACACACAACCCTTACATTATTCCCACCTAAATATAGGGTTTCTAAATGCTGAATTACAAGCAAATTTGGCATGAAATAAAGCCAACACATAGTTGAATAAATTCAATCTTACAAAAACCATAAAAGATAAGATAAAAAAATGTGTCCATATTAGGAAAATTTGTTTGCATGTCACCTAGGTTAGACTCATGCAATTTTATCATGAAAAATGCAAATTAATTCACAATGGAATGCAAAACATAGGTTAGATAACTAACTCTATTAGTAATCTGAAGTTTTATGTTAACGTGTGAATACATTAATGCATCATCTAAGATTCACATCTAGCTAAGGTTTATATTTTGACATGTTCATACAACCCATCATGATTACATCAATAGATATACATTTTAGGATGATGCATTGCATGTGTTTTTGTCATTCATGAATAAGCTTTTAACTGCGCAATGCAAATAATTTGTAATTTTATAATTCATATAATATTATTTTGTATTTATTATTTAAGGCTTCATCATATATATATCAACATATTTTTCTTCAAATCACAAATAAAAAACGAAACTCATAGCATTAGAAAAATAAATGCCTTTCCATAGATAAGTTTCTTCACAACTTATAAATTTTGTGATTAAAACTCAAAATAACATATATAATCCCAAGACAAACCTTAAATTCAAATAGTTGTATCCTTTCAGCTTTATACATTAGTTCTTATAAGTTTTATAGTTCCAATGTTTTTTGCAATCATGCTTTTAAGGATTTCTTTCAATCTTACTCCTATGATTTATCCCTCTGATTAACATACAGGTTAAAATGAAATGTTAAAAATCACCAACTAAGTTAATAAGCCAAGTTAACTAATTAATCCAATTAACATGCAATACGCGTGGTAGTACAAACAAATCACCAAGTAAGTTAATATACAACGGAAAATAAAGTTGATACGGTGATTTGTTTACGAATGGAGAAAACCTCTAAAGCAAAAACCCCACTGGGTGATTTTAAGGTCACCACTCCCTATAATCCATTATTATCAAAACAAGCGGTTACAAGTGAAGGAATCTCAATACCTTATACCAATTTACAGTTGAACCTTTACCCTAATACCCAATTGGATTTATTCTGTAGTGATAATCTCTCATTTTCAATGCACGGTTCCCAATACGTGACCAACCAATCGTTACACGGATCCAAGTACGTAACTAACCACCAACTTGAGAAGGATATTGACTGCAAAGTTCTTCAGTTCATCCACACGATGAAAATCAAGAAACTCATTGGTTACAAAATTCTACGGTGTACAAATGTAGCAGCTTCTTCAAGAGAAAGATGAACTAGGACATATGTCTCCGGTCACAATATGCTTGTGAAAAACCTTTCCATCAAGCTGCACTCACTTGCATCAGCTGTGACAACCCTTGAAATATTCCTTATATATGTTTAGGGTTGTGAGAAAAGAAAACCTAAACATGTATACACGGATTGGAGTGAAATCATAATTGAAAATCTAATTTTCGTAAATCTCGATAGATAGTTTATCTATCGAGCATCGAGCTTACTCAGCCTTTTAAACCTCGATAGATTCTATCTGTCAAGATAGTTGTGGAACTTGAAAATCTAGTACTTCTTCATTTGATTCTTGGACAGATTTGCATGACTTTAACACTTAGACTTGAAACCTTATCCCTTGAAGTATTAAACACATCATAGATCTACCCAATTACAAGTAAATTGTGTTTTGTCAAAGGATTAGTTAATTCTACATTGACATATATTCCTAATATGATTCACATATGTCCTAACATAACTGAAGTGCAATATATTAATTAACTAGTATTATTCTCGTGCTAAGCACGGCTTGATAAAGATTCATATGTAAGCTCAAACATCTTAAAATAATTAAAACTAAATTATTAAATAAATTTTAATAATAAATTATAAAATAAGTAAAAAAATTTAATTAAAAATTTTTACTTTAAGTTCTAATTGTTTAGAGTTTAGAGTCTTTAGACTTTATCAATGTTTATCTATTTTTATATTTTGAAATTATCTTTGTTCTTTGTGTTACTTTCTTAATATGAGATATGGAATGAGTTTGATTATTCTTATTTGGGTTATTTGTAATCTATGCCCTAGCCAGTGCAAACAATAATAAACAAAATAGTTTCTCAATACCAATTTTTTTCCTAGTGATAGTGATGCAGGGCATTTCAAGTAACTATATGCCTATATCCTAATCCTCTTGTAACTAATTAGTTAGTTAGTTAGTTAGTTAGTTAGTTAGTTAGATGATTTCTTAAGCAATAGGATGTAGACACTTGTCAACCATCTAAAAGATGTCAATGCCAAAGTATAAGTAGCTGAATGTAAGCTCTTTGTAAATCAGTTTTGGTAATTGAATGAATTGTTAGCCTTTGTGTGCTATTTGGAACTGCGTGTGTTCTTGGAAAGGTACTTATCCACCTATCAATGTGTTCTAAGCAACTCGGCACTTTCATTTTTTCTAAACCATACACAAATAGCCCATCACATTCCCCACATCAATTTGGTATTAAAGCTTGAGATCCTTAGATTCAAGTTCGTTTGCAATTTGTTTCTTCGTTTTTTGTCCAATAACCCATTAATATTCAATCTTGATTGCTTTTCCTAGCCTAAAATACCCTCTTACCAAAACCAAAGCCTTCATATGTGCTAGCAATTAGTTTGTAGTAGGAAGAAGCCATGGTGTTTGAGAAGACAAGGAAGGGTAAGGGCAAGAAGCAAGTTGTTCTTATAGTAGAGGAAGATGATATTGCAGCCAATGGACCAAGGTGTAGAAGGGTTCAAAATGACTTAGAAGCTAAAGTGGAATTATTGAGGAGGCAACTACAAGCCTTGACTGAAAAATTGAGAAGAGATAGGAAGATACAACAACAATACTACCAGCATGATATTGGTGGAAGTGTAGCTTTAAATGAGGAGGATTATGAACAACCTTTTGTTCATATTCCTAGGTGGAGACAAGAGAGGTATGGTCACATTCCTATGATGGTCCAACTAAAGGAACTAAAATAGAAATGGAATTCAATCTTCGAAATTGAATTCCCTGAATTTGATGGAAGCTTGAATCATGAGGAGTTTGTGGATTGGCTTAACCAAGTTGAGGAGATCTTTGTTTGCTATGATATGCTAGAATCCAAAAAAGTTAATTTGGTAGCAACTAATTTGAGAGGCAAGGCAAGATCTTGGTGGGAGCATTTAAAGATTCAAAGTTTGAGGGAAGGAAAAACCAAGATTCAAACTTGGAAGAAGTGCTGAAACAAAAACTCAAGATGTAATTTTTCTCGTACAGCCACATCCAAACCCACTACATCAACTTGCACAAATGTTGGACAAATTCAAATGCAATGAATAGAGCAGTGTTGATTAAGACTCAGCAAACAAAGAGATCACAATTAGCCCTTTTCAATTCAAGAACCAGCTCAAGCAGAGATGCTGCATCCACTAAGCATTGGAGGCAGCCAACCAAGACTGTAGAGATTAGGTCAAATACTAATTGATCTAGTGAAGTTTAAAAGATACCAGCCAAGAACCAACCAAAATTTGTGTTCAATTGTCTCAAGTCACAAGTTAGCAGAATGCAAGACATCTAATCTATCTAGGGGTTAAGACTTGCTAGTTGAAGAATTAGAAAGTCAAGATTTGCTAGTTATTTTTAATAGCTACATTGAAAAGCAGGTGTGGGAGGACAAAAATTGACTAAATGCATAATAAGTATGGTAAAATCTATGCATAGTCAGTATGTAGAAGAACGAGCAAATGTTGTTGTTAAGGAAGCAAATGACTCTCCATTAGCAACAAGGGTTATGCAAGTTCTAAAACAAGAAGTGGAGGTTGATAGACAGCATAAAGGTTAAGTTCTTTGTGAAGAGGTAGCCATGAATGGGTTCCATCTTTTACATAGATGTGAAAAATCATATGAAGCCACCGTGGGCAAAAGGTGCAACACACACAGCATGTACAAGCTAGTGCATCCACACTTCTTGCAACCAAAGAAAGGGAAGGCAAACCCTGAGCCAATGGTCAGGATGAAGAAGGTTGATTCACCAGTGAAGAATAAAGCCTTGTAGTATCAAAATATGCACGATTGATCATTAGCGAAGCAAAACACTTAATGTTCAATTTGGTGTACATGTTTACAATTGAAAAGTCAACCAAACTTGAGGACAAGTTGTTTTCAAGAAAGGGAATCTTTTTAATGCAAATGCATCTGTATTGATGTTTCATTTGTGTGTGACTTGGTTGTGCAGAAGTAGTAGCCTTAGGTGTGCTGCAACAACGACAAACTCATCAAACAGGGCAACTGTATCATCCTATCACTTCATATAAATCTTGTGGCAACCAAGAGCACTTGAGGTCAAGTGCTTTTTAAGAGGGAGAGTCCTGATGCAGGGCATTTCAAGTAACTATATGTCTATATCCTAATCCTCTTGTAACTAATCAGTTAGTTAGATGATTTCTTAAGCATTTTCCAATAGGATTTAGACATTTATCAACCATCTAGAAGCTGTCAATGCCAAAGTATAAGTAGTAGAATGTAAGCTCTTTGTAAATCAGTTTTGATAATTGAATGAATTGTTAGCATTTGTGTGCTTTTTGGAACTTAGTGTTCTCGTAGAGGTGTCTAACCACCTACTAAATGTTTTAAGCAACTCTCATCGCTAAACAAACCCAAAACAGTTCAGCCTACACACATTCCCTACACTAGATAGTCTAATTGAAAAAAACCAATACACTCACAAATTAAATACGATAACCAAAACCGAAAATCAAAACATACACAAAAGAGTTCAAAATTGAGAATTAAAAAAAAAAATTAATAAAAAATTATATAAGAGAACCAAGAACTTAAATGGGTGTCCTTTATTTTGCTTCTTTATAGTAACCTTCTTTCGGCATGATATCTTGCATGCAAATTTAGAAACAAAGAACAGTAAGATGAATTTATTAGGTTAAAACATAAAAGTAAGTTCCATTTTGAAAAAATAAAATAAATACAACAATGTGGAGTGTATTGTGTGGGATTTAATTATATGGATGACTTATTGGTTAAAAGGGATTATATCGAAAAGCCATAACTGAATATATATAAATTCTAAAAATTTTGATAATAAACTTTTAGTTGGAGTAGAATTTAAATTTCTAAAACTTAGATGATAAAGCTTTATTTTAATTAAATTATTATTAAATCTTATTCCTTAGTCAAAAGATTTGTAGCTTAATATGCTAAAAATATTAATTTAATAAGATACAACTTGAGAAAAAAACAAAAACAAAAGTGTGGGTTTTGTGGAATTTAATTTTAGGAATTTTTTATAATAGACTTTTAGTCTAAATATAATTTAAATTTGTTTTTAATTATTATTAAATCATTCAACTTGAAGAAAAAACAAAACAAAAACGTGGGTTGTGTGGAATTTAAATTTAGAAATTTTTTATAATAGACTTTCAGTTTGAATAGAATTTGAATTTGTCTTAAATTATTGTTAAATCTTATCCCTTAGTCAAAACGTGGGCTGTTCTCTTTTTCTTTTCAATTTTTTTTAGAAAGAAAACATGGATTGTTATGTGGAATTTAAGTTTAAAAAATTTATATAATAGACTTTTAGTTTGAATAGAATTTAATTTGTTAAAATTCAAATAATAAAATTTTATTTAAATTAAACAGTTGTTAAATATTATCCCTTAGTCGAGAAAATATATCATAACAAAAAATATATAATTAATTTACTAATTAGAGAACTTAACACAACCACAATTTTTAAGTCAAACTTTTATTACATCTATATATAAAAAGAGCCAATAGGTTATCTACAGTAACTTTTTAGTTTGTTCAATCACTAAGGCAAAACTGACTGTTTGACATTTTTTTTTTTTTTTTTTTTTTTTTTGTCTTTATAAATGCCCATGTTTGACACTTTTGTTCTGGCTTTTGCCCAGTTTGGTTTGAAACATTGACTTTGCTTTTTATTTTATAAATATATGAGCTACCACGGTATTTTTTTTAATTTTAAAATAATAAAATGTTGACACAAAAAATTATCACAATATTTTCTCAATTTTTGAGGTGTTAGTTCTTTATAGATTAAAATAAAATAATAAAAATATCATATTGGAACCAACTACAACAAAAAATAAAGGTCTTGCGAAAATGTTGTGGCATTTTTTTTTTGGGTATTTCTAGAATTGTTTTTTTTCATTTTTAATGATCTAAAATTCACTATTTCACACACAATTTTCTTGGGTTAACTTTTTGTATTTTTGCTTCTTCTTCTTTTAACACACCATTTTAAGTAAAAAACACAGTTTTTTTACACAAAAAAAAAAGGGATTCTCAAAAAAAAGAAATAAACAAACCAACTTAGGGAAAAAAACACTCTCCATCTTTTATATTTGGGATAATTCACAATTCCCCCCTCTCCCCACTTTAAAATCAAGCAGTTTTTCCCTTAATGTTTTGGAAACAAGCAAATACCTCATACTTTACTCTCTCAGTTAAATCCTATTGAAATCTTATGATTCATAAAATATTCCAATGTATAATTTCTAAACACCCAATAAATTTTAATATCTCAAAAAATTTCTTAATGTATTTTGAATTTAAGGTGATAGTACTGCTTGGAAAGTTGGAATTATGATATAGGATGTTTTATTTGTTATCTAAAGAATATTGATTTGTTAGATTTAAATCTTCTAGACATATAATTTTGGCTAATGGAAAATTCGATGACACTGCCTTTGTTATTATTATTTTTTATTTATTTTCTTACTTAAAATGGGTGTTCATTAAAAACTAAGCTAAACATCACACCTATGCTCATAAAATGTAAAGATAAACAAGGAAGTATGAATATAACAAAATTTTAATTGTGGATGATTGCAGGTATTGGATGAAAAACTTCAATTGTAACATATGATATCATTCATTAAAAAAATTAAATATTGTGATAATATTTTAGCAAAACTCAGTTAATAAAAAACTTTTATAATAAAATAGATATTCATATGTAAAATAGCTACATTAACTTTATGTAATTAGAATTCTTATGTGAATGGGATTAGCATTATATGATATAAATACTTTATTTACATGGTTTCTTACTTTTTCAAATAAAATTTTATTTTAATTTTATCACTCAAGAAGCAACATGCGCTTGCACGTGTCTCCCAAACTAGTAGGACATAATATGATTTTGGTTGTGTAGAAAACTTTTTCTTCTTCTAACAATCAGTTTTGTGTTTTGTGGACAATTTTAATGATACATATGCATGTCTTTTCAATAATTATTTAATTAATAATTTTATTTTAAGTAGCCAGCTTATATTATTTTCTTTAAAAACTATAAATGGATAATATTATTTTAAGTATTTAAATGATGTATTATATGATTTATTATTTTATGTAATAGTTGTATATAATTATAGGGTCCTTTTCACGTGGGAACAAAACTCCAAAAGTGTTAAACCGACAAAAATAATTAATGATATTAATAAAGAAAAAAAATCATTAAAATAGCTTATTGAATTTAAATTATAGGTTCAATATGCTATTTTTTCTATTTAATAAAGATAAAATCTATTAACAATAAAGACATTAACAAGATTTTATTATCATTTACTGACAATAAAAATAAAAATATATGGGTAAGGATTATGTACAGTACTTTAAGTTCACCTCTTAAAATTCTATTGTGTAATTATTTAACTTAAAAATATATATTTCTATCTGTGAGAAAAAAGACGTATGGCAAAATCTTAAGAGATGAACCTAAAGAATAGCACCTAAATATTGTACCTAAGTTTTACTCATTCCACTATCATAATATGAGATTTGGATTAATGCCAACCAAGTACAAAACTTTTCAATTCTAATCAATTTGGTCCCTAAAACTAACTTATTAGTTCCTAAATAATTAGTTATTTTTCTACTAAATTGACTTCAAAGACCAAATGAGTTAGTTTTGAAAAGTCTTTTGGCATTAGCCCAAAGGCCCCAAGCTTAGCAATGTGTTTAGAAGGCTAGAAGAGAGAGAGTAAAAGAAAAGAAATAAGAAGAAATGCAATCATTTCCTTTGTTTGGTTTCTATGGAAGAAATAAAAGGAAAGAAACCATTTTTCATGGGTCCACGTATTTGCATTCGCCCATATTAGACGGATTTGAAGGGAAAAAATGGTTTTAAAAAAATAAGGCTCTCATAAATAATATAGGTGGCATTTGGATTCATTGCGTTTGCGTTTTATGCATTTTTTTTTTTTTTTTTTTTAGCCGTGATTGTTGACTTTTCTGTGTGAACAATGCATATCAGTAGGTCCCATACACTATTCACGGGACTCATAAAATCTCACTTTTCAACAATTTTTTTATTAAAAATGAGTTTCACGGTACTATTCACACATTTAAAAATTATTTTATTATAATGTTTTCAGTTTTTAACTTTCAGCTGTATCTAAAAGGGCCTATAGTATGACATGAAATTAAATATTTGTCATAACTTTTATGCATCTTGTACATTTTATATAGATATAAAAGTAAAAAAAACATATATTTTCTTTTCATTTCCTTCCACGTAGCAAACCAAATAAGGGAAAAAGAAATACATTCTTCTCTTTTCTTTTCCCCTTCTCTGTCTGTTTCCAAACATATACAAGAGAATTAGGACCTGTTTGGTAATATTATTCTAATAACATTATTTGTATTTTTTAAAAATACGTATGAATAAAAAAATATATAAAAATACATATAAAATTATTTAAATTCTAAAAACTATTATTTAAAATACACTACCAAATAACTCATTAATTTCTTTTCATTTCTTTCTCATTTCTTTGCTACTAGTATTAATTTATTTTCTCTCTCTTCCCTCTCATTTGTAACCAAACAAAGAACAGGGGTAAATGAAATTTACCCAATATAATTTGAGTGACAGCAATTAAAAAAATGCATAGAGAATCGCAAAATGTGCGCATGGGAGGCAGCATGGCTTAGCTGGCAGTCGATACTGTGTTCAAGGTTCAAACTGGAACGCCGCTGTCCCGTCTCGTCTTTCGATTAACAAATAGTAGATCATTACAGCACAAGCAGTATCAAAAAAGCACTGTGTATGTATTGATTAAAAATTTGATTTTTTGCGATAATTTCGAGTATTACATTCCTCTTTTCCAACCACGTGTTCTGGATTCCATTTGCAACGTGGGGACAACACAGACCAAGACGAAAGAAAGCACAATAAAATAAAATTAAAAAAAGCTAAAGTTGTCAGCCCTGTACTCATTAAGATCTACCCCTAGATTTTCATTGTCTACTACTCCTCTCCTCTACTTTTAACTCCACTCTCCCTAAATGCTAAGGCCTGTTTGGTTGTGTGGATCTAACACACATTATCATGATAAGTATTATAAATGAAAAGTTAAAATAAAATAAATATATATAAAACTTACATATATGAACAGTATTGTTATAACTGGAAACTGAAAACTAAATTTATTGTTGCTGAAACTTACATATATAAACTTATGAGTCCGTTTGGATTGAACTTATTGTTACTGAAATTAAAAATTGAAAACTGAAAATACTGTAGCAAAATAATTTTTAAATATATAAATAGTACCATGAGATCCATTTTTAATATTTTTTTTATGAATAAAATGATTGTGGGTCAATGAATAGTACTGCTACAGTATATGAACAGTATTGCTACAGTGTTAATTGTCCCCTGCCTTCCGCAAAATGCGTGAAATGGAAAAAAATAAAAAAAGAAGGAACATGCAGACGCAACTTTCAACCGAATCCAAACGGCACCATAATAAGAAAAAAACAAAATAAATAGATAATTCACATAAAGATTCATAATATTTTCCTCTCTATCTATATATCTATATATATATATATATATATAATATGAGAGCATATTTTATCACTTGCAAACATGAATTAAAGAGAAAAAATAATAGTTTTAAATTCATAATTACACAAATTATCAAATTATGGTAAAAAAAAAAAAAAAGACAAAAGTGTATTGTAGAAAACAACTGTATTTTTAAAAAATTAAATTACAAGAGGATCTTACTTTATGAATATTTGTAAGAATTTTACTAACATGTGCTTTAAGGACACACAATAATTTTTATTTTTTAAAAAAAAATTAAAAATTAAAAATATATTAACAAATTTTTCAATTTTCCAAAAAATAATTTCAAAAATGGAAGGTTTAACCGACCTATTTGTAATTCATGCCCTTTTACTCTATAAATATTTGTAATTCATGCCCTTTTTTACTAAAAAGAAAATTAATAGTAAATTTTTATTAATTAAAAGAAGGTAGATCGCTTCTCCCAAAAAAAAAAAAAAAAAAGGGTAGATTAGTTGGAAAATGTGGTTAATGAATGCGAAGAGCAGGAGTAAGTGACAGTGATAACGTTAACGTGCGCACAGTGCGGAGGGGGGCCTACCAATCAGTCTGACATTGTGTTGTTAAATCAACGTCGCTTTTGTCTAACCAAGGAAAAATTTATTCAACATCTACCACTCATTCATCTCAGACTTTCCACCCTATTTCACCGACACGTGTCCGCTTAATATTTTGGCATTACATCTCGCGAGTAGTTCTTTCACAAACTCTCGTTTCCCTATTTTGAGTTTTCCTAGACCATCACGTGAGACTTGGCCGCAACACACTTCTCCATGGTCTAGAACTCATACCTGTCTCTTTGTTTTGGGCATGTAACCAAGAACCGAACCGAACTAGCAGCCGAACTGGATTGGTTGAACCGGTTTTAGCATAGAGAGAGAGGATCTGGGATGGCAACCACACTTAATTTTTTAGATATATTAATTTAATAAAAGTTATTTTGAATTAATTAAATTAAAACTCATAAATTATTTTTAAAAACAATATTTTTAAAAACAAGTTCTAACATAACAAAACATTTTTAAAACATAACAAGACAACAATTCAAATATTAAAAATACAAAAACAATTCAAACATAATAATACAAAAGCAAAAAATATGAACAATTTAAATCTTAAAAAAAAAATAGTGTAGGGGTGACAGACCAGGGGGCCCATACCAATGTATACGTTGGACCAAGGGCCCAATCCAAGGAAGAACTCCTCCTCGGCCAAGCAAGGCCGAGGACAAAGGGGATGGTCTACCATTGAGAGTGACACTCCGGATCATTCCATGGAAGATATAAGTATTAAGAAAGAAAATGACAAGGGAAGGCACGGAAATATCTAAGAGAAAACTGCTACTATTGCATTAAGTACTATGTAACTCACTGAACCCTGCTTTTGAGCCTTTACAACCACTCACAACGACTCTAAGAAGGGCTGATGGAACAAGTATCAGCACTAACAATCTAAATCTACACGTGGACGGTGGATATGGGAGGAAGATAGTATAAAATAGAGAGGGGGACTGGTAACTAGGGGGGATGAACGATATATGAGAAGAATCAATCTCCTCAGATAAAATTCGAGGACGTCTCTTCCTAGTAAATCTATGTTATCTTTCTTTCTTTATCGTCAAGACCTGTTGGTCAATTGACTGATTCGCTAAGATCCAAGTTTCCAACCCATTCTCTACAAATTCATTGTATTGAGCTCATTAGACCAAGACACCATACAATTTAGGCTTAGACCCCAAAATTGTGACCCTACAAATAGTATAGCATAAAAAATAAATAAAAAATAAAAAAAATCTTAAAGTTAAAGTTTGAAAACTAAAAGCACGCATATATGCCTTATAAAAAAATAGTAAAAAATAATTTTTAATTGTTTAAATATAAACAGGACGAGTACATGAAAAAATGTAGCATCATCTCTACTCCATTTGTTATGTGAGGCCACTAAGGATGTGCATTGTTTTGAAACCTGAACTATTCAAAAAATGAAAAAAAAAATTAAAAAAAAAATAGAGTTCGTGTATTATACACAATGGATTGCCTTAATAGTTCGTGTATCATACACAATTTCTAGCATAGGGGGCCTAGATTCGAGTCCCAACACTTACCTCTTATCTAATATTTTCCAAAAACACACACTTAGGTTTAAATTGCCAAGAATTGATGGTGAACCTTTTTTCCACGCTCCTAAGTTTTAAAGTTTATTCTACATATTTCCACAACTCTACATTAGAAAAATCATCAAAATGCTTTGAGCTTTCTAATGTACTATAGGATGATTTGAGTTTTTAGAGAAAAAATGGATTGGGTAAAATTTGTACTCGTCGGGTCATGTATTCGTCCCCAAATGGGTTTTTACCATCCCTAGAGAGAAGACTTTAAGAGAGAGAGAGAGAGAGAGAGAGAGAGAGAGAGAGTTTACATAAATTAGGGCTATCCAAACCCATCCGAGACTCGACCCACCCGGAGGATCCGACCGGAACCGATCCGAAACCGGCCGACCCGACTATTCCGGTTGTCGGCGGCGGGTTTCTCCCCACAAAAACCGACTCCGGCGGGTCGGTTTCGGTTTCTATCCCCCAAAACCCGAAAAACCTGAACCGACCGGAGAAAAACCCAGATTCTGGCAAGAACCCCAGATTCCGGCGAGAAACCCAGATTCCGGCGAGAAAAATTCCAGAATCCAGCGATAAAAACCCAGATCTCGGCCAAAAAACCCAGATTCAGGCGATATTTCACGTAGATCAGGCGAGATTTTGACCGGATCTGGTGAAATCTCATCAAATCCGATGAGATTACCGTCGGATCTGGCGAAATCTCATAGATTCCGATGAGACTTTTGCTGGATCTCGAGTTTTCTCACTGTTTTCTAGAGTTTTCTCCCCGTTTTCTCAGAACCCAGCGCCGACCGACCCGCCCGCCACCCGAAGTTTGACCCGGACCGATCTGTTTACTCCGGCGGTCGGCGGCGGTTGAGATTTTCCAAGACCCGATTCCGTCGGGTCGGTTCCGGGTTGGGCACAAACCCGACCCGGACCGACCCGTGGACAGCCCTAACATAAATAAAAGGTCTACAAATAACGGAGGTAGACACAATATTTGGTAGTTGAGCCATTGAGTTATTGCCACATTGGGTGCAATGAGATGGTGAAGATACATTACTTCGTCATTGTATCACTTCTCAAGTTCAAGAGCGTGCAAGGTTTATTTTATTTATTTAGTATTTTTTTAATGTCAAAAATTTGTAGTAAAGTTTACTTTGTTTGATTTGGATAAGGTACAATTATCATCTCATATGAGATGTAAAAGTTAATAGAGTAAACTTTATAAACCTCTTTACATTGTTTTCTAATCAGTTTTTACATTTCATATAATGGTAACAATTATATGGTGCAATCACCCCAGATTTCAATCTATTATTCAACTTTCTTTTTTCATTTTTTTTACATAAGGTTAAAGTTAAAAGAATTAACTTTTCCCACAAAATTTTCTTTTATAAATGCACCTAAATTATTAGGTGATCATTTTTATATTCTTCCCCCCTCAAAATTTATTGTATTTATTTTAATAAATAAATATTAATTAATTAAATTATTTATAATATTATTGGTTCGATCCTAAATCAACACCTTTAATGGTTTCATTTAATTTAATTTTTAAAACCATTAAAACTGACTATTCAAGTAACAAAGAAAAATCCATAACAAATAGGGAGAAAACATGAAAATGAATATCCATACGCCATATTATCCTTAATATTTGTCAAAAGAATGGCATAACAAATATGAGGATATGTTGTTTTCATGATGAAATTATTATATTTAAAATTTTGTGGAGCTAAAAAGAATGTTAAATGGTGAAACTTTCATCATTATACTATGTATGGAGGGAAAGAAATAAATGGAGGATGGGAAAGAAGGAAATAATAAAATAAAGGAAAGAAAATAAAGCAGGTTATTCCTTTATGGAAGAGTGGTTTATTTTTGGGAGGGGGGTCAATTAAGAAAAAGAAAATTGCGATCACATTGAATGATTCCTTTTTGCTTATAGGCACAAGCCTAGTGTTGATAATTACACGAAGTTACAACCTTTTTTTTTTCTACAATCTTATTGAGATAAAATTTGTGCTAGTGACAAAACACTTTAGTAAGTAGAGAATAATATTGAATTAAGGCGTCATCTATTGTGGAGTTTGGTAATACTTATCTTTTGATAGATAGCTTATTTACTTAAAACCAAATTGGAAAGTAGCTTGAAGCTATTAAAATATAAGTTAGGCAATCGGATGAGGAAAAAAAAATCCCAATATGAAGATGAAAAAGAAAAGAAAAGATATGACATTCTTTGAATATTTGATTATTATATTTTGTAAGGATAAGGGCCAAAAATTGCATATTGGGCCTTGGACTTTGGCTGAGGACGTTGATTGGTCCGAGGATGAATAAACAATAGTGAGGGTGTTAAGTTGAAAATCTCATAAGTAACATGCAAGTAGAAAGTTTAGGAAAGGTGGTCCAAGGAGGAGTATCTTCTCGGATAAACAAAGCACAGGTCAAACGTATATTCTATTACTCAAAGTGACCTTCTAGGAAGTTTCGCTGAGAGAGACGTGCATCATGAACGTACTGGAAGAGTGAAAGCTAGGAAATATCTAAGGAAAAGCTGCTACCACCACATTGAATGCCCTGCAGCTAACTTTCTAGCCGCATTTATGTAGAGAAGACCCCTGAACAGTATTGCCTTGACTACCGCAACTCACAGAAAGTCAAAAAATGTGTCTGATGGGACAAACACTCAAGTAGTGGCTCAAATGATCAACAAGTGTAAGATCAAGACAAAGGAAAATGAACTATATAATGTAAGAGATCCTCCATGGATTGGAGATCGGAAAAAGGGAGAAGAAAGCACTGTAGCAAGCAAAATCGTATTTGTAACTATTTCCAATTAATATACACTAGAACTTACCCCGTCAGACTAGGCCGAGAGTGAATTTATTTAGGTCAATCCTTTTGGTTTTTGTTTGATTATCTTTCAAATATATTCTATCCATTGTCCAACTAATCAAGGCCTAATTCTCCAACCCACTCTTTACAAATTTATTGTTTTGGGCTCACTGGAGAAGATTAAGAATGAGTCGTTCTTCAATGGCCAAATAAGATGGTACGAAACCCAATGAGGCGCAACCAAAGCCTTTATTGCCAATATTACAAAGATCAAGGACATACTACAGAAGACTGTAGAAATTTGTGGGACCATTTGGACCAGCTGGTCCGAGAAGGAAAGTTGAAACAGCTTTTGCATCATTCTAGTGGCCAAGGGAGCCAGATAGGTTCGAAACCCTAGAGAAATGCTTCTTCAAGACCTAATTTAGGCACGATAAATGTCATCTTCGCCGCTCTAAGCAGGACCGGGTCCTGTCCCTCCAGGAAAATGTCTATCGCTCAGTTGTTCGTCGATGACTCAAATTCTGAGCCAAAGAAGGCTAAAGAGAGTATCCAACCGACGTTAAGTTTTTCAGGCGAAGATAATATTGGAACCATACAGCCCCATGATGATGCTTTGGTGGTCACGCTAAAGATTGGGGGGTAAGACGTGAGAAGGGTGATGGTAGATCAAGGTAATGGTGCTGAGATTATGTACTCCGACTTGTACAAGGGGCTGAACTTGAGACCCGAAGACCTAACAACCTACAATTCTCCTTTGGTGAGTTTTAACAGGAAGGTTGTTATTCCGAGGGGTCAGATTAGACTGCCCGTACAGGTTGGTTCAAAAGTGGTGGAGGTGGACTTCATCATAGTGGATGCTTATTCTCCTTACACGGCCATTGTGGCCAGGCCTTGGCTTCACGCCCTGGGAGCCGTCTCTTCTACTCTACACCAAAAGGTGAAATATCCGATGGGTGGCTAGATTAAAGAGATTGTTGGGAGTAAATCCACAGTTAGGTAGTGCCTAGTGGCTGCCATTTTACATCAGCCCGAAGCTGAGTCCTCGGCCTCTGCTGAAAGGGGCTTATAGCAATTAAAAGCTTTGGTGTTGCCTGTCAATGGATTAGCCGAGGAGCCCAAATGTGAAGATCTAGAGACGGTTGTTATTGGTGATGATCTGGAGAAGTTCTTTAAGGTCGGAGCTCAGCTGCCTCCTCGAGAGAAGGAGGAGCTGATAGAGTTTCTTAGGAGCAATATTGATGTGTTTGCATGGAACACTTACGAAGCCCCAAGCATCGACCCGAGCTTCATCTGCCATCATTTAAATGTTAATCCATCTGTCACCCTTAAAAAGTAACCACCTCGGCGCTCATCTAAGAATCATTCTGATGCTATTAAAGATGAGGTGATGAAACTTAAGCAGGCACGGGCTATCAAGGAGGTTTTCTACCCTGATTAGCTGGCCAATACTATGGTGATGAAGAAGAAGAATGGAAAGTGGCAAGTGTGTGTGGACTTCACAGACCTAAATAAAGCTTGCCCGAAAGATCCCTTCCTTATGCCTAGGATAGACCAACTGGTGGATGCAACTATAGGCCATCCTCAGATGAGCTTCTTAGACGTCTTTCAGGGATACCACCAGATACCACTAGCCCTAAGTAATTAGGAAAAGACAGCTTTTATCACCCCCATAGGAAATTACCATTACAAAGTGATGCCCTTTGGCTTGAAAAATGCAAGGTCTACCTATCGAAGAATGATGATTAGAATGTTTGAACTGCAGTTAGGCAAAAGTATCGAGGTCTATATAGATGATATAGTGGTAAAGAGTAAGGTAGTGTCCGAGCATATAGGATACCTCAGGAACATTTTTGAAATTCTAAGGAAACACAAATTACGCCATAACGCTTCCAAGTGCTTTTTTGGTGTGGGATCAGGTAAATTTCTGGGCTACATGGTAACTCCCCGAGGAATTGAGGTTAACCCTGATCAGATTAAGACAATTAACAATTTACAACCATCTCAGAATCCCAAGGAAGTCCAGAAACTAACCGGAATGACTGCTGCCTTGAACCGGTTTATCTCTTAGTCAGCAGCTAGATGCAAACCCTTCTTCCTGTTAATGAATAAATGGAAGGGATTTGAATGGACCAAGGAGTGTGCTTTGGCCTTTAAGCAGCTTAAGGAATATCTCTCTCTGCCATCTATCATGTCCAGTCTTAAGATGGACGAGATCCTGTTTGCTTATATTGCTGTGGCCCCTCATACTGTGAGCCTGGTGCTAATACGAGTTGATAGCAGCATCCAAAGACCAGTTTATTATGTGAGCAAATCATTGCATGAAGCCGAAATCCATTACCTACCACTGGAAAAGGCCATTTTGTCGATAGTACATGCTACACGTAAACTCCCCCATTACTTCCAGGCACACATAGTTGTTGTCCTAACTCACTTTCGCTTAGAGCTCTACTCTGAAGTGCTGATTACACAAGGAGAATTGTCAAGTGGGGTACAATTCTGGGGGTTTTTGATATCAAATACATGCCTCGTACCTCTGTTAAGGGCTAGGTCCTCGCAGATTTAGTGCCCGAGTTCACTGAATCCCTGTTCGAGAAAGAGGCAGAAACACAACACATGGATGGAAATTCAGTTGGTACAATCACCCTGCAAGAACCTTTAATCTGGAAGGTATATGTTGATAGCGCAGAGAATCAAAAGGAGTCCAGAATAGGGCTAATTCTGGTTTCACCTGATAAAATCACCATTAAGAAATCATTAAGATTGAGATTCTTGGCCATGAACAACGAGGGGAATGGCCATGGTCCAAAGAATAGGTAGGAAGGCAGTAGAGATATTTTCGAACTCAAGACTAGTTGTTCGCCAGGTGAAAGGAGAGTTAGAAGCAAGAAATGAAATAATGTAGGGATACTGAATCAAGTCAAGCATTTGCAATCAAAGTTTGAATCTTTCAACCTATTACACATCCCTAGAAGTGGAAACACACATGTTGATTCTCTGGTCACGCTTGTAACCTCCACGGCGCAGAGCTTACCTCGGGTCATCCTCATAGAGGACTTATACAAACCTACAGAGGTAAGAAAAGAGGTGGTCCATGTTCACCAAATTAGAGTAGGGCCTAGCTGGATGGACCCTGTGATACTATTCTTGAAGGAGGATATCCTGCTCAAGGAGAAATCGGAGGCTGACAAGATACGAAGAAAGGCTCCTCGGTTTTGGTTCTCCGAGGACTAGAAACTGTACAAGCGCTCCTTTTCTGGGCCATATCTGCTCTGCATACACCTTGAGGCATCAAAACTACTCTTGGAGGAATTACATGAAGGAATTTGTGGAAGCTGCATAGGAGGCAGATCTTTGTCTCACAGAGCCATCACACAAGGCTATTAGTGGCCAAACATGCAAAAAGAAGCACAAGAATATGTGAAGAAATGTGATCAATGCCAGAGATTCGCACCAAACATGCACCAACCAAGAGGAGTCCTCAATCCCCTATCCAACCCTTGGCCATTTGCTCAATGGGGCTTAGACATTGTTGGCCCTTTCCCCAAAGCAGCAGGGAACAAGAGATATTTACTAGTCGACATGGACTACTTCACTAAGTGAGTTGAAGTTGAGCCCTTGGAAAATATCAGGGATGTGGATGCCAAGAAATTCGTTTGGAAAAACATTGTCACACAGTTCGGGGTCCCTTATACCCTCATCTTGGACAATGGCCTTCAATTTGATAGCAAATCCTTCAAGAGATATTGTTGTAACCTAAGAATTACAAATAGATATTCTACCCCAGTTTATCCCCAAGGGAATAGACAAACCAAAACTGTTAACAAGGTCATAGTGAATGGACTCAAGAAGAGGTTGGATGATGCAAAGGAAAGATAGGTGGAAGAGTTGTCACACATCCTTTGGACATATCGGACTACGCCTCATAGGTTAATGGGAAAGACGCCATTTTCAATGACATATGGGGCCGAGGCCGTTATTCCTTTGGAGACTGGATTCCCAACACTGAGGACGAGTTCTTTCACTCCAAGCAACAATGACGAGTTATTAGGGAAAAGCCTAGACTTAATTAAGGAGCGAAGAGAAAATGCAATGGTCCAATTGGCATATTACCAATACAAGCTCAAGCAAGGTTATAATACCAATGTGAAGCTGAGACCACTAGCGCTTGGTGACTTGGTGTTGAGAAAGGTTCTAGGTTCTACAAAGAACCCAGCATGGGGAAAGCTGAGACCTAACTGGGAAGGACCATATCGCATCACCTCGGTGGCTAGTATGGGGGCATATTTCATCAAAGACCTAGATGAACATGTAATACCACGTCCTTGGAATGTAAACAACCTAAAAATGTATTATTATTAATGAAAGTTTCCTTTGTCATATGCTCCTTTATTGTATAAATACATCGTACTTCCCATTATCATCTTTTTAAGTATTAAACAGAACCTTAGACATGCTTGGCTTCTCGAACCACCTGTTTTGGGAAAATTAATACTTAATGACATCTTTCTAAGTATTAAACAGAACTTTAGACATACCTGACTCCTCAGACCACATGCTTTAAGGAAATATACTTAATGACATCTTTCTAAGTATTAAATAGAACCTTAGACATACTTGGCTCCTCGGACCACATACTTTGAGGAATTTAATACTTAATGACATCTTTTTCAGTGATTAAACAGAACCTTAGACATGCCTAGTCCCTTTGACCACATGCTTTGGGGAAATTAACACTCAATGACATCTTTACAAGTGTTAAACAAAACCTTAATCATGTCTAGTCCCTCGGACCACATATTCTGGGAAAATTAACACTCAATGACATCTTTATAAGTGTTAAACAAAACCCTAGTCATGAGTGGTCTCTCGGATCACATACTTGGGGAAAATTAACACTATGATATCTATTGGTCCTTTATTAAGTGTCAAAACGGATCCAAAATTATATCCAACTCCTCGGATTGAAGGCTTTGGGTAAGTTGAAGCCCTTATTTATTTATCTAAGTGATGAGCAAGATGAAGATTACCTGCCCCTTTTATTTTTTACAAAGTATGCATTTATCTCCATCAGATTCAGCCTCCATTGTAAAAGGTTCAATTCTTAATACAAATATGTGGTAAACCTCTTTATTGTTGGTACTTGATCAAATTACTTAAATTATTAGCAGTGTATTATTGTTAGTTTTTATTAAAGACAGAGTGACAACAGTTTAATGTTATTTGTGACAATAATAAGCTTCAAAGCACATAAAGTAAAGGAACAAGAGATAAAAAAAAAAAAAATAAATAAACATTTTCATTAAACAGAAGAAGGAATACATTATATACATTGAT
Organism: Quercus lobata; assembly: GCF_001633185.2. Lineage (NCBI taxonomy): Eukaryota > Viridiplantae > Streptophyta > Magnoliopsida > Fagales > Fagaceae > Quercus > Quercus lobata. The sequence goes on from NC_044913.1 coordinate 27,492,418, forward strand.
AGAATGTCATTACCAAAAAAAAAAAAAAACTACAAAAGAAACTACATGAAAATCCTAAATGCTAAGCCTTGGCTTTTGGAGGAGGAGGGTCTTCTTTCTGGCTTGGCTGAGAGGTAGGAGCGACCTTGGCCTTATGATCAGCATCTTTAGTCTTGGCCTCTGCTTCTTTTGCCTTAGTTTCAGCTTCCTTGGCCTTAGCAGCATCTTTGGCCTCTGAGGGGGGCTTAGTCCCCTTGCCCTTACCTTTGTCCTTGGCCCCATCAGCCCCTTAGCCTTGATCACTAGCTTGGCTGGGTCCTTTTGAAGCCTTAGTGAGGGGGAGAACAGCCTGGGGTTGCTTTGAAGTCTCTGGAGCAAGGGTAGGGGGAGAAGGGATGGCACCTGGAACTTCACGAATATCTAGGTCATAGTATATGCTCCTAGGTTGCCTCCACTCCGAGTCTACAGGGACTCCTGCAACATTAAGGGTCTCATCCCATGTTGCATTGCAGTAATCCTTGTATACCTCGGCTAGGCTCCTTAGGGAGCTGGCTTATGTCTCCTCCACGCCGAGGGCGTAAGATACTTGCCTTTCAGCCTATGCTGCCTCCTTGGCCAGTTGAGCTGCCTCCTTTGCCTTCTGCAACTCTGCCCTTAAATCCAACACAAGTTGCCTTGAAATGGACAACTCTATCTCGATCTGATAAAGCAACTTGCGCTAGTCCTTAGCATGAGTCTGGGCATTTTTTAGTCCTGCCTCAGCACTCTTTCTATCCCTCTACTCGGCAGTCAGCTTGGAGAGCAGCTCCTTATTCTCCTCCTTTGCGGCCCCCAAGGCCTTTTTAGTCTCGAGGCGGAGATGGACCTTGTTCTTGACATCATTTCGGGCCTCCTTCACCCATTCCTCGGCCACAAAGACCTCCTAGGTGATCTGCACACAAAAAATATAGCAACCCATTTATAAAAAATAAAAAAATAAAAAAACTTACTAGTAATTAATAAATAAAAAGTATGTGGCTATGAACTTACCATGGCAAGGTCCCTTTTTAGGGACATGAAGAGGTCTTGCTGCTTCAGCTTCCTCATAGCGTCCATATCTTTGGGCAAAAGAAATGGTTGCTCCAAGGCCTTAGCTACATATACAGAATGACCTCTTTGGAACTCCCTAATAGAGGCGTTCCAAGAGATGGCAGCCCCATCCACCTCTAGCCGAGGAGACCAAGTATGTTGTTGGGTGTGCACCTCACGGCTGTCCACAGAAGTGGACCTCTTGTCCCTAGGGTCTCTAGCCATTTTCTGTTGTTTTGTGCCCTTCTGAAGGGCCACCTCCCCTTCCTCAAACTCCTGCACTAGCCTTTTCTTCTTTAGATTTGGAATGGTGTGCAGTCCGAGGTCAGTAGGGGGTAGAGGGGGAGGAGGGGGAAGAGTGGGAGGAACTTGGGACTTGGAGACTTCTTATGAAGTTGACCCCTTGTTCCTTGCAGCCATAAGGTCTCTTAGGCTTTTATTTCCCCAATTTAGTACCATCTTGTCTTCCTCTTCTTCGGAGGAATCGTCTGGGCGAGCAATCACTAGAGTTAGGGTGTGAACACCTGAGTGCTTGTCAGGCTCGTCCTCGGCGTTCGAGATGTGAACTATCTGAGCCCCTTGAGCTTCCTCTTCCTCAAAATGAAATTTGTCTATCTCGTTCTCAAGTGTTAGACGTGAAGAGGCAATCTCCTCCCTTGGTGCCGCTGCTGCTGCCTCAGGCAAAACCTGTTGAAAGGGCAGTACAATAGGTGAAAGATCTCTCCGAGCCAAAAATCCAGGCACAGAGACGTCTATGTGGGCTAATCAGAAGTCATCAACTCTTATCGCCTGACCCGCCTCCTGGAAGATTCTTGACAAGGGCTCGTAGTCAAGTACTAAGTGAGCAGCTCGCAACTGCCTATCCTCACTTACAAAGACCTCGGACCTCAACAAATAGTTGAGAGTCGGAACGTTGACCAAACTGAGTCTCGGAGCGACGTGTCTTTTATCTGCAAAAACATCCGAGGAAGAAATCATGATCAGACCAATGAAAATTATCATCAGAAGAAGATGAAGTGTTAAAAACGAAAAGGGATAAAACTAAAAGGGCTAAATCCCTTGCCAAAGGGATTAATCCTAAGGTACCCCACCTGGCTCTCCTACCCGAATTGGGCAGTGAAGACTGTCATGCCACTCCCTGGAGACAATCAGGTAGTCGTCCTTCATGCCTTTGTTAGACTTAGGAAGGTAGGACATCAGTCTAATGATGTCGGACCAAGACTTGAGATAATATCCCGTGCTAGTAAGTTTGTGGCACTTGTACATATGGACTACATCAAGCCATGTGAGCCCCAAGCCCATTTTCTTATTGAGAGCATCTACGCTACCTAAGATTCTAAATAGATTAGGGGCGCACTAGTGGGGAATCAACCTATGGTTGATCAAATAGTCTTGGGTCACCCTGCCCATAGGGATTGTCATCCCTCCTTCTATGAAAGCAATCATAGGGATGACTACCTCCCCTTCCTCCCTGTTTGTGACTATTTGGTCTAGAGCACAATATTGCAGGGCTACTCCCTGTGGAATGTGGTACTTGGCACTAAAACCTTCCATACCGGCATCAGAATCTACTAAGTGCTTAAACCTACCCATCTGACTAATCTAAAGGGAAATGGATGAAGTTTTTAAAGAAATGAGACAAAGAATGGAAGGCCAAGGAGATTGGCCGAGGAGGAAACAATCTAGAAGAAATAAAGAATAAAAACTTACGGGAAAGTGAACAAGTAACGATGTGGGAAGTTCTTGAAAGATTGAGAGTTCTTGAAAGGTTGAGAGCTCTTGAGAGTTTGAAAATTTTTGTAAAGTGAGAAAAAGTGAGCCCTTCATGCGCCTTATATAGGAGGGAAGATTAAGTGGGAGTTATCCCGCTCAAAATCCGAAGAAAAATGTCCATCGTAGGATCTGCTCCTCACCATTGGATGCGGGGATCAAAGCGTCGCCTAGAGCAATTAATGATGCATTACGGGCTTCGAGGTGTAAGCAACAATCATGAGAAGCACTTAACGGTGCTCCCATGTGTGTAAATCATAGGAATTAGTAATTTTAACTCTTAAGAAATCAAAATCTCAATTCTTCTCCTTGGATAAGAGGGAAAAAAATCAAAATTTTGAGGGGCTATTGTAGGGATAAGGGCAAAAAATTATATATTGAGCCTTGGGCTTTAGCCGAGGACGTTGATTAGTCCGAGGATAAATAAACAATAGTGAGGGTGTTAAGTTCAAAGTCCCATAAGTAACATGCAAGTAGAAAGGTTAGGAAATGTGGTTTGAGGAGGAGTGTCTCCTCGGATAAACAAAGCACAGGTCAAATGTATATTCTATTACTCAAAGTGACCTTTTAGGAAGTTTCGCTGAGAGGGACATGCATCATGAACGTACTGGAAGAGTGGAAACTAGGAAATATCTAAAGAAAAGCTGCTGCCACCAAATTGAATGCCCTGCAGCTAACTTTCTGACCGCATTTATGTGGAGAAGACTCCTGAACAGTGTTGCCTTGGCTACCGCAACTCACAAAAAGCCAGAAAAGGTGTCTGATGGGACAAGCACTCAAGTAGTGGCTCAAATGATCAACAAGTGTAAGATCAAGATATAGGAAAAGGAACTATATAATGTAAGAGATCATCCATGGATTGGAGATCAGAAAAAGGGAGAAGAAAGCACTGTAGCAAGCAAAATCGTATTTGTAACTGTTTCCAATTAATATACACTAGAACTTACCCCCTTGGATCGGGTTGAGAGTGAATTTATTTAGGTCAATCCTTCTAGTTTTTGTTTGATTATCTTTCAAATCTATTCTATCCATTATCCAACTCATTAGAGCCTAATTCTCCAACTCACTCTCTACAAATTTATTATGTTAGGCTCACTAGGCCTATATCCCTTTATATTTTGGGTTTGGGCTTCAAAACGTGTCCTTACATATTTTAAAATAATGAAAGAAAGATTTTATTTCAAAACTGGTTTAGAAGAAACTTTTTCTATCTCATTACATGACAATTGATAAAAACATTATTTTAAAAACCGGTCCAAACCGAATAGTTCAACCGGTTGAACTGGGAACCTAACCTATAATTGGTCAAATAAAACCCGAAATAATTGGTGAAAATCAGTCAAGAACCGGGACCAAACCCTTGCTCAGTTTTTTAACCGCTCTAGTTTTTAAAATCATGGATAAAACCATAAAAGTATAGTTTTAGTCACATAATCTAGTTAATGAGTTGTGAGACTTATCTATATATATATATATATATATTTATATATATAAAACCGAAGCCTCTGCTGGCACCACAATTTTTCACGTCAGCACAATATTTAAAAAAAAAAAAAAAAAAAACATTATAATACCTCAAAACCCTAACAACCTTACCCCTCTCTCAAGTTAAGAAATATAAAGCCACAATTTCTGCAAACTCTCTCTCTCCAAACGTAAATATCAAATTCAACCCCTTTAATTTCTCTTTATATTTTTGAAGCTTCTATAGAGTTATAGTGAGTTATGTTGATTTTGTTTTGTGTGTGTGTGTGTGTGTATAGATGAGTCATAATACTCCGGTATTCCAAGAGAAGTTTGTGTTTTCGTTAATTAAAGGCCTTAGAGAGATAAGTGTTGCAGTTTGGAACAACAATACAAAAGACGATTTCATTAGCAGCGGAAAGTAATTACTTTGTCTCATATTTTTGTTTTTTGAATTGATTTTGTGTGCTTTTTAGACCCTTTTGGATCAATTTTGTTAATTGGGTGTTTTTTTTTTTGATAGGGTCCAATTGGGGAAGGTTCTTTCAAAGGGTTACGACGACCGCACTTGGTGTCTGTATACTAATAGTGGGAGTAAGTGCTATAAATTACTAACCATTTTAAGTGTATAATCTGTTTCTAAAATTATCTATAATATTTTGTCCTCCGAAAATTTTATCTCTTTAATTTTAGTATATTGTGTTTCTTAAGCTATAGACAGGTTTTCTTTGTTTCTTATTTTCAATAATAAATCATTTTATTGCAATACCGGTAATTGTTTGAGAAATCCAATATGTTCATATCTCTATAGAATAGAGAATAGTAGAAGCCAATTTTATTACAATTACTTAAATTGAGTTGACTTAATTCTGTACAATTACAAAGTATAGCATGAAAGATAATGGAATTAATTGTTGTAATTTTTATTTTCTTTCCATGTTCTGAATTTCCATGTTTTTATTGTTGATGAGAAATTAAGGCTCAGTTGCACAATATGTGTAAATTCTTCAGAAGGCTACTTTAAATAGTAAGTCAATGTGTCTCTTACATTTGGGTATTAGTTAGAATTATTTTCAAATGATTGTACCAATAAAAGTGAATATGTATAAATTTTGTTTAACTATCTCGTGCATCGCACTGGTTAGCGATTAGTTTTAATAATACACGTGGATAATCTTATAAATCGTCACGTAAATGGATTGGGGATATTCTTCCAAACTAGTTTAGAAAAAAAAAAATTATCCAAATATTAACATAATTCTCATTCATTATTTTTGTCACTATACAAATTTTAATACCCCAACTAGTTTTTCAATTTAAATGTCAAAACCAAATATAGGCTTCCATTTGCAAAAATGCATTTTGTCTTTAGCCTATAAAAAATAAAGTAAAATAAATAAATAAATAACTTAAACTAAAACTAAACTAAACTAACTTTAGACCTAAGGGTAAAGTGGTCATTGGAAACTCTAGACCTAAGATCGTTCCTTGTCCTCTGCCTACAAGGCAAGATCCTCCACATACTCCTTATGCCATTTTTGTGGTGATGCACGCACCCCAACTGCTTCAAGTTGCTAGTTGTAGCAAGCGACACGTTAGTGAGGTGTCCTAGCCAGAAGTGAAAAATCATGTACCTCTTCTAAATTAATAGATCAAGGATTTGATCATTCTCACTAAATTTTGAGGGAATACCAATCCCTCTCACCATCCTTGGTGTTGTTCAAGCAATTATGCCTTTACATCTACATAGACCCAACCTTGGGCCGTGTGGTTGAAAAAGGCCTTTGAGAGCTTGACATATGACTTACTAAAGTTAATCAATTGAGAATAATGTTCTCAAAATATATTAGACCCAATTAGTTGCCCATACTCTAGGGTTTTGTGATCTCATTGCTAAAGTATAAAACGACAATTAAAGGACGACTAAAATAAACAGACTTTTGGAGAGCTACATTTTGCATGCATAGGGTTCATATATTTAAGTTCTCTAAACGTATCACCCATTAGAGATTGATATATTCAAGCTTTGATCATCAAGGTGAAGCTGCTACACTCGAGACATATATTTGATGATTTGAAGAACCTTTAAGAAGATTCTTGAACTTGTGGATGAAGTGTTGTGTTGAACAGAGTACATGTTAGAAGAATCTAAGTATTTAAAGTTACGTGTTGTCATGCTAATAAGATTGACATGAGGTAGTTGTAGAGTTAGGGTTAATTCTATGTTATAAACTTCAATTTTTTACACGATGAATTTGTTTCCTTTAGGGTTGGTGATAAACACCAAGAGTTATTTGTTGCCAAGGTTTTCTATTTATAGCAATATTGCATGCATCTTTTAATGTATGCATTATTTATTCTTCCTGATATTGGTGTGTGATTGATTAACCACGAACTCAAAGTTTAATTGACTAATCTAATCAAATTGACTTAAAATTGGTTAATTAGCAACAACCAAGGTCTAAATTTCCCAAAGCCTAAATTTTATAGATAAAATTTTAGAGATTTCATGAAATTTCATTGTATTTTTCAATTTTTTTTTTTTTTTTTGAATATGGGAAACAAATCTATAAAGGATGAAGAGACACCATTGAAGAGCCACCAACGAAGGACTATGACACTTTAGAGACAATTCAAATTTTGCATTAGGCTTACTGTTTGCATAAGTTTATAGTAAACAAAAATTTTGAATGACTTTGCTTACACGAATTGTTTTGCTCGACTAATTTTTGCTCAGCACTCCACTCAAATAAACTCTAAAGAATTGCACCACTATAATTGATTTCTTTTTAAGATTATTCCTCCACCTCTAATATGTGATTATTACATATATTACAACTTATGCATAAAATACTTGATTTGGAATCAGGTGCAAATGCAATACCTAGGTAGTCTCAAATATTAAATAAAAATAGTTAGAAGAAGTAAAAAGGTAAAGAAATTATGGGAAGGGATCCGAGGGTAGCACCTCTATTGGACCGTGTTCAAGGAGCATACGAGCCCAACAGTTGGGCTCTGAGTTGGGAAACCCGATAGAGCCTAGACGAGGACCCTGAACAACCTGAGGAAGTGAATAAGAGGAACCCTGACCCTGGTTGGGAAGCATGAACCGAAGGAAGTGACATAGCCAGTATGGGCAAGGAGAGGGAGATGGGAAGCTTCCCAAGAAAGCATCTATTACCTCCGCATTGATGTCTTGCAACAACTATGTTAACCGCATTAATGGCTAAATGACACCTAAACAGTGTTAAGATAGCTTGTAATTCATTCAGCACTTCCTCCAAAGGTGGGATGTGACAAGTATCTAAGAGAGATTAGCCACTCTTCATGTGGAGGGTCAAGATGGAAAGAAAACCATTACATAAGGAGGGAGGATCCCAGTGAACAGGAACTAGAACTTGAAGATTAGAGAGAGAAAACAATCAAACTTGGGAACCTTTAAGTGTAACAAGCTTAATCGGCTAACTGAGGAAGGATCAATATATTCCTTTACACGTTTTATTTGCCTAATTTTTACTTCTTTCCATATGGACCCTTTCTTAAACTCTAACCCACTAGATAAGAAGCCCGAGTGTTGGTCCCCTATTTCTATCTCTACAAATTAATTTTAGTGGGCTCACATCCAAAACCTGATTACCCTACTTGAACCTTTTTTCCTTTGTTTTTTGACCCACACAGAAATTATATTAAAAATATATATATATATTGTGAGAGAAATGGGTGTAATTGCATAAAGTGCAATAACTAGGCTGTTTTGCATCTTATCTCAATCCTAAAAACTGTCCCCAAAAGAAATGTTTGAAAGTATTAGCAACATCACACATCCAATGCAAACATTGTTCATATATATATATTAGTTCGACTTCTTTTTTTGAAGGTATCAGAAGAAGTAGCACACATGCAAGCCCTAATTCATATTCATAGGGAAAAAAAACCCCAATTCATGTCATTGTATTCTATATCTCTATCAGCCTCTCACATGCAAAGCACTAATTCATGTCATAGTAGCTTTCTCTCTCTTTCTCAATCTCTCACACGCAATCACTATTCACTATTAAAGCCATTAATAACTCATGCTTTGGACAACAGAGTACAGGTGAAAGGATTTTTCCCTCCGAGACCTTTCCTATTCCCCATTCTATTAAATGATGGACACGGTTTGTATAGCAGTAGTAGTGTAGTACTACTATTTCTCTTTGTACGTGAAGTACTGTAGACAGTCAAAACAACGATAAAATCCTACAACTATATATCGTGGAAAAAGCGAGGCACGTGATTATCATAATTATCAACGAATCTTACAAACAAAATACTGCCGGTTCCCAAGACTTTTTCGTTAAAAGAAAAAGAAAACAGACCTTGCCGACTCCTACCATTAAAGCACTATAAAATACCCTCCCATCTACCACTTCCAATACACCAAAGGTCTCCTTATGAAGGGGCATAAATTGGTGGTTGAGCTGGCCTAACTTTAGTTGGTATTTCCTGTATAAGGTTTGAAGGGTTAGTTTAAAGCGGGGTTATCTATGTGATTAGGGTATTGAAGGTAGTTAAGGACTTTATAAGGAAGGTTGTGTGGTGTGGCGGTAGCCAGATATAAGTTCTTTGAATTTTATGATGTCTGGGTTGTCATGGATCTGTCAGTTTTATGAGTGTTTTTTATGAGTGTGTCTTACCATGTGTGCGTGTGTTTATTTTAATTTTTTTATTTAAATAAATTTATTACCTTTTGATTCGTGAGGGATTTTGTATAAATTGATGGATCTGTGGTAGTGTGTCTATGTGTGTTGTTTTTGTATTCCTGTTTTTAGGTTGTATCTACTCCTATTTTCAATTTTGGTGTATATTGGGTTTGAGGTTAAGTTAGAGTCTTGGAAGGTAATGGATCTAGGGATGTAGTTGTTGCTTAATGTTTCTAAGGTTTATGGAGTGGAGCTCCTTGAAGTCCAATAGAGGTTCTTGCTAGGTTGATTGAGCTGCTTTGTTATGGATCCCACAGCCCTATCCGTCAGATTATTTGGATAGGTTTGCGGCTTGCATACCTCAGGAGCTGCGTTGCCTAAAGTTAGATCCTTGTTTGGATTGAAGGGAGCTCTACACCTCTACTCTTTTATATATTGGACTTAAAATCGGTGATATTTCTGTTATATTTGCATGTACTTCAATCTTATAAAATTTTTGTGTCATTCTTGTTCATGAACAGGTAATATTTTGTGATCTGATGATCGTTTACCATATCTTATATAAAGTTGTTCAATTTTAGCATGATATTGTGATATTATGTTTCTTTCGTTTGCCATTTCTGGTCCTCACAGGCATTCAATGGTGTCGTTCAAGCTATGGACTCGCTGCCATTTTCTATTAATGATGTTTACTGGGTGCTTATGAGTATTATGTTTGTCTCAGCTGAGCTCCTTTTTGCTTAACCTATTAGCCAACGATAGCTTGTGGTTAGATCCATTCAATCGGGATACATATCTGTGCACACTTATGAGAGTTTGTTTTCAGGGAGTACTGTATCATTACAGATTTGGAATGAATTGTCCAGAAAAAAGACTTTATTCGTTGATGTGTGTAATACTTGTGACTCAGTAGTATGTGTGAGATCTGGGAAGTTGCATTCTACTTTTTAACTTTTAGGTTTGTGGTTGAGACTAGTCAACCTAGACCCAAGTTTAAACTAGATTGAAAATTTATTCAGACACATTGTTGTCTCGTTACACCTGATTATATTAGACTTTTTTATCTTCGATATCTGTAATCAATTGATTTAGATAAATGTTGATTCACTATCTCAATTCTCTATAGGTGATGTGGTTCGCGGTCATATACTGCTCTGTTAGTGAATATGTTTACACTGAAAATGATGTTTTACCTTACAAAATCCATTGAAGCAAGACCTCGCTCAAGCAGTAATATCTGGTGTTAGATGCTCTGGTTTTTTTCGCTGCTCGCTTTTCTTTAGTTTGATCTGGGCGTGTAGCTGTATTTCTCTATAATATTGTCATTCATCTAAAATTGCAATTTCCAATTGATGTTTCTCTAGTCATTAAAACTACCAGAATCCATAAATACGCCGAATTGTTGAATTACAAACAAATAAGATGGGTTATCCATAAATATGTATTGCTAACATTGTTGAACTTAAAATAACTCAGTTTGAACTCTTCATATTGGTGAAAACAAATACCATAATATAAAACGTCTAAATATGATCCGCTGAGTCTATCTTTGATCTTACCTATATTTTTGAAAAAAAATGAAGAGGTTCCTCAGATCTATTTCTCTAAATATGCCTTTTATATGCAAGCAGCAAAGTCTTAATTTTCACTGCCTAGCAAAAAATCAGGGCTGTTGAATACTTCTTGAACATGATTTGGATTTAAGAGTTATGTGAACATTTGTTTTTTTGGGATAAGTTAAAAGATGCAAGGGCAAGCGTTGATATAAAAAAATAATTAAAAAATTTTTATAGGAAAAGAAAAAAAAAGTTTTCTCTTATGTAACTGTTAAATTAAGTAGTGTGAACGATATTATGAATGGTAGTATAGGCATGCGTGCTTAGTCGCTCTATCTGTAAATCCTGTTGCTGTGATGTTTGCTCCCATTCAAAGACATGAATGCTCCAATACAAAATAAGAAAATACAGCTCAGATACAGAAATATATATATCCTCGCATTCAAAGACATGCATGCGCTCCATTTTTAGCCTTTTAATTGGAGAGTTAAACAGAAAGTTAGAAAATATTAATTCCATTTATCAGAAGCAGAAATGTATATGCTCTCATTCAGGTTAATATTAATTTTTTCAATTGAAAATTCTTCAGGCATGTTTTGGTATGCTCTATTAGATTCTGCAATAAGAATGATTTATTCATGTGAAATTGTATCAGGGTATTTTATCCACACAAAAAAAGTGTTCGGGTCCGTTAATACTAAAGATAATTGCATTAAAAATAGTAATCCTTAATTGAAATGAAAAAACTATTTCCATTGATGTGTTTGCTGGTAAAATAGGAATAAAACCACAAATATGTACTTTTGGAAACATAAAAATATAATATTTATTACGCTCTAAATTTTGGAAGATATAATAATTTTTAGAGATATTACATTTATTAAAAAATAACTACTACATCCTTAAAGATGAATAATTATTATTCAGTTTAAGAAATTATTACTAATAAATAGCTATTTCATTTAATTATGACCGACCTAACATAATTTGGAGTCTAAAAGATAAATTTATGTTAGGGTATGTTTATACTAAATAATAATTGTGTTTGGAATGGTAATTCCTATAAGTAGGAATATAAGACAATGTAACGAAATAACTATTCCCAATACGATTGCTAATAAAATAGGGTTTGGTAGTAAAATAAGAATAAAACAACAAATATGTATTTTCAGAAATATAATAATATTTATTATAATTATTATGCACTATATTTTGGGAAATATAATAATTTCTAGAGTTATTATATGTATTAAAAAATAGGCAAAAATGTAAAACCGACCTTCTAACTTTCACTCTTTTTCATATCAGTCCTCTAACTTTCAATTTTTGTCAATACAGGATTCCGTTAAACCCTAGTTATGGGCTGCTATTAACTTTTAGTTTTTTTTTTTTTTTTGAATTAAAAGAAAAAATGAAAAATCTGTAAAAAAAAAAAAAAAAAAAATTAAGGGGAACGACGACCCTTACCTGAAATCAAAACCAAGGACAGAAGGGGAACACATTTAAGGGGAATAATCCCACCCTGATATGATAGTCCAATCAGCAACTTCTCTTCTTGAAGAATATCAGCGGTTGGCTGGTACTCTTCCTCCAGGCTAAGATTCATTCTTAGCTTTACTAATAGTTTATTTTGTTTTATTCTTTTCTTTGGCTGTTGAAGCTAGATGCCAGTGGATGATGGCTTTATCGTTGTCCTAGCTCTTCAGTTTCTCTCTTTGTAGTTTTCTTTTTTAATCAATATACTTCTATCTTTTTGTCAACAAAAAAAAAAAAGGGAACACGTTTTTTATTTTATTTTATTTTTTTAGCATCTTTATTAGTTTTGCAGTTGGCGAGGTGGGTTCATCAAATTGTAGATCCCACCAGATTGTAGCAACAGAGAGATTGAAAGCTTTTAGGATCACATGGTGATACCATTCACTCGAAATATGTTGTGATTTCTCGATTTGGGTTTCAAGTAAGGGGAACAACACTTAATTTTTTTTTTTTTTTTTTTTTTTTTTACAGATTTTTCTTTTTTTTCTTTTAATTCCAAAATTATAAAAATAAATAAATAAAATTTAACGGCAGCCTATAACCGAAGTTTAACGGAATCTTACATTGACAAAATTAAAAGTTAGAGGACTCAAATGAAAAATAGTGAAAGTTAGAGGGTCAGTTTTGCATTTTTGCCTAAAAAATAACTACTACATTCCTTATAGAGATGAACAATTATTACTCAATTTAAGGAATTATTTCTACTAAAATGGAATTATTACTTAGTAATAATTATTCATTAAATTGAGGAATAACAATTTGCAGTTGGGGAGGTGGGTTCATCAAATTGTAGATCCCACCAGATTGTAGCAACAAAGAGATTGAAAGCTTTTAGGATCACATGGTGATGCCATTTACTTGAAATATGTTGTGATTTCTCGGTTTGGGTTTCAGGTAAGGGGAACGACGCTTAATTTTTTTTTTTTTTTTTTTTTTTTTTACAGATTTTTCTTTTTTTCTTTTAATTCCAAAATTATAAAAATAAATAAATAAAAGTTAACGGCAGCCTATAACCGAAGTTTAACGGAATCTTACATTGACAAAATTTGAAAATTAGGGGACTAAATTGACAAAATTGAAAGTTAGAGGACTGAAATGAAAAATAGTGAAAGTTAGAGGGTCAGTTTTGCATTTTTGCCTAAAAAATAACTACTACATTCCTTATAGAGATGAACAATTATTACTCAATTTAAGGAATTATTTCTACTAAAATGGAATTATTACTTAGTAATAATTATTCATTAAATTGAGGAATAACAATTTGCTTTTTTTTTTAATAAGAGCAATTTGTCTTTAAGAGGGTTATAATAGCTATTTTTCAGTAAGTATAATAATTACTAAAGTTTGTTTATTTCTAAATATAAACTTTCTATATGTACGTAATAATTAAAAAAATCATAAGAACAAACGACATGTTATTTGGATGAGTGTAGAGGGTTCAGTGTTTATTTTATTTTTTTTCATTCGATTTGAATGTGCTAATGGGCATTTTGTAACTTAAATATCTATATTAATTTTTCATCTCTTTGAAGAGATAAGCCTCAAAAGTTAAGGCAACAACTAGGATTTTGGTTCAAACTAGTTGAAACTCTAATTGAGGGGAAAACTACTAGGCTAGATGGATCTACCCTCAAAAGAGGAGGGGACTCATGTATTCATACATAATATACCTCTTTGCATGAGGGAAAAATACACCATGTTTCAAATTCACACTATGTTTCTTGCTTTACTATATTTACTTCTTTTTGTAGGTCTTGTATAACTGCAGGTTTTATGTCTATCTTAGTCTGTTTTTTAGGTTTACAATATTTACTAATATGTCCTAATTTTTTACATTTATAGCAAATACTTTTCCATTTTTTAGGTTATTCTTTCTCTAATTTTGACTATTTTTCCTCAGAAAGTTCAATAGTCCTTAGTAACTTCTTGATTAGAAAGAAATACATCGTATACATTCACAAAACATGATTCTGATACCATTTACCACCCAAGATAGAAGCACATAATTTTATATGAAAACAAGGATATAAGAATATATAAAGGACAATATAAGAATATAACAATAGATATAATCAAACAAATATAATTTAAGTCAGGAAGAATACATGTCAGGAAGAATACATGACAATATAAAATAATATAGCAAATAGTAATAGTTACTTGTGGGATCCATCCTCATATAAGGGGAATGACTTATGTATCCGATACATGATATACCTCCTCTTGTGTGAGAGGGCATGTCGGGCCCACATCCACCTCAATTTGATGCACCATTTGCTCATTGGAATTAATAAATTACTATTATCATTTTAACTAATTTTTGAAAAATCTGTAAATAATTTATTAAACAGTTTCATACAAATAATATATTGAGGGTCACATGTCGCGCATTGCCCTCCCTAGTACTTGTATTTGGGTCACCCTCTACGAATTGAGGGCAACCTGTTAGGAGCATAAAGAAGGAAGATTGAGGTCCTGACTACAAGTTTCGTTCGCCATTCAGAGTCCCCAAAACGGCCCTTTTTATAATTATAAATTTATAACTGAACTGAATTTTGGAAAAACCAGCCTAAAACCGGATTTTCCAATCGATTATGGTCAGTAAGCTCGATGCACTGCATTAAAACAGCCCTACTAGCATTTGCTACTCTCTTCTTTTTACTACCGAATAAAAGAAACAAAGGATTAACCGGCTTTATGACACTAATTACCAAAAAATAAGGAAGTACAACACATCTTTTTGTTCTTCCAGATCCAAAACAATTGCACAATTTTAGATAAAGATCACCCAACCATATATTAAACATCAATAGCAACCATCCCAAAAAGAGCAAAGGAAAACCAAGCATAAGGGAAAAGGTAATAACTGCACTTAAAAATAAAAAATAAAAAAAATAAAAAAGAAAAAAACCTAGATGATGATGAAGAATGATGATACAGATGTTGACTATAATCATGATAATAATAATAACAATGATGAAAGGATAAGTAAATATGTTATGTCTCTTAAACAAAGCCAAAAAGAAAATTTTAAAACAGATTTGAATTTAGAATATTCTTTTAGTCAAAATTTGTCACTCTAATAACTCTTAACAATCATTACAGTACATTTGCTACACTGAAAAGATTTGATATTATATATGGGGAATTCTCAAGGCCCGAGGAACATATCTACTCCATAGAATTAGGACAACCATGTATTTCATCTGAAGGCCAGCAGCATCCAGCAACAAAACAAAGTTAGAACTACAAGATTTAGAGTATAATATACAGATCATCCCCCAAAGCCTTAGCCCTGCAGTCCACTCCCGCCATCTTTGAGAAGCCTGTAACACCACCAATGTTTGAGAACTAGTGTCATAAAATCCAGTAGGTAATCGATGCAATTGAGATGAATGGCATCTGCCTAACATTTAATATTTAATAACTACACAGGCATATAAACTACAATCATTCAAAGCAGCAGAAATACAGATTAATATCTTAAAATTAGCACTAAATTTACATATAACAGGAAAAAACAAAAGGAATATTACAAAAGCAAAACTTTTACTGTTTTACAGACCAAGTAAACCCAAGATCACTGACAAATCTCTCAATTTGATTCTAGTATGGACTAGAGATGATGTCACTTAAGCTATTGGTGATAGTAGAGACAAGCCCAAGCCCTACTTGAAAGTGATTTCGGGTGGTATACTATCATTTGTACGGATGCCTTCATATTTATCAAACTAATTCCAATAATTTCCAAACCAGAATAACTTCTCAAAAAATAAATTTTGTCCAAAATAGGTTGATATTGAGTTGGCATATTAATAGAGAAATTAAATTGACTTTTGAAACTTTGATTTAATATTGGGTTTATACATGAAACCTACATGATCATATTCAAGTTGAGTTTAGGGTTCAAGTGATAGCCTAGTCATAATGACTTTTTATTTTTTTACCAGTCGTAATGTCATCCTTTGTGGTGTCCCATGTCTGTGGTTCGAACCCCTCCTCTCCCTCTCCCACTTTCTACCCATCTCCACAAAAAAAAAAAAAAAAAAAAAATCAAGTTGAGTTCAATAATGCATCTAGGCCCACCAATAAGCTCTTAGCTCAAATAGCACTTCTCCCACAATAATGGGATGGGGGAGTAAGGTCATGAGTTTAAAACCCCATGTGTGTAACTTACCAATATATATAACAAGTATCAACAACAAATCCACACAGCCCATTTAATCCAAACCTATATCCACAAACCCAAAACCACCAAAATTGCCCAAATCCCACGGCCCACAGTGATTACACAACCATATTGTGGTTGGAGAGGCAATATCCATTTTGGAAACCTAAGTTAAGGCAAAGTCCAAGAATAAGCATCCACAGTAGTTACATATATACGATGAATTTTGTTAAAGAAAGACTACCTAAAGAACAAAGCATGAGGAAGCCTAAAGAATTACAAATAAAGACTTACGTAACGACTCTAAAAATATTGGAATGGAATCCCTATTCATAAGACTCAATGCACAAGACCAAGCAAATAAGGTACTAGAATAAGTTGCCAGCAACTGAGTCCTCGTACTTTCTGCATCTTCAAATGCATTCCATCCATACAGTCCACGTCAAACATAATGGAACAATATTCCAAATATCCGACAAGTGCATACCCACCCAATTCCTCCAACCAAACATTAGGTCAAATACCATTGCCAGTAAAACACAATGGATCCCAGAAGGACCTAAAAGCAAGGCTTCACAAATCAAAAGCAATATTGCAATGCAACAAAAGATCCCATCTCCCCACTACAATGACACATGGAACACCAATTTACTATCAAATAAGCCCTAATAATGAGATGAGATTATCATGAGAATCTTTCCCCATGCTGCCATCCAAATGAAAAAGGTGACCCTTAATGACACCCTAACACCCCTAAAATTCTGCAATTGTTGGGTATCAACCATAGTTATAGGCCTGGGGCATTCTTTTATTATTAAGTATTGTCTTATTTAGTTTAAGTCTTTATGTGTGGGCTTTAGTTCATTTCAATTAAAGTGTGGTTTAGTAGACAAAATAGAAGTCCCAGTTCTATTAGGAGAAGTTAAGATTTATGATCTATATAAGTCTCCTATTGTACTCAAACAAGGAGAGGTTAATCAATAAAATATTGAGTGTTTTGAATATTGAGGCTGTTGGCTTCATTGTTGTTTTTCCTCATCTCTTTCCTGTGGTACAGTTCACCTGCACTGCTCGTGTGTACTGTTCATGTGCATTGTTCACAGATCCATTAAAATCATGTTGACCTTAAGGAACTTAGAGAATCCGATAAATGGGTAATTGTGAACATCAAGGGAGGTATCACTCAACTAGCCAAACTAGGAGTCCTACTACTAGTGGGAGTCCATATACTAATATTGTAGTGGATTGAACCTAGGACATCTGCATTTACGTCACACCCCAGACCAATGAGCCTACCATCCGATTACCCCCATGGGGGTTTACTTCTCAAGTGTATATATCCCTTAAATTATGCAAATTCTAATGGCACCTTATATATATAACCAGTATGCTTGTATCAAATATAACAGTTAAAACATTCATAAAATATCTGTCTATTTAGCATCCGCCAGCAGGCAGGGCCCTTTTTCTTTCTCCAAGTGTAGTAGCTTATCCCAAGTTAGGGGATATGTCATCTAATCTTATAAAATACACAATCTACATTATACTGATTCCAAGTGGTTGGAATTAAAGCTTGAGTTTATCATCAAAATTACATTTAAGTATGATTTTATGGCGGCAAAATATGACAGTATAAATTTATTTGCTCGAAACCTAATAATTTGAATTAATAAATTCACCTGTGCCAATTCATATATCAATCTCATAAGTGCTAAAGTAGCAAAACTAATTCAGCAAAGGAACAGTAAAATTATTTCAGATTTAATGTTTCCATCTGATTTCAATGTTCTCATGTCACTTGGAATGTATTCTAGACTCTAAATGAAAAGAAAACTCAAGGAATAAAAAATAATTCAATATCTTTGAAATCCTAGCAACAAATAATAGAGCCATATGATCAAATTTAAAAGAAATATGATATCAGCAAAGAAAGAATACCTTATCATTCCGAATGCAACACAGTACCATTCTGTTTCTGTAAATCAGCTTCTAAGTTCCAGCCTCTAAAGAAGAAAAAACTAATAAGCTCCTGAACTAGTAAAACACATATAAGATAGAAGAAGACATTCCATGGTAGACACATATTACCTCTCTGATGCTTCTTTCCTCAGTTCTTCTAAATGATTTTCAATTTCAGTACATGCAGCTTGAATTTCTATATTTTTATGACAGAGCTCCTTCCATTGTGTGGACAATGCAGTAAGCTCATATGCAGTATTGTGCTGATGATTCAAAGAAGGAAGCATATTCATCAGATCAAAATGCAGCACAGTATTGAACTACAATATGGAAGGGGAGACGAGAAAGTTAAATTACCTGATGATATTTCCTTTCACGGTTCACTGTTTCACTCTTTTCATTCTGTTCCTGAACTAATTTTTGCATTCTGAACAATGATAATGAAAGTGAAAAATAAGAACTCGCAAAACATGAAATTTCAAGGCAACATCATCAAGCAATATCAATCATCTCACATAAAGTTAACAGTGCTGGCACTTAATTGAAATTTGAAAGACGCACTATTTCCTTAAGCAAATTCAAGTGCTTTAAGGAAAAAACTGAATCAATATATCCTAAACTACAAGTTTAAGTAAGTCATGAAAGACAGAATTGAAGTTTGTAATCAACTTAAGGTGCAGAGTGGGTGATAATGACAGAGTGTGGAGTTTAAGATTTCAAAGGGAATTCAATGATTGGGAGTTGGCGGCTTCCTACTCCCTTCTTCATTTCATCCAAACCCGAATCCCTAGGGGTGGAGGGTGTGACAGGCTTTGTTGGGATCTTAATGGCAGTGGGAAGTTTGATACTCAGCCTTTCTATCATAAGATTCGTAATGCAGCTCCCTCCACCTTCTCTTGAAAGGGTATTTGAAAAGTTAAGGTTCCTAAAAGGGTGGCTTTTTTTATGTGGACAGCAACTCATGGTCTGATTCTAACTTTGGATAATCTTATGCTTCGTGGTCGCCCTTTGGCAAATCATTGTTATTTGTGCTGTTGTAATGCGGAATCTGTGGATCACCTGTTACTTTTTTGTCCGATAGCTCATTCTTTGTGGATGTATATGCTTCAATTGTTTGGGATCATTTGGGTCATGCTAGGTTCAGTTGAGGACTTATTATTTTGTTGGTTTCATTGGCTTGGGAAGCATAGTTCTGATATTTGGGATTTGGTCCCAAGCTGTTTAATGTGGACTATTTGGTCTGAACGGAATCAGTGAGCTTTTAAGGATGAGGGGAAAACTATGGTTTAGTTATTAGAGTTTTGCCAGAGGACCCTCTTTGATTGGTCTTGTTGTTGGGGTTTCTCGGATTGTTCTACCCTTATAGATTTTATTTATTCTATTAGAATAGATTAGGGGCTGCTTTTGTCTTCTTGTTTCTTTTTTTCCATTGTTCACTACCGTGAACTCTTTGTGTTTCTTTTGCTTTTCTTTTATTATTAATATTCTCTTCTTACTTATCAAAAAAAAAAAAACTTAAGGTGCATCGCGAAAGCGCCGGAGCTGAGGCATACTATTTAGATAAAGGTGCATAACCTAAGAAGAAAGGGGGAACTACCATAAGCCTCAATTCCCCAACATGCTTAAGGTTAGCAATTAGGCACACTTGAGAAATTAGGAAAATGCATTAAGGTGTTCACGATGATCCAAGGGCATGTGTCTGGCTACAGGGGTCCAATTCAGCTAAAGCATGGTTAGATGAAGTAAGAAACTACCACAAGCATAAGCAGAACAATTCAAAAACATCCAGTAGCACAATGTTAATAATCTGGCATAGAATACCAAGTGTTTGAGCTACCATATGATATCTGAGAGATTGAGAGAATAAATTAACATAAGCAATGAAACAAGGGTCCTTAAGCAGAAGAATTGATTTCTATGATGAGAGAAAATGATCATTTCACCATATATTGAATCTTTTTTTTTTTTTTAATTGTTAATTACACACGCCTAATGGGCTTTGAATCCACGATGTCATTTAAGCTAAAGCTCATTTGCGCACTACATATGTAATTTTACAAACAAACCTTGATAGGTATGCCTCCAATCGTTGGATGAACTGCTTCCAGACATCAGGACCATATTTCACCATCAGGTCCAAATTCTCAAGACTGCAAAACAACCAATCAGTTCAAAGTAAGTACAAAATATCAAATCCGCACTAAAAACAAGTATAAAACGCAGGCTACTGTTTTATCATCTGGGTATTGCCGTTTTTTCTAGTCTTAATAAAGAAATTTATGATACATCAAATGACATCATGCATTAAGGATTACAATAAAATAACAAGTATTTCTGCTCCAAAAGCAATTTCAATCCAATGTAACTGAATCTTAATATTTTCAAGAATAATCAAAGTAATTTTGAACCCTAGCATCTCCGTTGGAAACACCAAGAGGTGCTAATTGAGTTAATAAAAGCTATTGTTTTATCATCTGGGCATTGCCACTTTTTCTATTCTCACTAAAGAAATTTATGATACATCAAATGACATCATGAATTAACGATCACAATAAAATAACAACTATTTCTGCTCCAAAAGCAATTACAATCCAATGCAGTTGAATCTTAAAATTTTCAAGAATAATCAAAGTAATTTTGAATCCTAAACGTCTCCGTTGGAAACACCAGGAGGTGCCAGTCAAGCTAATAAAAAACACTATTGATTATGAGTATACATGACCTGATCATTTGATACTGAAGCAAGCATTGAGCTCTGTGAAGTGTATGATTCCAAGCAGATTCATCATTCCATTTATTCGACGGCGGCGGTTCCAAATTATACCGTGACCTATCGAGAGCCACCGGAGGCTTCCCGGCTCTCACACGCTCGTACTCTCTTGCAATCATCGGGTGATTCTGAAAATCCAAAACAATCACAAAATCTCCATATCAGATCAAACAATGTGAGAGAGAGAGAGGCTTAGGTTAGGGTTTAGGGTTTAACCTTGAAATTGACATTGGGAAGAGGAGGAAGGTCGTTGAGAAAGTCGGCGGGTTTCTTCAAGCTACGACGCATCTCATCCTCGACCAAACGGTCAACCTCCTGCTTCACTCTGGCGTCGGCGTAGTCATCGTCGATGTACGGCAAGGCGTCGATGACTTCGGCGCTGGATAGTCCGGGCCACGTGGGACCAGTCGGAGGAGGAGCTTCTAGCATTAGGATATCGCCATTGCTCTCGGCCATTGTTGAACACCGATGAAGCTTCTCCGATTGACGAGCAAAGGGAGCTTTCAATTTCTACACGCAGAAGAGTGAGGGAGCTCTTGCAGAATGCACTGACCGTTCTTTTCTTTTGTCTTGACTCTTGAGGTGGTAGAGAGGGATTGTGAATACGTGATGGTTTTAAGGGTATAGTTGTAATTTGGAACCCGGCCCCATTTTCCCAGCCTAGCTCCAATGCACTGGAGCAAACCCGATACAGACTCTTGTTTAATTTTTGGAGCCTGACCCGATTTTCACGGCTTAGTGTTTTGCTTGTTTTATTGTTTTTTTGGAAAAAGAGGATTTGAGGCAATTTCGGTTTTAATTTTAACTAAGGAGAATGTTTAGTTTTAAGCCAGTTTAAAGTTATCAGTCCTCCAATCCACTTTGTAGTCATTGAAGAGATCATCTATATATATAGTTTTAGTCATATAATTTTTTAAATGAATCATGTAATTTGTTTAAATAATACACATTGATAACTATAAAAACCATCACATCGTAAATTAGATGAGATAGTTCAAAACTAGTTTGGAGTTATATTTTGTCTTTTTAAATAACTTTGGGCTTAATTCACTCTTCTGTCTACTAAAAGAAAAGAATCAACCTTAGCCAAAATATGTCAATTTTTTTATTATAAGAAAGTGGTGTTCCAATTATTTGCTAAACTATTCTCCTCTCTATCTATGAGACACCCCAAAATCCTTATAAATTAATATTGTGGTGGATTGAACTTAAAATCTATAAATTTATGAAAATCTATTAAACTTTAGTTTACTTTTAATTTAATCACTTTTTATTTTTATTTTATCATAAAAACGTTTTTTAAATATTAAAAATCAAATACTTTCTTTTAAATTTTGAGTGACGAGTAGAATGTATTTGTTGTACATGTGATAAATTCAAATGTATTAACGGTTAAATTTTTTAGAGTATTCAAATTTCAAACCAATAATAATATATATTACTGATCTATTAGGTGGAAATATCCCATCTATATATAAACTCCTACCAAAACTCATAATTTTCTGTTGAGATTTTATCATCCGGTCGTCTGTTAACAACTTAACACTACTGTTAATGTTGGGAAAAAAAAACATTAATTTATAATAAATATTTCAAACTGAATAAATTATCAAAATATTCATAAAATAAAATTTTCAATTTTTTTAAAGATGTGATAATATTAAATCTATGACATCCGCTTCATGATAACAAAGTCAAGATTGTAATTTGTTATTATGTTTCAGTCTTTGTATAGATGAAATTCAATTTTAATTTGATATTAAATAATAAGAGACTTTACCAGTTGGGAACCCACATAAGCATGTTTATCGTCCACCAGTTAGTTATAATTTTCTTAAACAACCTATTGAATTTACTCCAGGTTTTTATTTTTAACAAAGAGCATATATTCTAGTACAATTTATTTGCGACTGGGTTTATACAACAAAGAATACCTTGAAAATTATTCCCCCAAAGGACTACACATAAGAGTTCCTGTTTCTGGGGGTTCTTCACAGCTTTCTTGAAATCTCTCACTTATCAATAGAGCCAGTTCACGTCCACCAGTTTTGAATAGACAGAAATACCACAACCAAACGGCTTCATATGCATATCATTCAAGACAATATAAGACATGAAAAATGTGAACTTGTCTAATGATCTGTGTAACTCAACTTTTAGTCCGTCTTATCTGAATTCCCCATGTCTCCGATTTGTCAAATGCCATTTGCATGATTTAACATGAACTGTGGAATGGAGCATAAACATCATCAAACACAGCCAAGGTTTGGCAAACCAAAACCAACTCATACAACCTCATGTGATGATGGTTTCCTTGTAACAAACTCAAAACGTCGTAACTATAATTTATGCTCACTAACTATTCACTAATCTATGAGGGAGGCATGTTTGCATAAAGAAGAGAGAAAAAGATTTCAACTTCCGGATCGCTTTGAATAATTTGGATGAACCGGTTTTTACTAGGCTCGTAGAGAAGCAAGGGACCCATTTGCGTAACTAGTGACAGAAGCTTGGCCAGTGGCATCCCTGATGCTAGACTGCCTCCAGACTGAGTCCCCATATCCTCTACTAGAGCATCCAGCACTGCCTTTAATGATATATCAACTACACTCCCAAATTCCGCACTGCAAGGAAAATCATAGCAAAGATTAATTTGAAGCCTAAATTCTGTTTAGACATCCTTCATTTTTCAGTCCCCAACTGCTGAAAGAAAAACCAAAACAATAATTTTAGCTGAATATTTGGAAGATTCTTCAAGGACTGAAAACATCAAAATAAAACCTTTTTTTATTATAGATTAGATAGTAGGGGAGAGGGAGATGAAGTTCGAACCATGGACATGAGATTACCAGTGCGCTATCACTTGAATTAAACTTTAATTCTTGGGGGTGGGGAAGGATGGAAGAAAATGTGCACAAAGTTCACTCAGACCTTTGTTGTTTCAACAAAAGATGAAAAAAAGAGAGGAGCCATTTATAGGTTTTTGACAATTTCTTCTCTTCTACCATGCTTGTTTCCAAGCAGATCCTGAATTTATAAAAGCCAAAGAGGGAATTTGGAAGGGGAAAGTATTGAATTGAAAAAACTTCATATCTTTACTTTTGACAAGGGAGACGGATCTTCTTCCTATGTTTTCTTCCTTCTGTTAACTAGTGCACTAAAGCCATATTGATTGACAACTTTATGCTAGGGGATCATGCAAATCATCGCCACCCTTTTTTATTAAGTTCTATAACCATATGCATAAATTGTTAGAAATAATAAAGATACCTTGTCAATACTGCCCCCGTCTCCACCATAAGTTCCTCAAATTTAGTAACATCAGAAAGAATTTTGCTGTCACTGCTGGAAGCTGTGGCTAGTCTGTCGAATCTAGCATCCTCAGGCATGATGTAGCTTACCCAGTGATGGGGGCTTCCAATGTTCATGAACCTGTCAAGTATCTGCCTGATAGTTTCATGAAGTACTGTAGAGTTGAAGAAATCCTTCAACTGCTTTCTGCACATAAAACGTTTCCAAATTATTAATTATAATTTTACTGGTAAGTTACACTTGCATACAGTGGATTTTGAACCCACAACCTCACCTTCCGTCAATTCTAAAAGGAGAATGATGTTTCATTTTAGCTGGAACTCATTGGCATTTCTGACAGTTAATTTTATAAGATTTCTTTGACACGTAGCGTCTTACATGATATCACTGATATCCAATTATTGCCAATAGTTTATGAACCTTGTTTTTCGGTAACTTTTGCAGTCAGCAGGAATATCATAGATTTTCAGGGAAAGTTACTTGGAGGCCAGTCCAACGTGCTTCAGCAAAAGCGGGGACCCAAGGGTCACCACATGATAGATGAAATGTTAAAAGAGGCCAGAATTAGCCTAGATTGTCTGATGTTGGCATATTGATAAGTGATAACCATATAAAAAAGGTCATACCCAATGCACAAAGCTCCCACTTATGAGGGGTTTGGGAGAGGTTATGGTAAGCATCCTTACCCCCAACTTATTGGAGAGGCCGATTCCCATATACGGTTCCAAATTCAGAAAACCAATTGACAAGATTACATGTCTACAAATCAACTATGTCTTGACATTATTCTTTGATATTGACCACTACAAAGAACAGATATGCCAATTATTTTCATCTCAATTTTTTTGTTCTTTTACCTAGAACGATTGCCTAATTAGGTTCATCTTATTATTATTATTTTCTATTTTACCAGCTTTTTCTTCCTTTTCTTGATTAAAGGAGGAAAGAAGTACATCCGGTAATTTTCCATCAACCAAATGATTGAATTAACAAATAAAATCTCAGCTGATTGTCAGATTGCCATACAATAACTTGTGGACTCTTAAGATGGTAAATGGTACCTTACCCCTTGAGAATTTCTGTTGCTGCTGCTTGCATATCTGACATCAAGGCAGGCAGACCATAGTTCGAGAGAAAATCAGCACTAGCCAGAAACTTTTGCTCATCATCTCGGTCAATCATATCAGCATTCTCCTGTATAAAAGAACAAAAAGGACCACTTTTAGAGAAGAGGAAATCCCACTTCAGGTCACAGAAAGATTTACAAGAATTAGCATGTAACAGATCCGATGTGATTAGTCTATAATGCTAACATATTACTAATTAAATAATTAGCCATAATACCTATTATATATTTGCATTGGATGATGATAAGAAAGAACGGTAATGGGGATATACAAAATCTTATAAATCATGCATTTCAAAGAAATAAATGTTTAATTGAGAATTACAAGTTTCAACAGATGCAAAGATTTTAAAATACAAATTTGTACGCCTGTACATAGAAATGAGCTGCTATCTTCGTTTCCACCATATATCTAATACTGCATATCTTCAACATAAGTAAATTGTTAGCAACTTATGTAGTCAAATCAGCCATCAACTACATCCAAAATCATTAATGTAAAAGGCCCCTCTGCCATAATACCTTATTTACCCAACTACTGAACTCCATTCAGTTTGTCAGGTCCAAGGTTTTGTGCATGGGGTTGATGATATTAGTAGCTGAGTGTCTACCTAATTAGGTGCCTCCAAAGCTATCAATAAGCATATAATTACTTCAAATATTCAAAATGATAAATTCCTAATGAAATTTTATCCAATCCATTTGCTTAATCAATCATTCTTTTCTTTGATATTTCATAGCTGTATAATTTTATAGGTCTTTGGTTTGTTAGTCCTCAGGTTTAAATGCCCTTTAAATGGCAGATAACAACTATAAATCTGGGTAATGTGTGGAGTCTGTCTACAGCATAGCAGATTCCAAGCTTCAAAAAAGCAGCACCATGTTTGTATGATGGCATTCAGGAAAGATCCGCTGATGTCCATTGTAAACTCAGTTACACTAAACAAGAATCCAAACCAATATTTACTGATTCTGCAACTGCTGGCTAATAGGCCTATTAAGGCAAATGTAAACATGCCAGTCATGAGCAGTATCATCAAGGGAACCAAGTGATGATTGGCAGCAACCGATAACAACAGGCCACTAAAGGCCCACAGATAAATGTAAGGCCACAAAGATAAAGCAGCTTAATCAGAACCATAAAAGGTGGCAGCCTATGTTTGTTCTTTTTCTGAGCTTCTTTATTCCTCTATGCCGAGGGGTGAAGGGGATGATAATCTGATTTGGAAGTTGACTAAGACTGATGTGTTTGATGTGCGCTTTTACTATAAGCTGTTGTCTGGTCCTCTCACTGATGTGTTTCCTTGGGGGTGCATTTGGTGGGTAAAGGTGCCTAAACGGGTGTCTTTCTTTTTATGGACAGCAGCTAGGGGTGGGATACTCACCATTGATAATCTAGTTAAGAGAGGTCAGTCCCTGGTTAACAGGTGTTGCTTCTACTCCAGTGTAAGTTTTCCATGCTTTATGGAGTGCAGTTTTTGAGGTGTTTGGGATTCAGTGGGTAGCACTCTTCTTTTTGCTTGGATAAATTGGTTTGGAAAGCACCTGTCAACTATATGAAATATGGTCCAGGCAAGTTTAATGTGGTTAGTTTGGTACGAACGTAATATTCACGACTTCAAAGACAATGAAAAACCCTTAGACCTCTTAAAATCTCTTCTCTTCGGTAGTTTGTTTTAGTGGGCTCATATTTGGGGTCTTACACATTATGTTTCAATTTTTGAATTCTTACAATCTGTTAGCTTTAGTTCTTGAACTTGTTGTATTTGTTTCTTATTCAGAGTATTTAGCATCGTGAACACAATGTACACTTTTTCAATAAAAGTCTTATTACCTATTAAAAAAAAAAGACTGAGCAGTGGAAGACATGGGGTCCATCCCAAATAATTCAAGATGACCCCCACCCTCCCTCCAGGTTGCAAATATGAAAAGCAGCAGGTTATATAATGTGAAACCCAGATATTTCTGTATAAATTATATTTAGCAACTTTAGGAGACATTTTAGATTAAGATGGAATCATCTTGAAGGTGGAATCAGTATATGCCTGGATCATGTTGGCTATGGTTTTGGGTTACAACTATGGGCTGAACTTAAAGATGTGCAAAGCGGTTTGAAAAAACAACAGGAAAGGCAAGCTAATGTACAGAGAAAAACGTTAAAGGTTTAGTTTAATAAGTTTACCATAGTGATATAGCTATTTCATGGAGCATAACTTTGTTATCATGGTATATATGTACATCTCAGTCCAACTAATTTTCTCCTGAACTTGAGAGGGAGAATAGCCTACTTTAGTTTTATATTAGTGAAAGATCCTATCTTCTTCTAAACCATCAACTTATTCATTAATTGTAATGGCACCAAATTGATTGCACAATTTACTCAAAAGATTCAAATGTCATTAGGAATTTTGTCACTTGGATTCAAAAAGCTCAACATATCTATTATGGTATTCAAACTGTGAACACTAGTTCCATGCAGATAAAAGCTCTGATACACACAATTGGAGCTGCACACACTGGTGATTATTTCAATCAAGACCATCATAAAGCAAGAGTTAGCTCCATCTTCAAACAAAAGAAGTAATGTTAGATGATATTGACAAAGTTTCACAAGAGCAAGAGCACAACATTGGACTGAATGATGCCAAAAGTAAGAAAGAAAATGCTGATGCTAAGATAGATTAGACCCATATGACCATAACATCAAGGCCAATGATGAGTTTGTTTCCAAACCAGTCCAAATCATTGATCTTGTTATACCATATAAATTCAATGGATGGTGGCAAAGAAAGACTCTTCATTATCAAAAGCAAAATAAAAGTTATCACAAGTTCCAGGTTCAAGAAGTCTTATTCTTTAACATTTCAAAATTTGACGCCAAGTTTCTCCAACCAGGAATAATAATACACCCAGGAAATAAGAGACATGTTTTCATCTTGATTTTCAATTTTGAAAACTTAGAACTTTTCATAAGTAGCACCAACATGCAATGTCCAATCAAAGCATACCAAATATCTCCACTATTGTGTTTGGCAAACCTCCCCGACCAATTTGGCAACAAATCAAGAACCCTGCAAGGCTATTGCACCCCAAACAAACAAAACACTGGAGACCATAACTCACTAACACAATCATAGTGTAGCAATAATTTACCAACAGTCTCTCCAACCTCTTGGACATATTAGCACCTTTTTACAACAATTACTTTTTGAGGCAGTAGCAAAACCAGAATTATTTTAGAATTTATATTTTCAGATTTTTGTATTTATCTTATAGGAAATTGGATAATAGTAGACTTTTCTTTGGATAGGGATTAGTATTTGAGTTCAGTTAGGATAAGTTTTCATTAGTTGTTATCCTTTTATCTTTATTTCCAGGAAGCTCTAGCTCTATATAAAGGCTTCAGGTTGTTTATGTTTGAATAGACGATTGATTGATTAATGATATTCAGATTGGAGATTTTCTAATAGTTGGGTGCTGATTTTTGACACCCTAGGTGCCGATGCCTAAGTTTTGCTTGCTTGGTGCTGATTCCAAGCGACCCCTAAGTGCTGATTCTTAGGGTTTATCTTTACTTTTCTTGTTACTTTTATTTTGTCCTGCATCAATTTTGGTATCAGAGTAGAAGATCCACTTTCAAAAAAAAAAACTTCATCGTCATTTATTACCACTGCAAGATAAAACCCACCCTTCACAAAACCATCCCTCCCCATCACCAAAAAAAAAAGCCCAAAGCCAACTTGTGAAGCCCGCTACATTAGTTTGAAGCTGTGGAATACAGTGCAAATCTATGGCCAATTCCAGTGACACCTCCACTCTGCATTTTCAGGTTCAATTATCAATTTTCTGTTGAGATTTGTTCTTTTAGTGCACAATGGTGGCAGTCCAACCACCTATTTTTTATGGATATAAAAATCAAGACCCGTGGATTTTCAAATTTTGGATATTTGAGGTGGAACAATTTTTTGCACAAGTGCATTTATCAAATGACAAATAAAAGATGTGGTATGTCAAAACGAGAATTGCTGGTAGAGCTTTAGAGTATTGGAATCATTATGAGAGCCTACACTTTCGAAGACACTGGTCTCTAATTACGAGAGAAAGAATGAAAGAAGATCTTTGTATTGAATATTTCCCACATTATTTTCACAAGGATCTACAACAACCTTCTCATGGCAATTTACAAGATCAAAGAACCAGTATAAGGCAATGCAACAACGCTCAGGTCTATCATGAAGTACTGCCACAAGTATAAGGCAATGCAACAACGCTCAGGTCTATCATGAATTATCTGCCATACGCCAAGACCTAGAAAGTCTACTAAAAACTGTTGAAGACTTGGTTACTCAAATGAAGGGAAATCAAGTACCATCAGACCTTGATATTGATAAAGAAGTGCAAGTGTCAACTGAAGTTTCAATGTTCATGCAATCAAAAGAGTCTACTATAGAGTCTCAACAACAAGAAGCTTCTATACTTGAAGAATCCTCCATAATGCATGAAGATCTACAGCTTGATGAGGTCAAAATTGTTGACATACCAATTCCACATATTGAGTTTGTGATTCCAAAAAAGTTTCATGAGGTGGAATACAAGGTTTATCTATTTTCAATGTTCCCAGAGACAATTCCTCAACCGCAGCAAGTGTTATGTGCCAGAGTTTTCATCCTTCAAAGCTTTAAAACTCAAGGTCGAGTTTTCTCCAACCAAGGGAGTATGATGCAGAAGCAAAATCAAATTTTTTTTAGAATTTATATTTTCATATTTTTGTATTTATCTTATAGGAAATTGGATAATAGTAGACTTTTATTTGGATAGGGATTAGATTTGAGATTAGATAGGTATTAGTATTTGACTTTAGTTAGGATCAGTTTTCATTAGTTTTTATCTTTTATCTCTTTATTTCCTAGAAGCTCTAGCTCTATATAAGAATCTGGTATATTTGTATTTTTTTTTTGGTAAGTAATAAGTTTAATTGTAATAAATTTTAAAATATAGACGATTGATTAATGAAATTTAGATTGGAGATTTTCCAATAGTTGGGTGCTGATTCCTAACACCTTAGGTGCTGATGCCTAAGTTTTGCTTGGTGATGAATCCGAGCGACCCCTAAGTGCTGATTCTAAGGGTTCATCTCTACTGATACAGGGCAAAATAAAAGTAACAAGAAAAGTAAAGATAAACCCTAAGAATTAGCACTTAGGGGTTGCTTGGATCAAGCAAAACTTAGACATTAACACCTAAGGTGTCAGGAATCAGCACCCAACTATTAGAAAATCTCCAATCTGAATATCATTAATCAATCAATCGTCTATTCAAACATAAACTACCTAAAGCCTTTATATAGAGCTCGAGCTTCTAAGTAATAAAGAGATTTTTGTGTAGTGAGTTTACTATTATAAACTCATTGTACTTTTCTTATCAGTAAAGCTTTGATTACCTATCAAAAAAAGAAAAGAAATAAAGAGATAAAAAAAAGATAACAACATACCAAAACTAATCCTAACTGAACTCAAAATACTACCTATATTATCTCAAAATTAACAAAGGAATCCTAAACTAATCCAACTACATAAGAAATCCAATCTAATAAGTTGTGTTGTCCTCATCAACTCTCTCGGGGTGGGGAAGACTCGACCTCGTCGAGTATAACTCTAAGTAATACTCTAGCAAATCAGGATTAGGTTGCTGCAGTTCCTTTCTTGTGATCCAAGTGTAGTCTGATATTGGTCGTCCCTTCCAGCGAACTAGGAAGCATTGAATTTCGCCATCCCTAGTGAAAATAACCCGCTCATCCAAAATAGCATCAATATTTTCTTTACATGCTAGCAAAATGGTTGTTGGTGTTGGATGAATCATAGGGATTTGAGCAAAATCATGCGGTTGGTAATAAACTGTTGGACCTTTATAAATAGCCAAATTCTCATTATTAAAGATGGAGTCATTTTTGTAACCAGATTGAAAATCAACAAGACATGCATTTGGTCCACCATATTTCAACATTTTGAGTGATTCAGTACTACAAGCTTGCAATTGCTTACTTGGAACCATGACATAATCCCTTGCTTGAAATTTCATGCAGTCTGAATTAGCTTGGATTTTATAGGGATTATCATTTGCTGAAAATTGCTTCCTTACCTCATGATGCTTACATGTTCCTATTGACTCAAGTGTTCTATCATGGGGTGAAAATGGGAGAGTACCTAAAGGCTTCCTAGGCTTGACTTCAAATGGACTCATGCTTTCAGTGATGGAATTTTCACATGCAAGTTGGGTGACATGGGAAATGGAATACATGGAATCCTCACTCTTTGCCTTTTCTAGACTACTCTCATGGGGCTTGTTAGGTGGTATTATTTGAATGCGACCAAATTTAAGATTTTCCTCACATTCATCATCTATGACATTGATTTCATCCATGTTGGGTTCATATACTTCTTCTTCTATATCATCCTCTTTATTCTCTTCATGAATAATAAAGGCCTTAATGGGGCATTTAGTAGCAATATGACCAAGGCCTTGACAATTTAAAGCATTGTAGGCGGGAACCTAGCTTTGATGGCTCACCAACTACTCCTTTTCCTTTATCATCCTTAGCTAATGGTGCAGTAATTATGTTGGGCTTGGGAGGGGGTAAGGTGAATTGAGGCCTAGGGGGTAAGGTGAGTTGAGGCTTGCTACTTGAAGGTAGAGCTGGTGGTGACACTATGGATTTCAGGATACCTCACAAACAGGGATCTAGAAGCTAACTCACAATTTCTAGCAAGTTCAAAGTAATGATCTAAGGAAGTGACTCCTTAGATGATCAATTCGTTCATATTCTAGGATTTAACCCATCCCTAAACCTACAGAATGTTGCAACCTCATCCTCAGCAATTTGACATCGCCTCTTATACTCTTTGAACATCTCAATGTACTCTATCACAAAACTAGTACCTTGCCTTAGACGATTCCATTCATCTAAGAGGGAACTCTTATAAGTTAGGGGAAGATGATTCCTAGAGAGCGTATCTTTCATTTCTAGCCAATTAGTGATGGGAGTTTGATGTCGTCGCCTAAAGGTATCTTCAAGGTCCTCCTAGAAAAGGTTAGCTCTACCTACTAGTTTCATTTTTGCATACCTAACCTTCTTATCTTCAGCTCAATTATACCAATCAAAAAATTGCTCCATTTGGCACAACCAATCAATGAAAGCCCATGGATCAGGATGACCATCAAAGGTAGGTGCTTCTATTTTCACTTTTAATATCCTCTCTTTAGTTTCCCTAACATCCCTATGGTCATTATGATTACAATAACCTCGCCTACAGGGTGGTGTACCCTCATGGGCAATTTCATTCTCATTCCTTTGGAGGGAAGCCTCTACTGATTCTACTTGAGTGGATAGGTCTTGGAGAACTTTCATTAAATCCCAAAAGGTTGGTTCCGTTGGTTCCATGGTGGGCTTGGACTCGAAACTAGACTCAAAACTAAATTGGGATTTGGAAGTAGATTGTGACTTGAAACTTGACACAATGCAACCACAACGTATATACATGCAAAGGGTATTCTACATGTGAATGCAAGTGAGACTAGTAAACAAATCCCTAGCAATTTGATGTCCAATATAAAACAAAATCTAACCAAATGGAGTAGGAAAATTAGTCATGGGCTAAAATAGAAATCTAGTACTTTTGCTCAAAGTATTGAATTTTTTTTTTTAACTGATTAAGAATAACTCAACAATTAATAATAAGGTTTTGCTTCTTTGAAGGATTTTGAAACACTTTTTTTTAAAAAAAAATGGGCACAAATGTGGTCAAAGAAATGGGAGCTTTTTTTTTTTTGGACCAGCAATTAAAAATGAAAAACAGAACGGTGAGGTTCAAGTATATGATAAACAAAAAGGTTAGGTTCAAGTATTGTTTGTGAAAGGTATGTTAACCAAGCACGTAGAGAACATATTGACAAAAAATTTGAACCAGAAAATTTAAACTTGTGTGGGTCCACTGGGCAGGCTACCACGTATGAATTAAAGGCAGGCAAGTCTCTTTCTTTTCTCTGTGTATACTTATAAACAGAAATTTCAAAGCAGTAGATGGGTCTAAGGTGGCTCGAGTTGATAGTCCCTCGCAGTGGGTCTTGGTCAAAGGAGTGGCATGGAGCGGTCGGATCTGCGCTGAAGCTTGGTCCAGTGGTGGCACACAAGGTGAAGGCTTCCAGCAGTGCAGCATTGACAAGGGTTGGGCTCAAGGGTCGATGGAGATGGTTTGGTGTCGCGATTGGAACAGGTCAACAGACGGTGATCTAAAGGCTGGATCGTTGTCATCGAGGTGTTGGATGGTGAAACTTGAAATTGCCGTTGTGATGGGGTCCGCTGCTGGTGATGGAGGCTAACAGCGGCGTTGACTTCTTATGGGTCTGATCTGACTGTGTGGGTTATGGGTTTTCCAGATAAGGGTTTTCTTTATGGCGGATGGCTTTTGTGTTGGTATTGTAGTTTGATGGAATGAGAAAACACAGCAAGGATTTTTTTTTTTTTTTTTAAATGAATCAATTTGGCTCTAATACCAAAATTGATGCAGGACAAAATAAAAGTAATAGGAAAAGTAAAAATAAACCCTAAGAATCTGCACTTTGAGGTCGCTTGGAATTAGCACCAAGCAAAACTTAGGCATCGGCACCTAAGGTATCAGGTTTCAACACCCAACTATTGGAAAATCTCCAATCTGAATATCATTAATCAATCAATCCTCTATTCAAACATAAACTACCTAAAGCCTTTATATAGAGCTAGAGCTTCCAGGAAATAAAGAGATAAAGAGATAACAACATACCAAAACTAATCCTAACTGAACTCAAATACTAATACCTATCTAATCTCAAAATTAACACAGGAATCCTAAACTAATCTGACTACATAAGAAATCCAATCTAATAAGGTGTGTTGTCCTCATCATTTACTTTTCTTGTTACTTTTATTTTGTGTTGCATCACTCTTCTTCTTCTTAGATTATCCAATGTAAAAATCTTCCCCAAGCCAATGAGAAACTAGCACTTTTCCTCCCATAACAACGGGATGGAGAGTGAGTTTGTGGTTTAAAGACCCACCGGGTGCTTCTGTAACTTACCAATAGGGAGAAAGAGAAAGAATCTTCCCCAATGTTGCAGCCCACGTAAAGAACACTACTTTAAGACGAACTTTAACCTTTCATGTACTTTTCCACGGGAAGTATTGCACGTCACCAGTACTAACCAGCATATAGAAAGATTTCACCCCATATATTTTTCTACCTGTTAGCAACCAAATAATATCAAACCAGCCAAAAAATACCTATTTTTGCTGCTACTTAGAATTTCTATAACCATTTATCCACCAAAAACAGCAGTACACAGGTTTGACTTCATGAATCAGCCTCTCCAAAAAAATTAGGGGTAAAGCTGCTTGCCATGACCTCTCCAAAACCCCACAAAAGTGTGAGCTTTGAACACTGGGTACAACATTTTTTAAGTATAAAAGATTATTACAAAGAGGAGAAACCTAAGTATAAAATATACAAAGGATACTCCAACAGAACTGCAATGAAGTATCATCAAGGAAATCTACATTTTTTTTAGCATTCAGAAAGGTGGAGGTGCCAAACACACTATTCATATAACTTATGGAAAAAAATATGGATTTCAAATCAAGAGTAGATGACTCAATGCTGTTGAAGGTAAGATTATTTCTCTCCTTCCAAGCCGTTCACATAAAGCAAAGCCAAACAGCACTCCTAGTTGCTCCATTTCTCTGCCTTCCATACATTTCTTTACAACAGAAAATCACATCAAACACCTTCTAAGGCGTCACCCATTTAATCCCAAAGATCACAAAAGCAAAAGACCACAAGTCCTTGGCCAGAGCTCAATGAAGCAGCAAGTGATCAAGGGATTTCCATGTGGTCCTCTGTTTCAACCACCAAAATTCAAGCTTTTTAAACCCTGATTCGATATGCAAAATCTAAATCCTTGCTTTCACCATGATAAACCCCAAGATTATAACTGCTACTATCCTAAAGCTCACAAGCACGCATAAAAAAATTTCCCCAATCCACCCTACATAACCTTTCTACGGAAAGTAAATTACGTGTACCATATTCTACTTTTAGTAAAATACTACATTTTAGAAAGTTCAAAATCCATAATTAACCCACCATTTATAGCAATGTTACTAATTTAAATTATTCTAAATGTTTATACTATATGCATATGATGGATGAGTATCAAGAAATGACTACATACAAAGGTGAACGGACTGAAACTATTTCAGGCATATGGTGAAGTCTCAATGGACAGTGCTAAAGGAAATAGTTTAGCCATGAAAGTTGAAGTCCACAACCCAACTATTAATTGATAATCTAAACACTATATTTCTTGTTACTTAATAAAAAAAATAGCAAGGATGATTATATCATTATAGGAAGAAAACTTCTCCATAAGCAAAGAAATCAGTTGCGCTAGATTACATAAGTTGAGAATAATTCTGTAAGGATTTGCAAAATGTGTCCAGCTAGAACAAAATGTACACATAATTATAGATACCAGAAGCTCTGATGAACAAAATTAAGTGTTAAGTGTTTGGATAAATAATTTAATATAAAAATGGAAAAGGCAGCAGGCTCTTACAAGGAAATAGGAGCTTTCAAAACCACGTGCAGTATCAATATATAAATGTCTCCCCAATATGTTGACCTGAACTCTAATGTATAAGCTCAGCATTGTCATTGCCCAAAGGGACAACACCATCCTTGTAAAACCTAAGAAAATGTTATGTCCAATACTTGCTAGGTTAATCATAATATCCTTGAGACAGTGAGATTAAAGAAAACCTAGAAGCTAGTATGTTACAAGCACAATAATATATATATATAAAAAAAAAAAACAATAATATATTCATACTTATAATTTTGAGTCTATCCCACAGTTCAATTTTCTCTGAATGCGTCAAACTGTTTGGTTGATTCTTCGCATTCTGGAGCCTCTCAAGAAGCTGAGAAAGGTCCAACTCTTCTGCTATCCGACTACTTAAATGATGCATTGCATGAGGCAACGTTGTCGTATCAGCTATTCTTTGAATATTCTCAAAATGGGCTTGCATTCTATCAATATCAACAAAGAAATCAACAATATTAGAAACCAAAAATACACATACTTCTGGAAATACAATGTTCATGATACCAATGAAACAAAAACATGATGAGATTGCATTTCTCTTAACTGGGCCTTAATGAATCTTTCGCCTTCCCGCTCATCTGCGAGTTCTCTCTCCAGCTCAGCAAGCTTGTGCCTGTGAGCATCATACAGTTTATACAAGAAATACCCACTTCCTAAAACTCCAACTGTAACAAAAGCCTTCCTCCTGTGCCTTCTCCAAAAATCCCTAGTTTCACAATCAAATACACATATCAATGGCAAGTAATTGGATCACATAAAAGTTTATCTCTGACAAAACCCAATAATAATACCACAGACAGGTCAAAAGAACAAGCATATAAGCACAGGAACACTCATTTCTTACAAACCCTTACAAAAACAACAAAGAAATTGTCCTAGTTCTACTATTAAACGGACGAATTCAAAAAACCCAGCAGAGGAAAAAGGGCAAAAAAAGCAATAAACAAACAATTTAACAGATACCCAGATGAGAAAAACCAATATAGGAATGAAAACTGACCTTAACGTGGAAAGCATTTTGCAACTATGGAACCCAAATATCCATTGCTAGGCCTTGGCTTCTGGGGAAGCCATTTGGATTTTTGCACAACAGAAATAAACCAATGGAAAACAGAGATATATAAGACAGAGAATTGTTTCAAGGAAAAGATTACAGAGAAAGGAGGAAGGAGAAAGCAGTTTCTCGTTTGGATGTAAAAGCAGTCTTAGGAAAAGCCGCAACAATACGAGAGAGAGAGAGAGAGAGAGATAGTACAAGTATACAAGGAGCTAGACTTGTATATATGTTATTTATCTGGACTCAAGGGTTTAGGATCGAAGTGGAGTGTAAAATACAGACTCCTGAGAATGCAACCTCAAAAATTAGGAGAGACGCGTGGGTCATTAGCTGTTGGAACCTGAATCAATCTTGTCTTTAAGATAACCTGACAAAGTTGCTGTTTTTTTTTTTTTTTTAATATAAGGAATTGATATCCTTCCCTTTTATTAGTTAGACTATTTATGAAACATCCCAAAAACCTCATAAACCGATTGAAGTGGATTAAATCTAGGATATTTGAGTTTATATCATCCTAACTAATAGGTTCATCACCCAAATTTGTCGTGTAGGCTACTATATTATTTAATATTATTACGTAACTAGTCGATAACTCATACAATGCATTGAAAAAATTAACATGATATGATTTTTTTCTCTTTTAATTTTTTTTCTAAATAGGAAATTTAATAATTGTGGTAGTTATAAATAGAGATTTATTATTATTGTGTTTTTATATGAAACTTATTCACACAATTCATAGAGTTCAATATGTAATCGATTTTTCATGTGTATTTAATTAGTTTATTTTAATCACTATCAACTACTTAATCTATTATTTATCACAACAAATATTATATTAAGCTAAGATTTTAATATAGTGTTAAAATATAGAATATATTTAAAGTCAATCACAAAATTTATATTAGAATAAGAACGTGTAAAATTTGTGAGACCTCATAAGCTTCCGTGACAAAATATTATGAGATCAACTAAATATAAAATGTCTTCATAAAAAGAAATTTGATATATAAAAATGCATTTGACATTTAGCTGATCTCATCTACAAAATGTCAACATGTAATTGATTTTTCACATGTATCTAATTAGTTTTTTTTAATCACTATTGACTACCTAATCTATTATTTATCACAATATATATATATATATATATATATTAAGCCAAGATTTTAATATAGTGTTTAAATATAGAATAGATTTTAAGTCGATCACAAAATTTATATTAGAATTTCATTCAAAACAAATTTATATTAGAATAATAATGTGTCAAATTGTGAGACCTCACAAGCTTCCATGGCAAAATATTATGAGAACGACCAGATATAAAATGTCTTCATAAAAAAAAATTGATATATAAAAATTCATTTGACATTTAGCTAATCTCATCTACAAAATGTCAAATGTCTTTGGTTTTGTATATAACTAGTCAAAAACCTTGCAATGAAAAGGGAAAATTCAACAAAATATTAATTTTCTTTTTACTCTTTTTTTTTTCTTAGATAATATAATCTCATCATATAATTTCAAATAACAACAGATATGTTTAGGATTCAAATCCCTCATCTCTCAACTATCGAATTATTAAAAAAATATACTTTATGTTCAATTTTGTGAATATTAACTCTATCTATGATTTTTAATTAATTTGTATATTGTACAGGCATATTATAACAAACGAATAAAATTTTCAACTATAGGTAGCTAAAACATATTTTGAATTTTTGTTCATGCTATATTATACTCTTTTAATTTTTAATTTTTAAATGAAAGTTGAAAATTATGATAATTATAAGTAGACATTTATTATGATTGTGTTTGAACATAAAACTATATATTCTTTCTAGTATTATTCATTTATTATGATTGTGTTTTATATAAATTTAGATAATCTACTATTTAAAGAAAATATGATACATCAAGATTTTAATTGAGGGTTTAAATTTAGAGTAAAATTTAAATTCGATTTGAAAGTATACATAATAGAAAAATGGCATGTAAAATTATGAAGTCTCAAAAATTTATATGACATCTATATCTATACATACTATATATAAGAGGATTCCCTTCTTTCAACTGGACTTTTGCATGGTTCAAAAATACTCTCATTAATGAATGATAACTTCATTTAGAAATAGGGTCATAAATCTATACTATATATAAGAGGAATCTCCTCTTTCAACTGGACTTTTACGTGATTCAAAAATGTCATTGTAGGGTCTCTATTCGGGGTCTGGGCCCAACAGTTATAAGGTTCTAACCCAAAGAGCCCTAGACAATGAATTTGTAGAGAGTGGGTTACAGAATTAGGCCCTAACGAAGTGCGTGCTAGTTAACTTTGGGCCATACAACAATCAAAAATAAGGAAATCTCCTTCATGTCCATTAGATATACGGTCCAAGAAGACGTATGGGGTGTATCCCTATCTCTGATCAAAGGCTACGGTTCTTCTCTTCTTCTATTCTAAGTTCCTCCTTTTTTCGGTCCCCCTCTTCATAGGGACTCCCCTCCCTTATATAGCCCCCTTGAAGTCATCAGAACCTTACACTTGTTGATCATCTGGACCTTCACTTTAGTGCCCGTCTCATCGGATATCTCCCCCATCTTTCTGTAAGTTGTAGTGGCCAAGGTAACACTGTTCGCCAGTCCTCTCCACATTAATGCGGCCAGAAAAATAGATGTCATGCATTTAATGTGGCAGCTGTAGTCTCTTCATTGACATCCTATACTTTCTTCCCTCTCACAGGCTTGTGGGACTCATCCCTGCTACTAATACTCGTTGGAGCGATTCTTTATTGCTGGCAGGGTGCATGTTTGAGCCATACTTAGTACGTCCGAGGAGACATTCCTTCTCGGACCGCCTTTTAAACAAGTTTAGGCCCATAAGAATTGGGCCGGGAGCCCTTTTGGTGCCCACACCTTCTCCTTGGACATGGTCGAATTCTATATGGGGCCCAAGGCCCATTGTATGATCTGGGGATTTTACCCTTACAGTCATCATTAATGAAGGGTAACTTCATTTAGAAATAGGGTCATAAATATCAAATAAAAAATTTCATTTTGAATATAAAAAGAGAATTCCTAAAATTTAAATTTTTTTCCCTTCATGTTAAAAAAAGAAATTACAATTACTGCTTATCTCTAAAGTTTATCATTTTTATTTGTTTTAAAAATAAAAAATATATATTTCTAAATTATAATAGATGCAAATTATTAATCTTTACTCAAAAAAAATAGAAGAGTCTCACGCACATGCTCAAAGGCTAATAATATTATAAGGTCAACCAAAAATCAAAGGGCTTCGATTTATATATATTATATACATAGATATAGATATAGATTCCTAGATCTTCTAAAAAAAAAATCCTAGCTCTTTATTTGTCCTGAAAATTAATAAATTTACATTTTAAATCCTATATGATTTATAGCTATAACATATTAAAACAAATCATTTTAAAAGCAATAATTTAAACCTTGAAGTTAAAAAAAAAAAAAAAAAAAGGGTAAAACAATACATTATAGTTTCAAATTTAAACCTTGAAATTAAAAAAAAAAAAAAAAAAGAAAAAAAAAAGGGTAAAACAATACATTATAGTTTCAAAATTAATAAATCAAACACTTTGATTTCATAATTCAATCTATATTAAATCTCAAATATAATGTTGTTCCACTTAAATATGTTGATATTTGATTAGTTTTTTTTTTTTCTTTTAATATCAAGGTCTAATTTATACTTTTGAATTTATAAGGTTTAATTTGTTACATTTTAAAATCTGAATTCATTGTGGGCTCCATTATATTATTTAAGAAAAATCTCAAAAAAAAAAATTGTGGTTCCATTTATCTTAATTGGCAAAGTTTCTTATCGTTAATAAGAGATTTGAGGTTCAAACCTTTCAATCATCATGGAGCTAACATCTTTTTTTTTTGGGTAGAAAGGAACTTCATTAACGAAAAGAACTAAGGGGAACAAGGCAGATCAGAAGTGTATCTGCTGTGGTCCATACCAGCTCTATCAGAGCTTAACAAATCCAACATACCTACAGGCAGGTCATGAAATAAAACAAAAGATCTATCTTGTTGAGATCCTAATCGAGCCAAAAAATCAGCACAAGTATTGGCCTCATGAAAACAATGTCTGATTCGGACTTGGCCAATCTAAGATATCAAATGTTTGCAGTCATCAAGGAGAGGCAATGCACAAATGTTAGCACTCGAAGAATTAGAGAGAAGCTGAACAACGGCTTTTGCATCAAGCTGAACATCCACGGCACTCAACTGCATTTCATAACAAAGATTGAGACCATCTCTAAGCCCCCAAAGCTTTGCCATGAAGCTATTAGACCAACCAATACTCCTAGAAAAGCCACCCAGCCATTCCCCGTGTTCGTTTCTGATAAGGCCGCCACTCCCAGCCCAACCTGGATTTCTTATATCTGCCCCATCAGTATTCAGGCAAGCCCACCAGGCTTGAGGTCTCTCCCACCTGACTTACACCAATCTCTTGTTACTCGTCTTCTTGGCATTTAAACCACAATGCTGAAATTTCAAAGCACGGAAAAGAGCCTCCTTGTGGATATATGGTTGATCATGCAGGTTCTTGAATATAGTTGCATTTCTGTACTTCCACAACAACCAAATGGTGAAAGGGAAAATGATTCTCCAAGGGGGTTGCACTCCTAACCTGCAAAAGTTATTAGTATAGTTGATTTTCAACCATTCAACCAGATTTCCCTCATAAAAATTGCTATTTGGACTGACTCCCAATCTTTCCCAAGTCAGTCTTGAGGTCGCACAATCCCTTAGCCTATGGAGAATTGTTTCAGGCTCATTTTGACACAAGGGGCAGGTATCACTTTCGCTAATGCACCTTTTAACAAGACATTCTCCCACGCCAATAGCATTGTGTAAGCATTGCCAAATAAAAGCTTTAACTCGAGGAATGGTGTCCAATTTCCAAACCCATTTCCCATTAAAGAAACCTGCATCCAAATCACTCCCCATAGCTAAAGCATAAGCATGCTTAAGATCAAAGTCCCCCCGATTAGCTCCCGACCAAAGCAACCTATCCTCCCCCTGAACTGTTCTCACCGAATAGGGAATAGAGCCAATTTCCATGAGGATATTATTAGGAAAATGGAAAGGGAGCAAAGACCAATCCCAACCATGCAATCCAAAAACATCTTTCACCTTCAAAGACTCATCCTCACAAGCAAGAGGGCCTTGAATGAGAGACCTTAAACTACCATTAGGCATACAATTATCATACCAAAGATTCAAGTTACTACTTCTCCCCGGAATCCATCGGATTCCTTTGTTAAACACCTCACCCCCCATCTTCATAGCTTTCCAAGTCCTAGAGCAAGGAAGATTATCACCATTTCTCACAATTATTCTTCAATACAAGCAATATTTGCTATTAAGGACCTTCACCCATAATGCATCTTTCTCCATCCTAAATCTCCAATTTAACTTAACCAAAAGAGCTTGATTCCTACCCTTGGCTACTTGAATCCCTAAACCCCCTTCCTCTTTAGGCTTAGTAACTTTATGTCAGACCACCCAATGAACTTTCTTAGCATCATTCATCGATCCCCACAAAAAGTTTCGATTGACCCAATCAATGTTGTCAAGCAACTTTTTTGGAAGAGTCGTACATTGCATAATGTAATCAGGGATGGTAGAAGTGGAAGTTTGAATGAGAACAGCCCTACTCGCCAAGGACGAAAGGTTGGCTTTCCAACTAGCCAACTTTTGCTTAACTCTCTCCAACACAAAGTTTAGATCCTCATTAGTGGTCCCACGGTGCTTTATGGGAAAACCAAGATATTTTCCTAGGTTAGGTGTTGAACGAAAACCTAGAATATCACACAAGGACTCCCTAGTATCCACATCAACATTCGGGGAAAAGAAGACTCTTGATTTACTCTCACTAATGGATTGCCTGGACCTAGCAAAGAAATCATCAAGAACATCCCGAATCGGTGAACAATTAACATGGTCTGCCTTTGCAAATAGGACCAAATCATCCGTAAAGAATAGATGTGAAACAGCCACCCCATTGTTGGAGCTCTTAACAGGAATCCAACATTTTATTTTTTTTTTGCATTTCTCCTCGATGAAGTAGCCAAGGGCTTCCATGCAAAGAATGAAAAGGTAGGGCGAGAGCGGATCACCTTGGCTAATTCCTCTTGAGAGAAGGATAGGCTCCATATTACCTCCATCAAATAAAATGGAAGTGGAAATTGAGGAAACACAACTCATGATAAGGCTAATCGCATTATGGGGGAAATTGGAATTAATGAGAACTTCTCTGATGAAACTCCACTCGATTTTATCATAAGACTTTTCGAGATCCACTTTGATAGCCATATACCCTACTCGATCTTTCTTGTTACTTATAGTATGGATAACCTCTTGCACCACAATGGCGTTACTAACACTTCTTCTTCCCGACACAAAAGCAGACTGAAGAGAAGACATAAGATTATCAAGAAGAGGTCTAATCCTGGCTACAAGAATCTTAGTGACAATCTTGTACACTGTATTGCAAAGGCTAA
Organism: Quercus lobata; assembly: GCF_001633185.2. Classification (NCBI taxonomy): domain Eukaryota; kingdom Viridiplantae; phylum Streptophyta; class Magnoliopsida; order Fagales; family Fagaceae; genus Quercus; species Quercus lobata. Next base: position 27,536,114 of record NC_044913.1, read on the forward strand.
CTGGGCGATAGTCTCCTAAGCTTTCAGGACCTGCCATTTTTGGAATCAAAACCACATTTGTTCGACTAAGGTATTCAGGGATCTTACAATCCATAAAGGCTTTCCTCACTTCAACCTTCACCAAATCCCCCACAATGAGCCAAAATCTTTGAAAGAAACCCGCATGGAGGCCATTCGGACCTGGAGCTTTGAAGGCTTTCAAAGCCCAAAGACCATCTTTAATTTCTACATCTGTTACCATACCACTCAAGCTAGAGCTATCCTCATCTGATAGGCCAACTAGCCACCAGGAAGGCCGAATGGGATTAAGAAGAGCAACATCAAGAGAAGTTGTGAATAACCTCTCAAACCCCCTTCTAACGTAATTCATATCCCCTACTTCACTTTGAATCCATTCACCCAAATCATTCTTGATGCAAGAGATTTTATTGCGCCTTCTCTTAACAATAGCAGACATATGGTGAAAGGTCGTATTACGATCACCCTCAACCAGCCGGTTAATACGAGATTTCTACACCCACAACTCCTCCTCTTGGTCCAAGAGGGTATTAAGATCTTTGTGCAAAACTTTCTCCAACTCAAGCAGAGTATGTGAAGGGTGAGCAGTGATGGCTTTTTGGATGCCGTTAAGATGAGCCATGACCCTTTTCTTCTTCCCAAAAATATTACCAAAATGATCCTTGTTCCAAACCGAGGCTCTTCTAGAAAAATTTTCAATAGATTCCCAAAGAGGTCTAGTCCGGCCCCAAGCCTTCATGACAACTCTCGAAAAAGATACATCTGACAGCCAAAAAGTTTGGAATTTAAAGGGTCTAGGCAAAAACACACTATTGGAAGGATTAGTCTCAAGAAGCACCAGGCAATGGTCAAACACACATCTAGTGAGGTGAGTAACTCTAGCATCAAGGTGTAAGGAATACTAGCTAGGATTGGCGAAGAAACAGTCAATTCTTTCTTGAATGAGATCACAAATATTCCTTCTATTTGTCCAAGTGAAATGAGGCCCAACAAATCCCATATCAACCATAGAATAGTGGTCGAGGCATTCTTTGAAGAGAAGGGACCTATTAGAGATAATGCTTCTTCCCCCAAATTTATCCCCTTCCATAAGAACCTCATTAAAATCCCTAGCAATAATCCAAGGTTTATCATGGAGATTGGCAACATTTTTTAAATTATTTCATAAGACACATTTCTCTTGAAATCTAGGACTAGCATAAACAGCAGTACAAATAAATTCAAAGTTTGAAGGGAGTACCTTCACCAAAATATGGATTTCTTGCTTTAATATGGCTAGTTGATGAACCTGGACAGAATTCTAAAGAAGCCAAAGCCCACCACCAAACCCAAGAATGTCCGTATGAATGGCCCCATTAAAAGGTAGCTTATCAGTGATGTCCCTGGCTCGAGCACCACCAATACAAGTCTCCATAATGATCATAATGGCTGGATCATAAGTGTGCACCAGCTCCCTTACATGGTTCTGAAAAGAGGGTTTTTAAGCCCCCCTACAATTCCACGCAATAATATTCATTATTAAATAGAGGATGGGTTGGACACTCATCAGATGGAGGCAGGAGTGTCGCTTCCACCATCAAATCCCATACGGACGTCCTCATCTGGCCTCTACCTGGCATCAATTCCACACAGAGCACCTGCACTCCCAGCTTGAAGTGAAGCTTCCACCTTAGTTCTTTCTTCATTCCCCAGGCCGAATTTATCAATGGCAGGTAACCCAAGCCTGCACTCATCAGCACTAAAGGGTAGAAAAACTTCCGTACTATGAAGGCTTGGGTTTCCTCCATAATCACCTTCAGCATCTCCATAGCCAACCCGTCCAAGCTGATCACCCATATTGATATCTGGATTGGCACCAAAAATAAACTCTCCATTAATCTCAGGATGAAGTTTAGAAATGCTTGAGGATCAATTGGCATGAGTGGATAAACATTTTTTGTCTGAAGCGGCTGTGATAAGAGACCCTTTGTTTGATTCAGCACTGATATGAATAGGAAGAACTGCCCTACTATGCGCATAATCCTTTTTACCCTTAACCGAACCAGATCTAGGCTTTTGCTTGTGCAACTCCTTGCTAGCGCGGTCCACATTCACAACAAGATCTTCATCTAAGCCTGTGATAACTAAGCCATTTGAAATTAATAACTTATCTAGAGGGGACCAGCTCAAGGTGAGGCTTGTATTCAATTTGGACTGGGCTTTCCTCTTTCCATTCGAATCATTTGTATCACTTGGCCCAGCCCAAAACTTATTACAACTCGAACTCTCCAATGGCTCTTTAGGCTTACCGTGATAAAGATCCTTTCCCGAACCAGATAAAGAGCTCGTGTTCTTTTGCTTCACCCCTTTGTTGTTGTTCCTTTTACATGAAACCACCATCCACATACCAAAGAAGGCATCAAAGTTTGCATTGTCCAATGCATTCTGATTCTCTGTCTGTGCCTCAGGATTGGCTGTCATTTGACCTGTAATTTCCGCATTGCTCATCACGCGTGAATTTTTCGGGGGGGATGATGGAGGCTTGATAGAATACAAGCAAGTCTCATTTCGGTGGCCTAGTCGGCTGCAAAAGAAACATAACTTGCTAACACCGTCGTACGCGACTGGTTGGTTTCGTTGCCTGATGCAAACCAAGGTGACTAGAGGTTTGCTAACATCTACCTGCACACAAACACGTGCATATCGGCCCCGAGCCTCCATTGCAGTGTGTGTATCTACTCTAAGAACTGTTCCCAGAGCTCGCCCAAGCTGTCGGAGGACTTTCGCGTCATAGTATTCTATGGGTAGCTCATGGAATCTAACCTAGACCGCCACCGAAGAAACTTGCACTTCAAACAGCTTAAAATTAGCTTCCCATTTCCGGATCAACAAAAAATGTTCACCTATAAACCACGATCCTTTCTTAAGGAACAGCTTTAGATCTTCAATAAGTGAAAATCTCATAAAAAAAAAGGTCCCTTCCAAGATCCACCATGTCAACTCTCCCTGTTGGTTTCCAAAGTCCCATAAGCTTAGCATGTAGGAAGTTAAACCCCACTATTTTGCCAAATACCTTGACAATAAGTGCTTTTGCCCAGGGAGCTCTAATGCGTTGCTTTGTTTCTTTAGAGAGACAAACCGCAGCCATACCATCACAAAGTTCCTCTCTTTCCTCATCCGACTCAGAGTCAGCGTCCATGTGGTCCGAATAGGTGAAAGCTTGGGAGTATGCTTCTGGGATATCCCCCACAAGTTTATCCCGGAAAGAGAACTTACTGGCAAAACTGGTACTCCCAGGGAGTCTATTCGTATCAACATGGACTTCATTGTGTGAGTCCTTAACTTTCTTGTTGCTCCTCGCGAGCTCCTGTCCTTCTTCGATAGAGAGGGAGTGCGAGCATTCACTATTCCTTTTTGGTATCATATACTAATACATAAGAATAGCCTCTCATGAAGCTAACATCATTGGTTGAAAATCTATCATTTATATCTTCTGTATTACTAATAACAGGATTCTCTATTTGAGTTTCATCATTTTACAAACTAAAATATCCTCACATAAATTTTTAAATTCTAAAAAATAACCTTATCTTTGAGTTAAATAATTTTAAATTTAGAAAATCAAATTGGTTAAAAGAGTAATTTACTATTTTTTTTTTTTTTTGAGTTCCTAAATTTTACACTTTCAAACTTTTTATCAACTCTCATGTAGAGAAAGATCTTAAAAATTAGGACACTATCTCTATTTCACTTTTAAAAATTATTTCACTAAACACAAAATATAAAATATAAAAAAGAGCCTCATTGCACGTGCAAAACACGTGTAATGAGGCTAGTATCTATTCAAAATATATATCAATTCATTTGTTAGTTTTGAAATTATAGGGTTTGGTTTGTTACACTCGAGAAATATAATGTTTAAAATGAGTTTTTTTTTTTTTTTTTTTAAATGTTCTTAACTTTCTTTATATATATATGGGTCATTCTACGATACCCCCTATTTGTTTTGGGGGTACGGTACCCTCCCTAATCCTAACCATTAATTTATCATTATTTCAATCCTGACTATTACTTTTAGGGGTGTGCATGGGTCGGGTTGGATCAAATTAAGGGAATTTTTGACCTAACCCATCATGGTGGGTCAAAAAAAATTCAACTCAACCCAACCCAATTCATCACATAAGTTCAACCCAACCCACATGGGTCGGGATGAACCCATGGGTTGGACAAATTTATTATTATTATTATTATTATTATTAAATTGAGTAGAAAAAAATATAAATATAAATATATTAAAAAAACCCAAAGATTAGTATCAATGTGACTCCTTAAAGGCAAACAACACTAATGACTAAACAAAAATAGTAATTTACTAGGGTTTGTGTGAACTAATTGGCTTTTATATAGGATAGGCAGAGCTAGTTATTTTTAAAAAAATTATTAATTTTATAATATATTTTAAATATATATATTAAATATATGGGTGGGTCGGGTTGGGTTTGGCGGGTTTGGAATTTTATGACCCAAACCCAACCCAACCCACTATCAAAAAAAATTGTGTAACCCAATCCAACCCACCAAGCCCTAAAAACTGACCCAACCCGACGAGTTAGGTTAGGTTGGGTCGGTTTTTGTGGGTTGGTGGGTTGGCTGCACACCCCTAATTCCTTTAATTTTAATGCAAACCAGTTACTAGTAAAGTAGGTCAATGTATATAAACTAAATGTTCTCTTCTTTTTCCTCTGGTTCTCAAATTCTTTCTTCTTCCTTTCTCAGATTTTGCGCTCTTGTGTTCACTCCATCCCCTTATATTCATGGTCACATTATATTCCTGTTTTTCTATCATTCTAGGTATGATAGAAAAAGCTACAAAATTTTATGAAGGTTTCCGATCTACAAAGCAGAAGCAACTTGAAGATAGAGATAGGAGGTTGCAAGTAATTCGTCTCTACAATACAACTCTGTCGTTTCTTACCCTATTGAGTGGGGAGAAATCATAAGACCTGAGATCAAGCAGTGATTTTCATGGCAAAAAAAATCATTCTTCAAGAAAACAAATCCATATCCAACAGAAGAAATTTTTGACTCTAACCGTCCTCAGGTTGGTATTTCTTAGTCTAGATCCCTACCTCTAGATTAGCAAAATATGGGTTCTTTAATTCTTTGTAGGTCATGTATCTGTTTGAGAAAAAATATTTCTTTGGTTTTTTCAATTCAATTAGTAATAGAAAGCCATGTAATTGATATTTGACATGTATATGTTATTACCTTTTTAATTTTTGCTATTCAACTAGCAATTTTGGATTGGCTGTGATTTGTTGAGCTTCGTTGAGTTTCTCTATCTTTCCAAAGACTACTGATCACACATACAACAAGTCAATCTATTTGTAACTTTTTTCCCCCACCACTTTTATTCATCCATTCCTTCTTTTTGATTGTGTTTACTCGATAAAATTCTTCCAATTTCTTGTCCTGTTTTTTTAATAGAAGAACATCCTAATGAGGTTAGATTTTTGAGGTTCGAGGACATGAAAGCAGAATGTCCATAAGGTTCTTTTCCTCTCTTTCTTCTTTTGATTTTCTTGGATTTTATGATGTAAGAAGATTATGTTGAATTGTGATTGAGTTAGTAAATAGGATTTAGGATGGAGGAATTTTTTGCATTTAAAGTTTGGAGTTTTTTTTTTTTTTTTTTTTTTTTTTTTAAGATTGCTTATGCATATACATGTTTGTAAAAATGCCAAAAAGGGTTTTTGTTTATTTATTTTATATTTTTTTTCCTCTATGCATAATGTTTCCTTTCCTTAGTTCTTTAATAGGCCATTGTAATGTTTTTGATGTGTTTGGATTTGGTTAGCTTCTTGTCATGGCAATAGCTATGCTTTGCCATGCTTGGCTAAGCTTTGCATTTGAGCTTGAGGATAATGTCTAAATTTTTCCAAAAAATAAAGAGAACCATGTCCAGTATTCTATGTTAATGATTTGCTCATGTTCTTAGTGTTTTTTTAGAGAAATAGCCTTGATTGGTCCAAAGGTCTACATGTGGAAACTATTATGATGACTATTATCATCATCATTATCATAGTTTCCATATGTAAACCTTTGGAATGATAATAAACAGTCAAAATAAGAACTTATGGAACCTTGGTATGAAAGTAGTAATAATTCTAGAGACTTACAACATCTTTCTTTTATAAAAAAATAGAAACAAGTTGTCCTAACAGACATAGTAATTCAACCAGAAAAAAAATGATGTAGTAATTCATAAAATCAGAGAACTTAAAGAGTTTACATTTTTGCAAAAAATATTATATTGATGGGTACAACAATATTTGCACTGTAATTTTCATCTAGGACTTCAGAATATGAGGACAGTTATGTAGAATGCAAAAGAACTCTTGAGGTTATATCCATGAGATTTGCCTCTCATTAAATGGCAGTAATAGTTGCTCTGTTTGCCAATACAGTTAGGTGACTTCTACACTAAATTAGTATCATCAATACTGTTGATATTTGTAAAGTTGTGATTTATAACTATGTATTTTGTTGGCTTAAATTTCATGTCAAATTTTATTGTAATTTTGTTCAAACATTTCCCTGTATTTTTGTGGGATTTAATGTAAGGGTTCTGTGTGAGAGTTTGGTGAAGAATCTATGAAGAAGTGGTTTTTGCAACTTGACTTGTGACTAACTCGTAACTGCTGACCCACGAAACAAGCCATGTGAGAAGCACATGATGGAATTTGAAGATTCATTAATAGGTTGGTTTTCGCGAGTGACTTGTGACTTAGCCAAGTTACGAGTGACCTGCGAAACCCACTGCCTATTGCTTTTTGGAGTGTGACTTTTCCCATTCTTTACAAACACTATATAAACCCTCATTACCCACGAAATGTAAGAAGAATAAGGAGTATTTTCTGAAGAAACTTTTGAGAGAGAAACTCTAACCAAACACTTGAGAGTTAGAGATTGTTTTACCTACAATCCTCTACATCATTTCTCTAAAGTTTCCCTATACTCCCACTTCTCCATCTACACATCCTTGAGAGATTCTTAGCTCAAACACTTACCTCACTAGTTATGAGTGTTGAGAGAAGTTTTGGTGCCTTTGGAAAGCATTGGAAGAAGCCATTGAGTGGTGAATGGAATCGGGCAGAATTGCGGGATCCAGATAACTAGTGAAGACAAGACTCCAAGAAGTCCGTTGGTAGCAGGAGCTTGGAGGGTTCAAGTACATTGGGCAGATTAGGCTTGAAGGGTGTTTTTGATATTCGTATACTCCAACTTATTCACTAGTGGATTGATTTTAACTTGGAAGGCCGCGGAGAGATTTTTTGTCAAGTACTTTGGTTTCCTCTTCGATAACATGTCTCGATGTTTTCTTGTGCTTGCATATCTCTTCCCTACTCTTTAAGCTTTACATATATTGCATATTGTACTTGTTTATGGCGTAGAGTAGTATTACCAATTTATTGCGTGTGCTTTACTCTTGCTTCACACTTAGATAAGTTATAGTAAAAGCTATTAAGCCTTAATTTAAAATTGGGGATCTAAACAAGCATTAGTGTTTTCACACTAATTGAGCTTTCAATTGGTATCAGAGTGGATACACTTTTTGGATTTCGTTATCCTTATGTGATCCTAGACCCCATTTGAGATGGATAGATCTCAATCCCTCAACGCACCTTCTTTCTTTGATGGGAGTAACTAAGTGTTTTGGAAAGTATGTATGCGTGCTTTTCTATATGCTATTGATGAGACCGTTTGGGATTCGGTTGAGAATGGTTGGGTGAGACCAACAACACCCAAGGCCAAGTGGGACAAGGCTGCACTTGTTTTGGCAAATGTCTATAGCAAAGCTATTAATGCAATTTTTTGTGGTGTTTCTACTGAAGAATTTCACAGGATCTCTCATATGAAAATCGCTAAAGAGGCTTGGACTATCCTCGAGACTATCTATGAGGGAACCAAGAAGGTTAAGGACACCAAATTGCAAATGCTCACTACTCGATTTGAGGAAGTGAAGATGCGTCATTTGACTCATTCTATAGGAGACTCCATGAGATTGTCATTGCCAAGCTCAATCTAGGAGAAAAGATTGAGGATGCCAAAGTTGTAAAGAAAGTCTTAAGATCCTTGCTTGAAAGCTTTTGAGCCAAAGTCACCGCCATTGAGGAGAGTAAAGATTTGGATGAGATCAAGATCCAAGGGCTTGTTAGGTCTCTTCAAACTTATGAGCTCAGATTGCCCTCTCACAAGTTTGGCAAATCACTTGCTCTCAAAATCATAAATGAAAGAACCGGTGATTCCTCGAATGAGGATGATGTTGAAAAAGAGGTGGCATATCTTGCAAAGAACTTCCGAAAGTTCCTAAAGATGAAGAACAATGGGAAGTCATTGGGCAAAGGAAAATTCTCATCCTCCAAGAATGACAAAATAGACTTCAAGAAGAAGGACGTAAAAGACCCATCACCATCTAAAGGGATTGTTTGCTATGAATGCAATGGTCATGGGCATTTGAAGAAGGAGTTTCTGAACCATTTGAGAGGAAAGGGTAAAGTGTTAGCAGCTACCCTTAGTGAATCGAAGAGCTCAAATTCTGATTTGGAAGAAGAATGCGATGGTGATGGTAATTATTTAGCATTTATGGCAATTACCTCGGTTGATTCCAAAGATGAATTGAGTAATTTGGTTGAAGAACTTGGTGTTCACTTCGAGGTTGAAGAAGATGAAGTTTCGAATGATGAGGATGTGTACCTCAATAAAGGTGATGAGAATCTTCAAGATGTGTATGATGCATAACTTGAGGATTATGGCAAATATGCTAAAGTTGCTAAGAGTGCAGTCAAGAAGATGAAGAAAATTAAAGAAGAATACAAATCCACTCTTGCACAACTTAAAGATATCAAGTGTGAAGTTGAAGAGTTGAAAGAGAAGCTGCTGAATGCTTACTCAAAGATCAAGTTTCTCGAACTTGAAGTGATTCAAGCCAATGTTAAATTGGAGCGCATCACTACCAAGAAGCTTGATAGTGTACTTTCATCTCAAAAGCCTTCCACGGACAAAACCATATTGGGCTACACCGGTGAAGGAAGTTCAAATGGTGAACCAAGAAGGGAGATGAAGTTTGTATTGGCAAAGGATATAGAGAAGCCCAAGATTGAGATCCCTATCATTGAGAAGAAGGACATTGGACCAAAATCAAAGGCAAAAGGGAAGTCATTGCCTAAGAATCAAAAGGGACCTCAAGTGAAGCATTTTTGTCACCATTGTGGCATTCGAGGGCACACAAGACCAAATTGCTTCAAGCTTTATGCTCTTAAAAGGGCTAATTCTCTGCATGCTCAAGAAAATACAAGAAGAATGCCAAAAGGAAAGTAAGCTAAGGGGGAAAATGATGGTCAACTCATTGGAGATGTCATGGAAATGCTTAAGAACATCTCATCTTGCCTAGCTAGCTTCACACCGATGTTTGAGAGTTATGTCAGGCGTATTCGTTCGTCTAAGGACCTCACCCAAAGCACCCGTGTGATGTGGGTGAAGAATGGTACTCATGCATGATTATTCACTATGTCCATGCATTAGTACTTCCAATGTATTAGGGTAATAGTTTCATGCATCATGTCATTTGTATTCTTCTTACTTCAATGCTTCCTTTCTAGCATGTTTCTTTTATTGCCTTTTTCTTTATTTGCTTTGGTTGTTGATCTTACTTATTACTTTGTTTTGTGTGAGTAAAAAATCCAAAAACTCATAAAAAGTATAAAATCTCAAAAAGTTTGATCACTTGTGTTATGTCATATTACATGTTGAGTTTAGCCTAGTACCTCTGTACTAATTATGTAGTGTATTTACGAACTTAGCTTATTATGTATACATATCTTTAAGTATGAGCAAAATTTAGAAATCTATGTTTAATTGTTGTAAATAGATCTTCAAGCTTGTCATAATGTCTAACCAATAGTCTTGTTTGATCTTGATACATGCGTAGACTTGATCCTATATATCTCCTCGCATTTATTTTTATGTAAAAAAGCTCTTCAAATGTCAATTTCTAAAAAGAAAAAGAGCTGAAAAAGTTTTGCTTCGAAAACTAGTTTGACTAGGAAAAGGTGGAGTAAAAATGTATTCAAAATGTATGATGCCAAATCCAAAAGCTTATTCCTCAAATAAATATAAAAAATTTCATGGCATCGTTGCTCAAAAATTAAATTGTATTGATCAAAGAGTATGAAAAATGGAAGTCAAATGAAAAGTTTTCAATCAATGTAAACACTTTGGTAAGGGGTCATAAATGTTAATTTCTACTAGTGAGATAGATCACTTGACTTCGTGCTATTTGTGTATAACTTTATTGATTTAATCATTGAAACTTCATACTAAACCATGGACTAGGCCATACTTGATTCACACACACAACACACAAGTCCAATGTTTAATGAATGCCTATTTCATTTATGTGATTATACGTGTTCAAATTTGATTTATGTATGCTCAATTGCTTGATGATCAAACCCAAAAAGATGTTTGAGTGTTTCATGTGTTTCTGGAAGTGATTTTTGTCACATTGGTTCTTAAAAGTTTTTTCTCAAAATGTCAATTTTTTAGTGTTGAAAAACTTTGTTTTTGGCATTTTCGTGAGTGGCCCCCAGTCGGGAAATTCTTAAGAAATTTCAATTTTTTAAAAATTTCAGGCAAAGAGTTTCGCGAGTACTTCGCAACTCAAACTTGACTCACGAAAATCTACCTTGTGCATCTACATATTTCGCGAGTAGGTTCGCAAGTCACTGACTCGTGAAATGCAGAAAAAGACAGTTTTAAAGGGCTCAAAATGCCAGTTTTCAAAATCTTTATCTTTTTCCACTCCGCACTCCCACACACAACAACTCACACTTTCCTTCAAAACTCAACCAAACTTCATTGGATTTTATCTCTAAGACTTCATTAAGATAATTTCTAACCTTTCTCATCTTTCAAATCCATTGATTTTGTCTTTGATTTCATAAAACCTAGGGTTAGGTTTATTTGTGTGTTTGGGTTGGGAAAACTTAATTTTTGCAAAAATTTTCTATTTTTTTATTGGGCTTAGTCCCATTTTGTTTGTTGTTGATTATGTTGGCCCCATGTGGCATTCTAACATGTATTTAGGCATGATTTTCCACATATATGTAGTGTGTGCATACTAGGTGTTTGATAAAATGCCTTTATGGTATTTTTTTTCATTCTTTTGGACTTCGATGAGTACCAATTTTTGGGGTTTACCATATTTATACATGTTTTGATCTTTGGTTGTGTGTTTTACACGCTACCTCATGAGTGGTTGTTCATGCATTGCACATGCACATTTGATGTACACACCCTATCACTTGACATGTTTTGCATACATTCATGATAGTTAAGTCTTTTTAGACCTTTTAGCACATATAACATATTCATGTGTCTTTGTTATGATCATTTGATCCTATTTTAGGGATTTTTTTTTCTATTTTTGCTTGTTTTTGGACTAACTTGTATCTGACCAAGTTTGTTACCATTTTTGTGTATGGTTTGTGTGTTTGCTCATTTTTGTAGATGTCCCCTTGCAAGAAAACTACTGCCAAGAAACCTCTTAAGCATCAAAGATTTGAAGAGGATCGCTTTTGAAATAGAGATGCATTTGAGGTATTCTCGGAATTCTTCAAGGACAATGTTGTTATTGTAGAGAGGCAGATCTTCCATCTCTTAAAAGAACCTTCATCACCGATGTGTTCAGAGATCGTACATGGGCTCCACTCCTTTCAGGCTCAGTGGATGTGCACCATGTTTCGGTTTGGGAGTTTTTCTCAAATTCGGTTGTGGAGGGAGATCACCTAAACTGTTGGGTTAGAGGGAAGAGGTTTACAGTGTCTATTTTGTCAATTTAGAACTTCCTTCAAATCAGGCCAGTGATCCCAAAGTCTTCTCTTCCATATGATAAGAGGAAATCACTAGCTATTTCAGTTATAGCACCGGTTCTTAAGACAGAACAGTTGAAGAAATGCTTCCTCACCACCAACTTCTCTCATGATATGAGAGCACTGGAATAAATCATGATTTTCAACCTCTTCTAAGTGAGGAATCTGCGTACCTCTCCCTTCCTTGAGCTCTATTCCTGAAGAAGGATATAGACATTTGTGCTTACATCTACCATTTGCTTGTAGAGTGTGTAAGCAAGAGGATGCCCCAAATGACTTTACCTTTCCCGGGATTGATCATGTCCATCATGCAACATGAAAGGGTCTAGATTCCCCACGGTTTGCCAGTGATGAAGAGGGAAGACCAGATCTCTGCTCAAACAATGACAAGGAGCAAAGCTCATCTCCATGGTTCTAGAGAAGAAGAAGAGGGAGCAGAAGGTGAGAACACTATCCTGAGGGTGGTAACACTGATGAAGATATTAATAACTTCACCCTTGATCCTGAAGACATGGAAGCCTCACCCACTTAGCCTCAGCAGCAGCCACAGCTTAGCCTCAAGGACAGCCATATACACCTCCTCATGCTCCCGATCATATTGACATGCTTGTTGACAGATTCGACTATTTCCAGCATTCACAGGAGGCTATGCAATAGACGTTGGACAATCATTGTGTGTACACCACCATATAGATGACATATTTTCAAGAGCAAATTAATGCTCTTTCCACTCAGATTAGAGACTTGGCGAGCATGGACTAGCACCTTTGGCCATTTCGGTCAAAAAGGGGGAGTAGTAGTTCGTTGAGGGGGAGTACAACTTGAGGGGAAGCAAAATTTTGAGACTATGTTTACTATTCTTATAGTTTACTTAGTTGCTTTATGCTTTATTTACAGTGCTTTATTTTAAAGCTTTCAGTACTCTAGTTTACTTTAGTTTAAAACTCAATTTTCATTAGTACTATATGTACCTTGGTTTTTATAGCTGTTTCCTGATGTGTTTAGTTATCTATTGCTTCTTCCCTCAGTTTCTTTAATGCATCATGTGCTTGTTGGACATGCAATTAATTTTTGCACTACTCGTAATTGTTTGCATGTCTGGATGACCATTTACTAGTTTAATGTTCATGGTGGTCATTTCTTAATGACTGTTCATGTTTGATCAAATTATGTTATATGCTCTCATATCTTTTGTTTTTCTTGATTGCACTTTACTTGTTCTTTATACATGCCTTGTGTTCTACTTGTCTTGTGTTTAATGAAGTTATTTGTTATGTGCAAGTGTTTTAGGATACAGATGTATATGGTTCAAGTGCTTCACAGATTTTAGATTTAAGTCTAGAGTCTATTTAGGGGTTTTGTCATGGAATAGCCAAAATAGGAGATTGTAAAGTTGTAATTTACAACTTTGTGTTTTGTTGGCTTTAATTCCGTGTCAAATTTGATTATAATTTTGTTCAATTATTTCCCTGTATTTTTGTGGGATTTAATATAAAGGTTTGTGTGTGAGAGTTTGGTGAAGAATCTGTGATGAAGGGGTTTTCGTGACTTGACTCGCGACTGACTCACGATTGCTGACCCACAAAACAAGCCACATGAGAAGCACATTTTGGAATTTGAAGTCATTGATAGGCTAGTTTTCGCGAATAACTCACGACTCAGGCCAAGTCGCGAGTGACTCGCAAAATCCACTACCTGTTGCTTTTTGGAGTGTGACTTTTCCTATTCTTTACCAACACTATATAGACTCTCATTACCCACGAAATGTAAGAAGAAGAAGGAGTATTTTCTGAAGAAACTTTGAGAGAGAAACCTTAGCCAAACACTTGAGAGTTAGAGATTGTTTTACCCACAATCCTTTACATCATTTCTCTAAAGTTTCCATATATTCCCACCTCTCCATCTACACATACTTGAGAGGTTCTTAGTCCAAACACTTACCTCACTCATTCTGAGTGTTAAGAGAAGTTTTGGTGCCTTTGGGAAGCATTAGAAGAAGCCATTGAGTGGCAGATGCAATTGGGCAGAATTGCGAAATCTGGATAACTAGTTAAGACAAGATTTCGAGAAATCCGTTGGTAACAAGAGCTTGGAGGGCTCAAGTACATTGGGTAGATTAGGCTTGGAGGGTCTTTTTGATATTCGTGTACTTCAATTTATTCACTAGTGGATCAATTTTGGCTTGGAGGGCCGCGGAGTAGTTTTTCGTCGAGTATTTCAATTTCCTCTTTGATAACACGTCTCAGTGTTATCTTGCGTTTGCATCTCTCTTCCCTACTCTTTAAGCTTTACATTTATTGCATATTGTACTTGCTTATGACTTAGAGTTATGCTACCAGTTTATTACGTGTGCTTTATTCTTTTTTTGCACTTAGATAAGTTAGAGTAAAAGCTATTAAGCCGTAATTTAAAATTGAGGGTCTAAACAAGCATTAGTGTTTTCACACTAATTGAGCTTTCAATATCAAAGACAAAAGTTCAAGTTATATAAAATACAATTCTTCAATTGGCTCAAGAAATTTGTTGGTTTCTAAAGGGTGCACTAGTTGGTTCACACAAGGGGAGTTGTCATTTATACAATACATCTAGTACAAGTTTAGAAAGCTCTCTGCATGTGCATGGTTGGTTTAGTCAAGTTTTTTATGCACTAACAGTTAATAACTTCTTTATCTGTTCATAATTTTAGAGAATAAGTTGCAACAAAAAAGCCAAATCAATTTGCAGAACAAGAAGAAGAAATCTCATCACAAGAAAATCTATGGTTTCCAAGTAATCTGGTAGCTCTACCATCTTTAAAAATTTTAAATTTTAGCTGTTTTCATATTTTAGGTATTATATTTAACTACAACAAAAGTGGGCTATAGTGATGGAACTTTTCATCACAATATGTCCTTATTTTGTCACTGAAGACATATGGTGACAAAACCACATTTGTCACCTAAGCCCCGTCACTGAATGTTCTTGTGATGAAACTTTTTTGGCATTTTTGTCCTTTTTTAGGTTTAAGGGATATTTTGATAAATTTAAAGGATTAAAGGAGTACTTTGGTCATTTTTAAGTTTTAGGGGGCATTTTGATCATTTTGATTATTGGGTAATTGGGTGGGTTGGGGTTTACCCATAAAAATTGGGTTGGGTTAGGTATGGGTTAGAAGTAATTACTTCTTTTTTTTTTTTTTATAATCAAAAGTAATTAGTTAAATGGGAAATAAATGGGTAAATGAGTTTTATTTACTCAAAAAAATAAAATAAAAGAAATTAAGCACTCTGGTGCCCAAAATACATAACGCGCGCCCTAATTTTTTTACTAGCAATGATGAAACCTTATTTCGTCACTAATGAAACCTAATTTTTTTATCAATAGTGACGAAAACTTATTTCGTCATTAGGGGTGACAATTTTTATCCATATCCATGAACCCGCCCATTACCCACTTATTTGGATAAATCTTAACCCAACCCATTTGAGTATTTGGGTTAAATGGATAAAGACTCATTTGGTTAATTAATTAGATGGGTCTAAATAGACAAATCCACTAATACCCACTCAACCCATTTAAAATTTAAAATTAAATAAACACTCTAAACCTAGGGATGGCAACTGGTCGGGTTCGAGCCGGGTTTTTACATACCCAGACCCGACCCGCAGGTTAGGATCCGCGGCCCGGACCCGGCCTGTTTATTAAACGGATTTTTTTCCCGGGACCCAGACCCGCCCCGTCGGGCCCCGCGAGCTCCACGGGCCCCGCCCAGCCAGGGCCCTGAAAATAGTGGCCCAATCCATGGCTCAATAAAATTAAAAAAAAAATTATTGTTTTCTAAGAAAAAATAATCACAGCAACACAAACAACAAATCCAAGTAAATCTCAAATCAAATCCACCAAACCCATTCAAATTTCCTATTCACAAACAAAATACATTTGAAATCAAACTATTTTTTTTGGGTTAAAAACGACAATATCATTAAACTAAACAACTACATCCAAATCAGTACAAAGTCCGTTGAAATAAACTCCATTACAATCATCCTCTAAGGTCTTAAGCAAGTCCACAGGCGGACTGGAAAACAAAAGGAAACCTGCCTCTTGATCAGCACCTATTCTAGCTAAAATCAAACTATTCACAGAAACCAAATACATTTGAAATCAAAATCTAAAACAGGCAAATGCAAGGAACATCAAATCTTAACAACCAAATCTAAATCTACCATCCAAGAATCAAAATCAAAATTTCAAGATGATGAATGAGCATCACCACCACCGTGACGAAGCCGACAAGGCCCAAACCCTAGCCTCCTCACTGTCCAAGCTCTCTGCCTCCTCTCGCGGTGTACCCTCCGGCAAAGACTTTCACTTCTTCAACAACTTCGACGACTTCAAGAACCCCATCCGTGAAATCTCCAACAAATCAACGTCGATGCTCCACACTATAAACGATAATGCTCAGGTTTGGAGACAACAAGAAGGACCGCCCAAAGCTGCTGCTGCTTTCCCTGAAGTAGACATGGCCGACGACTACGATTGGGAGAGGAGAGGAGAGGACAGTTAATGAGAGTGGGAGGGGCGGCTAGGGTTGTTGGCTGAGTGAAATGAGAGAATAATTTAGGGTTTATAAGTTTATATATATACTAGGGTTTTTTTTTGGTAATTTCAGTTTTAAGTGGGTCGGGTTGGGTCCGGGTCTGTGTCTGGTTTTTGTAAAAACCCGGACCCGACCCTATTAAACAAAAACCCGACCCAGACCCGGACCTGCTTCGGGTTTTTTTTTTAAAACCCAAACCTGACCCTATTTTTAATCGAACCAGGTAAAACCCGGCCCATTAGGATCGGACTGGACCGGGTATCCACGGGTCGGGCAAAAATTGCCATCCCTAACTAAACCCTTCTAAAATCTAAAACCTAAATAAATCTCACTCTCCCTCAGATTTTTTCTCAGCAACCAAACACTTTCCCAAACAATAAGTGTCATGGCCCATTTAGCGCCAGTTGTTTAGCACCTCAGATTTTCTCACTATGTGGAGATGATGAAGTGGACACACAAACACTTCCCTCAGATTTCTAAACATTTTCCCACAGAGAGAGAGAGAGAATTCAATTCTTTCAAGCCCTAAAAATTTTCAAAGAATGAAGAGGAACCCTAGATTTTTCAGAGTTAGCCATGGACAATGAGAATCGAGCAATGACATCGTCTTCTTCTTCATCGAATTCAAGCGTGTTCTCCTTCATATCCAAAGGTTGGCGAGAGGTTCATGACTAGGCAGACCCGGATATCCAACTCATGTGCCATCGAGCCAACTCGTTCAAGAACTTACCTCCGGCGGAGATTGATTTTATGAAGAGGCTCCAGCCGAAGCTTTCGGAGTTCCGGCGGGCATACTCGTCGCCAGATTTCAGCAAGAAGGTTCTAGAAAAGTGGACTCCGAGGTCGTGGCTTTAGATCGATTTGTCAGCAATAAGGAATGCGATTGTGGCAGAGGTGGAGGATGGGGATGGATTGTTGATTTCGATAGGATTAGGAAGAGGAACGTGGTGAGTTTCAGAGAGTTTTGAGGGGAGTGGAAGCACAGGAACTTTTTTATTTTTATTTTTTTTTAAGTTTTTAACAAGTTATTTATTTATTTGGGTCATATTGGGTTAAATGGACGGGTTACTAATTAAATGGGTTAGGCGGATAATAGATAATTAATTTATATATAAATGGGTCATAAATGGATAAATGGATAATTGCACACCCATTTATGACCCAACCCGCCCATTTGCCACCCCTATTCGTCACCAATGAAATCTAAATCTTATATATTGGGTGACAAAATTAGTATTTCGTTACCTTTTATCTGTATTTGGTGATGCAAACCTTTAGTCACCATAGATATCACCTTTGGTGACGAAATTGTTCGTCACCATACATAACAATACAACCCGCGCCAAAAAACAGCCTAATGACGCCTTTTAATTTCATGAGCTATAGTGATGAAAAACCTATTTTGTGACCAATATGAATATCTTTAGTGACGAAATACTAATTTCGTCACCGTAGTACAATATTTTATCAAAATTGGTGACAAATTTTTGTTTTCCTCATCGAATTTTATTATTTAGTGACGAATTTAGTTTTCCTCACTAGATTTTGTTACCATAGCCCACTTTTGTTGTAGTCTTATTGGAAGTAAATTTTACAGTTTTCACATAATATGCTAAAATTGCTTCTTTATCAATAGTGTCTACTTTTTGTAGGAGAATTGATCGAAACGTTTGCGATGCAAGTTGGCATCAAATCTAGTGCTTTCAAAAGAAAATGAACAACGTTCCAAAATTATAGAAAATGCTAGAAAAATTTTACTACATGATTATTTTCGGTCACTCAAATGACAATGATTTGTATAAATTGATGATTGCATTTTCTGGAAAATGCTGCAATTTAGTGAATTTTCTTTTTTGTGAAAGGGAGATTGAATTTTTATCATTCATGATCACAAACGTATGTGTTGTGTGCACACATGCAATGTAGTTGATAATTAGATTTGTGAATAATTGGAAAATTAAATTTGTTGTGGTGCTTTATGTGACACCGTTCAAAGTAGTGGCATTTCAACCTTGCTATCTCTTGTGACCCCAAGGACTGACACTTATCATTATTGTCGAAATGATAAACAATGAAGGACAATTATTTTGATAAAAAATTTTAAACTAATCAAAGTTTGACTAAGGCCACCATTTCTAATGGCTATCACACTTTCATATATAAGAATCCTTAGAGTTTATAAAACAACTTCATCAAGAAATACAAGAGATAGATTATGTCTGGAATGCTTCTTCTCAAGTGGTCATTCACCGCATCATATTATTTATGATACTAATACATATGTCAATAATATGGTTATATGTGATATTTGTATTGCCCAATGTGATGATAGAACTGTCAAATGTGACAAAAAAATAGGGTACCACCGAATGTAACAAAAATACGGTCAGAAGTGATGTTGGTACTGCCCAATGTAATAATGGAATTGTCAAATGTGAGGAAAAAAATAGGGTACCACTGAATGTGACAAAAGTATAGTCAAATGTAATGTTAGTACTGCCTAATGTGACAATGAAACCATCAAATGTGAGAAAAAAAATAAAGCAACCACTAAATGTGACAAAAGTAAAGTCATATGTGATATTGGTACTGCACAATGTAAGGACGAAACGGTCAAATGTAAGGAAAAGAAAAAGGGAACCACTAAATGTGACAAAAGTCCTGTCAAATGTGAACTTGGTACTACCGAATATGACAATGGAACCATCAAATGTGAGAAAAAAAAAAACCACAACCAAATGTGACAAAAGAATAGCCACATGTGATGTTGGAACTGTACAATATGAGAATAGAACCGTCAAATGTTAAAAAAAAAAAAAAAAACCACCAAATGTGACAAAAGTACTGTCAAATGTGATGTTAGAATCACACAATGTGAGAATAGAACCGTCAAATGTGAGAAAAGTAAGGGAACCACCGAATGTGACAAAAGAACTATCACATGTGATGTTAAAACTGCACAATGTGAGAATGGAACCGTCAAATGTGAGAAAAAATAAGAGAACCATCGAATATGACAAAAGAATTGTCACATGTAATGTTGAAACTGCACAATGTAAGGATGAAACTGTTAAATACGAGAAAAAAAAAAACCATCGAATTTGACAAAAGAACTATCACATGTGATGTTGGAATTGCACAATGTGAGAATGGAACTGTCAAATGTGATGATTTAGTATCCTAGTATAGTAGGTTGCTTACTAGTGAGTACCATACCAAAAAAAGGGTACGGTAGAATTACCTCCATACACACACACACATATAACCATTAAATGTGAGAAAAAAAAAATAGAACCATCAAATTTGTTAAAAGAACTATCACATGTGATGTTGGAATTACACAATGTGAGGATGAAACCGTAAAATGTGATGATTTAGTATCCTGGTATAGTAGGTTGCTTACTAGTGGGTACCGTACCCAAAAAAAAAAAAAAAGGTACGGTAGAATTACCTCTACACACACACACATATATATATGTGTTGTGTGTGTGCGTGCGCATGTATCTTTTGTCAGTCGCAAAATCTTAATCTTACAATCTTATTCAATGAATGAAGTTTTATAAATTCAAAAAATCACATATATATATATATGTGTGTGTGTGTGTGTGCACATGCACGTGTGTCTTTTGTCAATTGTAAAATCTTAATCTTATGATCTTATTTAATGAATGAAGTTTTATAAATTCAAAAAATCACTTTTATGAATGGAAGAAGTCATCATATAATAGGAGGAGCCTAATTAGAGAGTTACCATGCACATTTTATGCTATAGGAACCATCCATATGTCCAAACCCACAAAATTCTTATACTAGATCACCTTCGCCTTACTATCCACAAAAACAATCATTCGCTATCAAGTCACTCTTGCATCTTCCCTAAAAAAAAAAAAAGTCACTCTTGCATAAGCCACCATAAGTTCCTACCACTGAGTTTAAGATTTTCTGATAGATCATCATCAATACATCCAACACCACTAATGTTACAATTACTCCATCATAACCATAATGAAATTTTGTGAATCCAAATACGAGAGGAGGAATGTAGTGATCAAAGCTATGCTCATGAGATCCTAGGATTTGAAGTTTGAACCATCAATTAGCCTCGTGCCTCAAACTATTCAATCTGTCCAAAACATCTGATTCGATCCACCTTTTCCTTGCATGGATTCACATAAATATAATATTGATTTCAAGCGGGTGGCATCAACAATTACTCAACTGGTAAAGTTTTTGATGGTTAAATAAGAGATTTGGGATTCAATCCCTACCTACATAAAAAACCGATTAGTGTCTTGGTTTGATAATAAAGAGCTATCATTAGAAGCGGATGTCATAGATTGAAACTCTCTAAAAAATAACAATAATAATAATTATTGGTTAGGTTGAATTTTTTTCCTAGTATAGACCTAATATAGGGGCATCAAATCATGATTGTTGCAATTTTTTTGTTTCTTTATATATGAGTAGATTTATTTTCACATGTCATTTACTAATATTCATGCATCGTGTAAAAAATATGACAACATTCATTGCATTACTTCAAGTGTTAGACCAAGTATAATGCATTTTTTATTTTCCTATTGCCTTGGATTAGGGTTCATGGTGCTTGAACATTTCAAATATGTAGATCAATGCATTTCAAATGATTATAAAATGTACTAATCATGAAATTTCTCACATAAAATATCATTGTTCTTGCATCATCACTAAAAATTCTAGCATGTTACTAAATCTTGCATAACATGAGATAATGAAAACAAAACCAGAAATAATAAACTTTGTTAGACACTATCCATGCCAATCATTTAGCAATAAATGTGACTGTGCCAGGCATGTAAATTCAATTAATGCGGAGGTAACTGCTACTTTATCAGGAAGCTCTATTATGGCTCCTCAAACGTTCACTTGTCTCTCTATGTTCTTCATCGAACGCTCCAAGGTCTACCCTATCCGAGGTTCATGGATGTTAAGATATCTTTTGCGGTCCAAGGCCCATCTCCCTATTAATGAGCTTGCCATCTCATTTTCTCAACAAGAAATAGGCCCATCTCCCCATCAAGCCCAATGTTTCCTATGTTTAAGGCCACTTCCCTACAAATCTGAATAACACAATGAAACTAATGTAAAAACTAAGCGGCATTTTAATGTTATAGAAGTATAGAACCAATAAAAACATAACATATATGTTATATTGTGCTTATTTGTTAGGATTTTTAAATGTGAATAAGCCGTGTTGTGATTTTTTAAGGATTAATTGAACTTTTTCCACCTGTAGTTTGGCCCATTTTAAAAGTGCCTATACATGATGTTGATGCTCATTTTAGTAGAAAAGCCCAATAATAGGAAGAAGCCCAACAATATAGGCAGAAAACAGTTAGTAAATTGATAGAAAAATCATTAAACCCGAATGACAAGAATAATGGATCATAGGCCTAGAAAATAATAAATGGGTCTCAAAGGAAGCAAGTGGGCCTAAAGGAGCACAGAGAAAGATGTAGTTAGCCCATGGGCAGTATGAAAGCAAGAATGGACCAAAGCAGGCCCAAAGTGATGAAGTAAGTGAGTAAGGGATTGATGGAAAAGCCATGAACCCCAAAGGTAAAGGATATGGTAATTAGGTTGGGGAAGTCCAAAAGAGTTAGCAAAAACCCATGGGAATATAAAATTGGAATAGGCCAAAAGTGCCCAAAGAAAGAAAATGGGCTGAGAATGCCCAAGGAGAAAGAAATGGGCCAAGGAAGCCCGTAAGCAATGGAATGGGTCAAGAAGGCCCGAAGTAGCATGAATGTAGGCCCAATGGCAAGACTGGGTCATTGTAATTAAGTGAAAGAAAAGCATACAGCTGGCCCAAAAGAGGTCTAGCAAGCACGGATCAAATAACACCACAGCATGAATAACAGAGTGGCATGGTAGGAATGCTAGCAAGTTTACGAAAGGAGCAAAGAGTGGGTTAAGGAGAGAAAAGCCCATAATCAACCAAGGCCCAGCCCTCAAAGGAAGCAAGCTATGAAGAATGAAGGATCAGGAAACTAGTTCACGCCACAAGAGGTCAAGAATGAGCAGCAGAACACACAGACGAGCCTCTAGGCCATGGCAAACACATGAGTAATAGACAAGCTTTGGACACACACGGAAGTGGAACATGCACAAGGCTTAGACACCAGCAACTTGTACGTAGCCAATATAGGAATGGTGGGCCATGAGCCAGAGGTAAGAGAGGGTATGGTTTGGCAGTGGGAAAAAGGGAGAGCCTATTCTGGGGTTCCCACTCAAACTCTTTTGGAGGAAATGTCTTGCTGGGATGACATATCACCCAAAAGAGGGAAAGATGAGTTGAAACCACTAGGTACATGCCATGAGGGATAGTGAGAGAGAATGCCCACCTTGTTTCGGATGAGAATGCCATGGTGAACAAGCAAACAAAATAGAATTATTTGTCTGGTAATGGGATGTGGCACGACCAGCACAAGTAAGTGGTAGTGGCAGTTGACAAATCGGTGGGTGGTCTAGAAGGACAACCACACCCAGACAAAAGTGGTTAAATGGTGAAATGGTAAAAAATCAGTCACAGTAGGTAGTATATAAGAAGCCTCCTCCGTGTACAGTAGGATTATCAACACAACAAAGGGAGAAAGAAAAATAGAGAGTAGACAAGAGCGTGATAGCAGGCATGCACCAATAGGCTAATCCATTCTCTCCCTCTAAAAGCCTACCCTCTATTAAGGATTAAGGATTTCACAGGACATAGGCCATTTAGGCCCATCTTCTTAAAGTGGGTAATTTTTATAGCAGGACCTTCCTGTGAGGTTATCCACATTGAGGAAGTGGTTCCCTCATTGGTCTTAGTTCTGTAATGCAACTAAGCACGGTAGACTAACCATTTCTTCTTTGATTTTATTGATTAAGTTTCAGTGATATTTCTCTTTTATCCTTGCCATTTTATTCATAGTGTGTTTCTATTGTTGTGCTGTTCTTCTTTTTTATAATGTTGTGCTGTTCTTCTTTTTTATAATATTTGGAATTCTTTGCTTGTTTTGACTAACAGTAAGTGCTTATCCTTTATTGTTGCTATATTATACTTGCTTACCGTAACTCTTTTGTAACAATTTCATTTGTCATGGGCATATGACCAAAGTTTCAACAAAGGGGCTTTAGTTTGCAAACAAGCCGGTTCAAGGTGAGTTGCAATTAGATCGGTCCTGACTCTCCTACCCATAACCTTTGGGCCGTAGTGTGGCAGGAGGCAGCACAGCCCATAATCTCAAAAAAGGCCCACCACACACAGTTTGAATAAATGTCATTTAAACTGTAAAAATCCAGTTTTATTTTTATTTTTATTTTTTATTTATATAGAAAAGTACCCAGCCACATGGTTTTGTAATATTAAGTTATTTTGATCGAATGAGCTTTTTAGTTTTTTTTTTTTTTTTGCTTTTAAAAGAACAATTCAAATTTCCTATTTTAATCATTGTTTATATTTCGTTTTTATGCAATTATTTAATTATACATATAATTAGATTTGCAACAAAAAAAAAAAAACTACAAAGAAAAGAAAAGTACCCAACCATGGTTTTGTAAGGAATTTTTTAAGAAATAACCATAAAAAGAAAACTATTTTGTTAGTTGGCCAAGGTTTGAAACAATTTTGCTATCTAACAATTCGAGCACATTAGGGTTGATTTTGGGTTTATGCCAGTAGCTGGCTGAGCTGGAGGAACTGTCCATGTAGGCTTGGAAATCAAGTCTAATAGACTTGATTTTCGTCATGGAAATCGAGTCTAATAGACTCGTTTTCGTCATGGAAATTGAGTCTGCTGGACTCGATTTTCTTTCGTGGAAACCGAGCCCTATGGACTCGATTTAGTAATGCAGAAACGATGCCAAAGATCAAAACGTGATGAACAACGAAGAAGAAAGAAGCAAGCAAAACCCGGCAACCCAGGCGCCAATTCTAACCAAACCTAGGCGGCAAAAGCTTTAGGCGATGGAAATCGGATCAGACGTGTGGTTTCTCGCCATCGCTCCAGTGGAAGAAAGAAGCAACGATGCAAAAACCTAGCAACCTAGGCACTGATTACCAAACCCAAGCGGTTTCTCGTCGATTACCAAACTCAGGCGATGGAAATTGGATCGGACACACGATTTCTTGCCGCCACTCCAGTGGAGGAGAAGAACACGTTGGAGAGTGGGTTTGATTTTTTGTTTTGGATTTGATTTGTTCATGGGTTTTTGGAGCTTGGAAATGGAGAGTGGGATGGCATTTGGAGAGAAAGGAAAGAAAGAACAAGAAAAAAATCCATGTTTTGGCTGAACTAAAATCGAGTT
The DNA here is from genome assembly GCF_001633185.2 of Quercus lobata. Lineage (NCBI taxonomy): Eukaryota > Viridiplantae > Streptophyta > Magnoliopsida > Fagales > Fagaceae > Quercus > Quercus lobata. The sequence goes on from NC_044913.1 coordinate 27,560,948, forward strand.
TAGAGGGCTTGGTTTCCGTTAAACAAAACCGAGTCCTTTGAGCCCGATTTTCAAGAAGAAAAAGCAAGTCCTTTGGGCTCGATTTCCAGGCCTACGTGGACAGTGTGTCTAGCTCAGCTGCTGTGCAATGGAAATCAAGTGCAATATACTCGATTTATATACCAAAACCAAGTCCTTTGGACTTGATTTGTTAGATACCAAAATAGTTTCAAACATTGGTTAACTAATAACATAATTTGGATTTTATAGTTATTTAAAAAAAAAAATTCGTTTTGTAATGTTAAGTTATTTTGATCAAATAATAATATCTTTCTTTAATTTTTCACATTATTTATGAGCTTTTAGTCTTTTACTTTTAAACTTGAAGTAAATAGTCAAAAGATCAATTCAAAATTCCTATTTTTAATATATTTTATATTTTATGCAATTTTATATATATATATATATATATATATATATTTATATAAGTCAATTATAATCGAATGGTTGAGCCACTATATTCATAGTTCAATATATGGTTCGATAATGATAACTATAGTCCTGAATGACCCACTAATTATTAATATAATTTTAATTAATTTATATATAATTTTTTATTAAACCACGCATTGCAACAAAATAATTTTTTCCTCTATTTTTATTGAATTGAACCTTTGGTTTTTCTACAAATTTTTTTTTTTTTTTTTTAAATCTGAGAAATTTGGAAAGGTAAATTTGGGTTAAGAATGGGAATAAACATAGAAACAAACACACCTCTACTCCCTTAGGTTATCACAAAACCCTAGTTTCATTCCGTATAAATAGCTCTCGTTGTTACATCATTTCTCTCTTCACTGCATTCTCTCGCATTTAGCACCCAAAAACCCTAAGCTTTCCAAGCGAGAGAGAGAGAAACACAGCCACACAGCCATGGCAGAAGGACTCGTTCTCCGCGGAACCATGAGGGCACACACAGACATGGTGACAGCCATAGCAACACCCATCGACAACAGCGACATCATCGTCACTGCCTCGCGCGACAAATCCATCATCCTCTGGAACCTCACCAAGGAAGACAAGACCTACGGTGTCCCTCGCCGTAGGCTAACGGGCCACTCCCACTTCGTCGAAGACGTGGTTCTCTCCTCCGACGGCCAGTTCGCTCTCTCCGGCTCCTGGGACGGCGAGCTCCGCCTCTGGGACCTCCAGGCCGGCGTCTCCGCCCGCCGCTTCGTCGGCCACACCAAAGACGTCCTCTCCGTCGCTTTCTCCATCGACAACCGTCAGATCGTCTCGGCTTCCCGCGACCGCACGATCAAGCTCTGGAACACCCTCGGAGAATGCAAGTTCACCATCTCCGACCTCGAGGCGCACCAGGACTGGGTCTCGTGCGTTCGTTTCAGCCCCAACACTCTTCAACCCACCATCGTTTCGGCCTCGTGGGATAAGACTGTGAAGGTTTGGAACTTGACCAACTGCAAGATTAAGAACACATTGGCTGGACATACTGGGTATGTGAACACCGTCGCGGTTTCGCCAGATGGGTCGCTCTGTGCCAGTGGTGGGAAAGATGGGGTGATCCTGTTGTGGGATTTGGCTGAGGGGAAGAAGCTGTACTCGCTTGACGCGGGTGCGATTATTCATGCCCTCTGCTTCAGTCCTAATAGGTACTGGCTTTGCGCCGCCACGGAGCAGAGCATTAAGATCTGGGATTTGGAGAGTAAGAGCATTGTTGAGGATTTGAAGGTGGATCTCAAGACTGAGGCTGAGAAGGCCGATGACACCACCTCTTCTAATAGTACAAAGAAGAAGGTATAATTTGAGCTTTCTTTTGATTAATGTGTGTTTATTTGTTTATTGGTTATTGGATGTGGATATTGATAATTTGTTTAGTTTGAGTTTAGATCTCAGATGGGTCTTGTTATTTTGCTATTTAACCCTTTGTTGTTATTTGTTTCATTTCTTAAGATTGGTAGTCGATGATAATTAAATGTTTAGGATTGGATAGCATGGTAGTTTAAATTATCATGTGAACATTTTGTGCAGCAACTTGCCCTGCTAGTGAGTTTCATAAAGTGATGGAATTTGTGGTGTTGACTTTGTTACATAGTATAATGTAGTTTGTATAACTTCTGTATCTGTCAATTCTCTTTTCTTTTTTTTTTTTCAGTTTCTTGGTGTCAGGATTGATTTTGTTTTCGTATTGATTATTCTTTTCGTACTATTGACAATTGCAAATGTCATTGACGTACTGTTCACCGAGCATTTTCCGTACCATTATAGTTTGTTTGTTATTTCTATGGAGTAATTTCATTCTTCAAACCCATCGTCTCTTTGAATATGCTAAGTAGGTTGTTTGGATGTATTGATGCATTGGTATTCTTGGAAGATTTTTTTTTTATTTGCATATAATTTACATAGGTCTTTGGTGATGGCTTTTTCTATTTATTTAGCTGCATAAAATTTTTAGAAAACTTATAGTTCTCTTGAGGATGAGTTTGGATAGTCTCCTACTTTATTTGTTTTTATTTTTGGAGTTTTTTTTTTTTTTTTTGTGTGTCAATGTAATTTATTTTTATTTTTTCCATTGAATGGCAGGTTATCTACTGCACAAGCTTGAACTGGAGTGCAGATGGAAGCACACTGTTCAGTGGGTATACCGATGGTGTTATCAGAGTGTGGGGCATTGGTCGCTACCAGTAAAAGCTTCAGAAATTTGATATGCATTTCTATTTTGAGAGCAAACAAGTTACTTTTGATAACTGTAGCTGTTTGAAAGATTAAGGATTTTCTTGGTTACGCTGGAACTTTTGATCATTTTTATGTTGGACATGGCTTTGAGGCCAATTATGTTTTGTTTCTAGTTTTTATATTAGATTTTATATTGGCTTTTCATAATATGGATATGAAGTTAGTTTGCCTTCCTTTCTGGTTTGGTTGCATATATAATTATTTCTTCTTGATGTCTTTTTTCGGTGATGATATGGATTGTAGTTCAGTAATATGTGCTTAAATCCATAATTAGCTTGGATTCAGATCCTAGTTTTTTTAAATGCTCAAACCTTTGAATGCTGGAATTTCTTTGTTTTTTTACTAGATTTAGGATGCAGGATATTTTATTTATTGGTACTCCAATTAAACGTAACTATACTTAGTTCTGGGTAGGGGGTGAAGGTCTTATGTACAGTGATTTGATGGTTTGATCAGTACTGTGCATTCTTTTAATGGTTAGTTTGTCTGTTATGTTTATTCGGATATTTTTAATAATCATGGGAATGGATGGAGGAAAATGCCACTATTGTAAGAAAAGTTATTGTGGTAGTATTGGGCTCTTGTGTTCGCAGTGTGCACAATTACTGGGTAACAGATGTCATTATTGATCAGTCATGATTTACAAATTGCTTTTTAATTTTTTTGTATAGAATTCAAATTAGGTTCTTAGATCCTTTATTATAATTTTTCTCTTTGGGTGAGCGTAGGGATACTGTTAAGAGTTTTGATATGAAGTTGGAAGATTCACTAGCAGCAGTGTTATGTTAAGCTCATGGGTTTGGAAGATTCAGATTGTGAGGAGAATACCAGGAAACCGATGCTTGTGTTGCTGAAAAAGGCTCATCTTAAAGTGAGGTGTATCAAAACAGTAATGCTGAACTAATTTAAGATTTTTTACCCTTAATTTATTAAAACAGTGAAGGCTATAAGGATGCTTATAATATGAACTAATTAAGATCTTTACCCGTTATTTGTTTAAAAAAGGGATGCTTATAATGCTGAAAAGGGTGAGAAGAGTCTGGATGAATGTTCCACGATGTTTAATTATGTGTCAAGGGAAAAAAATCAACCAAGAAAGCTTACAACCTAGCTGGAACAAAATATTGAGCTTGATGTGACGTTTTGTTTGGGATAAGATCCCTCTTCCATTGAATCCTCTAATAATTCTTCAATTTTGATTTAGATGCAAGACAATGATAGGGAATTGGAGGGGATTCTCGTTAATCTGAGTAGATGTTTGAAAGCAATCACTGGATGCGCTGCTTTAGGTGCTGCACTTTTAAGGCTCTAATTTATACACTTGAAAAAATATGCAATGAGCGTGAGGGACAGCAGCAACACTTGCGTGTTCAAGACTTATTAAGTGCTTGGAAGAGATTTATTTGCATTTCCTTAAGTCTTAACTAGTGGAGTAAATTTCCTCTTGTAGGTTGTTGGTCATGGGAAAAATAGAAGGATAAAGCTGGTTTTAGAAAGTATAGAGATCAAAGCCAGCCATCTGAAGTTGAATATGCTGGTTATTCTTCCATGTAATTTATACTGCTATACTAGCTTTTAGGGACATGCTCCACACAAGTGTTGGACGCCCTTCTCTTATTCTTCAATTTTTATTTTTTATTTCTTTTTAATGCATGCTGTGATTCATAGGATTTTAAATTTGCTAGGAAATATCTCTAAGTGGAGGATTCCTAGGGGAGAAATTTCAATTAAAAATAACCTTTTATCTTTACTTTTGTTGGGATGAGACAAGAAGTGGCAGACTAATTACCAATTGATACTCCATATATTTTGCTAATGCTATAAATCAATTCCGTAAACCCTTTTCTTTTGAGGCGAATTGAGAGAGAGAGTGAGAGAGAGAGAGGTTTGAACAAAAAAATTACTATTCTTGGATTATAAGCCCTTTTGACATGTATACCAAATTTTCATATGGATTGGCTATTATTTGTCACTCAATTTAAAAACTCATGTTCTCAGTTCTATGTATAATTTTAAAAATAAATAAAGCTTGAAAAGCATTTTTACTGGGAAAAAAAAATGACAAAAATTTAGCGTATGATCAAAAAAGTTTGATTTTGAATGCATGTGGATAATGTTTCGAGACTAATTTGTTGTTATTATCCTTGTTATCTCGTTTCACAATTATAAATGAAAGTGTAAATTATATTAGGAGTTTAGGGTTGTTTTCATTTTGATTCCTTGAATTTTAAGATTTTTCATTTCAGTCCATTAAGTTTGGAATTTTTACAAAAAAAATACTACAGAATGTGTCAGCAACAGAATTTGCACCACAAAATACAAGAAATTCTTTCAAAATTTTCAATATCTCAACCAGGCAACCGAGACAAAAATAAAGGCAGATACAAAAAATACACCAATAATAAATGGTGAATGTTGCTCTATGAATGTAACACGGCAAAATTGCTCCCTTAACAAGAATATGCACCTCTTACTATACTAACTCAACTGGACAAGCATTTAGGACTCAATATGATATGCTGATTTAGTCCCAACACCGGAATCCCAATTTCCTCTCTCGCTTATACAAAACTAAATTTACAACTATATATGACCTCAAAACCCCAAGGGTGAGGAGACACCAGTGCATGGGGCTTATCACATCCTCATGAATATGCTTCCTAGTTATTCACCTTACAAGAAGAGATATGATGTCGCCTTTCACAAAATCTATCTACTAGGATTCTCACCAGCTATGACGATGATTGGTATATCATTTGAATGATTTAACATCATACTTGCAAGATATGACAAAAAGGCATTCTCGGAGGAGTTATAATCTTGAAGTTGATCAATCCTTTTTGGCTACCACTTCTGTTAGCCTGAAGCTGACTGTTCAACTTATTTCACAAAAAGCAAGCAAGACTCATCATTAGCCTTAGCCATGAGGGTTTAGTATATCCTCATGAAAAGCAAGCCAGACTCATAAGGACGTTCCAGATTGATGTTCAAAGATTCTCCGAACCGGTTCATGTAGAGCAACAGTCAGTGATTTGACTGTATCCAGCTGACCAGACTCATCATTAGTCATGAAGGTAAGCATATCCTCAGAATGACCAAACAGCAGGCAGCAAGGTGACAAATGTACAGGAGATTCATCATTACGGCATGTCTGAGATTCCTAACCTTGCATGTTGGATGGATTTCCATCATTATGTCTATTTACTCTAGAAATCAATTTGGATCCTTTCTTCTTTTTCAATTTATTTCGCAGAAGGCAAGCTAGAGTAATATCACCATCCTCTTCACAATCACCTTCTGGACTGAAGCTCACTGGGTCATGAGCAGCATGCTGCCCTTGGACAAGATCTCTTCTATCAGGTCCATTGTCACTATCTATTATGGTTGGCATATCCACCAAATGACTAGACTGCAGCTTGCAAGGTAACAACTCATCAGGATTACCACCCAGACAGCATGCCTGAGATTCCTTATCTTGCGTGGTAGATAAATTTTGATTTCCATACTTAAGTTTATCTGAGACATTGGAAAGTGACTCGACACCCTTTTTTGGACTAGATGAAGAGCAGGCCTGGCTGGTATTTTTGGCCACTTCAAGCCTTCTCTTCTTTGGTTTATTATGAAGAAAGCAAGCAAGAGTAACGTCATCTCCATTGGTTGCCCCTAAAATCTGCTTAGAAGAAATGTTTCTATGTTTTGAGACTTCCAACTTATCTTGTTGGAACAGAACAGATACATCCTGGCATTTCCCCGATGGCTCATTTCTTATTTTCCTTCTTTTTTGTTGCTTTACAGCCCCTTTTCCCATATCCAAAATGCTGCTTTCCACACCTTCACCATCAGTTTTCCCGAACTCCCCACTTTCGGGATGTGATGAGAAACTGTGGCTATCCTCAGCCAATTCCATACACTTTTTCCTTTTTGATTGCAGTTTAGTCGGTCTCTCCTTCCCTGCCCGCACATGCTCATTCATTGAATCAACCACTTCACCATTGGTTATAGGTAACAATGTTGAATCCAGACAAGATACATGATCAAGTGTAAGTTCATCATTAGTAATTCCTGACAACATTGACTTTGCAGAAGACAACATAGCATTCTGGTTTCCCCCCAAATCTGTAGTGCATTTGATCCTCCCAGAACAATGCTTGGATGTCTTCTTGTTTGATGTAGAATTATTATCAATAGCAGCCTCTACACATTCACCATTAGTTGTCCCTGATTCCAAACTTTCAGGCAGTAACACAAGACTCTGGTTGTCTGCAACTGGTTTGATGCATTTCTTTCTCTTTGAACATGGTTTGGGATGCTTTTTCTTCTCTATACTACCAGAACAAACTTGAGATTGTTGTTCACACTTCTTGAATCTGATCTTCCTTGGAACATTGCTGCATTCATAGGGGGAAAAAATCTCATTGAGTAAAGCAGAGTCAACCTTTATAGATAGTACGAAACAATATTAAAGGGGCATAGCTTATCCACCATTGTAATTCAAAGAAAAGAAAAATATTAAGAAATCCTAGAAAGCTTCTATGACAACTGTAATTGGAGCATCAAACTAGACAAGTAGACAAACTTACCATGAAGCTGCATTCTTCTTCTCCTTGGATGTTGCCTTACCTCTGTGCATTGAGGGAGCATCAAGTCAGAAACAGTACAGAATGCAATTAAAAAAAAATGGAGACAAGTGTCTGAACATTATACCTTAATCTTCCCTTCTGTTTACTGCAAGAATTTTCGTTTTCTGGTTCTGATATTGAACCAATCATTGGTAATGGATGAAAATCACTAGGACCAAGGGCAGGACGTTCCACCTCCCGATCTACAAAGTTGGATATGAGAGCGGCTTTCTGTATTCTTCTAGCTTCTTTAAGCATGGGCACTTCATGTGGAAGTAACACCTTCCATCTCCTGGTTTTAAAGAAAGAAGATGCAATTGAAGAAGGTTAAAAAAAACTATATATAGTCACTAAAAAATAGATGTAAAACATTTTGACATAATGAGATCTAGTTGTCCATCCCATAAAATCCAAAAACTTCATACCTTCGGCACTGATTATCTGTACGTGGAGGCACACATGCAGCAACTTTAGCCCAGCAATATCCATGTTCTGCTATTGCTGCTTTCAACTTGGAATCCTCTTCTTCAGTCCATTCACTCCAACTTAGCGAAGGATCTAAACTATTGACCCATCTGTCATAAGAATCAAAAGAATTAGCAATTTTCTCAAACCACAGCATCTAGATTGAATTAAAATTATTCCATAGTACCTTTCTCTACATTGCACTTGAGTTCGACCAGGCACAAATTGAGCTATCTTATTCCAATTTTTTGGCCCAAAAAGCATCACAGCAACTTTCAGGCGTTTGTCTTCATCTTCAATCCACCTCCCCACTCTTTCCCTGGCAGGATGAAGAGATTTTTTCCATCTGCATGTCATAAAATGTGATGATGAAATTAATTAATTTCCAGTGAGCAGACACAACCAAGTCCTAAAAATGTCATCTTCAGAATACAACATAATCCAAAGCATATAATCAATGGTTGCAAGAAGGAAACCAGAAAAATGTGTCAAAGAGAAAAATCTGGAAATAAACGATTGATTAAAGCAAAGCCAGATTTTTTTCCTTGTTCTTTTTTTGGTTGTATATATGTTTTTAGAACTTAAAAATGGCATATGGCAACAGCAGCAAAATTCTTTGCAAAAAGAAATCAGATATTTAGTAACCTTGAACTCAGGTCAAATAATGGCAAGATATATAATTCATTTGACTACATAGAAAAAGATGACCATAAGTACTATATCAATCACATAAATATGCCACGGTATTGTATTTTTGGGATAATGACTTGATAGACAAAAGGGAATAGAAAATATATGCACCTTGCTTAGGTTAGAAAAGGCCCAATATTGGTAAAATGAAGAGACTCCAGATACAGAAATAATTATATAAGATGAGGTGGCTTATTACAAGGCACAAGTTGAAAGAGGATGGTCAACATGCCATCAAAAAAAAGAGTGCAGCAACAGAGCACAACCAGTCCTCAAAAGATTTAAAAGAAAATGACCAAAAGCAAAAAAATGATGTGGAATGATAGGGCTCAAAGAAATGCGAACAAAGCCAGTTTTGGTAAAGGGAAGAAAAAGCTATTCAGGTTGTTGGACAGGTAATTGAAAGATTAAGGAAGAACTTGCATGCAACCCACTCTCACAAGAAAAAGTAGCATGTCTACAAGATAAGTCTTGAGGCTTGTCAGATATTTTAGGCTCAGGCTCTCAATCCTCCAGTGTCTGCTTCAGGCCCAGATCTCTCTCTGCTTTTCTTTTTCCACTAATAGTTGTTTTCGCTCAACACATGTTAAAGACCATGTCACAAGACATTGATAATTGTTAAGGTCATATAGAATGACCTTACCATCAGATAGATGATATCACAGTCAAAAAATCTACATGGTAGAACATAATATTGAAACAATTCCAATAAAAAGTACCAATTCCAATATATCTACACACATATAATTATATATATAATATGCCAGTACATATTTCTACATAATCAATGCACTGTCAATGTTAACTAGTAGGTTTCCTCAGCCCCAATCTCACTGCTCTTTCTTCAATAAGAACATAAAAATAATAATTTGCGGTAGCTCTAACTACAGCAAAAGATGGCTTTGTTGAAATAAACACAAACTCAAATAATCTTTTAAGATAGCAAACTAACCTATTAGAACATTGGGTACCAGCGCGTCCTTCCAAAGTAGATGCTACAGACTGCCAATCGCTCTCACCAAAGACCTCTACAGCCGCACAAAGTTGAGCATCCTCATCCTTAGTCCACGCCCCTTTTAGTATGGAAGCATTCAAACTCCTTTGATAACGTGCCAAGCACTGAAATGGGGTCCTGTTTGTCCCCAGCGATACTGCAATATCAAACCAGTTAATGATCCCCTTCTCTTGGACAAGTAACAAAAGATTTTTATCTTCCATAGTCGTCCATGGATTGTGGTTGATCAAGGGATCTTCATAGTTCAACCACCTAAAGGAATTAACAAATGTACATATTTAGCCATTAGAAAATAAACAAAGCAATCAATTTTTAAATAGTGACTGTGGTTCCAAAGACACAAGGAAATGAGAGCGTCACAGACGTCTGTGATGACAGCCATCACAGACGCATTTAGCAAGACTGTTTTGAGTAAAGCACACATCATGTATGGATCCCACCTATATGATCTATGATGACCTCGCACTTTTATTCAAGCCCAAGTATGCTATATGTGTCTGTGATGGTGATTATCATAGACATCTGCAAAGTTCGCTTCATTGGACACATATGCTTCATAGGAAATCAATAAACATGAAAACAATAGTCAAGAACTGCACAACTTGAAACAGAAAATTTGAAGACAAAGAAGTTTTATATAACATAAGATCTAACCATTAAGAAAACACATACCTTACTTCACATTCAGCACCGGAGCGACCTACAACATACATCGAAGCCAATTGCTCCCAATTCACCTTGGGCAGAAACTCTCTGAGATTTTCTGGCGTAACTTCAAGATCTTTGATTGATACGAGAATCTTGTCCAAATCATTTGAATCTCCACAAGATCCATCTAAATCACTATCAAAAAGAAATTTGTTAGGGAAGCATGCCTATGAAACAATGTTACCAAATAAGAAAGTCGAATGTCCACAAACAATGTTACCCAAATAAGGGCAATATTCTCAATATACGTAGAAATGTCTATGAAAACAAGAAGGAAGAAGATCCAGTAACACAAACTTGGTACCCTACTAGTATTATGCCTTTTTCTTTATTTTTTAGTTTATTTTTTCTCCTTCTGAGCACCATATACATGGATTTGGAATCTGTGTATGAAATCATCTAATAGTGATATAACTAGGTCCTTTAATTCTACATTGTCTCAACTATACATGGGGACTAATTTGCAAAGTCTGAGGCCTGAAAAAGACAGAATTTACATGGTCTCATAATCTAAGATCATAATGACAGAAGGCTTTTTCCTCAAGCTTATGCTTTTGGTGATGCCTGGTAAAAAAAAATTACATTATAGTTTTTTATAAGGGGTCATTCTGAATGTTTCATTAATTAGTCATATTCTGAATGTTACTCTCTAAACAATTACTTTCATAACATAACTTATGCTGTAGCAATAGGCTGGTTGGAAAAGAGTATAATCGAGGAAGCCCAAAACTCATTTTATGTGCCCTATTCAATTATAGAAGTCTTTTTGGTCCAATTAATTGTCCATGGTAGTCAGTATTTATTCAGTAGGTATTTTTAATTAGGGTTTTAATGTAGGGCCATGGTGTATTTAATAATATGGGCTGAAGTTTATTTTTCTTTATATGTTTTCTGCAGCATTACATAAGAGTTGTAAATTGCAATTATCACGTTGGAGAGCATGGTAGATTATTGAAAATTGACAACTTAGAGCGTTGTTCAACCCCCTTGGTACATCTCTCTTGTTTCTAGTTTCCTATTTCTTTCTCATTCAGTCAATGAGTTCTGGCTCATGGCACCTCCTCCTCCTCCCATGAGTGGGAGCGGAGGATGAGATTGTGGGTTCCAAACCCTCCAAGGGCATGTGTACCTTATCAATAAAAAAAATTTCTCATTCATCTTCTACTTGCCTCATTAATCTTTTCTCTTCTCTCTTTACTTTTCTCTGATTGATCTAAAGATTATGACTTAAAAAAAAAAAAAAAAAAAAAAAAAAGGTCTAAAGATTAAATGAAATCGGACGTGAACATATCTTAGTCTATTAAATCTCAAACCTAATTCTCAATACTTTCTGCGTTTAAACTCCAATCAACCCATAATTCTATATCAAACCAAAACCCAATTTCCAATTAATTAAAGCTGAAAGTCAGCCACTGTCAGACATCAGTTACTGAAGCACAAGAATGTTCTGCTAGTCATGTATTCTTTATCAAATGTAAAAAAATGGACTTCAGGCATGTTCTGCTAATCATTTATCCTTTATCAAATAATCCAGACCACATGCTTCAGTATAAGAGAATGGAGCTTTATAGCATAAAGTTCAACATCAGATGCAAGTAGCTAAGAACTTGAGTTATCAAACACAGCATGATTTTTTAGGGCACAACAACAACAGCAACAACCAAGCTTTTGTCCAAAATTTAAGGGCACAACACTAACACACACACACACACAAAACCCCTGTTTATACCTGAATTGATCCACAGAAATTTGAAGCACCATTTCTTGAAATTGTTGCCTTATTCCCTTTCCAAGATTTTCCCTTTCTGCCTTTGACCATTTTTTCTGATCTAATGAAAGTGGGAAGGTAGTCAATGCCATTCTATAATTAGTAACATGAGAATTCTCTGCTGGACCATAATACATGGCATGAACCCGCTTATCATTAACCTACAGAAACAAGAAAGAGATGTCAACATGAGAAAAACAGACAAGTAAATTATATAAAGCAAGTTGAAACTTCTGCAATTCTATATAAGAAAAGAAAAATAAGAAATTATGACTAGCAATCACAAAAACAAAAAAAAACAAAAAATCTTAACAGTTATTTGCTCTCTCTCCCTTCTCACCCAAATTTGGTTGAGCCTTTAGAACTAATCCTAAATGATTTAGTCCAGCCAGCCAGTTTTCATTTATTTCCTTGAATTTTTTTAAGTATTAAACTTTTATTGAGAAAGACGCAATACTTCATGAACACAAGGCATACACAATTTTTTTTTTTTATCAGTAAGAAAATAATTTATTGAAATAGAGAAGAAAAAAGAAAGGCCAAGGCCAAAGTACACAGGGAGTGTACTAGTGACACTCAAAAGAAAGAGAAAAGATAAGAATGCATCAAAAAACAATCAGCACAAAAAGGTAAAAGACAAACTGTCCAAGAAGGCCAGAAAGTCTAAACCTGAACCGAAATCAGAGCAATACACCTTCTGCAACTCAAACAGTGTACCCAAAATCTGAGATTTAATTTAAGTTGAATAGTCGAGCGTTCTTTCCCTTAAGGTGTACACAAAATACTCTTAAAGAATACAAACACCAATCATTACATACAAAGAGAGTAAATCAATGGAATTTAAAAGAGAACAGGTTCAATTGGACCTCTTGCTTCTTTGTTTTTGGTTTTCTGTTTAAGGAGTGCAATCCAGTCTTAGATTACTAGGTACTAACTCTTTATTATGTGCATAGATCAGATTCTCAAAAACTGATTTCTTAACATACATGACTTTTTTTTTTTAGGTTCTTGGGGTGGGTAATGAATATTACACTTATTTAGAAAAAAAAAAAAAAGGTCAAGTATTATCAGTATTAAAGCTGCAAATGGCAAAACATATATAGAACTGGTCTCAGTATTAAAAATAATAATAATAATAAAAAATAAAAAATAAAAAAACATTTGAGAAAGCCAAATGAAAAGATAAATATCAACCAACCTTTGAATCCTTAGAAACCAAGGATTTTTTCACCGAAATAAGCTGGACACGAGGATCCTTTCTCTGTGATAATGCTCGCCCGGTTCTTTTTTTGCAAGAAGCCTGGAAATCTTTAAGGATTTTAACACGCTCCTTGAGCTTTTTGTTTTCCTCAATTCTTGCTTCTAAGTTAACCAACTGACTCCGAATGAACTTCTGGGAGGATCTATTCTTTTTAATGGCATCCATAAGCAACAGAGCAGACTTTGGGAAGGATGACTTCTTAAGTGGCAACATAGGTGACTTAGAAGCACCCAGTTGATGGTTCTCAACAAAACTAGATGGCTGGATTCCCAAATTTTCACTGAGTGGACGCGTGTTACAAAAATCTTCAGAATCTGTAAATCCTTCACTAGAATTAGTTCTATGAACAATCAAATTATTGCTAGTTTCCTTCTCCAAGGATAGACTAGAGGCATCAACCTGCTGCTGAGGTTTACTTAGCGAACCCCCAAACCCAATTCCTTGTTTCAAAGTATCTGCAAATATAACCACACGCACCAGCTCTTTTAGACAGGACCAAAACACGAAGACATAAATTTACAGAAAAAAAAAAAAAAAAAAATGTGTGTTACAATGAATCTCAATCAGTGCTAACACAACAATAAAGCATAATGGTCAGTGGCGGAACTAAGAAGGGACTAGGGAGCACATGCTCCCCGCCCAACCCCGGATAATTTTTTTTTTTTTTTGATAGCTACAATGGGGGAGGGGGGAAATTGAACCAGGATGTCTTTGTTGAAAACTCCAGAAGGTGCCAATTAAGCTACAAAGCTCTTGGATTTTTTAATTCTACATATTAATAGGTAATATTTGAGTCTTGAGAGTTTTGTTCAAAAAATTCATACCTGGCCCCTTAAAATTGAAATTTGACCTCAAAAACTCATAAATTAAAGTGGCCACTTAGTCCTATTAGTCGCGAGTGGTGCCATTCAAATTCACAAACAATAATGGGATGTGGGGGAACGACTTATGTATTACAACTATGTGCTTGGTAAGACACTTTTGTTGTTTGCTTATTTGTGATCAAAATTAAAAGTTTAGGACCTCAATATTTGGATAGCGTCGTGCTGTCTAACTCCACATAAAGGATTGTTCAGGCTTCATCATCACCAAGGTGACTTTACAATTGAGCATCCTTATCATTTAAATAATTTCTATGTTGTAATAAATTCTTAATCAAAAGCATTAAATCATTTAAACACATATTGAAGATATTTGCTTGTTAATAAACAATTTTATCCACAAGAATTCACAAATCATGAAAAACTAAGTTTGAAGATGGAACTTCACCATTATGAGCGTAATGTAGTTCAACGTCTAGATTTCACTAAATTGTTTAACCTATCAATTTGTTTATTATAAAAATGTTGTAACCAACATTTTAATTTATACTTACTCTTCCAAATTCTACTACTACAACTATGGAACCAACATTTTCAACCACAAATCTTATCAACAACCAAACAAAAAGGTTTCGCAGCAAATTAGAAAATGATAATCCAACAAAACAATGAGATTATTAGGAGCAGTTACCGGAATCGTAGGCCGCAAATCGCTGCTGAATAGCGCGGAGAGTTTCGAAATCGTCCTCGTCGTCGTCGGAAGCTATCGGCGGGAGAGAACGGAGAGGCTTTAAGGAGAGAGTGTCGGAGTTGGAGTTGGAGAATCGGTTCTGAATGTTTCGGACCAATTCGAGGTCGTCATCGGAGTCGTCGTCGCCGGCGGCGGCGGAAAACAGAGACGTAGAGGGATTGTTGTTGTTGTTGATGAGGTCGTTAGGGTTTTCTCCGGTGATCATGCAGGCTCGCCTTAGGGCTTCGATGTCATCGTCCAAAACGTCGTCGTCGTCGTCATCGTCTGTGAACTCTGCTTTTTCTTGATCGGTGCGAGGAGTCATTGCTGTGTTAGGGTTTAGAGTGAGAGAAAGCGGTTGGGTTTTAGAGAATTACAAATACAAATTTACAAATACAAACAGAGACTTCCTTCGAGAGTTTATATATTATATTACCCTTTGTTTTTCAGTGAGGGAGAGAGACGCAGGAACGTTTTTTTTGCTAGTTGAACCAACACTTTTGTTTTTGTTTTGATTTGGGCAGTGCACAAGTCTGATGTCGTTGGGCTTGGTTTGGGCTTAGTTTTGTGTAATATTATTTTGTCGGAAATACTTTTTTGGTGATTTAAATTTTTTATCATTATCATTTTGTTCTCCACTTTTCTATTTTATCATTTTTAGTCCCAAAATGAAATGCGCAATTCATTTTGATTCTTATCGTTATCTCACTAACAGAAAATAGTCTATGTGACAAATGGAGTGCACCGTTGGCACACAAAATGTCTACATGGTCATTAAAATAATAAATTTTGTTATTTGGCATTTAAATAATGTCATGTCAACATTTTAAATATTAAAAAAAGCCACAAAATTCTAAACTTATGATTTTTTTAAAATTAAAATAAAATTTTCTTTTCCTTTAATTATTTTGTTGGAAGAACATGAATTCACCATAACACGATTATTCTCAAAAACAAAAAACAAAATTTTACTTTTTTAGTTTTAAAGATTAATTTTGTAGCAAATTTCTTCACTTTTCTTTAAAAAATTTGGCAACCAAACACAAAATCACATAGTTATATCATGAGATTCATAATTCTTCCAAAGCATGTAAGAAAGGAATATAGTAGTATCTCTCTCTCTCGATTTTAGATCATTGGGTTTCACTTATCACTTATTGATGCGTTTGGGATTTGGGTTTGGTGGTTTCAAATCTAGGGTTAGTGGTGGGTTTTGTGTTTGTTTTCTCAAAAAGCATGAGAAAATTTGGGTGGAGTTTTGTGTTGTGATTTTGTGTTGGTTTCTCATAAAGATGAGAAAATATGGGTTTGAGTTGTGATTTTGTGTTTGGATTCAAAGAATAATAAAATCTTATTGAATGTCTTTTGTGTTTTGTAAATCTAAGTGATTTTATGGGATTGGTTTCAAAGAAAATACAAGTTGTATGGGTTAAAATATGGGTGGTCCAAAAGGATATTGGGTCTGGACCAAAGGCCGCAACAATTAATTTATAGAGATGTGTTCCTTGACCAACAATTGAACTTTAAACAATAACTCGTCACCAAGGATTGATATCAAAGTTTGATAATAACTGATAATAAGACAAAGTTTGCTTTGTTTTATCTTTCTCAGAATGGCCTAGGAGCCTTTACACTCAATGAAATACAATATCGGACTTTTGTTTACAATGTTCTTTTTTTCTCTTATCTATTTTCAGGATCTTATCCTTAGACATGTGGGTTCCCTTCCTTTTTATAGTCCCACTACTTCAATCTTGGCCCTCCACGTGGATGGTGGGTGGTCTCTCTCCTGGATATTTGTCACATCCTTCTCCTCTCCTCCTTTTAAGGTTGTGTTGGGTAGGTAACAGGCTGTGAGACACTATTCAAGTGTTATTTGGCCATTAATACGACACGCCTAGTTAGTGCAGTGCATTAAATGTGAATGTGATGGTAACTTCACCAGGAAGTTTCCCTTTAACTCTTATCTGTGCTAGTTACTATTACCTCTCTTGAATCAACATTCTTGGTTTGGTTCACAAATCTTCCCAACTTCCTTGAACTGTCCTTCTTTTAGTACCTTCCTTGGATCAATTGCTTCTTCGATCAACTCCCCTTTTCGATCTACCTAAGCCCACTTGAATTATATGGATTGGTGGTTGGGCCCTTTATGTTCCTTGGTTCAAGCCTAATGGGATCAAGTTTTCTGGCCTCCCACACAAATAAAGAAAAGAAAATCTTGACTTTTTAATTTTATGGGCAACCAAACATGTTAGTTGGGGAAGAAAATAAAGAACATGACTTGACTAACTTGGGAAATAAAATGAAGAACTGGGAAGAACATCAACAATCATGTTTTGAATTCTTCATGTTCTTCCAAATATATATATATAATTTTTTTAAAAAAATAAGAAGTCTAGAAATGTTTTTTAATAAACAAATTTATAATTTTATCTGACATGGTTTTTTTTTTTAATTAAAATGTTGATTAGCATTTTTAAATACCAAATAATTTGTTTTAATATTATTATGGTGGCTATGTCAGCTTCATGCCTACCAATAGTGTACTCCGTCTACCATGTAGACTATTTTTTATTAGTGAAATAACGGTAGGAACCAAAATAGATTGCTTTTTTTATTTTATTTTGGGGACTAAAAGTAGTAAAATAGAAAAAAGTAGGGACTAAAATGGAAATGAGGCTAAAATGTAGGGACCAAAAATACATTTTCACCTATTATTTTTAGTTTTTTGTGATCCTTCACGTGACTAGTACCAATAGTATTTGAACATCGAAAAGTAAGGAGCAAATATATATATCTGATGGCAATAGCTTTAGGATATTACCCTGAATAGAGAAGCTGCATAGAGTTGCATGATCCACAAACCAAAAGAACTAATTCTACATAGAATTCCATTTTATAGATTACAAATTATCTGAACTTCATTTTTGTGGTTTAAACTTTGAAGGAGTCGTGATTTGTACAAGGTACTTTGATGACAAATAGAGCCAAATGTAACATTGATGGTTATCAAAACTTTAAAGACTAAAGTGATACAACTGAAATTCAAGGACAAAATTGAATCTTCACACACAATTCAAGGAGGAAAACAATTTGGCCTAATTTATATAAATAACCCTTCATTTTAAATCTTCAAATCTGAATCCTTTTTTGTACAAATATAGAGTTCTATAGGCACTGCCACTAAAACTAACACAAGTGCCGGGCACCTAATTTTAATGAATCCCCTGCAAGTCTTTCAACCCATTGAAGTGAGAGACAGAGTCTTAATTTCCAATTCTAATGGCCTGGTTCAAGCAAACAGGGTTTGATCTGCACTGCAACTGGCTTGTATTTGAGACCTCAATGTCCACAATAGTTTTCAAGTTGTGAGTGAGTGAAAGCCAGCACATGGTTTGTCTAGAACATAAAACCAGTTAAAGCATCCTTCCAGAACTTTAACAAATTTTTCCCCTGGTAGAAAGAAAGCAAGTGCAAACGTTTGGCAAGCGGAATTTAGGCAAACTATAAAAATGAGTTGAATAGTAAGAGCATTCACGTCCGTTTAGGCGGAATTTAGGCAAATTATAGCATAAGAAACTATTTTTCCTATTTTGACCTCCAAAATTTCAGACAGAATTACACTACTGTTAGATCATTTGATCATTCTAATTCTTATAATGCCTAGCTAATCAGATTATGAGTATGCAGACAGTCAACCCTGCAACCTCAAAGCTTTCTTTCTTCTTCCAGACTGCTTGGCAAGATAACTATATTGAAGAAGGGTAATAAGGTACAGAAAATTCCATCAGCATGACATTGGAAACCTCCATTCAAAACCAGTCTTCAATCTGACATCTAATACTACTAATAAAGAAACAAAAATGAGAAAGAAACACACAAACACAAGGGAACTAAATGGGGCAAATATGTGTCAGTGGAAGAAGCCTGAAGCCTCTTGAGAAAATACCCTCTTAATAGACCTACCAAGAAATCTAGAGGAGCTACAGAAAGAAAACTTGTGCAATCCTAAATTATTCAACCAATAGATGAGAGCAGGAGTTAGATTTCATCCCCAAGGAACTTTTAAAACACAGTTAGCAATGAAGCATCATTAACATTGTGCAGTCCAACTATCCAAGTCAGACAGTGCTATCAAAAGGCAGCACAAGCCTTATGAACCTCACTCTTCAATAGGCAGCATCAGCAAAAACTTCATCATTCAAAAATATAAGGGACACGTAAATATTAGTATATGATGGAGATAGCTTCAGAATATAACACTGCATATGCTGCATCAAGTTCAAGTGCTTACTTGTTGGATACTTGGATCCACAAACCAAAGAACCAATTCTACATATGATTCAATTAAATAAATTTTAAATGAATTCAATTCAATTTATTTCGCTCATTCAACACAATCCTATGGGCTTTGATTTTGAAACCGAACAAGCAAATGAAATTCTTTTTTGAAACAACCCTTTTTAAAATCTAAGAGAAATTACATTAGAAAATTCCATTGTGCCCTTTTTCCAAAGGGTAAAACCCTAGTCCAAAACCACATGCTCACATCTAAAATGCTACTAAAAGCTTTAACCAAAATGGAATAAACACCAAAACCTTCACTTATTGAATCAAAAGCATCATTAACATTGTGCATATGAAAGAGAGGGTATAGTTCAAGTTAGACAATGTTATCAATAGGCAGCATGAGCTGATGAGCATTGCATAACAACAACTTCAGCATCAAAAAGTAAAGATAAAAAATACATAGGGCACATAAAGATTGATATCTGAAGGGAATAGCTTTAGAATGTAACTCCGAATACAGAAGCTGCATCAAGTTGCTGGATCCACAAACCAAAAGAACTCATTCTACATAAAATTCACTTTTATAGATTTCTAATGAATTGACCTTCAATTCATTTCACTATTCTTTTTTCTTTTTTTTTTTGATAAACTGCATCCTTTCAATCAACAAACAAAAGACCAGCACAGGAGCAATCAAACCTACACGCATCTGAGATGACATTAGGAAGATTGAGCTTATAACAACAAAGGGCACTTCTAATACTAACTGACAGCTTTGCAGTAGCAGCAGCAAGCATTACATGCTGTACTAACCCAGCAGAATCTACAACTAGGAATTAACTTACTAAGTTCTAAGTTATTACTGATCATAGTTTGGAAAGCCCAACCAGCTTGAGCCCTGTTTGAATCAAGACAATCAAAACAGGCTTCTGCATCCCCTTCAATTCATTTCACTCATGCAACGGAATCCTAATGACTTTGATTTTGAAACCAAACACGCAAATAACATTCTATCAACCATCTTTTCCATTATTCCCTTTTTCCAAAGGGTAAAACCAAAGTCCAAAATCACATCCTCACGTCTAAAATACTAGTAAAAAATAGGACGAACTAATCCAAGGACTCACTTCAATTTACTCTACTAAGCAACAAACACCAAAGCCTTCACCACCGCTTTCGCATCAAAATCACCCTCTCCATCCTTATAAAACCTTCAACAATAACAACAGCAAAACATAATAATCCAATCTTCCCACCTCATAATCAATATTTACACAATTCAATTCAATTCTTATTAACATCAAATCCAATGTGCTACTAAAATTCCAAACAGCATCCATTTCAAAAATAGCCCATATTCAAAAACAAAAATCCCAAGTGAGAAATCAACATAAGCAAAACATAAAAAAGGCTTTTAATTCTAAAAAACACCCAAATTTATTTTATTTTCAATCTATACAGAACCCAAAACTTAAAAAAACCCGTCCAAAATCACCACTTTCCAATCACCCTCATAAAACCTTCAACAACAACAATAACAACACATAATAATCCAACATTCCCACCTCGTAAAACAATAATAGTTACACAATTTAATTCATATCAGCATCAAATTCAGTATACTACTAAAAATTTTCCAATGAGCACATTTCCTTTGATTCCATGTCAAGTTGTAAACAACAAAAACTCGTATCCATTTAAAAACAAAAAATCCCATCTGAGAAACAACATAAAAAGGCATTTCAGTTCCAAAAACGCCCAAATAAATTTTATTTTTCAATCTAACAGAACAAAACCCAAAAACTTAAAACATATTTTGTCTACCAAGAAGCTTTCTTAATGCCAGCAAGCGCACCTTTGGAAGCAAGTTCACGAAACACAATACGAGACATACGGAAGACCTGGTACACACCACGAGATCGGCCAGTGAAGATGCACCGGTTCCTGAGGCGAGTGAAGGAGCTGTTTCGAGGCAACTTGGCTAGCTTGTACTGTTGTTGTTCTCTCAACTCCGGTGGAATTTCTGGGTCTCTGAGGAAAGCCTTGAACAGGTTGCGCTTCAGTTCGAACTGTTTGGCCAACTGGCGGCGCTGGTTGTCGTGAATGTTGCGGTTCTCTCTGCGGACCTCCATTGCTTTTGTTACCGATCAGATGCGACTGTTATCTTCTCACGTTTTTCAGAAATAGAGTGAATTGTAAATGGGTTTTTGGACTTTGACTTGGAGTTAAGTTGATAAATATTACCCTCAAAAAAAAAAAAAAAAAAGTTGATAAAAAATATTAGTTTTTACTGTAGCTTTTATCAACCCAAAAAAAAAAAAAAAACTGCTACAATACTCCATACAGCTTTTTTTAAAAAAAAAAAAAAAAAAAATCTACTTTATCTATTTTAATAACTCATTATACAATATACCCAATATTTAAAAAAAAAAAAAAAAAAATCTTCTATTATTTTACCACTTCATTTAAATATTTTTTCTTTAATTCTTTTATTCTTTCTTAATGTTTTCTTTATTCTTTGTTTTCGAATGTATTTTCAATTGATCATTTGAACATAGTGAGCACATTTTTTAAAACCCAAAATTTTTTAATGAGCATTTTTTTTAATTGAACAATCATATTTTTGGAAATACATATTTGTTGTGATTATCATATTTTTGGATTTTTTTTCCCTTCAACTGGCATGAATGTTATTTATATTTTTTTTTCTTCAAACTACCATGAATGTATCTTGTGCGCTCAGCGAATGAGACATTTTTCTCACTAACATGTGGCCCCAAGCTCGGAGCATTTGAAAATATCTCAACGATCACATATCTACTCCAATTGAATTAAACTATCAACTTGTCAGACACTATTTACATAAATCATATACTAAACTATGAACCTATCAAAACTCATATCAAAAGGCAAACATATTATAAAAGTCATTATTAAATTTACCCTGTCCACTTGAAGTAGTTTCAACAACACTAAACTACCAATACAGTCCACAAAAAAATTCACATACACAACTCACGTGAAATCACAATAAAATCTCACATGCCATAACTCACAAAAAGTGCAGGTCCATCCATTTATAAATCATGGCTCCACAAAAATTAACATTGATCATATCTCCAAGAAAAACAACAATTTAATTCCACTACAATATGATAAGTTCAACAATTTCTATCAACATTCTCTGTATTAAATTAGAAGACAGAGATTGATTACTTGTATTTGGAGTTGAATCAGCTAGCAAGCTTTGCCCTAGTCGGTGACCAACCGTGATGTCCAAACGATGTTCAAGCTTGTGATAGAGAGAAAAGACCCAAAACCAAACCCTAACCCAAAATCAAAACCTAATCCAAACCTAATGTAGAACAGACCACCATGGCCTTTATGGAGTCCAAGTGTGCCTAAAATCGTGCAAGGTAAAAAGGCACTAGTAGAAATCATTAGGTGACAGAGTCAGAAACGAATGAAATTTGCCAGGCCGAAATGAAACGGCCTTCGGAGCAATAATCATAGCTTTGCCACGAGGTACTCCCTGAAAAGGGCGAACTCATTCATTTAGGCCCTGAAAACTACAATTTTGCCGTTTATATTAATTTTTGTTTCCTTAATAAATTTTTGCTCAAAAGTTAGAATAAAGTTCTGCTTGTTTTGGGACGGCTCTTAAGGTTAGTAGTTTATAATTTTGCATTTAACTCAATTTTTCCTTTTTGGTAAATTTCAATATTTTGTCACCTAATTGCGTAATTACTGTGAATTAGGGTTTCAGACTTTTTTCTTAACATTTATATGTTTTGTAGCCGTCAGAGGCAAAATAGAGGATTATTAATAAACACAGAATTTTGTCAAATTCTTTATCTAGTAGATTCCAGTTTATCTCCTTGTGGATTCAAGAAAACCTCTCATGGATTTGAGGTTTACTACCAAAAGCTAATAGTTTAGTTTCTGTTCCATCGAGAGACCATCGTGTGTGCTTTCTTCAGGCTTCTACGACACCAAACTAAAACCTAACCCAAAGAAATCCATGGACCCAATGAAAGGAAGATTAGGTCTGGGCAAAGGGGAGAAGGGGCTAGGCGAAGGGAAAAGAGGGCTGGGCTAGGTGGAGAAAGGGCAGAGCAATCACAAGGGAGAGAGGTAGAGTTGTGGGCTCGTTTCTATGTGTGTGAGAGAGATAGTGAGATATGGCAGAAACAAGATAGGCTTGTGGGAGTAAGATAGTGAGATAGGGCAAGAACGGAATAAAAAATTGTTTTTTGCTAATAATATTCAATTACATTGAGTTGCTGTAACTATGACTCAAAATATTTTATCTTTAACTTCTTTGTTATAGTTGTAGTGTGTGTTTTTAGTGTTTTGGTTGCTAAAATGACTATTGTTGTGAATGCTCTTAGTGTCCGTTTGGTTCCGCTTTAAGGACCCAAAACATGCTTTTTCCTACTGAAACTCCAAACCACATGTTTGGTAACGTATTTTAAACGCGCTTTGTAAAAAAGTCCATTCTCCAAATACAAAGGAGAAATACAAGATCTTATGGCACCTGGAGGTTACCATTGGAAGGTTAAGCTAATTTCCCATTGTTTTTCCTTAAAAACCCAACTTAAACCTCTTTGTTTAAAAGACAGATTACATGGTGCAGCCCTAGAATCAGAGCAAATTTACGGAGTTCCCTTTGCTGTTGCTAAGGTTCCTCTCCTCTGTGCTTCTTCGGGCTTCTCTCCTTTTTTTTGGGTCTTATGCATCTCTTTCTTCTTCTTCTCATCTTTTGGGTGAAGAAGAAGAGCTGAAGAAGAGATACGTTGGTGGGTGGAGGAAAGAAAAGATATTTGATGGGGGGATTGAGAAGAAACAAGTGGATGAGGAAAAAAAAAAAGAGGAGAAAAAAAAGTCAATTGAGTGGGATACATGTCTCATCATGTAAAAAAATAAAAATTACAAGTGTGTTATGACACAACAAATTATCACAACATTTTTCAAAACAGTTGAGGTATCCAATATTCATATGTCAAAAAGAAAATTTTAAAAAATTAATAAAATATTAGACTAGGATTGATCACTACTAAAAACAAATAGTATTGTGAAAATATTGTGAAATTTTATTGTGTCCCAAAGTTTTTTTAATTATTGCTATTTTTCTTTAGAAAAAAATAGTGTTATTCACAGTTCACACAATATTTTCATAACAGTTTCATAAAAAAGTTTTCTTAGCAAGTTGTTGTTAGTTTTTATTTGGACCTACTATTGATGTTATTATTATTTGTATCCATCATTAACAATTTATCACATTGATTTTATTGTGAATTTTTTGTGAAAAATGTTGTGAGCATAACTTTCATTAAGTGAAAAAATAATTTGAAAAGAGTTGTTATACTATTAATAATAATGAGTATAATAATTACAAAAAGAAAAATATAAGTCTCAATAAAAACTTATTGCAAAGATTTTTACAACTAAAATTATTAAGTTTTAAGAAAATGATAGTGTGTTCCATTCTAAGAAAAATTAAAAGAGCCAATTACTATTGAGAAGTCATTAATAATAATAATAATAATTATTATTATTATTATTATTTGATGGTGTATTATAAAATAGACCAACCCCAAGCTCGTCCATGAGGGTCATCTAGGGCAAGAATTGAAAAATGGATTGTATAGAACCCTCGTCCGTGACAAGGTCATACATCCAAAAGATGCTTGGACGACCTCCATACATTCCGAGCGTGCTTTTCTATACATGTTCTGGACGACCTCCACATTCCTATTTCAGAGCACAAGTAAAAATCGGGGTTCATTGCTACAAACCCCTTTCAATGAAGGTTATGGAAAATGAGACTAAACAATATAATTTCCATGACAGTTAAGGAAGTTAACTCCGAACCTTACGACCTCCTCAATGATAGGGGAAGTTATCTACAAGTAACCACTTCAAGTGTATACTATATAAGCACTCGTCTACACCAAAATAAAGTAAGTTTTTCGAACATTTCCAAAGAGATTGGAATTCTAGAATTTGAGAGAAATATTGACTTTACCATTGGAGGGTTCTTGGCCGGTCCTCCTCGGTCACCTTTGATTGTGTGTTCATCCTTTCAGGTTTCCTAAGTGATTCTCCTACCATTGAAGCCCGAAGCATTCAATCTACTGATTTTACTTTGTAACATCAATTATTATTATTATTAAGGAGGTAATTAAAGCAAAGAATTCTCTTATATATATATATATATATATATATTTGTCATTTTGGTAGTTTATAATTCTAAAAATATTTTCCCTTAACTCTCTTCAAGTGTTCAAATTAGAAACACTCTTCTATACTAGCACTGGTGTATATTTCAAATGTTCATTTTGTATATAGAAATACAAAGAAAGAATAGCAAATACACTACAAAATTGTTTTTTTTAAGCCTACAATCTATTCTAAGCTAGTTTTTTTTTTTTTTTTTCAATGTTTTAAGTGAAAGCAGAAAACGGCATTGCAGCACTGTTTTAAGAGTCAAATTAGACATTTTGCCGAAATTTATACAACTAGGTGGCTAGCCGCTAGTGTGCTACCACATATCACAATTTAAAAGCTTCAGCATCAGTTGTTCTAAAAGAACTCTAATTTCACATATCAAAAACTTACTTTTTTTTAAATACACCATTTTACAATTCACCAACATCATATATTATATAATTCCATACAACATATTAAAATAATATATACTAGAAATCGGCCAACCACCAACCCAACTACCACCAGAAATCGGCCAGCCACCACCACTAAAACCCAAATCGCAACCCACTGACCAAAATCTCAACCCACTACCACCCAAATTGCAAGACCCATCGCTGATCCATAGCCCCTGCAATCCAAAGCCAAAAAGTCGGGAGAGTGAGAGAGAGAGTCAAAGAAAGAAGAGAGAAGAGTCGGAGACGGAGAGTGAGAAGAAATAGAGGAGAGAGAAATAAAATAATATTATTTTACTTATACATACCTGCTACAATAAGTTCTAAATACCCATACTTATTGTAGCAAGGATGAAAAAAAAAAGGTTTACCTACCCGGATGTGGCGTAATTTTAAGGTTGTAGGTGGTAAAATAGCAACAGGGGGGTTTTTTCACCCCCCAATGCTAGTGCTCTAAACTTGTATACTTGTATTAGTCATTAACCTTACAAGTTAAGTGGCATGTCGATGGTCAACCCGAACCCAACCAGCCCATGATCAACTCAAATAGTCTAACGGGGAGTTAGATATGAGACAAAATCATTGGGTTCTTGATTTAAATCAATCAAATCACATGTTCATGAGTTTTATTTCTCTCTCTTTGCCTATAAAATTTGGATCATATAGGTCACTTTATTTTCAAATTTACAAACTTATTTTCTATATTTTAAATAAAGTATTAAATGAATATATAATTTTTTTTGTTCTAGATTTTATGAATCCAAGAAACCTACCTAAAACAAAATAAATCTAAAAACCTAAATGTTAAGAAAAAAATATAAAGAAAAGAAATGTTGGAGATTAAGAAAAAAAGATGTCAATGAATAATTGATTTTATAAGATGATGAAAATGATTATAAAATTGACTTGGACTATGGAGATGAAATTGATTAGGCAAGAAGATTATGAGATGTGAAAGAAACTATTATTTTTGTTAAATATTATGTATTATCACTTTCTAGTTTGATCAATTTCAACGTTGATGTTTTAAATATATTTTAATTTGATTTATTTAGTTGGCTTTTATATTAATTATTACATAAATGATGATTAATTTAGTAATAAGTTGAATATACGCCAAATTTATAATAAATATACATTATATATATATATACACAATTATTTTAATAAATTTATAAAGTATTTATATATTTTACAATACGCAATAAAATATTAAACACAATATATGAAAAGTATACTTCATGTTTTGACAACTATGTCGTCAAATCAAATCAATGCTTAAAGAAACTTTTTGACAAGAGCAAAAAGGAGGCCAATAGCAATTGGCACCTAAACTAAACATCACCTCTTCTTTCTCATTCAAACTTCAAAGGCTATGCTTTCCAGCCCCATTAATTCATTCATTAATGCATAAGATATCGAGACCCGATTTGATGTAACCTTCCATAACAAAACATTTGGACTTTCTTTTCCCAATAAAACAAAATAAATCAATGCAGCCAACCAAGCCAGCAGTAATTACCAAACTAAGTCTACTTCAGCACTATTTTTTTTAATAACCAAAAAGGGTAGGAAGGGACTATTAGCACCCTATCTATTAGGTCCGGGTTTGGAAGCAGAGGAATCGGTAAGCCATAATTTGTTATTCCAACCCCATAAGGGTATTCAGGGGCGGCGCTATGTATACTTTAGGGTGGTCACAGGACTACCTGAAATTGGAAAAAATCATTTTTATACCTTTTAAAAAAAGAATTTTAAACTAATGTGTATTGTGAACCACTCTAGAAAAAAAACTTGACCACCCTAAAAATAAACTTGAAGATTTTAAATAAAAATTTAAGCCTGTTAAAAATAAAATTTGATCTCTCCCCAAAATTTTGGTCAAATGAAAATTGAACCAAAAATTTGCGAAAAATGCTATGTTTACAATATTTTCACAACACCTTTACAATAAACCCTAAGTGGCAAATTGTTATCAGTGGACAAAAAAACAATTTCAGTGATATGTAAACTAGAACCAGTAACAATTGTCACCTTAAATTTGTTGTGAAAATATTGTAAACTTAGCATTTTTCAAAAATTGTCCAAACAAAAAAAAAATTAGCCTAAAAGCCTAAATCTAATGTTTAATTGTGATATTTTAAATTATTTTTTCAAAAGATATATTTTAAAATTGCTATTTTTAAAAAAAAAAATTTTAAAATTGCATATTTTCCAATAGCTAGTTGGATCATATAGGGTTGGATTTCCATTACCCAATGGGTATGGCCATCCCTAGTTGTGAGTGCTAAAAAATAAAAGTGATGTAAGCAAGGTCCATATGAAAATAATCATCTACCACTCACAAATACAACATTAGTAGTTTGTGAATAAATTATGAATTAATTTGTGTCCAACTGTCCATAGCATAGTTGATTATGAAAAGGTCCCAAAATTCGTGGGATGATAATTGTTTTGTTTAAAAATTTTAAAAATAATTATTATAGGTGGCTTACACTCTATCCCCCACATCCAATAATGCCTCCAAAATATTGGACGAATATAAATCTAACCCAATTGAATTGAAACCCTAAATTGTTTCCAAAAAAAAATTGTTGCTTGAATCATCGTTAACGATAACTTAAGGTTTTAATTTATATAAACTAGCCTTTCGTAAATTCTATTTTTAAGTTAAGTTGTAATAATTCTTTTAATAAATTAAAATAAAGCTTTTATATCTTCTAGGGATTTAGTGAATGAAACCCTAGTAATCCAAGTCATCATGGGACGAAAAATAGATCTAAGAATTCTGGATTTGCGAAGCTCAATAGATCGAGAGATGTTGAGACTAGTATCAAGGTTCTTCATTTATTCTTGATAAATGCTAGTATCGAGGTTCACTTATCAAATTTTCTCCACTTGTTTCTTGGTGTAGTTTGCATGTCTTCAATAATACCACTTGTCTTGTTTATTCAACATACTTCATGATATTCTAAAACACCTTAGAACTACCAAATTACAAGTAAAGTGCAATTTGTTAAAAGATATGCCAACACATAAAAAATATGACCCTAACAAAGAGATTTTATTATTATTATTATTTTTGGTGGCAAAACAACAAATTGAATTGGAAGAGTGAATTAAAATAAAGAGGTGGTTTTTTTACATTGGGAAACCAGCTAGGAGTCCAGGACCTTCTCATGAAACTGTAAGTGATCTAATGGCAGCTCAATCATGGAGGAACGGAGTTGGGTTTGAAATGATACATCTTGAAGAAAATTGTTATACGGCTCTCAACTCTTAAAAAAAAAAAATCAGATGGGCGACGTTTAGACATTAGAGTTACTCTTTATTTAGAAGTAGATTAGCTAGATCGGAGGACAATGAACAAAAGTTACAAAACCACTCACAATCCTATGTTTTTTTTTTTAATCTCTAAACTGAACAGTTTCTCTCTCTTCTATCTATCGGTTTCTGCAAATTTTGATAGTTTTTTAGTTTCATGTGGGTCTCAGGTGAGTGATTTGTTAGTGTGTTATCGGCAGACTAGCTATTGTATTAATTTGGCACATGTGTAAAGTTGAGGGAATAAATTAGTTAAAATAAAAATTCAAAGGGTGTAATAGCTACTGT
Organism: Quercus lobata; assembly: GCF_001633185.2. Lineage (NCBI taxonomy): Eukaryota > Viridiplantae > Streptophyta > Magnoliopsida > Fagales > Fagaceae > Quercus > Quercus lobata. The sequence continues at coordinate 27,590,322 of NC_044913.1, forward strand.
TCTAAAGTTTAAGGGATGTCATGGCATTTTTCCCTTTACCAAAAAAAGGGTTACATTGAAATAAATGGGACCTAAATATTGTCTAATAGTTCAAACTACTATAAACCCAATGAAGCATGTAGGTATGCTTTTTCTTTAACTTTTCCATTAGAGATAGACATGGCAAAACGGGTTAGAATTTTGACCCGACTCAAAAAATATCTTACTTGAACTCGATTTTTTGCAGGTCAACCTGACCTGACCTGGATAACCCGTGACCCAACCCCTAAAAAAAAACTTGCAAAAAAATATATTTAAACTACGTCCTAATATTGAGTGCATAAAGCACAAAACACCATAACCAAACCAATCTATATCTATATCTATATATTACTAAAAGCTGAAGTGTAGTATTTAATATTGCTACGCTCACATTGAGCCACGTTAGCAGCCATGTCATTCCCATCTTCTTTCCTAAATTTATCCTGCAATTTTAAAATACTAATAAAACTAAAATTATTTCCTAACTATCTCCACCATAAAGCCCACTTCTTTTAAATTTAATTCTACCAGCCCACCACTCATAAATTAAATTCTAACTTAAAGCCCAAACCCAAGTCTTCTAAACTGAAAACCCTTTGAAAATCACGGTTTCAACCTCCTTAATTTCCTTCCCTTTTGTTTCTCATGTGTTCCTTCCCATTCCCCACCTTCTAACGGTAGTTTTCTCACGCAAATTGTGTGACTTCCCCTTCCCCACTTTCTAACCGTAGACTTCTTACACAAAATATGTTCCTTCCCCTTCCCCACCTTCTAACAACAGCCTCTCTATCTTCCTTACTCCTTTCCTCATAGTTTATAAATACTGACAGAATTTGGATATTTCAGTTCAGGTATCTCTAAATCCCAGTTTTTTTCTGCTCTATTCTTTTTGCTTGATTGCTTGATGTTTTTATTCCCTTCTTACATTTTGTTACTTCCTACTGCCTCTTGAGTGTTGTGATGCGACTCAGATTAATTTGTGTAGTATGTGCAAAATAAGGCAATATTGTTGCAGCTGAAACAATTTTCTGTGTTTGTGTCAATGTAGATTTAATGGATTTGGTTATATACTTATATTTTGGTCGGACTAATATTGAATTAGGTGTTTGGGTTAAATTTGATTTTGATTAAGGAATATAGGTAAGAATGCTTTAAGTTTGGGGTATTCGAGTTAAACTAGGGATTGAGTTTTTCTTTTTTCTTTTCTCTTTTCTTTCTTAAATCTAAACGTGGGATGTGGAGTGTTTTTTTTTTTTTTTTGGGGGGGGGGGGGGGGGAATGTTTCTTTTTAATCTATACGTGGGAGTGTATTTCCGTGGCATTGGAGTGTTCTTTTTATAATCTAAATGTGGGAGTGTAGAATTGTGGTTGTGTGGGAGTGCCCTTTTTTTTTTGGTTTTAATCTAAACGTGGTAGTGTTTTTGGTTTTAGCCTAGGTTGCCATTTACATTGTCTAAGGATTCTGCCTCTCAAACCATTTACAAGGTTTAGGTTGGCATTTACAATGTCTAAGTATCGGCCGTATACACTCTTTTCAGCATGCCGTCAAATCAGTGATTGAGACGGATCAAGTTTTAGGGACTAAGACAATTTCATTGGTGAGTCGCTATGTTGTTTTCACTTAATGGGTTTTGGCCAGGATCATATAGGCATTGGGTAGACGATACGGTGTGTTGACTTTTGTTTTTGATTTTTCTATCACTCTTGCTCTACCTCAACATGCCGTTTGGTTTCATTGGGATTGCTCTGCATTGCTTTTTTGTTTATTTGCGTTGCTCTGTGTTGCTTTTGCTTTTTTGCCATTTACTCTCTACAATTCTTACGTTACCCCATGTGTGGGTTCACTCCCTTTTGTTTTGTATTTTCCCCTAATCATAACATAAGAATATGCATTATTTAGAATTGATGGAGGACTCGAGTTCTAGCATATTTGGTAGTTTGATTGGTGGGGCATTATACGCTTAGGATAATAATTTTAATTACTTTGAATATCCATTGTTTGGTGAGAGAGATACTATTTATTTATAATAATTATATTAATATTAGTTTATCACTGTACAATGGTTTTTGATTTTTGGCTTAGCCAATTTTATATAAATTATCGTATTACTTTACTCCAACATATAAATTCTAGCTGCTGCATAAAAAATAAGTAAATAAAGAAAATTCACAACTCCAAGAAAAACTCAGTGATGACACAATTTTTGCTCTAAGAAAATTGATTCTAACGAAAATTCTATTACTCTATTATTTGAGAATGCTGAAATCAATCTAAACTACTGAAGTAAAAAATGAAAGAAGAGACCAAAAAAAAAAAAAAAATCCAACTGCTCACACAAATGAGTTCTATTTAAACTCTACTACTATACTAACAAATGGATGAAAAGGAATTAGAATCAATGTGTTCAGAATATGCAACTACAACCAAAAAAAAATTGACACAATATTTTAAACAAAGTGATGTCAGTAATGTTTAACATGAGTTAACTAATTAAATATTTCGGACCTCAAATGCACTAAAATGTGTATGTTAGATTACACGTAAATAATATAAACCCTATTTTGAATTCTATAAAAATACTATATAGAAATAGTATTTTTTATTATTTTTAATATTCTTTATATTAGACTTTGACTAAGAAGATTAATGAAAAGATTGGGCAATGGAGTTATTTTTAGAAAGAGTATGTAAATCAACTGTTTATCTATATATTTAGCCATCTGATTCCATGAAATTTCAAGTTAAATGAGTCACAAATGAAAGGAAAAGAGTTGAAAATATAAATTTAAGAAAATAGTTGAAAATATATGATAAATTTAAGAAACAAAGAAGACAAGAAATAGAGAAAATATACCTCTACTTGGAAGAATTTCATTGTTTGCTTTTACCTCTTTGGGTGGTAAAGTAGATAGGTTGGTAAATAATGGTACAAGCCCATATGTTTTCCATCTCAATGGCCAAAATTATCGGATTGGGTCACTTCTTCCTATTGAAGGGTAAAAACCTACATTCGCTCGACTCTATAACTATGATACAGATAATGAAATAGGACATAGAATTGATGCAGTGATCAAGAAATATAAGAAAAATGATGTAGATCCTAATATTGCTATTGGATTATTGGAAATGTTAGATAATTGTAATGAATTGGTGAAAGCATTTTGTGCATGATAAATCTCTCTCCCTCTTCCTCTTAAATTTGCTTATTTTATAGAGTTTACCCAGAAAGGGTTTTTATTTTATATATATATATATATGTGAAAGAATTTTGATTTTGTTAATTTTTAAATTTTGAGCAAGTTATTGGGGTTTTAGTACGTACATTTTGCAGTTAGAATATTGTTTCAAATTTGGTGAATTTTGGGGAATGTAATAGTGTGGAAATTTTATAAACTTTTACCGTCTATGAAGCCAACTTTAGTCTAACAAGAAAGCCATGAACAACTTAAGTCCAACATAAAGGCCATGAACATCTAGGTAGTTTGTTGGCATGTTTTTGTTTCAATTATTTTCCTTCCCCTAATATAGCTTTGTCGTTTGATTTGTTAGTTGAAATGGAAATAACACAATTTTCTTATTCTAGATGAAATTGTTTATGGATTTTTATTTTATGTATAGATTTCAATGCAACTAACATCAATTCCGTTGCTTACTGTTTTAATGTTAAGGATTCAGTGACAAACTTATTTTGTATTTGTACTATTGTTTTACTTGTGGGAAAAATTTGATGAGTTTTCTATGTTTGTGTTTTGTAGTTCGTATTGATTTACTGGATGTGAATGGTGATGTGGGGGGAACTAGACAAAGATAATGAGTTACCTGTCTTCTATCTCAAGGTTTTTGTTTTTCCTTTATTAAGCTGTAAATGGGTAACATTTCCTTTGATATCTTATATAGTCATAAGTTTAACATAATATATTCAAAGAAACTCCTATTAATTAATTTTTTACTTAGTTATTGAATCAAACATGCATCCAAAATCTGTTTTAAATGGAAATAATTCAACTGATGATTATTTACCTTTTTTTTGCTAGACTAAAGATGAATGTTTACATTGAATTGTGTATTTGATGGTGCACTCCCACACATGGATAGAGTGTAAGAAAACCATAATTTTAGTTCTATGAAGTTCTTAAAAACTTGCCTCAAGTTATGATTAGGAGTTCTATGATGATTGTATGTAACTTATTATAGAACATGGTGGAAAAATTGAATCTAAAGGAGAGAGGAACCAACAAATGTCTCAAAGGCTATTAGCGCATGTTGACAAGTTTGGGGTTTGACGGTGCCATAGAAGTTTTAGTGGAAGTCTTCTCTCAGTTGCTAAGCATGTATGTAAATTAGGCTACTTATTGAAAAAAAAAATTGTAAATTAGGCTAGATATTGAAAGTTCTTGCTGAATGCTATAGTTACTAAAAGCTATGTTTAGCTACTAAACTACTTGAGATGTTCCTTAAAATTTTGGGATATAAGTTAATAAGAAATGTCTTTTATATTATGTTTTCGGATACAATTTTTATTCATCTTTGATGTTGGATTTTATTGCCTTTTAGATTTTATAGAGAAGTAGGAACACAAAATTTGTATTTTAATTTTGTGTGTTTTTGTGTATGCATATCCACATTCCCACACACAATATATACACTATCAACTTATATAGTTGCATGGCTAGATAGTTTAGCAAATACCTGTTAGTCTTAAATGAAGTTTTGCATTTTAATAAAATATAATGAATTCAAAGTGGAAATTTGTTAGATAGCACCGATTGTGTTTTCAACCAATTGAATTTTCAAGAAACATTTGACATTTTTTTTAATGAAATAGTTTCTATAACATGCCTCATTAAATAGATCAATCTTCAAATATTTATAAACAAATTATAAATAGCATGTAACTTTGCAATATGAACAAAACATTAGAATTGCATATCTCTTTTCCAACTACAAAATGTACCACTAATGAGAAACAATATTTGAAAGGAGATTTATTTGGAAAATAATTGTGCTTGCCAAATGAGGAGTAAAGATTCATAAATTTACTTTTGTAAGTCTGGAATGAAGTATTTTTAAAAGTTATGATTTTGGATTCATCAAACTTGCAACATTTAACCATTTAAACTTGCTGTTTAAGTACTTGAATATTAGGAATTAATCTTATAGCTTTCATCAATCTAGAGGAAGATGAATTAAAAAAAAAAAAGGAATTTCTTAAACATTTTTTTTTTAATTTTCCCGTGCATCGCACGGGTTAACGAATAGTAGTCAATAAATTACAAGACAAGACAATCACTTCACATGAAATTTGACTATTAGAGCATCAACCAATAATGCTTCAGCTCCACTGCCTCCACAGACATGACATGAGAGAATGAGACAAGACAAGACAAGACAACACAACCATTAAAAAAAAAAAATCTCATTCATTGACTAGCTGACTTACTAGCTACAAGTTACAACATAACACAACCATTAAAAAAATGAAAAAAGAAATCTCATTCATTGACTAGCTTAGCTGTAGTAGTCCAAAGCCAAAGCCCAAAGGCACAATTCACAAACGTGAAAGACAGAGTGAAACGTGACAACCACAGCCACAAACGTGAAGTGAGTCAGTTCCTTACTTCCTCTACTCTTGTTTCTTGCGCTGCGCCTCTGCCATTCTTTTCCACTTTCACACTTTTTCAGTCTCAGCGCCTCTATCTCTACACTTTCAACTTTTCATAATTATACAATTTTAATTCTTTATTATTTGCTTTCATGATACCTTAAGTTATACTAAAATATTGTATTGTAGAGAAAGATGTTGACGAAATTAGCCAACTTGAGTTACAATTTGCAAGTATAAATATTTGCAGTGCTGAATCTGTTACCAATGTTGAGTAGATTGAGATTGAGGTGTAATTCTTATAAAATATTTACTTATTATTCTTTACTTAATATGTTATGTTTATTTTTGAATCTTTTTTTGTTTAGTTTATCTTTTTAAGTAACCTAACTTTACTATTATTTTAAATGCAACAGGAACATTTGCACTTAAGAAGGCCGATAACTTGATAGGGTCCAAGACATGTAGTTTTTTTTTTTTCTTTTTTTTTTCTTTTGTGGGAATGATATTATTAGTAATGTAAACTTAAAATATACCTTTTACAAGTTTACAAGTTTACTATCATGTGTGTGAATGTAGAAGCAAACTCTGGCTTACTAGCAAGATTCCTCTTCTAACACCCATTCTGTTTTGGTGGTCTTTAAAGCTAATTAAGTTGGTCTTGCTAGCTACTACTGGGTGACTTTTCTATATACTGGTGCAGGACAATGAATTGTACAGCCATAAATCAAAATGAATGAATGGAGGATCTAGAGACTAAGCGCATGAATTGTGCTTTTGATGAGTTCACATCAGCATCGTAGTGTCCTTTGGCCTTGGTGAGGAGCATGGAAATCCCTATTCTTTAATATTAGTGTACAATGCATGTGCATGTTATGCGTGTTGGTAAATTACTAAATTGGATGTATACATTAGCTGGTTGTATTCCATTATAGTTTGTCATTCTTTACTTGCCACCTTCATTTTCTCTTCTTACTTTAAACAGATCGAAGATTATGCCAAGATTAGTTTCTAGAAGCTGGAACAAGAGTTGCACCAAATTTTGGTATCAAGTGTTTAGTGGTAATTGGTAAGTGGGAACAGTAACACTAGTGAAAATCTAATCATAGATGAGGAACTTATAAACAATTGACAAATTGCATCTATTTAAAAAAAAAAAAAAACTTGTTTGAAAAATACGGGTCAACTTGACCTGACCTAACCCACGGATTGACTTGCAACCCGATTGACCCGACTTGAATCCAACCTGACTTGCCTGTTTTGCCACGTCTAATTAGGGATGACAATGGGTTGGGCATATACATAAAATAGAAGATGTGTTTTTAACTTTTGATTGATCTCATAATATTTTTCTTTATAAAATTTTAAGTCCTCATATACGATTTCCTTATAAAATAAGTTATGCCTTAAAAGACTATAACTTCTTAGTAAATATGGTTGACTAAAATCAGGGAAGGACCCTAGTAGGTAGGGGCCCGAGCCCCCCGGGCCAAATTTTATTTTTTAATTTTCAGTAAAAAATAAAAAAAAATTTAGACTTGGCCCCCCATACTTTGTAGCTTGGACCCCCTCCAAAATCATGAATCATTAACCTTGCCCATGTAAATCTTAAAAAAAAAAAAATGTAAAGAAACAATAGTGTTTTGTGTTTTTTGTTTTTGTTGATAGATGATTGCATCTTAATATATTAAGAAACAATGATTTTTGTGTATTTGTTTTGGTCGAAAGTTTCTTAATACTATATGTATGTGTATTTGATTTTTTTTTTTCACTTATCTCCGGCCCCCTTAGCTTGAAATCCTGGGTCTGTCTCTGACTAAAATGCAAGTGTTTGTTTTTAAATAACTTATTTTTAATGATTTATTTGGTTTAAAAAATACATTGGGTAAAATTTTTTATCATAAATGAAAAATAAGAGGAAAAAGTTAAATAAAAAATCCTTATATGACAAATTAGAACTCATATTTTTAAATGTGTGGCTCTAAACCTCATACTTTTATTATTGTACCAAATAAAACTCCATGGTATAAAGTATTTGGTACAATAATAAAATTGTGAAATTTACACATTTGAAAATATAGAATTTAATCTGTCACAAAGATAAAACTTTACGATTTCTTTTGGACATAAAAAACAAGAACTAGTAAAACATAACTTTAAAAAGTGGTATATAAAGAAACAGACAGTAAGAGCTTTATTGAACATTTAATAAAGGGATGGTCAGACACGTTTGGACAACTATAAAGTAAGACTTCCCTCTCTCACAAATTATTGTCCTCTCTCACTCAGTTCAGGTAAAGCAGAACAAGCTTTCACAAATTACACCATTTTTTCAGGAGAAGGAACATCTTCCCACAAAAAGCAATGGCATTCTTTCTATTTTTGTCACCCTTCATCCACCCTCAACTTCAGCATATTGTGGCCAAAATGACTCTACTAGACACCCTATTGTTCTATGTTAGTGCAATCTCTAGCTCTTTCTTTCTTACTATATATGTTGTACTTGAATTTGTGATATCAGTTACTATATATGTTTGATATTAGGTTGTACATTTCGTGGACAAACTGGAGGCATGGCACAGACTACCAGTGATTATTGGAGCTGTTTATTTGGGAATTAGAAGACACTTGCACCAACGTTATAATCTAATGCATGTTGGAGAAATAAATGGGCAGAGATATAACACAGAAGAATTTGCATATAGGACTGCTGATGGAACATGCAATCACCCTAGTGATGATACCATTGGTAGCCAAGGAACCTTTTTGGGTCGCAATATGCCTCCATCAACTTCACCATATGGGGTAAGAGACAGTGAAACACCTTAATTAATGAAGCTGTTACTGTTTTTGCCTTTTGCTCAAGGAAGAATATGTATTAATCAACTTGTTACTGTTACTACTAACAGCCTTTGTGATTTTATAACCCACAAGATGTCACACAAATGATATCACAATAAAATTATAATGGGTTAAAAAAGCCTACCAACCCAATCCATACATACCCCTAATTAGGGCACCTTAAAGTTTTACCATTATAAATAACATAAAGTTTGATAATTCATGCATGGCTTATTCGTGAAATCATATTTCTTTCCAAGCACGAAACATGATTTCATTTTTAAAACCAAAGTATAAAACAAAAAGTCTTTACTTTTTACCTTTTAAGAATTAGAAATAAAGTAAAATTGAAAACTAAATTAATAAATGAAAATCCAAACTATCATTTATTTAATGTTAACAAATTATAAATTAATAAAAAAAACAAAAATAATTGTTTCATAATAAATTTCAACTCAAGAGTTGAACCTTATTTTGAATCTAAAAATTATCTATAATTGATTCTATAATAAATTTTTGTTGCAATTTTTGGTTAATGTGCAAAATCAAAGAACCTGTTAAGAAATCATCATTTATTTTGTTACAAAGCATATTCTTGACAATATTCATGGCTAGAAAGATCAAATTTTGTAGTTGGTTTTCCCATCATCTACAAATTAAATAAAAATTATTTTTATTATCACATTATATATTCATTATTCTTCTAATCTATATATATATAATAATAGGTGAAGCAGAGAGAAAATCCAATTAGATTTCAATTGGATTCTCAATTTTGCGCCACTTGTCCTAACCAAAACTCAAAAAAAAATTTAATTAGATTATAAATTTGACTTCAATTTTGTGTCATGTATCTTATCTAAATTTTCTAATTTTTGTGCCCAAATAAATGATGCATTAACATTTAACACAGAAGCCAATAAAACCACAATAATAATGCTCATTGGTCTAAACAAAAACATCTTACCTGCACACTTTCATGGAGATTATAAATTGGACTCCAATTTTGTGTCATGTATCTTATCTAAATTTTCTAATTTTTGTGCCCAAATAAATGATGCATTAACATTTAACACGGAAGCCAAGAAAACCACAATAATAATACTCATTGGCCTAAGCAAGAACATCTCACCTGCACACTTTTATGGGTGATCTCAATAGAGTCTAGAGCTCTTCTAATCCCACAACCAGAAGCAAGGAGTCCAACGAGAAAGACTATAAAAGTAAAACATCATCTCCTCCTAATTCCATATCTTCATCCCATGTCTCCTCCTCTCTCAACCTCTACCAACTAGATCCACACATTGCCCTCTCCTCCTCCTTACGGATTTTTTAGAGCAAGGCCAGGTTCAAACACAATGTTCAATCCCACTCTTCCTTGCTTCACACTCTCATACATTAGCGCTTCATTGGCGCCTCCAAGAAGATTCCAAGCTCAATGATTAGTTCTTATTTTTTAATAGTTTTTAGTGTGTTTGGATTAAGATTTTGTTAATTTGTTAAAAGTGACAAAAATATAATCATATATATTATATTAAGTTGAAGTTCAATTTTAGAATTCAAATTGAATCAAATTAATTTCAAATTGTAGTTTAATTTCATGCTATGTGTCCAATTTGATTTTTAAATGTTGGTGTTAAGTTACTTCCATTCATAATGCTCAATGTGGAAATTGAATCTACTAAGATAAACATCTTATCACCACAATTGTTAATATTTCCGTGCGTAAGCACGGACTACATGCTAGTTGAAAACTAATTGGAGTTGTCAACTAAAAAATTGTATAAAAACTCTCCAAACACAAGCAAAAGTTTGAAACTATTGATCAGCCTTAGTCACTCAGTATTATATTCTATAATATGTCCAATATTTTGTCTAATGTGTTGCCAAGTGAAAAAAAAAAAAAAAACCAAAAAAATAAAATAAAATCATTTAGGTGTAGTCAAATAGCAGACTAAGACACTAATCGGTTTTTGATGTAGGCAGAGATTGAATTCTAGATATTTTATTTAATTATCAAAGACTTTATTAGTTGAGTTAACTGGAACCCACATTTTCAAATAGTAATTTGAATATAGATGAAAGTGAGATAAGTTTACAAACAAGTTGCTACCATAATTAAAATGCTAAGAGGACCACGGTCCCCTTGCTAGACAAGTAGTTCCCCCCCCCCCCCCCCCCCCCGGTGGCCCCTGCTACTTGATCCCTTGTATTTATTGTACCCATAGATTTATGAATTCTGGGGCCTAGGTCCAAATTTTTATCCAGTATTTTGGATTTACTTTGGTTCATATTTAGTATCTTCACCAGTTAAATGAAACAAAACAATCCCCTCCCCATATATTTTGAGGGTTTATAGCATAGCATGATCATGTGCATCATATGATTGTTTCAATAACACTATTTAGTCAATATTTTCTATGTTGGAACATTTTTTTTTTCCTTGTGTCAATTTATGGTATGTTAGTAGGTAACTCAGTTTTCTTCTTCACAAGTAATAAGGTGTATGATGTTCATGTATTATTTGTCATCAATCTTTACAGCTGTTAGAGCCTCATCCAACAGTAGTAGCCTCAAAGCTTTTGGTGAGGAAAAAGTTCATAGACAATGGGAAGCAGTTCAACATGATAGCCTGCTCATGGATACAGTTCATGATTCATGACTGGGTCGATCATTTGGAGGACACTGAACAGGTTTTAACTTGAATATTGTTGTGATCAAAGTTCGCTTTTTAGCAAAGCAAGTTAAAGCATAACAATCACTGAGTATTAGGATCTTCTCCATTTGAAATGGATCCATTTTATGGTTCAGACATTACAAATATGAAAGGTGTACATTATGAGATCCAACAAATAAAATCTTAACCGTAAAATGAATTCTTTCTATTTTATGTAAAAATGGATATGTCAGAAACCAATTCGGTCATGTACCATATACATGATAACCAATTACAGCCATGAGCCATCCATATGTTTAATCTTATCATTGTAATTGACAAAGAATATTGCAATATCAAAAGGCCTAGTATATATGGCTCAAAGCTTATAAATTATAATGACATGCTTAGAAACATTTTATTTATCAATTAAGCAAGAGAAATTATTGTTTCATAATTCTTTTAACAGATAGAGATTAGAGCTCCTGATGAAATTTCAAGTGGGTGTCCCTTGAAGTCTTTCAAGTTTTTTAAGACCAAAAAAGTCTCCACTGATTCACCTCATCTCAAGAATGGCTCTTTGAATACAAGAACTCCTTGGTGGTAAGTAATTTTCAAAGTACTGCCTTTTACTATTATAAGTCATAAGTGCATATAGGTTATAATAACTCTTTCAAATTTTTAATTTTAATAAACAACATGTTTAAAATTTTTCACATGTTATCCCCTCTCTGTCTGGATGCAGAGAAAATGGAAACTAAAATCATCAAATTAGACCAAAAATGATGTAGGATTTGTTCTCTTATCTTTCTCCTTTCTCTTAGTAACTAAACGAAGCTTAGGATAGAATTATTCATATACAAATAAAACAGCATATTACATATTCTTATGAATAACTAATAACATTTATCTTCAAATATTTATCCAAGAAAAGAAACTTAGTGTATGTTTGGATACAGTTTATTTTGCTGAAAACTAAAAACTGAAAACAATAAAATTATATTTTTTAATTACTGTTTATTAGAGAGAACACTGTGCATTTGCCTTGGTGTGCTGGACTTAAAAAAAAAAAAAAGGAAGCCCTGAAATGCGGATGCGCAATACAAACAGACATTTATTCTTCAAATAATTACATTACAAAACCCAATCTAATCATTTTAAACAATGTTGCATGTTCCTACTGGCTCCATTTGTTGCCATGGATAACATATTGAGGACTGAGGAGTACAATATATAACAGTCACAAAAAGGGAGTTTCTAGTCTGAGTAAACAAAAAGAATTGAATTTTTTAAAAAAAAAGGGAAAGAAAAAGGGGGAGGACTTCCCCTCAAAATTTTTTGGGGACGTGTAATTTTGGAACTGATTCTCTGGGGCAATTTTATAGTTTCTGTTAGGTAGGCTGATAATGAAGAATGTGTAGTGGGGCAATCAACTAGACCTGAGCTTTCTGTTGTATTTTGATTGTCAATACTTTTTAAGTTTTCAACTTGTCTAGGTTTGTAAAAACAAGTCAATAGAAAAGAATATGTGCATTCTATGAGAATTGAATTCTTTTGACATATGACTAGGGATGGGAGTGTAATTTATGGTAATGACAAGGAGGGCATGAAAAGAGTGAGGACTTTCAAGGATGGAAAGTTGAAGATCTCAGAAGATGGGCTGCTTCAGCATAATGAGAAAGGTATTCCTATCTCAGGTGATGTTCGAAATTGCTGGGCTGGCTTTTCACTCCTACACGCCTTATTTGTCAAAGAGCACAATGCTGTATGTGAAATGCTAAAAGTAAGTTTTTTTTTAGTTTATATTTATATGATTCTTTTACCCCATGGTGAATTTGATGCATATGTACTTGAACATTTCTATAATCTAATTTCAGTTGAATGGTTTTGGACCATTTTCAGAAAAATTACAATATTTCTGCATAATATTAGTGTTATATTTTATTGGGTTAGAAATTGTAGAATTTTATGCTATAATTTCCCTCATATGAAAGTTGTATGTGTGATAATGTCTGCACTTTATGAATAAGATAATGTTCAGCCAATGATTTAGTTGATAGCTCTTTGGTTTTAGGTACATTATCCTGATTTGGATGATGAGCAACTCTATAGGCATGCAAGATTGGTGACTGCAGCTGTCATTGCTAAAATCCACACCATTGATTGGACTGTTGAACTCCTGAAGACCGATACTCTCCTAGTAGGGATGAGGGTAAACTGGTAAGATAGTGATGCAATACTAATGCTTATTGCTTTCTAATTTACACTTCACTGAAAATCATAAACCATGCTTTTTGCAGGTATGGACTTTTGGGGAAGAAATTTAAGGATTTATTTGGACATTTATTGGGACCAATACTGAGTGGATTGGTTGGTCTTAAAAAACCGAGAGATCGTGGAGTTCCCTATTCACTAACTGAAGAGTTCGTAAGCGTCTACAGAATGCATTCACTTCTTCCTGATACATTTGTCCTTAGGGATATCATGTCTTCAACTACAGAAGAAAAATGTCCTCCCATACTACATGAGTACTTCCCTTTCTCTTAAGCACTATATTTACATCACCAAAATATTAGGCACCAGTAGGATGAACATTTGGCAAAAATGCTCTAGGAACAAAGAACCGTGTGCAGGTGTGGAATCAGGATTACAGAATTGGAGGTCAAGTTAGAGAAAACATTATTTATAGTTTAAGATTATAAGGTTATATTATATGTGTAATAGATACTCTCTCTCTTTTTTTTTTTGGGGGGGGGGGGATTCTTGTATTCTACAAAAAATTGGTCTTGAATGTAAGTTTAGATCATTTCAAGCCTCCCAAGTTCCAACATAGTACCATTGCTGCATTTCTGGTTTTGGTGGTGTGGGCTTAGTACTGATGGTGGTAACAGAGTTGGTAGAGGTTGCACCCTTGCAGTGTTGGTGGAGGAGAGATGTATATCAGTGGTGTTGCCATGGGGTGTTGATGTTTGTGCTAGTACCATTTTATAACTTGTTAATAATCATTAGTTTCTGATTGTGTTCTTGCTGATGTGGGGGTAAAAAACAAATGCTTTCAGATATAAGACAGTGTCCAATTTTCCTCAACTAAGGAAGCAACATTGCATTTTTTTTTTCTTTCCAAGAGAATGATGTTTAGAATTAATTTTCAAAAGGAAAGTAATTTGAGATACTAATTAAAATTTCCTTGATAGAAACTCTACATGACTAACTGCAGTGGTTATGAATCCAGGGTGCCTATGTGGGAATTAGTGGGTATTGAAGGAGAGAGAAAACTGTCAACAATAGGAATGGAGCAAATGCTGGTATCATTGGGTCATCAGGCTTGTGGGGCACTCACATTGTGGAACTATCCATCATGGATGAGAAACCTTGTAGCCCATGATATTAATGGAGAAGATAGACCAGATCCTGTTGATATGGCCACCTTGGAAAGTATATCATCTCATTCTTCAATTTCTATTTACAAATTTCATTTTATTTCCACTTTCATTTTTCCAAATCTAATTTTACAATGCTGGACCATTAGTTTATAGAGATAGAGAGAGGGGAGTTGCTAGGTACAATGAGTTCCGACGGAACTTGATGATGATTCCTATTAGCAAGTGGGAAGATTTGACAGATGATGAAGAAGTTATTGAAGCTCTCCATGAAGTGTATGGAGAAGATGTAGAGAAGCTTGACCTGCAAGTTGGCTTACAGGCAGAGAAGAAGATCAAAGGCTTTGCCATCAGTGAGACTGCTTTCTTTATCTTCCTACTAATTGCTTCAAGGTATGCTCAATGTCATACTAAGAATAAAATGAGAAATTTGATTTGTTTTTAGACACTTATTTATGCCTTCATTTTGCATGATAATCTTGTTTAGGAGGCTAGAAGCTGATCGCTTTTTCACAACCAATTTCAACTCCAAAACATATACAAAGAAAGGCCTAGAATGGGTTAACAAGACCGAGAATTTGAAGGATGTGATTGATCGGCATTTCCCTGAAATGACGAGGAAATGGATGACATGTTCAAGTGCATTCTCAGTGTGGGATTCAATGCCAACTCCAGCTAACTACATACCGCTGTACCTGCGACCATTCCATCTAATTTTCATCTATTTAGTACTTCCAACAAGTATGGTTATCTGGTTGTCCACCATTCTATTATAAACAAAAGAGTGTTTAGTATTGGCTCAAGTAAATGTTATATACTAAACAGAACTATGCATAATCATATCCCACTGAATTTGTCATATGAAATGATATTATATACCACTGCAAATGTCATAGTTTGTGCAGTATTTTTCAGTGAGAGTATTGGCTGTTTTTAATTTTCAAATATTTGCAACAGCACCAGCTATTAAATCTCCATTTTCAGATGACTACTAGCTGTTTATATCTCCACGTCCCAATGTCTCATACTCCCATGAGGTCTTAGGTACAAAACTCCTAATTAGTTAAGGCCACCTCCAAGAGATTCATTACTCTAATTACCTAATGTGTGTTGGTCGAGATATTACATAGACTTGAGGGTTTTAAGAGTTTTAGAGCTTAGACACCCACATCACCCAAATAAAAAACTAACATTACTAGAGCATCAACTGTAATAAGATTGCTACCAATCTAAAGCCTTTATTCTTTCTCATAAATTTCACACTTAAGTCTTTTCAGCCTCCATGGCAACCTGGTGGGTGCTGGCATTGATGTAAAGGAAGGGCATCCTCCATGACATTATTGTGGTGCTGGTAATTGCAACACAATAACCATGAAAACGAAAGGAAAAGGTCAGTTACTAGTGGGGCTGGTTATGGGACTTGCGGCAATGACTATGACAATTGTACAATGGCAGAAAGGATGTTGCAATTGGTAACATTAACTTACATCCTATCCTTTGGTAGCACTAACAGTACTAGTGATGGGAGGGATATAAATTATAAAAGCATGTAAGTATATAGTGGATAACATCTGAAGTTGTCGGGTTGGAAAGCCAGATTCTTTTTGTCAATGGCATGAAGTTTCACTTGTGAACTTTTCCACTGCCATAAGTACCCACGTTATACAATGCATTCATCTCCCTAGTAAAATTTTACGAAGATTCTAACAAATTAAATAGAAGCTTTCTATGGGGGTGACATTGAACAAAGAAGAAGATATAGCTCATCGATTAGGACACATTTAAAAGACTCAGTAGTTCGGAGGATTAGGCACAAAAAGAAGGCTAATTCTTGTTACAGACTAATAGTTGCACATAATTAAAAACATGATTTCACAATTTTAACTTGTTTTTAAATCAAGATTTCAACTTATGTAATATTGTGTATCTCATACACACAGTGTGTAATTATCACCACTCTAAAAAAAATGAAAGAAAAAAGTTAAAATTGAGACTTGTTAATCACGTGGCAAATTGTGAGTGATAGAGTTGTGAACTCACATGAACTCAACACTCATAACTCGCCCCATGAGCAAGTTGGGAGTTTTGTGTAGTAGCATTATTCAAGCAAATATGCTTAAATTGTTGTTGTTGTTGTTGTTTTTTTTTTTTTTTTTTCCTTTTTCCCCTTATAATATACTCCAAATTCTCCTCATTTTAAGTAGGACAGAAACACAGGTATTGCTCTTTGCTCCAAAATCACAGCATTTGATGACAAAATATGTAACCAAGAAAAAAAAAAAAAATGCAAAACAGGACTACACAATTGTATCCCCACGTGCCAAAACCGAGCGTGGGAATTCCCCATATTGGAAAGAAAATCGCGCGCGAGATTTCCTCACGTATTAAAAATTTCAAAAAGGAACACGCGGTAAAAGAGCTATACAGAAAGACCGTATTACCCTCCTCACATACACAAAAATCCAAATCACAAACCAATCAATAAGCGCCACAACACCATCATCACACGCGGCACTCTTCCATTTGACTCAGCTGAAATATTGTAAATTTGACAACATTTGCTCCCCCTTCCCGCCATTTTCTCCTCCTTATAATATATTCAAGTTTCTTCATTCCCTTTCCTTCTGCTATTTTTTAAACCCAAACAAACAAACAAACAAACCAAAAAAAAAAAAAAGAAAAAAAAAGAAAGAAAGAGAGAGAGAGAGAGATAAACCTAAGCAAAACCCAGAAATATTTGAAGGTGAGCTGCAAATGGGTATCAAAGATCTGCTCAGATTCATGAAGCCCCACATTGAACCCATTCACATCAAAAAATACGCCGGCAAGCGTGTAAATATCCTATACTCTTTTATTTATTTTCAATTCGATAGTTGGATCAGAAAATGTCAGTTGAGCTATAAAACTATTTATGGTGAATAGGACATCTTTTAATGGTTTTTTTTTTTTTTTTTGGCAGGTGGGTATTGACGCGTATTCATGGCTTCACAAAGGAGGTAACTTTCTTCAATATTTATGATTTAAGTTGCTATTGGTATTATTGTTTAATTTATTTTATTGGGTTGGAAAGAAATTAACAAAATAATTATTGGGATTTTTTTTTTTTTTTTTTTTTTTTGGGGCAGCTTATTCATGTAGCATGGAGCTTTGTCTGAATTCAGACAACAATAAGAAAATGCGGTACATAGAATACTTTATGCACCGAATTAATCTGCTTCGACACCATAAGATAACGCCCGTTGTCGTTTTCGATGGCGGAAATATTCCGTGTAAGGCCGCCACCGAGGATGATCGGCATAGGCATGTATCCACATTTGTGTTTTTGTCAATGTTCTAATACAAGCTTCATTTCGATAATGCGGAATTTGTTTGAAAGGTTTGATTTTTTTTTAAAAAAAAAAAAAAAAATTATAAAATATTTTGTAATTGTGTTATTGATTCAGAAAAAGGAAAGCTAATCATGATTTAGCAATGGTAAAGCTTAAAGAAGGGAATGTTAGTGCTGCCATTGAGCTCTTCCAGGTACTATTAGCCGCAGCTATTTTCTGCTTTTTTTGTTTGATTGTTTAAGTAATTGGAGAAATGCCTATCTACCTTGTAAACTACCATACATACTTATTATGTCTCTTATTGAGTTAATGTGATAAATTACCGATTGTTTTAAAAGTTTAAGTTGTTAGGAAATGATGAATATCATTACTTAATTAATATTCTAACACTATTCTTCATGTTTGGGCCCAACATTTCCCTTAATAAGTGGGACCTAACATGTGGCATTTTCAACATTTATATTG
The DNA here is from genome assembly GCF_001633185.2 of Quercus lobata. Taxonomy (NCBI): domain Eukaryota; kingdom Viridiplantae; phylum Streptophyta; class Magnoliopsida; order Fagales; family Fagaceae; genus Quercus; species Quercus lobata. The sequence goes on from NC_044913.1 coordinate 27,608,617, forward strand.
GAGGTAGAGCAGAACCACTTTCTTTAATACCCTGATAGATTGCAGATTATTGAATGTAAAATCATTTAATAATATTTAAACATATTTGGTTAGTACAGTTTGCCTTAAATGAGCTCAATCTATACCTATCTACCTTACTAAATCTTGTTCAAACTTATGAATAATTTGATTTGATATGGAAAAATAGTTCAAATTTGAGCAACTGTTTGACTGTTCGGTAAAACAATAATGTATCATGTGAGTGCTTGTTTAGTAGGGTCAGTAGTCTTTCTTAGGTACAAATTTTTAAAGCATTACTTACAGTTCACTGCATTAGCAAGCATAATCTTCTTCTTTAATATTCTCATGGTGTTCTTCCTATATATGTTTTAAAAAACTACTGAAAATTCAATTTCTACTGTCATTATCTTGCAGAGGGCAGTGAGTATCAATCCATCCATGGCACATCAAGTGATACAGGTACCTAATTATCATATCACTATTAGCTATATGCATCTTCTAGGACTCTAGGCCTTGCATTTTTATTTGTTAGAAGTTCCCAATTCTTTCTGAGTATCACTTAGATTTTAACAAGCTTTGGGACCTAATTCAATGCTAGTAAATGTGTCACTGGTGACCTTTCAGGTTCTTAGATCAGAAAACATTGAATATGTGGTAGCTCCATATGAGGCTGATGCTCAGTTAGCATATCTGTGCAGCCTTGAACCAGAAAAGGGTGGAATTGTAGCAGTGATTACAGAAGACAGTGATCTAGTGGCATATGGTTGCCAAGCTGTAAGATCTCCCACAATTATTTGATATGATGCAGGCAGAGGTCTACTGCTCTCCTGATGACTTCATTTTCATTTACTCATTAAAAATGCTGGTGTTGTTTTGTTTTGATTTGCATTGGTTGCAAACAGATTGTGTTTAAGATGGACCGATTCGGGAATGGTGAAGAGATAGTGCTTAACAATGTTTTTGATTCAGTGGCTCGTAAACCTTCCTTTCGAAACTTAGATATGGAATTGTTCACAGGTGGGTTCAGTGTGACATAACATGCTTACAGGTTTAGTTGTATGTTTTTTACGGCAAAAAAAAAGTTTGTATTCATGAAAAAAATTTAAAGGGTGGACTTAATTGAGGGCGTCCAGCATAACATCAATAAATGCATAGAAAACACATGCATACCAAATAAAAATTGATTTTGAACAAATGACGGGGTTCTGTACCTCATATGCTGACATGCGTTGCTCCACTCATGCGTCTAAAGTGGATAATACCCTTCCACCTATTTTCATCAAGAAGTTTGTTTGATAAATGTGAAAGCTGAAATTAGTTCCTCTTTCTATCTGATGAGTAAAAACAGTATCTCAGTTTCTTAGTGGTTTCATTTTAGATGCATTTGAAACAATGACCAAATTAGATTGTGGCCTTTTCACAGGTATGTGTGTTATAGCCGGCTGTGATTTCCTTCCATCTGTTCCTGGAATTGGGATTGGAAAAGCTTATGCCTTGGTTTCCAAGTACCGGAACTTAGACCGTGTAAGTATCAGTAACTTGCTTCTGAATAATGTTTAATATCATTGATGTACATAATCATAAGATAACTAGCTGGATCTTGCCCTTATTCTGGGAATTAGGATATCAAATATGTTTATGTTTCATCAGAGGAGTAGCTGGTGGGTTGCAGATGATAACAACTCAAAAAGATTTTTAGCTTCTTATGTTAAATGTAAGATAAAATTGGAATTCTTTTCAAAAGTAATCCTTTAGGCTATTTAGAAATAGTTCCTTGATCAGATCATGATGCAAGGTAAGCTTCGAACAGATTAGAAATTTTATTAGCTCACTAGGAAAATGAAATAATTTGGTTGTTGGCTTGTTGCCATCAAATATACTTCCTGAGGAGATTGATTGGTTTTCTGTTGGCTGCCTCTTTGAGGAAGTCTACAAGACAGGTGCTAATACTTGTTGAATTAGACAGGTCTTCTACATCTGTAATTTGTTCTGCTTATGTCTATTCATTTTCTTGAGAAAACTGTGGTAAAGCAGAGAAGAAATTGAGGTCTCTTAATCTGTTTCCAGGTTTATAGGCAATAGAAAACCTCAAGACCACTGTATGCTCTGTTGAGTTCTTATTGAAAGCAATGCAAAGCAAGATAGGAGTTTAAAGTGTTTGTTTCAATTATTTTCTTATGCCATCTCGGCATCCAAAGGTTGAACAAAATTTCCATAAAAGTTTGGAGCTTGGTTCTCCACATTTATGAGCTCGGAAGTACATCATGTCTGATTAAGCTTGGTGCCACCGTTGTATTTAGCAAAAAGAATGGGAAGTTAGCAAAAAAGATTTATATTCAAAGAAGTGGGAAAATTGCTTTATTTTCTATCATGTTTTTAGACTATATTCATTTTCAGGAATCAGAATACTTATTTCCACCCATTGCTTGACTTTGACCAACCTCAAAACTGATACTAGGCTTTAGTAACATTACTGCATTGGTTATTGGATTTGAGTTGGAATTCAGATAACTGATAAGATTTTGATCACATTTGAGAGTTTACTTTTTTATTTTGAATTTAAAATTAAAATATGCCTTCAATTACTGGAACTTTGTGAATTTGCATAGGGACTTTAATCTGTTAAAAAGACTAGTAGATTTTCAGAAAGCCACAATTAATTAAAAAAACTTATAAACTTTCCAAATGGACTTATTGAATTATCAAGAAACTCTTCAAAACATCCCTGTGTGTATGATTTCATGTCTATTTTTAACTAGGTAGTATTGATACTGTTGTGTTATTTTTGTTTCTACTTTGCTTTATTGATTTATAATTTTAGAGATGTGGGTGATGTAAATGATTCATTCTATTATGGCATTGGTGTTACTAATATCATGTGTGCCATGTTTACAGGTTCTATCAGTTTTGAAGCTTGAGAAGGGCAATCTTATGCCTGAAGATTACTTAAAATCTTTCAGAGAAGCAGTTGCAGTTTTCCAGCATGCCCAAATGTGTGTGGTTTGTGAAATTTGAATAATCCGTTAACCATTCCTCATTAACTGTCTCGCATGTTTGTGAATGCATACGGGCTTCTCCCCCTTCTGTTAGTGATTAATACTGCCTTTCTTGTTTAACTATATGCAGATATGATGTTGACACTAAAAAGCTCAAACATATGAAACCGCTTCCAGAAAAGCTTCTACAGTTTCTGAATGGAGAGCTTGAATTCTTGGGACCGTATCCTTTGTTTTGTCATTTAATTAGTGTTTCCCTTGATTCTAATATACTGTGAAGCCATCTATCAAGACAACTCCTTTTCAGCAATGTTACTATGTCAAACACCATAAACCATAGATCATAAGCCTCCATTCTAAGTCCTAGGACATGACATAGTTATCAAAGTTCAATTAGTTTGAGGTTTGAACATAGGAAAGTTTGTTCTGTTTGACATGATCACCTATGAAACTTTTCTTGCTAAAAGGCAACTGCTAATATTTGAGAACCCGCCCGCCGGGGGGGGGGGGGGGGTGCAGGATGGAAGCTTTAGTGGGCTCTACCACCAATTCTGAGAATCTTTAGAATTCAGTAGTACATTATGGTTCTTGACAAGACAAGATCTTGAAGGGTTCTTAGATAGGGTTTGGTGTTTAAGGATTTAGGCAAGATTGGGTAAATAACAAAGTTTTTATTTATGCATCTATTTATTTTATATAACATAAGGAACCTTTCTAAAGAAGAGCCCTGAAATTAAAGATTGTATTTTCTCCAATATCTATTGAAAATAAAATATTGTATTCTCAATGGATATTGGAGGGAATTTGATAGTTGTTTGCAGTTGAAATTGAAAAGTGAACAAGAAAAGAAGAAGAAGATAAGTTCTAACAATCACGTCTAGGTTCCATAAGCAATTGTACTTAGGAAGAAGAAGCCAATCACATCTTAGCTTAAGATAAGAGTATGGAATTTTATTTAACTCAAGGAATTTTATTAAACTCAACCTCTCTCTATCTCAATTGTTAGACTAACACAGAAGCTTCTGTATAGGTTATCGTCAAACCCTTTCCTATAAAGACTAGGACTCCTATAATTATTTCATAGAAATACTAGGGCTCCTAATATAAAATAGAAGTACTGAAGAACATCTAAATCCAATAGAAACTGACTCAACACATAAAGTAAACCAGATGGGCCTCTGGTTCAACCTATTACAGGCTTGCAGCACATTCTAGAAAATCTAGAAATTACCAATATACCCCTATTCTAGTATAACTTCTTTAAAACTGCAGCAAAAACTTTCTATTTTCTAACCTAAAGAAACTTAATACTAAGAATCAATAAAGTAAAAGTATCCTATGATAGTAGCCATGAGGTTCCATATTGAAACTAGACCACAATTTATTTATTTATTTGGTGTTAAACTTGTTTGTCCTTGAACTGTTGCTAGTTGCATCAAGGGTTATGTCAGATGTTCAAATTTTCCTTAACTGATTATGAATGGAATTAGAGAAATGCCTCCATCAGTTGCTACTGCCATTGCTGAAGGAAATTTAGACCCTATAAGCATGGAGGCGTTTGATCATTTCGTAAGTTCTGGATGTCATCCAGATCCAATTGTGATCCAAGCCTCTTGTCAACTTTCAAGACCCGAAGCTGCTGTGGTATCTACACAAGAGAGCTGCTTCACAGTCTTTTCCTCCCATAAAACCAGAGAACATAATATTGCAGGCAAGCTTATTGGTTTCAGATAGCACCAATGAGTGGCAAATAAACAATTTTACTAACCAAATGAAGAAAGCAAGTACAATGACTGCTTTTGGCCCATTTGCAAATCCCAAAGTTCTCTATATACACACGACACAACAAATGCACACACTGATGTAAGCATGAGAATGATGAAGTTATGTGCCTGCATACATTGATGTATCTGATATACGCCTGCATGCATACATTAATGCATTGTTGTGTGTGTATGTGTTTTTTTTTTATTTTTATTTTTTAACTACGTATGTATGATTGTATGTGGGCATACATATGGATGTGCGTATATGAATACTATAGATGAAAAATGGTCTACAAACTAAATATTTTTTTTGCACATTGATTGATTTACAGAGAAGCAAATGTTAGTTTCAAATGAAGGTAAATATTTGAAGGAAGCTGCAGCACTAGAGAAACTAGTTATGCCATTGGAAATTCATAAAACGGTAGATAGTTCAATGGTTCAGAACAGAAATCTAATGAAGGTCCCTGACAACAATCCATTCAAGAAAATGAAGTGTGATGAAATCCAGTTGGATCAAGTAGAGAGCATGACTGAACAAGTTTCAGTTGCAATTGATGTTGAAAATTTTGACATCTTGTGTGTTACTCCATATAGCAGTACTCCATTAGAGGTTCTTGACAAATCTTCCAGGAAAAGAAGGCTCAGTGATATATGCTCAGATCAGACAGCTGAACAAGTTTCAGGGATAACTGAGGTAGAAGACGCAGACATCCTGTGCATAAATTTGGAATCCCAAGAGAGTGTAAATTCTAAGCCTATAAAGGCCACTGATGGAAAAAGGAGAGGGAAAACTGAGAAGTCAAAGAAAAGTAATTGCAAGAGCTCTGAGAATAAAAAGAGCAGTATCTTGAATTTCTTCTCTCGTGTTTAATCTTTTGATTTTTATGTAAGCTATATTTTGTTTCTTTTTTCTTTTCCAGTTCTTTAAGTTCCTCGAAGCATGTATTCAGTTCAAAGAAGAAGATTTCTGGAGCAGGTCTTTTTTTTGGCTCATTAAAATGACAGTTTGGCAGTGGAACTGGAGAAAATGTAAACGTTATACAGGACTAATGACTTAAAAGTATAGCTTATGTGACATCTAAAAATAGTTAAATCTAGGGTAAGCATGAGAAAACATGTAAATCAGAATATGCAGAATTTGAAAAAACTATGATAAAAGGAAATACTGCCAGCCAGCTATAGGTTCTGCCTTGGTGGAAATACAAAACTGGGAAGGAAGACTTCACCATGTTAAATGACTCAAACTGAGGTAGCATTTGCAGAAGAATTCAGATAAGCAGTGATAAAATAGATGAAGCCATATTCTTAGAAAGTGTTGTTGTCTTGTAATTTTCTCATACAGTGACAAGATGCTATCTTTTTTAAACATAAATTGAATCTTTTTAAGTTCATAAAGAATGGGCTCCCAGTTGATTTGGTAAGAAAGAGAGTATCCTTGGAACATACATCAAGTTTAGGTTTCTTACAAGGGATTGTCCAGAGTCGCTTCAAGTGTTGTGTAAAATTTGATTGTTATCAAGTGATTTTTCTGACATTTCCTTGGCCTTCACTATTTAAGAATTGAGGTTAGGATGTATCTCCTTGTAAACTCGTCTTGAATTCCATGCAACTTATTTTGCACTATCATTTCTTTTGGCATTTACAAATCCAAGTAGTTTACTGGCATTTTGCCAGTGCATAATGCCCACTGTATTGATTGGTAAACTATAAGAGCTGCATATGTTCGGTCTGTGCATCACAAGGCCATAACAAATCATTGCAGAAGTCATCAAAATAAATTCTTGAAATTTCATGGTTCTTTTCATATTAATACAATTTAAAAAAAAAAAAACATTATTAATGTCGAAGAAAATAGAAGGGAAGAATCAAAGCACCAGGTAGGAAGCTTAGTACCTTGATATTAGTTATAGTTTTACAGAATAACACCATTTCTTATTAACAAGAACATAGCTGACTGCTTAATGCTTGTTTCTCTGAAGTAGACGCTGGAACCAATAGGCAGACATCTTTGGATACCTCTTGAGGTTGGTGTAATCAATATAGACAATTCCAAACCTTGAAGTGTAACCTGATCTCCATTCAAAGTTGTCAAGCAATGACCATGCAAAGTAACCAATAACATTTGCTCCTTCATCAACTGCCTTCTTCAATTGAGTCAAATAGGCTCTATAGTAGTTGATTCTCGTAGTGTCGTGCAATCCCTTAGAAATTGTGACATTTCCAGGGTCATCCATGCCTGCAAAATAAACATCAATGTTTATTTCAAACTTGTTTTCTTGTTTTCTTTCAACTCACATAATGAACAAAATACGAATTTTTAATAGGCACAAAGACATGTAGCTGATGCCTACCATTTTCAGATAAAATCACAGTAGGGTTTCCATAGCGTTCTTTTATATATGTTATGGCTTTGTATAAACCCCATGGTACAATGTAGAGCCAATTAGAATTTGCCTGCAAATGTGCAATTAAACATAAATAAAATTGAAATTTGCATTGTGCATTGACATAATTAAGAAATTATGTGTATGATTAGGTTGTAATTACCCTTGGACCAATAGGCACTCCATTCTTTTCATCTGCAACGTTCATGATAATCACAAAGGTCATTAGAAAATACTGTTAAAAAGAATAGGCTTGAGTGGCAAAATAACTTACAAATACTAAATTTGGAGGAAGAGGGGAATAACTTACAAGCAAATCCAACATTCCATTCCTGCTGGTAGCCCAAATCTTTTGATTTTGGTTGATGTGGATCATACATATAGAAAGCAGTATATTGATTGATGCCCACAAAATCCATTGAACCTTTCACCATCTTAACCTCCTCTTTTGTGAACTTGGGTAGTCTATCCCCAACAATATCTTGCATTGTTCTTGGATACTCACCATATACGATGGGATGAATAAACCTATGTGAAGTAAGATCAATTATAACCAAGCTCTTTGTTTATATATAAAGAATTTTGAAGTAGTATCTAAAATTCTATTTTATTCTGTTATTCCCATTTACCAGCAAATTATTCTCAAATAATAGAAAAATGTCAATTATTTTCTATTCTCTTGTAGGATGGTTATTACTTATTACAATCTATTCATTTATGAAATTTATCCATACTTTTGCATAATATATTTTTGAAAATAAGTTTTATACGCAACTCACGTCCAATGACAAATGAGTTTTATCTAATTGTTTTCCAATGGTAAATATATCAGGAGGGCTGAAAGTTTTGATCAAATACAACAAACATGAGGAGATAAATGTAGGTCTTAAAGATTTTTACCATCCAACATGGAAGTCTCTTGCTCTTTGAGCTGCATAGTTATCAGCTTTTGATCTTGTAAAAGGTTCATACCAAACAAAATCCAAGAGAATTCCAATCCTTCCTTTTTGTTTTTCCTGAAAATTTATATATATATATATATATATATCAGTTAAATTAAGCTTTCATGCCTAATAATGAATTATAACAAAATCATCCTATCAAAAGAAAAATGCTAATCTTACTTGATACTTTTCACGATATCTTTGCACTGCAGCTGCATGAGCTAAAATCAAATGATGGGCAACAATATATGGCTCAGTTGCAGAATTTCCAGCTGTACAATTTCCAAATGCCTTGGAGCACCTTCCAGGAGCAAAGATCCCATTATCATAACCAAGAGCAGCCACTACCCTAGGTTCATTAAATGTCATCCAATTCTTCACTCTGTCTCCAAATGTCTTGAAACAGAAGTCTGCATAATCGGCAAAGTCTTTCCTGTGGGGTTTGAAATATATATCAAATTCCAAATAATTACATATATATATATATATATATACCCTCTTATTTTGGAAATTTAATCAATCTCATTTTTCTAACAAGGAAATATATGGTAAAAATTTTATGAGGTACTTACACCACTTGGTCACTTAATAATCCCAGGTACTTCTTCTCAAGTGCTAGGGGAAGATCATAATGGTATAGGTTTGCATATGGAGTAATGCCTACAGAACATGTAGAGGTTTTGTGGTTATACAATTCAGATGTCATCCCCTTCTTTGATCACACAGTATGAAGACACAAGTTTAAAACATTGAGTTGAGTTCAAAATTTCCCAAATCAAAATTTATTTTACTTGGCCATTGCAAGTTACCTTTTTTGAGCATGTAGTTGATCAACCTATTGTAGTATGCCACACCCTTCTGATTCACTTTCCCGGTTCCATCTACATTATTAACAAGGAGTTATACAGGATTTAATAGTGCAAGTAATAATGTTGTGTACCATAATATGACCTGATGTGATAAATAAACATACTGATGAATTACCTGGGAAAATTCTGGACCATGAAATTGAGAACCGGTATGCATCAAAGTTGAGCTTTTCCATTATTTCAATATCTTCCTGTAACAACAGAAACATTTTATATTTTAGAGTTTCCCTAATAACATAATCACCTATGATGAAGCATTTAAATATGCTACTGTTAATCCCTGCTCAAGTTGACTTCATTACCCGTCCCTTTTAGATGCCATTCCTACACCATTCTTAATAAACTTAGCACCAAAAAATAATTTCCAATAATTATTTGGGAAAGTAGGAAAAGATAACAAACCATAAAAATAAAAAGGACACTTATTAATTTCAAATGACATGTTTTAGTTAGAGCTATCACAATGATATTTTCACGTTGCTATTATCTATGGATGTGGGTTTTAAATCACCTTCCCTTGTTGAGAAGCCTAGCTTCAAGGGTTGAAATTGAAATCGATTTTGACAGATTTAATAGTTTGAAGCCTATCTATGCATGCTGGTCATGGTTTAGTTCATGCCAACCCAATTCTGCGCATCAAATATAGAGTAAACATACAATAAACAAGCTTGGAAACTTCAAAACCATGCCTATCCAAACATTTTGCTTCCTAGGCTTGTGTACAATATCCACGGATATATACATACATGCTTCTAATTCTTTTTGTTTCTCAAAAATAAAAAAATATCTTTGTTTTTATTTACATGGAAAGTGCTTGAATACTATAAATTTTATTACATGGGGGTTAATGAATAGGGGTACACGTTAAGGAAATTTTACTCAATTATGAATTAAAATGTACACTTTATGAAGAAAAGAAAAATCCTAAATAAGTCATTGGTTGCATGTACAAATTCAATATTATTATTTTATTATTAGGGTAAATTGTATTAACATATTCCGAGATGTTTGAGCTAATGCTAATCAGGTTCAAGACTTTACTTTTCAAAACCAACAAATTTGGTCTCTAAGGCCAACTTAGTCTTTAGACACTGTTAAGCCAGTTAGTCATAGTTGACTTTAGGAATCAAATTGGTCCGTTATAAAAAGTCATAGACTTGATTAGTATTAACCCAAATCTTAGAGCATGTTAGTAGAATTTAATAACTATTATTATGAGTTTCATCACGGGGACAAATAGATTAACTAATTGTTTTGTATTGGGCTCTGCACCTAATGTCTTCTCTTATGTAATTTCGTTGGAGCAAGCCAATGGCTTAGGCTCCTCTGTGTAGCCCTCTGGGTTGGTTCTTTGGAGTTTGGAATAAAATTTTATTGCAAATTATCAAAAAAAATAATAAATCATAGGACAAATTGAAAGTGATGTGTGGACCAGTACTGAAGTAAGTGATGGCATGATTGGAATCTCCATGGAATTAATAATAGTGAGCTAAATTTCTATGTTTTTTCATAGGCAGCACAAAGGACCCTTCTGCTGAAAAAATCACTTACTTTGTAGTGGTGATACTGGTCCACAGAAACTTCTCCAGTAGCATTGTTTGCAACAACCCCTATTTCAAATTCAAGTGAAATAATAATAATAATTTATTGAAATAAGTGACAACAATAAATAATTTGTACTCTCAGAAAATAATAATATTATAGTTATTATTATTATTTTGGTTCTTGCTTAATATTTTTTCTCAAAAACAGAAGAAGAAGAAGGTTTTATGGAGATAAGAAATTTAACCGGGAATTTTAACGAATTCATCCCAAATGCTGGGCCCACGACCATCCTTGTGGGCCATGCCTTCCACTTGATATGCAGACGTCGCCGTTCCGAACACAAAGCCCTTCGGAAACTTGTCTCTGCTCAGCCCACCAGTCTCCAAACTCACACTCTCTGCACTTGCACATTGGAATTGGATAACACCAACAACAACAACAACACTAATAACCAACAACAACCGCATTGGTATTGCTCCTCTTCTCATCTTTAATATACACACACAAAAAGAAAGATAAAGAGAGAGAGAGAGAGAGTATTGGTAGTGAAGAATGTTGAGGAGTGAGAGTGAGCAACTATATAGACAAGCAATTATATAGGGATTTACTGTCGGTTTCTTTTTAACATAAAGATAGTTTTTTTGCGTTTTTTTAGTGGCATTAGAAAAAAATGAATTAACAAAAAACTATTTATGGTCAATGAAAAACTCTATTAAAAGTAAGGTTCTTGTTTTAGAAGATTGTTTTCCGCTAAGAAAGGATTCCAAGTTATTTTTAAAGTAGCTAGAAACATGAGATAGTTTTCTTAAAAATCCTCTTTAATAATGTACTCATTTGTCAAGAAAAGATAATGTCTGAGACAACGAAGGGATAACCTTAAATAAAGTTCCTCCAAAAGACAATCTTATAATGATTAAGATTTGTTGGCAGCCACATCGTGGAGGACAGAGGGTGACATATATACTGTGAAGTTACTACAAGTATTTTACAATAAAAAGACTAATCATCTTACTGACAGTGAATTTGAATATTGCTATTTTAAGTCTATTTTTTTAACCACTAATAAATACTTATTGTGATTAATTACATGTTAGTTTATTAGTTTACATGTTTGACTAGGCAATGAATATAATTAATATCAATTCAACAACTAAAAATAGATACTTTTTTTTTTCCTTATTTTGAGGAATTAATTAACAATAAATAGTAAATACTGATTTGTAATCGGTCACATGTCAATTTATAAGGTGTATTAAAATTATTATAATATCTTTATCCTATAGTTTACAATTTGACTTTTTTCTCTAAAAAAAAAAAAAAAAAACAATTTGACTTGATAGTGAGTTTAATTAATATCAATTCAACAGTTAGGTTATTTTGGATATACACTACTATCAATTTCTTTGAGACTTTTTCCCATCTTCCCGTGTGTGTGTTAAAATAATTACTATTCTTAAAAAAAAAAAAAAAAATTCTACAACTAACAATAAATACCTTTGTTTTTTGGAGAAACTAACAATAAATAATAAATACTAAAACATCTTTTCGTGGTTGGTGACATGTCCATTTATAAGGCATATTGAAATTGCTTTAATATCTTTATCCCATAGTTTACAATTTCACTTGGTAGTGAATTTAATTAATATCACTTCAACAACTAATAATAAAATATTGAATTATCTTTTCGTGATTGGTGTTGAAAATTTGGACGTCTTGTGTGTTACTCTATATAGCGGTACTCCATTAGAGGTTCTTGACAAATCTTCTAGGAAAAGAAGGGCTCAGGAATATTCACTCAGATCAGATAGCATGAACAAGTTTCAGGTATAACTGAGGTAGAAGACTCCGACATCCTGTGCATAAATTTGGCATCCCAAGTGAGTGTAAATTCTAAGCTTAAAAAGGACACTGATAGAAAAAGGAGAGGGAAAATTGAGAAGTCAAAGAAAAGTAATAGCAAGAGCTCTGAGAGTAAAAAGAGCAGTATCTTGAATTTCTTTTCTTTAATCTTTTGATTTTTATGTAAGCTATATTTTGTTTCTTTCTTTATTTTTCAGTTCCTTAAGGAGTTCCTTCAAGCATTTATTCAATCCAAAGAAGAAGATTGCTGGAGGCTGGAGCAGCTCATTTTTGTTTTTTGATCATTAAAATTATGGTTTGGAAGTGGAACTGGAGACAAAATGTGAACGATAAATAGGACTAATGGCTTAAAAATATAGCTTATGTGATATCTAAGCATGAGAAAACATGTCAATTAGAATATGCAAAATTTGAAAAAACTATGATAAAAGGAAATGCTGCCAGCTAGCTATAGGTTCAGCTTTGGTGGGAAAAACAAAACTGAAAAGCAAGACTTCACCATGTTAAATGATTCATAAACTGGGGTAGCATTTGCCGAAGAATTCAGATAAGCAATGATAAGATAGGTGAAACCATTTTCTCATAAAGTGTTGTTGTCCTGTAATTTTATCATACAGTGACAAGATGCTATCTTTCTTAAACATAGATTGAATCTTTTAAGTTCTTAATAACATAAAGAATGAGCAACCGGTTGATGATTTGATAAGAAAGAGAGTATCTTTGGAATGCACATCTAGTTTAGGTTTCTCACAAGGGATTGTCCTGAGTTGCCCCAAGTGTTGTGTTAAATTTGATTGTTATCAAGTGAATTTTTTTTAACATTTTCTTGGCTATCACTATTTAAGAATTGAGATTAGGATGTATCTCCCTGTAAACTTGTCTTGAATTTTATGCTACTTTTTCTGCACCTTCATTTCTTTTGGCATTTACAAATCCAAGCAATTTACTGGCATTTTACCCTCGCAAAATGTCCCCTGTACTCATTGGTAAACTATAAGGGTTGCATATGTTTGGTGTGCGCATCACAAGGCCATAACAATCATTGCAGAAGTCATCGAAAGACATTCTTAAAATTTCATGGTTATTTCCATATGATTACAGTTTAAGAAAGAAAAAGAAAAAAAACTTTATTAATGTAAAAGTAAACAGAAGGGAAGAACCTTAGCACCTGCATTAGTACCTTGATATTAGTTATAGTTTTACTGCATAACACCATTTCTAATTAACAAGAACATAGCTGGCTGCTTAATGCTTGTTTCTTTGAAGTAGACGCTTGAACCAATAGGCAGACATCTTTGGATACCTCTTGAGGTTGGCGAAATCAACATAGACAATTCCAAACCTTGAAGTGTAACCTAATCTCCATTCAAAGTTGTCAAGCAATGACCATGCAAAGTAACCAACAACATTTGCTCCTTCATCAACGGCCGTCTTCAATTGAGTCAAATAGCCTTTGTAGAAGTTGATTCTAGTAGTGTCGTGCAATCCCTTAGAAATTGTGACATTACCCGGGTCATCCATGCCTGCAAAACAAACATCAATGTTTATTTCAAACTCATTTTCTTTCAACTCACATAATGAACAAAATACAAAAGTTTAATAGGAAGAATTAAAAAGACATGTAACCGACTCCTACCATTTTCAGATAGAATCACAGTAGGATTTCCATAATGCTCTTTTATGTACGTTATGGCTTTGTACAACCCCCATGGTACATTGTAGAGCCAATAAGAATTTGCCTGCAAATGTCCAATTAAACATAAATAAAATTAAAATTTGAATTATGCAGTGACATAATTATGAAATGATGTGTAAGATTGGATTGTAGTTACTTTTGGACCAATAAGCACTCCTTTCTTTTTATCTGCAAAGTTAATGAAAAATGCAAAGGACATTAGAAAATACCGTTCAAAATGAATAGGGTTGAGTGACAAAATAACTTTCATATACTAAATTTAGAGGAGGAGGGGAATAACTTACAAGCAAATCCAGCATTCCAATCCTGCTGGTACCCTAAAACTTTTGGTTTTGATTTATGTGGATCATACGTGTAGTAAGCAGTATATTGGTTGATGCCCACAAAATCCATTGAACCTTTCACCATCTTAACCTCCTCTTTTGTGAACTTGGGTAGTCTATCCCCAACAATATATTGCATTGTTCTTGGATACTCACCATATACAATGGGATGAATAAACCTATGTGAAGTAAGATCAATTACAACCAAGCTCTTTGTTTATATAAAAAGAATTGTGAGTAGTATCTAAAATTCTATTTTTTTTTCTCTTATTCCCATTTACTTACAAATTATTCATAAATAATAGGAAAATGTCATTAGTTTTCTATTCCATATATATATAGTTTTATAGAATTTTTCCACAATTGCATAATATATTTTTGAAAATAAGTTTTATATCCAACTCACTACCAATGACAAATGAGTTTTATCTAATAGTTTTTCAATGGTAACTATATCAGTAAGGCCGAAAGTTTTGATCAAAGACACCAAACACGAGGAGATAAATGTTGGTCTTAAAGATTTTTACCATCCAACATGGAAGTCTCTTGCTCTTTGAGCTGCATAGTTGTCAGCTTTAGATCTGGTAAGAGGTTCGTACCAAACGAAATCCAAAAGAATTCCAATTCTTCCTTTTTGTTTTTCCTGAAAATCACATATATATTAGTTAAATTAAGCTTTAATGCCTTTTAATGAATTAAACAAAATCATCTTATTGAAAGAAAAAAAATGCTAATCTTACTTGATACTTTTCCCGATATCTCTGCACTGCAGCTGCATGAGCTAAAATCAAATGATGGGCAACAATATATGGCTCAGTTGCAGAATTTCCAGCTGTACAATTTCCATATGGCTTGGAGCACCTTCCAGGAGCAAAGAACCCATTATCATATCCAAGAGCAGCGACCACCCTAGGTTCATTAAATGTCATCCAATTCTTCACTCTGTCTCCAAATGTCCTGAAACAGAAGTCTGCATAATCGGCGAAGTCTTTCCTGTAAGGTTTGAAAATTTTATCAAATTCCAAATCTTTATAGAAACAACTTCTTATGTTGGACATTTAATCAACCTCAATTTTCTAACAAGGAAATATATGATAAAAAATTTATTAGGTACTTACACGACTTGGTCACTTAATAATCCCTTGTACTTCTTCTCAAGTGCTAAGGGAAGATCATAATGGTATAGATTTGCATATGGAGTAATGCCTACAGAACATTTAGAGGTATTGTGGTTATACAATTATCATACCCTTCTTTGATCACATAGTATGAATACTCAAGTTTAATATTTTGAGTTGGAGCTCAAATTGCCCTTATGAGAAATTGTTTTTTTACTTGGCCATTGCAATTTACCTCTTTTTAGCAAGTAGTTGATCAATCTATTGTAGTATGCCACACCTTTGTGATTTACTTTCCCGGTTCCATCTACATTATTAACAAGGAGTTACACAGGATTTAATAGGGCAAGTAATAATATTGCATTACCATAATATGACCTGATGTGATGAATAAACATGCTGATGAAATTACCTGGGAAAATTCTGGACCATGAAATTGAGAACCGGTATGCATCAAAGTTGAGCTTTTTCATTATTTCAATATCTTCCTGTAACAACAGAAACATTTTATATTTCAGAGTTTCCCTTATATCAGAAATAGCTATAATGATGCATCAAAATTTGCTACTGCTACTGTTAATCCCTGCTCAAGTTGACTCTGTTACCCGACCCTTTTAGATGCCATTGGATGTGCAAATTGTATTATTATTATTATTATTACTAATTAATATGAGTTTCATCATGGGACAAATTGAAAATGACTTGAGGATCACTTAAGTAATTGATGGCATAATTGGAATCACAATGAAATTTGTGTGTAAGCTCCCTCTTAAGAGATTTGCACCCCACACCCCACAAACACTTATATTTAAAATTTGTCATAGTAAGCTCAATTTTTATTTTCTAAAAAAGGCAGAACAAAGGACCCTTCTTGTTTCGTTGCTATAAGAGCACTTACTTTATAACGGTGATACTGGTCCACGGAAACATCTGCAGTCCCATTGTTTGCAACAATCCCTGTTTCAAATTCAAGTGAAATATTAAATATTTGAAACAAGTGGCACTAATAAATAAATATTTGACACTACTAATTCAAATCGAATTTTAACATGCCTATTTTTATTAAGAGAATCAAGTTAGAATACTTCCTCCGAATTATAGGAAAGAAATTCTCTATTTTTCTTATTTTTAGTTACTTTTAATTAATCTCACATGCAAAAAGGTCAGACATGTCAGTCTGTTTGTGCACATTTTGTTTTTAGCTTTCAGGTTTTGTTTCAATAAAATAAAATAAAGCTTTTTAAAAGCTTACTTTTACTTTTTCTTTTTTTCTTTTCAAAAAGGGTTTTAGTAAAAAATTGAAAAAATGACTTTTTTTTAATTTCTTATAAAATTTTCTTAAAATAGATGATTAATGTATGTCTTAAAAGAGATTAAATTCTATAAAAATGTAATGTAAAACTCACGGATTACCCTTTCAATCCTAACATGCTACATCAGTTTATCACATATTTAAGAATAAATATAATTGCATCTAATCAATTCTAATACTCATATTTTTTTTCAAGGAATAATACCCATATATAAATCCAACTAGATTGAAAATTTATTGAGATGTTATTAGGTATGGTTGGATACATTAAATTTTAAATAAAATATTGATGTGACAATTTCTTATTAGGTAGTATAAAATATGAGTTTTATACCCTATTTTTATCGAATTCAAACTCTTTAAAAAATACATAACTACATACTCCACTTTATACCCTATAAATAATAAAAATTTGTCACATGTTATTCTATTTAATTAGATGCTAATTTTTTGGCTTTTTATATTCCGAACTTTGGGCCGGTTTGGTAACTAAGTTTGAGTAAGGTATTTTGGATATTTTTAATATACGTGTGAGTAAAAAAGTGTGTTGAAATATGTGTAAATATGTTTGAAATGTGAAAAATGTGGGTTGATTAGATTACCAAACGGGCCCAGTTTCCTAAAAAAATTAAAACAAAAAATCAACACATGTTCACCAGCCGCCATCACCGGTCCAATCGGCAGAGCGAGAATAGTAATAAGGAAATCAACCAATTCCTTTGCTGCTTCAGCGAAGAGCACTTGGTGACTCTTTTTGTCAATCAAAAGCTTCAGGCTTACCTTAGCGGCTGCCATGTTTTGTATGCTGCTTAGAGCACTTACCTTAGTGGCTACCTTAGGTCCACAACTCAGCCGCCAGTTCCACACCTACCAACACAGGGTTTTGTTGTGTTTATTCTACTGTGTGGCACGGTGCTTCGTGGCTTTCAATTCTTGAAAATTTTCAATTTCTGTGATGCCGATCGATTAATTGTGGTAATCAAAGTACGGACAAAAGGTTACGCACTGACATGTACCAATTTGGGGTTGAGTATCTAGTGAATTTTTGATGGATTGTTTGCTGGTGGTGACCGGTGAAGATGTGTTGGGTTTTATTTTTTTTGGTAACTGGCTGGCCAGCTGAGGTGTGGACCTGGCGGCAGTAGTGGATGGCCGATGACAACGTTGGTGATCTCTTTCTAGTGGAGCCGGTGATGGTGGCTGGTGAACGTGTGTTGGTTTTTTGTTTTAATATAACTGATATCCAATTATATATACTAAGTGCTAACTCAAAAGAATTGATTCTTAAAAGAAATAAAAGCAAAAAAGAATGGAAGAATTAGATTAACATGGTTATGGATATTAGAAATAACCTGGAATTTTAACAAAGGTATCCCAAATGCTGGGCCCACGACCATCCTTGTGGGCCATGCCTTCCACTTGATATGCAGAAGTGGCCGTTCCGAACACAAAGCCCTTCGGAAACTTGTCTCTGCTAAGTCCACCACTGTCCAAACTCATGCTCTCAGTCTCTGGGTCTGAGAATAAACCTTCATTCTTGGGCTCTGTAGTACCACTTGCATGAAGCACCACGCATTGGATAACAACAACACTAAGCAAGAACAACCACGTTGACATTGGAGCTATTCCTATTCTCATCTTGAAGCCACAGATACATACACACAAAAAGAAAGATAAAGAGAGAGCGAGAGAGAGAGAGAGAGAGTATTGGCAGTGAAGAATGTTAATGTGCGAGTGAGCAATTATATAGACAAGCAATAATACAGAGAATTTGGATTTAATTCAGAAGGAGTATAATGGTTAATAAGATGCGTTGGCAACTACATATGGTACAAAATTTACCTTAAAAATACTAAACATTATTTTATAATATTTTAATTATCTTATCTTCATTAGTTACGTGTCAATTTATAATTTGGGGACAAGGAATATAATTAATATTCATTTCAACAACTAGCAATTCTTAACCAAAAAAAAAAAAAAAAACCTAGCAATAAAATATTGAGCTATCTTTTTGGAGAGTTGTGATGTGGACAATCTTTTTATAACATTTTCATAATAAATCTTAAGTGACACGTAATTACGAATTGTTAATTTTTTTTTTTTTTTTGAGAAAGAATTACGATTGTTATTGGTAGGACAAAAAAGAAAGTTTAGTAGTATGCTTAAATTTGAACCAATAACAATTAACTACCTATAATTTGTTGAAAAAGTATTATAAAAATGTGTTTTTGTGTTGAGTGACACGTTAATTTATATAGTTTATAAAAATTTGTAATTTCCTTGTTATTGCTATATTTGTGAGATAATTTTTTTTTTTTATTTACAAATTTTATGTGAGTATTTTGGCTTGTTGAGTACAACCTTGTTTTTTCATTAACTAATAGGAGACTTGGAGTGGATATAAGTATAGTTATATATATTTTTTTAAAAAGTACATACATAATTAATAAACTAAAACAAGCTGAAAATTGATTTTTTTTTTTTTTTTTGCTTATTTTTATAATTCATACAAAGAATGGTGTAAGGTAAATCATTTCACTCTTTTTATTAGGCATCACTCAATTTATCGATCATATTATTATATATTAGCCTTTAAGTGCGCGCTCATACACGTATTCAAAGACTCTTCTATTTTTTTGAGTAAAAATTAATAATTTGCATCTATTATAATTTAGAAATATATATTTTAATTTTTTTTATCAGATTTTTTTTATTTTCAAACAAATAAAAATGATAAACTTTATAGATAAGTAATAATTGTAATTTCTTTTTTGAATATGAATGGAAAAAAATTCTAAATTTTAAGAGTTCTCATTTTAAATTCAAAATGAAATTTATTATTTAACATTTATGACTCTATTTCTAAATGATGTTATCATTCATTAACGAGGATATCTTTGAATCACAAAAAAATCCAGTTAAAATAAAGAAATCCTTTTATATATAGTAAGTATAGATGATAAAAAATAAAATAGAAAAATTACACGTCATAGTTGGGCGATATCAATAATGTGAACATAATCTTTTAAATCAAATTCTATTCACAAAATTTAAAATATTATTAATTAAATTTAAAGAAATTGGCATATTATATTAATGATAATTATTCTTTACAATTTACTTGTTAAAATTACCATGGTACCCATTTTGATTATTTTTTTCCGCTAGAGTACGATGCCTTGCCTGCCGCATGGACTAACTTCACAGACCCAAAAGGCACGCGCGTGATTTGTCATTTGCAGCAGAAGGGACCATTCCTCAAGGTTGACATGTCCTTTTCCTTTCCCTTAGTTTATTTATTTATTATTATTTATTTATTTGGTATATGCATTTTATCTCAAAAATGAGTTTATGCAAAAGATTATTTATTATTATTATTTTTTTGGTGTATGCATTTTATCTCAAAAATGAGTTTATGCAAAAGATCTCTATCGGTCGGCTTGGTTGCGTTGGATATATTCCAGTCTAAGAAACCAACACTCAAACTCAAAGGATAAAGCCCTCTTTGGATTTTTTTTATCACTCATCACTTCTTACTTAATTTTCGTCACTCATTACTCATCATTTAAAATACCCCAACTCCCTGCCCGAAGTCTGTTTGGCACACATCACTCAACTTGTCATCACTTAAAATTTTCAACTTTTTGTAGGTCCTATACCTGAAACTTGGTCAAAGCAAACTCCAAATCCACGGCCAAACCAAAACTTACAAACACCACCATAATCACCGGCTAAACCAAAACTTACAGACACCACCATAATCCACGGCCCCTGAACAACCACTGAATCAACCCAACGCACCAAACCCCAAATCCACGGCTAAACCATAATCACACCCACTTCTAAAATCTCAAACCAAATACCAAACCCACACTAGTGACCACCACAATCATACCCACTTCTCAAATCTCAAACTAGATACCACCATAATCAAACCCACGACCCACGCCCATCGGAAACCCACAACTTGAAACCCGATTTGAAACCCACGACCACAACCTAAACCCATAGACGAGACCCACCCTCGCTGAAACAGACCCATAGACGAGACCTACCACCGAAATGCTGGCCACTGATTCAACTCCAGCCACCGATTCAACTCCACCACCGAAACGCCACACATCAATACCCAACTCCATTGAAACGTCACCACAGACGAGAAGAGATAGATTAGAGAAAAATAATGAGAATAGAGAGAAGAAAGGAAACGGAGAATAGAGAAATAGAGAGTAAAGGCAAAAAGTGTTTTTAGTGGGACAGGACACTGGCAGTGGGACCCATTTGTGATGAAGAATTACAAAATTGTCATTGGAAACAGAGTTTTGGAAACTGAAAACACCTAAAATGTGTTTTCAGTTTCCATAACTCATCACAAAAATCAGAGAATTGAGTGATGGAAACAAAAACTGAGTTATGATGCCAAACACACTTCTCAACTGTGGGACCTACATATTTTGAGTTACGGGTGATGTAAACAGAGTTATGAGTTATGGAAATCATAAATCCAAACAGCCCCTAAGTATTTGGAGACTTCAATTCGCTGCCAACTATCGAAACCACTGAAATCCCAACGAGTCGAGTCAATTTTTGAATGGGTCTTTGGAAAATCCTAGTCTACATATTGGTTTGCCAATTTGAAGACAGAAATAAATACCGCATTATCTTCCACTTAATTTTTTTTTTTTTTTTTAAAGAGTGTTTTAGCTTATGGCATTTGCTCTTGATGGTCATCAGATTAAGTCACCAATCGATTTTTGGTGTAAACGGGGATTTGATTGAACCCCAGATCTTTTATTCAACCATTTAAGATTTTACTAGTTGAGTTAATTGGAACCCATTTCATTCTGATACATTAAACTAATTTAATGATGTATTGTATTATATTAATATTTATTTGATTTAGAAATGAATCACAAACTTTCTTATTTATTTTTAGGTCAAACTTTTTTTAAATTTTTTTGTAAGTCTAAAAATAGACCATACTTTGTGTATAGTATTGTCTAGGCATGGAAATTTAAAGTCTAATTGTCTAGGATTAGAAGCTTATATCTACGGACTTTGCTCCAAAATAAATAAATAAATAAAGGAGCTTATATCTACGGACATGGTTATACTCTACTTATAAAAAATTTGCTTTGAATTAACGGTTACCTTTATTTATTTATTTTTGTTGATAACTATCAGTTACCTTTATTGATCTTATACTAAAGTTACTATTGTTATTTTTCAAATTATCAAACAATAGAATTTACACCCATGTTAATGATGGTAACAAATTGGTGTCCATTTCGGAACAACTTATTTAATTTTTTGTTAAAAACTGTTTGCTAAAAGTATGTTAACGTATATTTGTACTTTAAAAAATGAGAAAAATAAAAGAGATTTTAAAAAATTTATATAAATTTAATTGTATATATTTGGAAATAATTTATCCAGCTTTTTGTTGAAAATACTATAAATAAAAGATAAAAACTAAATAAAATAAGTAAGTAACTCACGTGGGATCCACAAATAGTATTAAAAAAAAAGAGTAATAAGTTGGCTTATAAGTGCATCCCAACCTAATATTACCAAAGAGCCAAAAAGTTAGGGTATGTTTGGTAACTGTGTTTTTCTCTTATTTTTTGTTTCCAAAAACAATTTTCTATTTTTGAGACTAAAAAACTTGTTTGGCAACCTAAAATGAATAGAAGACAAAAATTGTTCTTAAAACTCAATTTGTGAAGAAAATTGAAAACAAGCAAAATGTTGTTTTCAGTTTCTAGTTTTCAAAGCCAATGAAAACATGAGTCTGATTTAATAAATCCATCTTATTTAATGAGTTAACACTAAAGTTAGAATCCTAGTAACAACATATTTCAGTATTTTATATTTTTTTCTTCAAATATATATATATTTAATTTCAACTAACCAAACTTTTTTTTTTGATTTAAAAAATATAAGAATTTTTTTTTTTAATTCCCAAAAACAAGTTTTTGAAAATAGAAAATAAAATCTATTACCAAAAATAACCTTAACTTTTTTCTTTTTTTTGGAATCAAATGAAAAGAGAAGTTAGCTTATTAGCTAGTCCAAAACTAATAAGCAAAAAGCTAGCTTATTAGTTTTATTTTTAACGCTAATAAATCAAAGATATACACTTGTCAGCCTAAAAATTATTGAATAAGTAAGATTTTAGCTTTTATTGAAGATGTTTTGTTGGGAAAAAGTAGTACTGGTATGGGGCCATCTTGCTCTACCCCATAAGAGCATATCCAACAGCTTCTCTAAAGTCATTTTAGAGAGCAAATCAACAAAAAAAAAAAAAAAAAAAAAAAAAAAATCCTCCAACGACCTCTTTACCTTATTTTTTTCTTCTTCTTAGAGTTGCTACAGTAGCTCTCTTGACATGGAGAGCACTGTAGCAACTTCAAATGAATTTTTCTCCTTAAGAGCATCTTCAATAGTCTCTTTAAATTTTTGTACTATTTGAAGAGTGAACAGTTCATTTTTACCTTTTAGCTATCTACTTTTTTAAATACACTTTCCAATAAACATTCTATCCTTTTATCTATCCAATTAAATATTATTTCTTCATTTTTAAAAAAATATTTCTTTGTTTGCTTTTTCAATCTTCCTTTGGTCATTTCTAATGGCTATTTTTTTCAAATACTCAATAACCATATTATTTATATCTTCCAATGGTAAAATTTTAAAATTTTTCCTAATAATATTTTTTTAACAAATCTATGAAGCCCTTGTGTGATAAAGATGTAGTGAGCTATAGGTCATCTAATTTTAATTAAAAAAATACTACATTCACAATATTTTTCACAACACTTTCATAGTAAATTTTATGTGATAAGTTTTTGTTGGTCCTAATTTGCACTCGTCATTGAAATTATTTGTTTACTCACTAATAATAGCCAATAACAACCTTTCATTTAAAATTTATTATGAAAATCTAGTGAAAATATTATAGTAGCATTTCTCAATTTTAATTTCTTATTCTTTATTTTATTTTTCATCCATATGATTTCTTATTTTCTTTTCTTTTTCTACCTCGTCTCCTCCAGGACCTCCACATTGGCCCCTTTTTTTTTTTTTCTACATACCGCTGCATATCCTTGAGAGAAGGTTGGTGGAGATTGAGTCATTGGAAGGACAAGGTCGATGGAGTCACCATGCAGCACCACCTCGTTTGCCTCCCCACCGCCAGACTAAGTCAGATTGGCCTATCTCTTTTTTTTTTTTTCCTTATTTTCTTGTTCTGATTCAACTTTGTTGTTATAATAAGAATTGGATTTTTTTTTGTATTTTCTATTATGGTTATGTGAGACGTTTGAGTCTTTGAGAGAGAAGCAAAGCGACTAAAACAAAGTGATGAGAGGAGAGAGAAAGAACTATTTTTTATTTAGTTGTTTGATTTTTTTAAGCTAGTTTCCAACAACTAGCATATTCCTTTTTCTTTTTCTTTTTTCCTATACACCAACAACTAGCATTTTCCTCAGAATTTGACTGGCATTTAAATAAACAACACTTTCTTATTCCTAATTGATGATAAGAACAAAATTTCTCATTAAAAATAATGTTTTTTTTTTAATACATTTTTTCATAATTTGTTAAGTTGTCAAGTTATGATTGAAGCAATTAATATTACTATTACTATCATGTAGCTCATATATCATTTTCAGTTATGTCAATAATTGTGAAAAAAAAAATTATGAAAAATGTTGTATACATAAGCTTATTAAATTAAATAAGGAACAATGGAATATTTTGTACCAGAAAAGGTTTCTCTCCAAAATAATTTGGATAGAAACCTTCAAACTTCTCTTATATTTTTTTATTAGATGTGAATTTTGAAAATCTAACCGTTGGATTGTATGTTCTTATTATATCTTCTATTCTTGCAAAATTTCAAAAAAAATCAAAGATCAATAGTTATGTTATCAACCAAATGTTTAAATTTTAATTTTTTGTAGTATAAAATTATACATAAAAAATAAGTTTATTAATTGAATAGTAAATAACATCTGATTTGAATGAAATTTAACATGTATGTGAAGAACATAAACAATATATAATGTAATTGTTAGATTTTCAAAATTTACACATAGTAAAAATGTACAAAAGAAGTTTGAATGATTTCACTTTAAACTAATTTGGAGAGAAATCTTGTTCATTTTCTACTCACTTTTCCCGATTGAATTAAAAGTGTTAAAGATTCGACATTAAGTCCATGACCCCTCTTTTTAGTCCCATAAATTAGAGCAAAAGCCGAAAGGAAAAGAATCTGAGGAAGCAAAGGAGGAGCATAGATTAGTGGAACTTTATCCTAATCGAGTTTGGATGGTCCATACTTGTCCTAGAACAAAACGGGAAGGGAAGAAAATAACAAAAAGAAAAACGAAAGGTTAAAGAGGACAATGAGCTCATTAAAAAAAGAAAAAAGAAAAAAAAAAAAGAGGACAATGAGTTCAGGCCCTACCCGTAGAAGATTGGTCCCCTTCTGATTAGACAAGTTGCTGGTCAAAAAAGGAGCCCGTGAATAGGGCATAATTTCAAGTTGGTGATGTAAACTACAGTAATGGTTCAATTTGGACTGACTTAATTCAGTCCATTCCACCTCGTGAATGTATAAAAAATATGCAAAAATATCTCTTCATGTCCGTTTGTTAGGGTGTATTGGAAATTTGGCTGCCAGTAGCCCAATATTTTCAAAAATAATATATTCTTGTGGAAAAGAACAAAGATTTTAAGCTTGACCATCTAGCTCCATTTTTTTTTTTCTATGGAATTGTAATTGTCACTCTATCGAATCAATTTACACTTATAAATCATTTAATTTATTAAGGGAATCTTGCTCCCAACTTTTTTTTTTAATTTATGAAGATTGTTTGGTGTACCCTTTTGAAAGAGGCAAGGCTTGATACCAAAAAATATAAGAAGATTGAAGAGAAAATAATGGGGTTGGGGCCGGAAATGGTGGTAGTTGTGCATCAGTTGCATGCCGCAAGGGTTACTCCACAAGAAAGGTAATATAACTTGGTGAAGAGAATTAGAGAAGTAGCTTATTGGTTGAAGGAAGAGGGAGCTTTGTGATTAAGGATTATTGGTGGTGATATAGGAATTATCCACAACATTTATGAGCTCTCTGTCTTTAGGATCTGATAGGATTAGATTGGCTTATGAGTTTGTTTTTTATTTATCTTTGTTTTGTTTCCAGTTGTTATTTTTTCACATTGTCAATTGAAGTATTTGAATTGAGGTTGAAATACTATCTTGTTCCTTCTTCTCAATAAAAAAAAAAAAAAAAAAAACTATCTTGTTCCTAGCTTTTCAAATGTATTATTTTAATCCTTTTAACTTTTATTTTTGTGTCAAAAGTAGGTGGTAATTAGACTGGTTGTCTGTTTAAATTTGTGTTTGGTACTCATGACCATTAGCCATCCAATTCATTTAGGGCCCTTTTGGATAGAGGGAGAAAGGAAGGGGAGTGGAGGAGAGTAAAGTAGAGTTGCCTAAAAATAGACTAATTTTGGGCCAAATCTACTCTACTCTTCCTCTCTCCCCCTCAATTCAAATGGACCATGAATCTAGGAGAGACCTAGATTGTGCATTTAACTAATTGTTCAATTCGCATACATGTTAAATGGGTGAGACCTAAATTGTGCACTTATTAACTAATTGTTAAATTTACATACAAGCATTGAAAAACTTGGAAATAACCAAAATATCAAACTGGGCTTGTGCTGATTCAAAGTCATCATGCTTAGCCGATTTGCCTTATCATATACTTGGACTAAATTACTTGTGACCCTAGTCATTCTATATACGTTTAGTTTATATGTCCACTTCCTTAAAAGTTTTCTCTTTTGGTCATTTTCAGCCTGTTTCAAGTGCTTGCACTTTATTAGATTTCATAGGGTTATGCATTTCCCCTTATAGTCTATGTGACTATCATTGTTTATCATAAATTTTAAGTCATATTTTTCTTTAGAAGAAAACAAAACTTCCACACCTTTGAATATTTCAATATAATTGTGATTACATTATGTTAGTGAAGTTTAAGCATAGCTTTGGGTTGTTGGACTATAAAATATCTTTAGCCTAATGTATCCAAAGAAGTGCGTGTAATTGACAATTAAGTGAAACTGCATTGTGTTGGGGGCGTTTTTTATTGTCGCCCACATGATGTTAGGGGAGTCAAGACTGAGACTTGACTTTAGGCTTGGAACATGGCCCAAAGGCTATCGGTGAAGTGTGAAAGACCCATTTTGCTCAAGGTCTAGGTTGCATCCAACAAAGATTATAATAAGGCCCAAAAATACCCCCTACAAAGATAAAATAGCACATAGGATGGCCCATCACAACAAGTGCTGAAATAATAGTCTAGCGATAAGCAAGAGAAACATCCAACGGTAAATGCTTGGAAAATTAATAAATATATTTTCATAGTAAAAATTATGCATTTCCTCCATAGTCAATTAATATAAAAGTGGGTCCATTATGACAAGTACACAAGAGAAAAAATGGTTCAGCAGTGAACATGACAGACCTCCAACGGTAGACATCTGACAGGTTAATAAGTGTATTTACATGGTAAAAACCATATGTTTTCCTTATTATTATCAAGTTATTATGAGAGAGGAAAAAAGGCTTAATAAACAAGGATTAAAGGCTTCATAATTGCAAGTAAAAAAGGAAAAAATAGGATGGAATGAAGAGAGAGAGAGAGAGAGAGAGAGAGAGAGAGAGAGAGAGATTCCAGCTCAGTGCAGCACATATTAATCTAAGATTTTTGGAATATCTATATGTGGGGCATGAATGGTGTAGTGTAGGCTATTTTTAAGTGAGTGGATATTTAAGCTTGTGGTGGTGTGATGGAATTAATGTTGAGGCTAAGGCTTTTATGAGTAAAGAGTTATTTGTGACTGATTAGGAAACATTTATGGGTTGTGAATATGCAGAAAAAGAAAGGGAATGTGTGAGGCTAAGTGAACGTGGGCTAAGGGGAATGATTTATGAGCTTGGGGAGAGTTGAACCACAAGCAAAGTGACAAGAAAATCGAAAATTTCAGAGCGGTTTGGTGTCTACTTTTAAGGTGCTGGGATTTTCTAGAGAAGATGGAATGTGACATTTATGGGTAAGTGTATATGAGCATTTATGGACTAAAGGCTAGTTTCTGAACTAAGGGACTGACTTATGGATTGAAAATAGTATGATGGGTGAGGAATTTTATGATAAGATTTGTTGTCCTCCATGAATTGATGGTAGTTCCCTTTTATAGTGAAGCTTAAGGGATTGATTAGCAAAAGTCCAAAAACGTAGGATTAATTAGGGGCAGGACAACATATTTAATTATCCTAGGATTTGGCCTAAAATGAGAGATTTGCTTTTGGGGCTGCTTCTTTGGGCAATGTCACACATGGGTAAAAATCAGCATAATCTTGCATTAAATGCTAAGAATTTTGAGATTGTATTTAGCCAATGGGATTAAGGCAGGTATTAAGGAGAAATCCTAGTGCTGCAATTGAGATTTGGACCCTTGGAAGTAGGATTTAACACCCCAAGCCAGGTGTCAAAGTTTAAGTCCACTTTAGAGGGTTCCGCTGGAGATCCCTTTATGCCCTTCAAACCACATGTTCTCAAATTTTCCCTTTTAGGATTCATGGGCTTGGTTCATGAACCAATTACATACATTTTTAGTAATAAAATAAACTATTTGGTTGAGGATTTCATGAGCTTGGAGGTCTTAGTTATGGCTTCCTTGAGTTGTGACCAAAACTTGGGGAAGAAGGGTATTTGTTGCCCATTAGCCTTTTAGGTGTCAGCCTCTGGTACTGTTCACGTCAGAGTTGGAAGTGGGACAGGTGGCTAGCTCCTAATTTGGTTTGGGAGTTTAGTTGCTTCTTGAGGTGACCTCCAGTGGAAGGCAGAATTGAATGAAATTCTCTAGCGGGGTTAGTTTGCATACATTGGCTATTTTGGCTGAGATTTCATGTTGGGCTTGGCCATAAGGGTTGACTATTTTGGTGAGCCTCTGACTTGATGGTTCTCTCCACTTGGGCCTGTTAGGACATATGTGAATCATGTAAGGAACATATGCCATTTAGAATTAGTTAATCCTTTGACAAAACGCAATTTACTTGTAATTGGGTAGATCTAGGATGTATTTAATACTTCAAGG
Organism: Quercus lobata; assembly: GCF_001633185.2. Lineage (NCBI taxonomy): Eukaryota > Viridiplantae > Streptophyta > Magnoliopsida > Fagales > Fagaceae > Quercus > Quercus lobata. The sequence continues at coordinate 27,637,609 of NC_044913.1, forward strand.
AACAAGAGTTCAAGTCCAAGTATTAAAGCCATACAAATCTGTCCAAGAATCAAGTGAAGGAGTGCTATATTTTAAAATTCATTAGCTCACTCAACAGATAGCATCTATTGAGGTTTAAAAGGCATGTTTAGCCCCATGCTCGACAGCTGCTCCATAGATAACCTGTCTATCGAGATTTACGAATATCAATTTTTTAGATCTGATTTCACACATATCCGTGTATACTTGTTTAGACTTTCTTTTCTTACAATCTTAAACATATATAAGGATTATTTTAAGGGCCGTCACACTTGATGAAACTTGATACAAAAGTTTTGTTCAAGCAAATAGTGACCGGAGATAAATTTTCCCTAGTTCATCTTTCTCTTGAAGAAGCTACTGTTTTTGTACGCCGTAGGGTTTTGTAACCAAGGAGTTTCGTGGTCTTCATCGTATTAATGAACTGAAGAACTTTGCAGCCAATATCCTTCTCAAGTTGGTGGTTAGTCATGTACTTGGATCTATGCATTGATTGGTTAATCATGTACTGGGAGCCATACATTCAAAAGGAGAGATTGTCACTATGGTACAAGTCCAATTGTGTATTGGGGTAAGGGTTCAACTGTAGGTTAGTATAAGGTACTGAGATTCCTTTACTTGTAATCGCCTGTTGTGATATTAGTGGATTCTCGGGAGTGGTGACCTTAAAATCACTCGGTAGGGTTTTTGCCTTAGAGGTTTTCCCTATTTGAAAACAAATCACCTTGTCAACTTTACTTTCCACTGCATCTAACTTAGTTGGTGATTTGTTTGTACTACCACACGTATTACATGTTAATTAGCTTAATTAATTCACTTGGCTAATTAATTGGTTAATTTATCACAAGGGGCCAATACATTTTGGCCTATCAGAGCTTATCCTTTTGTTTTCTCATTGTGAGCCCTACAAAATGGACAAAGCTACCATATATTGCCATAGATTTTTATTCCACATGGGTTTTAGTTGTTAGTAGAAATAAAATGAATCCATGAACCTTAATAAATATTTATGATAGGTATTGGGTATTAATTTCCATGGGTTTTAAATAACAACTCGTATAGTTTCTCATAATTTTTGCTATGGATTATTTTTGTAAATGATATTTTCTTTGGGCTTTTAAATAATGACCTCCAATATTTTTTGAGAATAATATTTACCATGGATTTTAAATAGAGGCAATATCCATGGGTTTCAAATAAAATATGGTAACAACCACTACAATGGAATAATGTGATATTCTCATGGTTTTTTTTTTTTTTATCATAATATGCTTGTAAGGTGAATAATTGTCATGAGTTTTGGAAATAAATATTATGAATGTTGTGATGTAAGATAGATAGTGAACATGGGTTTATAATATGATATGAAATAAATAAATGTTATGGGTCTAAGATAAATAATCATAACTTTCCATGAGCTTTTATAAGATGATTGCCATGGGTTTTGAGAATAAATAATTTATAAATTCCATTAGTTTGTAATATTATAGTAATAGGTTTAAAAATCTAAAGTATTGTTCATTATTGGACTTTTAAGTGAAATAATTATGATATAGTATTTTGCCAAAATATTAATAACCTTGGGCTTTTGATAAAATAGTGTCAAGTAGTTAGCTTGGGCTTTTAATAGTGCCAACGTAAGTTGGGCTTCTGATATTGCCAATAAGAATTGGGCTTTGATATTGCCAATAAGAATTGGGCTTTGATATTGCCAATGAGAATTGAGTTTTAAATATTGCCAGCGAGAACTGGGTTTTGATGTTGCCAATGAGAATTGGGTTTTGATGTGGCCAATGAAATTTGGGTTTTAAATATTGCCAGCGAGAATTGGGTTTTGATATTACCAATGAGAATTGGGCTTTGGATAAATAAATTGTCATAGGTTTAAACCATGGGCTTTGATTATGGATTTGAATTCTATTGGTAAAATTGCCATGGGTTTAAATCATGAGTTTTGATTATGGATTTGAATTTTATTGATAAAATTATTTTGCCATGGACTTGAATCATGGGCTTTTCAAATATTGCCAAGTATAAGTATTATTGGGCTTTAAATAGAATAGGATGTGTGTATTGGGCTCATAGGGCCGGTTTTGAGCTTAGCAAAATAATGATAATAAAATTGGATAAAATATAAGTTTTTTGGGCTTTTTGTGATAGTTTATATCATGACCCAATTTAGATAATAAGATATGAAATATTTGTGATTAACATAATAATAGAGCAAAAAATATTTGGGAAAACCTAATAACTTATTAGTGGTATTTGAAAATAAATAGGTGGTACTTAAATAAAATTAGGTGTAAAAAAAAAGTACCATAACACATTGTTTGGGGCTGATTTGGTAAAAAAAAAACACATCAACACGATGATGTGTCACTTAAAAGCCAAACTAATTGAGTGTGTTTTTACTAACAAAACCAAACTTTAGGATATAAAATCTAAGCAATCATAAACTTCATTGTGTACTTTGCAATTTACCACCAAAAATTGCATATTTGACTAATGATAAACAAAAGTATAGATGCAACAGAATTTAAATCTATTGTGTCCCTTCCTTGATCATTTCTCTTATCAGCAGGCTAAGACAACAATTGATTTTTTGTGTGTAAATAGGATTTGAACTCATCCACACCTTTGAATATTTCAATATAATTGTGGGTACATTATGTTAGTGAAGGTTAAGCATAACTTTGGGTTGTTGGACTATAAAATATCTTTAACCTAATGTATCCAAAGGAGTGTGTGTAATTGACAATTAAGTGAAATTACGTTGTTTGGGCTAATTTGGGAAAAAAATACACATCAACATGATGATGTGTCACTTAATAGCCAAAACTAACCGAGTGTGTGTTTTTATTAATGGAACCAAACTTCAAGGTGTACTTTGCAATTTACTCCAAAATATTGCATATTTGACTAATGATTAATATATATATATATATATATATATTTTAAATCTATTGTGTCCACTCCTTGATGATTTCTCTTATTAGCAGGCTAAGACAACAATTTATCTCTTATTCAACGACAAAAAGCTTCATCAATTGAGCTAATTGTAATTAGATAACTACATTGAATTTAATTTATGTTGAAAAATATATTATTATTTATGTTTTATTAATCAAATGAAACCAAGCCCAAAAAAAAAAAAAAAAAAAGTTCCCCTTTTCTTCTCTCCCTTTTTTTTTTTTTAAATTAATTTTTTTGGGAATTATATATAATTTGGACCATTCACATTTTTTTTAACACTTCAAAATAAAGAAGTAATCCCTTTGTAAAAAATAAAATTATTAATTCCTTTTCCGAACAGAAAAAGGAAATCCATACTTTAGTCCTTAAATTAAATCCGACGAACCAAACTGACCTAGGCCTAACATAGATAAACGTGCAAATTAGAATTAGAGGGAATTAGGGAGAAAGAAACAAAACTTTGCTCATAGCGTTTGTTGTTTTGGATTTTGATTTTAGGGGATGCGGTGTGACTTGTGACTTGTGAGATTGTTTTGGAAGATCAAGATGGCACATCTGGGAATAGAAATTGTCTCTAGCAAAGCCAAACACCAGCCCAACGATCACAGCCCAAATTTGAACCACCGCCTTATTCAAATTTCCTATTCCTATTCCTATTCGTAAAACAAGCGCTTCACAACACAGCCATTCTTCAATTGTGCTTATAAATAAGCGCAAATAAATTGTTTGCACAATTTCGATTCTTTCTTGCTCTGAGTCTTGAGAAATTTTGATATCAAAATACAGTATGGATGGTGTCTCTCTTCCTCTGATTGTGGTAAGACAGGTGTGGAAACACAATCTTTTAAAGGAGTTTGATCTCATCAAAGTTGCAGGGATGACTCACAGAATGGTGGCTTTCGACACTGAATTCCCAGTTGTTGTTTTCAGCCCAATGAACATTGACAAGCGAGAGCTTGGAAAACTACCTTCTTTCTTGAACTACAATATTATCAGAGATAATGTCAATGCTACCAAAATTATTCAGTTGGGTTTGGCACTCTGTTACGACAAAGGATCATTGCCCAATTTCGGCACCAAGTATCAATACGCTTGGGAGTTTAACTTTAGAGATTTTGATGTCTATAATGACATCCAGAACACAGAATCAATCGAGTTACTCAAAAGCCAGGGAATCAATTTCGACAAGAAATTGAAGGAGGGTGTTGACTCTGCTGACTTTGCAGCGTTGATGTTGAAATCTGGGTTGTTAGGCAATCACTCTGCTTTCGCTTGGGTTACCTTTCATGGTGCCTATGACATTGCCCACTTGATGAAAATCTTGATCCGACAATCACTACCATATGATCTGGTGGGATATATGAACCTGGTGCAGTGCTTATTGGGGAAAAGTCTTTTCGACTTGAAGCATATGATGAAGTTCTGTGATGGCCTTTTTTGGGGTTTAGAGACGGTAGCTAACAGATTGGGAGTGGAACGCGTGGCTGGGAAGAGTCACCAGCCTGGTTCGGATACCTTGTTGACTCTGCAAACTTTAAGGAAGTTCTTGGATGTATACTTCAAAGAAAAGAACAATGGTGGACTCAGACATAGTGGCCATTTGTTGACGGGGATGCAGTGTGTTCTTTTTTTTTTTTGAAACTGAAATTTTCATTAATCAAAGACAGAAATAGGTACAGAGCAGAAACACCACAAGACAATAGCAGGACAAAGCACCAACAGAGACCACAGACAGCAAAGCCAAAAGAAAAGGAAAGAAAGACAAACATAAAACATTAGATCCCATCTAGCCTACACAAACTTGCTAGATTCTCGGGACCACACCAATCCACTTACATTCCTCTCCTGATCTTCTGGCCTGTTGAGCTAGCTCATGGGCTATTTTGTTGCTATTCTTGCAAATGTATCTGGCTTCTGCATAATTAAAGCCATTCATTCCTTCCAAAATGCCATGAATTATATGGCCTGCACCTCCCCACACATCTTTGCTACAGATTGCTTGAACAGTTTGCATTGAATCTCCTTCCAAGATGATTTGATTTAATCCCAACTCCTTAGCAAGAACAATGCCCTGCTCCATAGCAATTGCCTCAGTCTCTTCCCCTGCAAATCTACCCGAAAGGGGCTTACTCAAAGCTGCAACAACTTGATTATTCCAATCTCTAATTATGACTCCAATTCCTGAGTTCCCTTCCTTAGTTGGTATTGCCCCATCCACATTTATAAGATAAACATCTTTAGGAGGAGGTTTCCAGGCTCTATCCTTTGTCCCTTTTTGCTTTATTATTTGAATATTTGCCTCCTTGAAGTCTTCTATCAAACGGATAGCCAATCCCCAGACAAGTTCAGCAACAACACCACCATTCTCATTCACCACCTGGTTCCTATTATACCAAATTGACCAGGCCACCCCAAAAAATTTCTCCAGGTCACTTTGAGTTCCCTAGTTCATTAAGTTGAGAGCCAAATCAGAGACATCCAGGCTGCAATCAAGAATTCTGATAGGGCAGTCAATCCATTTAGCCCACACTGCCTTAGCAGAAACACATCTTAGAATGGCATGCTCAACTGTCTCAGGATCTTTTTTACAAATGGGGCACGTGCCATCCATTTGGATTCCTTTTTTGAACAAATTGGTCAATGTGGGGATTGCATTCATGCATAATCTCCAAGCAAATATTCTAATTTTTCCCGGAATATTCAAGTGCCACATCTTCTTCCATAGCGGAGCACACACATCACCCAGAGAAGATTCACCATGGTCTTCTTTTTCTAGGATCCTTCTAGCCACGTAATAAGCACTTTTCACTGAAAAAGACCCTTTTTTATTACCCACCCAGATTATAGAGTCCTCAGGAAGATGATAACTAACAGGGATGTTGAGTATTGTTTCCACCTCGAAAGGAAGGAAAATATTTTCCAGTCTATCTCTCCTCCATCGTTTTGTGTCCGTATCTATAAGTGCAGATACCATAGGAAAATCTCCAAAATCTTTTGGTGGGGAAACAATCTTGCATGTTGAAGGAGTTGGCAGCCACTTCTCATCCCAGATATGAATCAACTTCCCATTATCAACTCTCCACCTTGTACCTTGTCTCAATACTTCTAGACTTTGATGTATGCTTCTCCAAGCATAGGATGGGTTGCTCCCTATTTTTGCACTTAGGACATCACTGTTAGGGAAGTACTTTGCTTTGTACAAGTGAGCCATCAGTGAGCATGGATCTACTAACATTCGCCACCCTTGTTTTGCCAACATCGCCAAGTTGAAAGCATGGAGATCTCTAAAACCCATACCACCTTCCCATTTTGATTTACACATCTTAGACCATCCAACCCATGCAATCTTAGACTCTTGCTGCCTTTGTCCCCACCAGAAGTTTCTCATCATTCTTTCAATGTCTTCACATAACCCTTTTGGGAGCAAAAAAACATCCCATTGTATATGTTGGTATTGCCTGGGCTACTGCTTTTATCAGAATCTCCCTTCCACCTATGGATAGCATTTTTTCTTTCCATCCCATTAGCTTCTTCCCCACCCTCCCTTTACTTCATTGAAAATTTGTTTCTTTGATCTACCAATTAAGGATGGAAGCCCCAGGTATTTTTTCGGATGGGCATCAAGCATTGGGCCAAGAATTTCCTTCACTTCACTTCTTGTTCCTTCATCTGCATCTTGACTTAAAAAGACAAATGACTTGTCTGTGTTTATTTTCTGACCCGATGCCTCTTCATACGTTAGAAGGATGTTTACAAGCTCCCTACTTTCCATTCCTGATGCTTTGCAGTACAAAATGCTGTCATCAGCAAACAGCTGTGGGTTATTCTTGGGCTGCCTCTGCATATTGAGATTCTAGAAAGCTTTTTGTTCTTGGTTACCTCCATTATCAATCCTGTAAAACCTTTAGAACAAAGGAGGAATAAGTATGGAGAGATGGGGTCTCCTTGATGTAAACCCCTTGTAGGGGGGCTAACCAGTCACATTAGGCAACAGGCCCGCATAATTGGCATCGTCTGTGGGAAACGCCTACTCAGCTAAAGATCCAAAGCCAATCTATTGTTGCCCAGGATGGAGGAGAGGGATCAATAGGCCCTAGAGGCAATCAATCAAGGGCCTCGTCCCAGGGCTAAAGGAGGCTGGAGAGAGAACGAAAAAGAGAACAGGATCACATGCAAGATGGGCATGAGACAAGACTTGATTCGGATAAGGGATCTTCGCAGGGGGAAAGATCAGTAACTAATGTACCCGAGCATTCACATCGTAGTGAGTAGGACTGCGAGATAGAGAACTTACGGAAGCAGGTCAGGGAGTTGGAAATTGAGATTAGGGCCAACATTGTAGGAGGGACCACAAGGGGTCATCTAGTGATCCTAACTATGAAGTAGGCAGCATGGCTAGGTCATCTTATCAAAGTGATTCACGGCATTCGAGAGAAAGGTCCAATGAAATTATGGGGTGACATTATGATAGGAACAGGCACAGGCACCCAAGTGTGGCCTTGGATGCCATGAGACGAGCACTTCAGTGAGCCGCTCGATCACCATTCTCTGATGAGATAGAGCGCATCGAGATGCAAAGGTGTTTCAATCACCCACCTTTTACTTGCTACGACGAAAAAATTGACCCGGTGGAACACACAAGCCATTATATTCAAACGATGTCACCGTACTTCTGGAATGATGGTGTAATGTGTAAAGTATTCTCGTTTAGCCTTAGGCCCACAGCGATGAGATGGTTCAACAGTTTAAGGAAGTGATCTATACACAACTTCGAAGAACTAATCCAGGCGTTTGGGGCCCAGTTCATCACTTGTAGTCGGGTCCCTCAGCTTATCGATGCATTGCTGACTATGAGGATGGGCAGTGGGGAGACACTTCGATCTTACGCCAATTGGTATTGGGAGTTGTATAACGAGATAGGTGGGGGAAATGAGCAAGTTGCAGCGAGTACATTCAGGCTGGGGCTCCCTCAGGAGTCAGAATTAAGGAAACCCCTGACAATGCGACCCCTCGAGAACATGGATCAACTCATGAGAAGGATTAATTGGAGGATGATAGGCAATAGAGTAAGGGAAAGGTAGAGACCTCATAGTTTAGCAGGGACCCGCGTTTCGGAGGCTTCCAGTAGAGGCTGAGGAGGAGTCCAGGGCAGTAGAGCCCGACATTCAAACTAAAGGGGTGAATTTGGTGTTTAAGGAACTAGTTCATAAAATTCTCGAGCAGATAAAGAATGAGTTGTACTTTCGGTGGCCTAGTAAAATGGGTGGGGACCCATCCAGGAGAAACTAAACCCTGTACTGCACCTATCACCTAGAGAAAGGGCACACCATCAAACAGTGCAGGGTGTTTAAAGATTATTTGGAGTAACTTGTGAAGGCAGGGCATTTGAAGGAATTTATGGTCGAATAGGGAGGTAACGCAATGGGACAAATGTCGGTGACCCGTGGGAAAACACTCCTTCTGCCCTTGGGAATTATTGAAGTTATCCATGCGGCCTCGATCAACACTAAGGCGAGCCGACGTAAGGGGTTCTCAGTATTACCCCACAGTTGGGGATAGAGGCCAGTGATCGGCCAAAGAAGAGACCGAGGCTAAATATAGAGCCAATTGCTTTTGGGGATGATGATTTGGAAAGGACGTCTTAGCCGCATGACAACGCGTTAGTCATGACCTCAAGGATTGTTATTGTTATTTTTTTTTTTGGTAAAAAGAATGTTGGTAGATCAGGGGAGTGGGGCTGAGATAATGTATCCCGACCTTTACAAGGGTTTGGGTTTGAAGCAAGAAAACTTCACCAAATATGACATGTCTTTAGTAAGGTTCAACGAAAGGTAATGGTGCTCGAAGGGCAAAATTTCGCTCCCCGTTATGACCAAAGGGAAGGAAGTGATGGTAAACTTCATAGTGGTCAATGCTTTCTCTCCCTATATGGCCATCTTAGGTAGGTCGTGGATACATGCCATGGGGATAGTGCCTTCTGCGCTACATATGAAAGTTAAGTTTCTGATTGAGGATGGGGTCAACATGGTTAGGGGGATCAGCAGTTTCCCGACAATGTCTGGTCTCGACGATCAATCATGAGATCAAACTAAAGGAGCAAGTAGAGCCTGAATCGATATAGCAATTACTTAAGCCCATAGTGGACATTAGGGCTAATAGTGCGAAAGAGCTGATACAAGTTCAGATCTTTGCATACGAAGATAGGTATTTTTAGATCGGAAAGAGTCTACCATTGGGGGATCGAGTTGCTGTGCCTTTGGCCTTGGTGCAAAATTTGGATGTATTCGTGTGGAGTCTATACGAGGTGTCTAGTGTTGATCCTAACTTCATCGTTCATAAGTTGAACGTGGATCCACTTTTCCCGCACAAAAAGCAGAAGTCAAGAAGATTTGCTAAGCATCATGTGGAGGTCGTGAAGGAAGAGGTAGAAAAGTTGAAACAAGCTGGGTCTATTAAAGAGGTGTTCTTCCCTGAATGGCTATCAAATACTATTGTAGTTAAAAAGAAAAATGGGAAATGGAGAATGTGTGTGGATTTTACAGATCTGAATCGGGCATTCCCTAAAGATCCTTTCTCGGTCCCGAAGATCAACCAGCTAGTTGATGCCACATGTGGGCACTCGAGGATGAGCTTTCTAGAAGCATTTCAAGGGTATCATTAGATAACCCTAGAGCACGAGGACCAAGAGAAAACATCATTTTTAACCCCTAAGGGAAACTATCACTACATAGAGATGCCCTTTAGGTTGAAGAACGTAGGGGCCACCTCTCAACGAATGGTGACAAGGATTTTCGAGATAAGATTGGGAACACAATGGAGGTTTATATTGATGACATGGTAGTAAAGAGTCGAAAGGAGGAAGAGCATGTGGCAGACTTGATTGAGATGTTAAAGATCCTTAGGCGACACAAGGTTCGCCTTAACGCCAACAAATGCGCATTTGGTGTAGATGCTGGAAAATTCTTGATACATGATCTCTAGCCGGGGAATTGTGGTAAATATGGATCAAATACAAGCCATACAATAGCTAGTACTTTCGAGCAACCCGGAAGATGTGCAAAGACTTACAGGGATGATCAATGCGTTAAATCTTTTTGTGTCAAGATCGGCGGATAGGTGTAGGCCATTCTTTCAATTGCTAAAGAAGTGGAAAGGGTTTTAGTGGACCAAGGAGTGTGAGGAGGAATTCTAGGATTTGAAGCGTTATCTGATGAGCCCACCCATCTTGACCTGTCTAGAGCTCGGGGAAGACCTATATATGTACCTAGCAGTCTCTGATCATGCGGTGAGCCTTATGTTGTTAAAAATTAGGGATGGGGTATAGTGGCCGGTATATTATATTAGTAAGACCCTGGTAGATGCTGAAACACAGTACCTGCCATTGGAAAAGCTGGCTCTAGCCCTAGTCCACGCTATGATGAAGTTGCCTCACTATTTCTAGGCCCACACGATCTATCTATTGACTGAACACCCCTTGCAGTCATTGTTAAAGAGATAAGATTTCAGGGGATGAATAGCTAAATGGGGAACGAGGCTTGGGTTGTTTGATGTAAGGTACAAGTCGCGGAATGCTATAAAAGGACAGGTGTTGGCAAATTTTGTGGTGAAGTTTACTCTGACCATGAGCAATGTGGCTCAGTTTAGCTTAGTTTTGTTAAGGTTGTGGCAAGTGTACATGGATGGGGCATTTAATGCCCGAGGGGATGGAGTGGGCATTGTACTGGTGTCACCTGAGGGTATAAGGTTAAAGCATCCATTAAGGCTGAGCTTTAGGGCTTCCAACAATAAAGCTGAGAATGAGGCACTTATAGCAGGGCTTAGGACAGATAAGGAGCTGGCTACACAAGTAGTTGAGATTTTTTCAGATTCTCGTTTGGTGGTAAGTCAAGTGGAAGGAAGTTTTGAGGCCAGGGATCCTCGAATGGCCGAGTATTTAAAGATGGTGGGTATATTATCAGCTGGTTTCTAGAGGGCGAAGGTATCACAGATCTCAAGGGGAAAGAACAATCATGTCGACTCGTTGGCCACCTTGGCTTTGTCCATGGATAATTGTGTACCCAAATGATCTCAGTGGAGGTATGAGAGAAGTTGAGTATAGAGTGACAGCTAAATGTCTCAGTGGTCTTGGTGACCAGTCTGAGTGGGATGGACCCGATTATAGAGTTTTTATTTGACAAAGTACTACCAAGCGAGGTGAAGGAGGCAAAAAAAATACAGAGAATTTCAATTTGGTTTTGGTTGGCAAAGATAGGAGATTGTACCGATGGTCATTTGGTGGACCGTACTTATTATATCTTCATCCTGAAAAGGTGGACAGCCTTTTAGCCGAGCTGCATGAAGGGATCTGTGGGAGCCATACCGGGGGAAGATCACTAGCACACTGAGCAATGACTTAAGGTTTCTAGTGGCCGAAAATGCAAAGTGGTGCTACTAAGTACGTAAAGAGGTGTGATCAATGTTAGAAGCATTCCCCAAATATTCACCAACCAGGGTGACACCTAAATCCGATCTCTTGTCCATGGCCTTTCACTTAATGGGGGTTAGATATTGTGGGCTCTTTTCCTCGGGCCACTAGTAATAGAAAATTTTGTCATTGTCGCGATGGATTACTTTACTATATGGGTCGAAGCTGAAGCCTTAGCAAATATTCGAGATGTGGATGCGAAGAAGTTTGTTTGGAAGAACATTGTAACTAGGTTCAGGGCCCCTGAAACATTGATTTCAGAAAACAGATTATAGTTCGACAATAAGGCTTGCTGGAAGTACTGCAATGACCTAGGGATCAAGATCCGATATTTCACCTCTGTGTATCCTCAGAGCAAAAGGCAAGTAGAGGCAACAAATAAAATAATAGTTGCCGCACTTAAGAAAAGGCTAGAAGGAGCTAAAGAAAGATGGGTTGCAGAGCTTTCGAACGTGCTATGGGCTTACTGTACAACGCCTAGGAGGTCTATAGGGGAAACACTTTTTCAATGACCTATGGAACTGAGGCAGTGATCCCTACGAAAATAGGGCTATGTAGCATGAGGGTCTCAGACTTTACCTCGGAGAAAAATGATACCAGGCTAGCCAAGGATTTGGACCTACTGGAAGAACAACGAGAAATGGTCTTGATCAGGTAGGCAAATTACCAACATAAACTGGCTCAGAGATATGACTAGATTGTGAGACAAAGAAAGTTTGTCGTAGGGGATCTAGTATTGCGAAAGGCGGTGTTAGGTATGAAGGATTTAAGTACTGAAAGGCTTGCTCCAAACTGGGAGGGCCTATACCGAGTCACCACAGTGGCGGGGGTTGGAGCATATTACCTAGAGGATATGGAGGAGAGACCACTCCCCTGACTTTGGAACATGAGAAATTTGAAGAAGTACAATCATTAGTTGTAATTGTAATAATGGATGTCTCATGTTGTAAATAAAAAAAATGCAAAAAAAAAATTCAATTGCTTTTCATTAAATTGTGGCAGTTATTCGTTCAGTCACTTTACATATTGTTTATCTAAAGGGATGAAGGACAAAAGCTTAGCCTTGGCCTAACCCCGATCACCAACTAGGTGAAAACCTTAAAGAATTTTTTCTAAGGACAAAAGCCTAGTCTCAGTTTGAACTTTGTCACCGATTAGGTGGAACCCTTAAAGAATTTTTTTCTAAGGACAGAAGCCTAGCCTCGGCCTGACCCCGATCATCAATTAGGTGGAAACCTTAAAGAGTTTTTTTTTTTTTTTTTTTTTTTTCTAAGGACAAAAGCCTAGCCTCGGCCTGGCCCCGATCATCGACTAGGTGGAAACCTTAAAGAATTTTTTCTAAGGACAAAAGCTTAACCTCGGCTTGACCCCAGTCATTAACTAGGTGGAAACCTTAAAGAAGTTTTTCTAAGGACATAAGCCCAAACTTAGCATGACCCAGGTCACTGACTAAGTGAAAACCTTAAAAGATATTTTCTAAGGATAGAAGCCTAACCTCGGCCTGACCCCAATCACCAACTAGGTGGAAATCTTAAAGAATTTTTTTTCTAAGGATAGAAGCCTAGCCTCGACTTGACTTTGGTCACCAACTAGGCGAAAACCTTAAATTTTTTTTTTTTTTCTAAAGACAGAAGCCTAGCCTCAGCCTGACCTTAGTCACCGACTAAGTGGAAACCTTAAAGAATTTTTTCTAAGGACAGAAGCCTAGCCTTGGCTTGACCCCAGTCACCAACTATGTGGAAAACTTAAAAAAAAAAAAAAATTATTTCTAAGGATAGAAGCCTAGCCTCGACTTGACCCCAGTCACCGACTAGGTGGAAACCTTAAAGTATTTTTTTTCTAAGTACAGAAGCCTAGCCTCAGCATGACTTCGGTCACCAAATAGATGAAAACCTTAAAGGGCATTTTCTGATGACAGAAGCCTAGCTCCGACTTGACCCTAGTCACCGACTAGGTGGAACCTTAAAGAATTTTTTCTAAGGACAAAGGAATAGCCTTGGTTTGACCTCGGTCATCAACTAGTTGAGGACCCTAATTAATTAATCTAAGTTCCAAGTTATCTTTTAGGAGATATTTCGAACATCCCACAGACATCCACGATAATTATTAACAAATTTTCACAATGTTATCCAAAAGTCTTAAGAGTGCATCACTCGAATCAAAAGGTCTAATTATAAAGATATATGCCAATCACTAACACTTGAGATAATTTTTGAAATTGAACTTAAAATTACATGAAAAGATCTTAACTGAGCATACATACTTATAATATTTTCAATTTCAAAATTCAATAACCAAAGTATTATTCAATTCATAAAGCTAATACAGGATGAAGAACAAAATCTAACTAAAAAAAGAAGGAAAAAGAGGTTAAACATTGCCGAGGACTAACACTTAAGTTAAAAAAAAAAAAAAAAAAAAAAGAAGAGAAGAAGAGAGAAACTAACAATAATGAACACACAAGAGCAGTAGGGGAGATGGGGTATTTACAGCTATGGTATGCCACTTCAGTTTAAGGGCAATGTCTTCATCTCGGCAACTCGAGTAATGTTGCATGTCCTTAGGCAAAAGCAGTGCTTGACCAAGGCTGTCTGCAACCAAATCCCCCCATCTGCTCTCCAAGTTCAAATTGAAGAGTCGTTGGGGAGAGGTTTGTCCCCCAACATGAAGGTGTTGTGCCACCTTGAGGAAGAGGATGCAAAAGTGGAGGCCACGTTGGACTCAATGACCACTGGTTGCTTGGTAGGTCTTATTTTTGAGGCAGTGTCCCTGGCTAGCGGAGTCACCATGGTAGCAGTGATTGGAGCAAGGGTGTGCTCAACGGGAGGAACGTCGGATCCCGTGGAGGGTTTGTCAGAAACCTTCGGCCTTTTTCTGCGAGTGCAGGGTGTAAGGGGTGACGTTTGTTGAGAGGCCTGCTGTGGGGCTGATTGACCCCCAGCGGGTTGGGCACCCGGGAACCAACGCCCGAGGTTTATGTTACACCTTTGAACCATGTCATCGTTTGGCTCAGCAACGGCAGGATCTTCAACAGGAATGTGTTTGGCTCTACCATGGAAGACTGAGTTTGCAGAACCATTTTGGGCTAGCACTAAGGAGCCTTCCCTTACCAACTGAGGTCCTTTTTGCTAAACTTCACCTACTGTAAGATCCCTTGGTAGAATTCGGCTTGATGAGCGTTGATATAAGATAGTAGGGGGTTGCCGATTGTTAAAGCAAGTCTCGGATCTTCATAGTTGGTATAAGAGGGAATGCAGCCAAGGATTAGGTGTGATGCCTTGAGATGCCCGTTGAAATGCACAAAAATCTTCGAATGCAAAATGAAGTTCAAGTCCCTTATGTGAAAGGCGTTAAGGTCTAGTTTGAAGCGCTTGAAGACTACACAATAAATCTTATCTGCTGAATAATAAATGAAGCAGAGCAATAGAAATAATATATATATATATATATATATATGATAATAATAAATAATAATAGTAAATCTAATGAAATGTATGCAAGAAGGGGATAAGGGGAGGTAGGATAGAGGCAATCAATCCTACACTATGTGTGCTCGGGAAGTAAAAGTACCGACCGATTTACCAATGCGATGTTGGGTGCGTGAGTTCACTCGCGAGCCAGTTATCGGTCACTTTTACGAACTCCCCCGTGGAGTTCCTATTGGAGTTAGGGAGACACGATATTAACTTCACTGTGGGGTCATGAATTTTTAGGTAATTACCGGTTTTAAGGCCACCGTAGATACTATACATGAAGTTAATGTCAAGACGGTTGAGCCCTAGATCGTACATGTTATTTAAGCGAATCACACTATTAACTACCTTGTAGAAATGAGGGAGACACTGGTCGGGGCTGAGCCCATAGAAATTAAGGGTCCTAAGCAATATGGGGTTTACGAGAAATCTAACCTCGCCTTCAAGGATTGACAAAAGGGGGAGGAAAAATACCCTAGGAAGTCTATCATTCTAAATATTTCCCTCAGGGCAGAACTTGATATAAACATCTTGGGGGATGTTGAACCTCGCCCTAAAGGCTGCTAGGGCAACCTCAGTCCTAAGAAGGTGTGCAAAACCCATTTTTGGGGGTGACTAAAAGAAAAACTAAGAGGAATAAAGGAGGGGTTAGAGGACTTACAGTGATACCCTTGTCGTTTGGAAGAGTGATCTCGAGATGGAGGCTTGGGAGGACGAGACAAATAAGGATTGAAAGGAGGAAATGAAATAAAAAAATCTGGCCAAGGGAGGTTAGGGCATATTTATAGGGAGAGAGCCTTTAGATGCTTTTGGAAGGAAAAATTAATAACTTCCCCTAGTTATCCGTTACACGTGTGTCTCGGTATACAAAGTGACAACGAATCCTGACCATTCGATGTGAAAGCTGTCGTTCCGCATGCAAGGAATACATACAGACCTGTCCATCACATTTAATGATTGGCAGTTAGTTTTTCCCAAGAAGGATCAATGCACCGAGGAATCCGTCCATCGACGTGCAGTCTTAATCCCGACCATCCCTCCATCGACAAGTAAAGGTTAACCTTGATCCCATCCCCACAACATGGGAATGGAATCATGAGGGGCTATTGTACAGGCATGATATAGGGTCCCAGTCCATTATATGAGCATGATATAGAGGCCTAGCCCATTATATGGGCGTGATATAGAGGCTCAACCAATCAATTTCAATATATCGAGAACCTTGAAGCCAATAACAAGTAGTAGGACACACTGGTCTAGAAATCTGTTACATATCAGGGACATGACTGTTCGGCAACGAAAGTGCCTTAAGGAAAATTACCTGCTGAGAACTAATTGACAACTATAAATACCGCATTTTGTACCCCTTACGACTCGGGCTCCCATTCCTCAATAATGCCTAAACTCTAAGGCCCAAGGCCAGTTTAGAGCTCAATCAAATATCAAATTGACTTGAGGAGTGCTAATATAGAAAATATAACCTTTTAAATGAACAATAATCTATTTTTGAAAATAAAATGACCAAAGTGACCCACGGCCCACATACATGGGCAACAGCTTGCGTACATTGGCCACAGCATGGGTATGCAAGCACACTCTTGCATACTCAGCTAGGGTTTCAAAGACATAAAAGAGACAAGTTTTCTGCAATAATGTCTGAGGTTTGGAATGAATCCCACATCGTCTGGGAGCCGTTCCAAACCATATTTTTCCACTTTGTAAAGCCTTACATGATATATTTTCAAAACACACAGAAATCCCATGGGAAAGATACAAGATTCATTGGAAAATAATGAGTCAAAAGAGACTTTTTTACAAAACACCCTCAAGTCAATTTTGTTTGACTGAGGGGAACAATCAAAATTAGCTTATAAAGCTTCTCATTTGAGGTATTGAGTCTAACTCTTTCTTTTCATTCATTTTTCTTTTTTGTCTTTCTTTTCAGTTTTAATCTTGTTTGTTTGCTTTATTTATGCTTATATATATATATGTGTGTGTGTGTGTGTGTGTTTTAGGTTAGTTTTATAATTTTCTTTATATCTTAAGCATGTTTGGTTGTTAAAATTAGGGTTTTTATTTGTGCTCTGATTTTTTGCTTCACTGTTTCTAGGTTAGAGTTTTAAGCAGAGATGCACATGCATGCCTATGCATGTGTACGTGGGCCTCCTCCTGTGTAAGCAACCTTCGGTATGTGCACGCAAGCCACTGTCTAGAAGCCCTAGTTTAGTTTTTTGCTTCTGTCTCATTTCATTTACTTATCTCACATGTTCCTATTTAAGTTTATTTTTATGTATATGTGTATCTGATGCCTCTGTTTCACATGTTTTATTGTTATATACCTTTGATATGATAGATTAGGGTTTCATCTCTTGTTTCTTAGTTTGATACCATGGACACATTGGAAAAATACGTGTTTGTATCTCATACAAAATATACGCAGCGAAAAATTAACAGATCTACTTCATTCGTAATTGATAACATGTACTATGTAAATTTCAAAATATAAGAACAAGAGAGCGTATCTTGGTGTGGTGAAATTCAAAACCAAATATTAAAAGTACTTGGGAACACTTTTAATCTTTACTCTAATTCCAAAGGGTTTTGGGCTTTTCTGTCAACTCTTGACAAGTCCACAATTACCATTAACTATATTTAATATTACTATATAAATATAATTGCACTCTAGGACTTATTAATAAATTATATCCCAGGACTTTATTATACATTTAACTTCTTCATAAAATATTTGTAGTAATACAAAGTCATCTATGTTGACTGCCACTTTGAAAATTACTACATCTTAATCATTGAGTGCCCAATTTAATCCTTTAAGTTATTCATCATATGTTTATGAAATCCAGTTTCATAAATATATACTTTAGTAACTCCTTACTAAAGTGGTTAGACCTAACACTCTGAATAACCAAACCCATTAAACTTATCTCAAGAGAATATTTTATATTTCCCTTAAAAAATTATGAATTTCATTTTGAGAATATATGTTCCTTCAACACTAAATGTGGCTGCCCAACATACTGAGGTTTTGATCATGACTTTAGATCTTATTCCTAATATATCAAAAAAACCTTCACTTTATGATCAAGTTTATTATTCTCTCAGGATTAAGAGTTGATGTAAATAGAAGTCATGAGATTTATTATTCATTTGACAGTCGTTAGTAGAATAATAAATCCCACAGCGGTCTAGTTCAATATGTCTTAACACTTAAAACATATCAACATATCAACTAGAAGTCTCCACTTCCATAATCAAGACAAATCATCTTAGTTGATATTTTATAGTCTTTGTAGATGAAATGCCCAATTTCATCACCGACTACAAACTAAAATTCTGAATTTACAAAGAACTTATGACTTATATCTTCTGAGACTAAATCACATACTATGCATCTCATGGACTATATGATAATGTCCAAATATTCATGTTACCATTATTTTAAATAATAATAAAACAACTTTATTAATCACAACATAATGTCATACATAGCATCATACAATAGGATTTAAAGGGCACATATCTTAACAGAACATGCATTCATATGCCTATGTATGATGCCATAGGTGCTGAGTTGCTACAAGGTGAGTAAAAGTAAGTCATACATTCACATTCACATGCATATGTGTTGTTATGTTTTTTTTTATGAACATGTACATGTGTTTTTGTGTTGCGTTTTGTGTTTTGTGTTTAATTGATAGATGATGTACTTGCTGCCATGCTTAAATTGCTACCTTATATATGTCATGACAGGGTTTTCACATGTTAGATGAATGCTAGGGTTGTATATGTGTGGATTGGTTTTTTATGCTTTATAAATGGATATGTATGTGTTTTGGGATGATGATGCCATGTTGTATGCTTATGTATGTTTTTAGACCCCTTAAACACAAACAAATCAACTTAGTTATTTAACCAAGTGATTAACTTAGGTAAATTATTCAAATCTAGGTTAACACAAGTAAATCATATAATTGAAACAATTCAGAAAATAAAGAACATAACGATATGATAACCCAGGAAAACCAAACCTGTAAAAAACCTAAGGAGGATTTAACCTAGCTATCCTCAAGTTTAAACAGATCCACTATGAAAGAATTGAAGTTTTACAATAGCGACTTAGACCACTAACATCCTATTGCTACCTTGAGTAGAAAACTTACTACCACGACTACGTAATAACTCTGAGTCCACGGACTACTTCTTTCTTGGATTCACAACAACCACAAGTACTCCCACTTGTGTTTTCTTTAAGCTTTTTATGCAATAACTGAAGCGATCACCAAACTCTCGACATCAATCTCGATCTTGATAACCCTAAGTATTTATGAAGGCAAACACCTCTCGATCTCACAAGAGATTCACATACACAGCATAAACAACAATAATAAAACGTGGCTAGGGATTTTCCTTTTATACATTAAGGAAAAACATTAAACCCAACACGTCATATGGGCTTGGGCTTAAGTTGGAAAATTTTGCAGAAAAAAAATCTGCACGAGCTTTGATTGATCGAGCCTTGTAAATTTACACAATAAATCCTGCAATACACTCGATTCCAACTTTACACAAAAACACACTTTGAGCAGCCTAAATGTTTTGTTCATAGTTTGCCAACATTACACATTGAAATTCTAATACATTAGTTTCTAATTCCTTAGAACCTGACCGCTTAGATGTATGCTAGTGTGTGTGTGACTTTAGGACATAATTGTTGAACATGATTTAATCGAGTTTAAGACGTAAGACACAATGATGGGAGGCTAACCTTAGGGTTAGGTGTTCTTGAGTGCCTAACACCTTCCCAAGAATGTACCTAAACTCTGAACCCATATATTTGATAGTAAGATCAATGGTCATTCCTCGAAAGGACGCTATATTCATGGTTCCTAGGCCATTGCAAAACTAGGTGGCAACTCCTCCGTTGTGTCCACAGCAGCGGGTGCAAGTTTCAAGGGAGTCACATTTGTCTTAAGAAGTGGGATCTATCTGGTCAGGAATATATCCCAAAAGGGGCCCTCCCTACCTAAAAAGCCTCCCCATCATCATGACAACTCCACTAAGGGAAATCTATAAATAAGAGCTGAAGGAGGGAGAAAATGGGTTGGAAAAAATTTAGGGTGAGAGATACACACGAGAGAAAATTGTGAGGAACAACAAAAGAGAAGTAACTCTCCATCAAGCATGGGACTCCTCGAGGGATACACAAAAAAAGGGTAGGAAGATACGGGCTGGACCATAAACTCTTTCATTTGGGTCGCCAGATTGGCCTTAGGAGATTTTCCCATTGTAGGAATCTCATTACCCACTTCATATAAGTCAATTGAGGGTCTGACCTCAGGGCTAACCAGTCAGATTGGGCAACAAGCCCACACAATTTGTTAAATAAATTATTATGAAAAAAATTATAAAATTATTTATAAAAAATGAAAAAAATTTCAAAGCCAACAACTTTCACTCTTTTTATGTTTATTTTTCTCCTTTAAAAAAAAAAAAATCAAACAAACAATTGACTTTTTTGTCAATATTAAATGAGAACGGGTTTGAATTCTTTTTTGTGTCCACTTTTTTGATTGATTAAAATGAGTAGATATTCCATTCATTAATGTCAACATAATAATAATAATAATAATAATAAATTTTTTATACAAATAATCCAAATTTCATCAATTGATACACACATTTACAAATCAGCAAGCTTATTTGCAAATTATAACAATTGCAGACACAACTCAATAGAATTAAAGCTGATAAATTGCTAAGACTCGCAATAATTGAGGCAAAATACACAATAGGACTATTTAGAACAATAAGAATTGTAGGAGGAATTCTCATTCGAAAATGCAGATTAAAGATGTGAACCAACAAACAACTTCCTCCCAACAAAAAGCTATTGCAACAACTTCATCCTCACTTATTCCTTCATTGTCTTTGGAATTAATGAGCTCATTAGCATTGGTTGTCAAGCATCCTGATCGTCCTCTCAAGCCAAAACCTAAGACGTAGGTCACGTGTAAACTCGGTCCCAACAACCACAAAAAATGATAGAAAAAAATCTAATTGTCAATACATTTATTCAAAAAATTGTGTACGCAAATATATATTATATATTTAAATAAGCTTGAGTTAACAGATCTTTAGATAATATAAATTTAACAAAAGAATTGTAACCAAGATATATCAGTCAGATGCTTGTTTGGGATGTAAATAAGATTTGAGATTTTAATTGTTTCTTTAGATATTTTAGCAATTTCGTTAAGAAAATCAGCAAGATACAAAATTTTGATAGCAGAGACATAACATCATCACATTTGAAACAACAAAACATACAAACTCAATCTAGAGAACTATGCCATATCAGCTGTACGAATCACATACTTGAGACAACAAAGCCTATAGACCCAGTCTAGACAACTAAGCCATTTATATTAGCTTTAAAACGCATCCAATAGCTAAGAGTCTGTAACATACCACAAAATCATTGAGCAACAAAGTCAACAAACTCAATCTATACATCTGAAACAGAACTAAGTGCCACAACATTGAATCAACAACATAACTGATAAATATACACAACGCACATAATCATTAATATATATGTGCGTGTGTATTAAAATGGAACATATTAAGTCTATAGGCTTCAACTTCCCAGTCTCATTCAAACTCCTCCGTAATATACCATAACAAATGAACATATATGAGTGGCAGTTTCAACTAATTTCAGAATAAGCTTATTCAAATGGTTCAAACCATTCAGCTAATTCATGAGTCTCATTCAAACTCCTCTGCAATATATATAACAAATGAACATATATGAGTGGCTGTTTCAGCTAATTTCAAAATAAGCTTATTCAAGTGGTGCATACCCTTTAAGCTAATTTATGAGTGGCAGATATCAGTGTCAAAATACATTGGAGCAAATTAAGGTGCACATGGTGAAAATAATTATCTAATTTTGACCCCATGACCTAATAACAGAATTAATGATCACTTGAACCAATTAAAGTAGTCCCAAGAGTATCACCACAGTACAAAAGTATTAATATATAGTTAAAAAAAATCAAATTGTAAGGACTCGGTGACAAAATGGAGGATCTCTTGAACAACTCAAATTAGACTTGTTAAGATGCTCATTGAGGCTCATTCATTAACTACATGAACAATCTTAAAGTTAAGTTGAAGCTTGATTAATTAATGAACCAAACTTGAACAAAGCAAAAGCTAAGCTCAATATGTTCCTAAACACCAAAGATAATATGGCTAATATGTCTAACTTCAAAGAAATTTGTATTCAAAAAATGAATTTATATTATGTTTTGGAAATTATTGCTGTTGTACATAAATTAATCGGTAAATTTTTTATATAGAGTTTGTTGGCTATTTTACACTAACAAAGGTAAAAAGCATAGGTTTCCTAAAGTGTACTACCATTAGGTACAAATACATAGTGCTTGTTAGCTATTAGCTTTCCTACGCCTCAGGCGCTCACCTCCACCCATTCTTATAGGAGAAATGTCAATTGACCTATTAATGAAATGAACTTGATTCTTCTAGGATCTAGGGAATCTATATGGTGCTTGTCAACTGACATTTACAGGGGTATTTTTAGTTGCTGTTTTGGTAATTGCGATGGGTTTGAGAAATTTTGTACAAGGGATTAATACATGCAAAACAAGAATTCTTAGTTGAACTATTAAAAGCAAGCAAGAGTCACAGTATATGCTATTTAACGATTTGTCAGGGGACAAAAAGAAGACGGAGATCGTTCTAGCGGTGTAATTTTTTACATGGCGGTCACTGAACATCGAAGCAGTGGTGAGAACGTTCCATCCAATATGGCATACACGGTGATGGAGTAAGTTTGAGGTCAGCGATGCAGGGAACAATGTACTCCTGATAGCTTTCGATCTAGAAGTTGACGCGGAAAAGGTACTGCAAGGTGAACCGTGGGCTTTCGATAGGCACTTAGTTGCACTACAGAGGTATGATGGTTCAACCCCAGCCTAAGAGCTTATCTTCAATACAACTTCGTTCTGGGTTCAGATACACAACCTACCGTACAATCTCCTAACCAGTTTAATATGTATGAGCATCTTCCGAATATATGCTACTGGTGTGGCCATTTATCCCAGATGATAAGGACTGTATCTTATTGCTTAATAGCAAGGGTACCTTAACTCTGGAGGATCAACAATTCAGCTCATAAATTAGGGCTCCATAATTTAATCCGGCAAGAAAGACTGTCGTTGAGGTGCAAGGTTTCGAGAGCCAAGGGGCCCAACATAGCGTGTTTCGCAAAAGTAGTTCCATTACTCTTTGACCATCTCTACACCGATAGGGCTACTGGTGGGGTAGCTGAAAACACTGACTGGTTCAACGACGGCGAAGCTGGGGAGCAGAAGAAAAAAAAAAATAAAAACCAAGATTTTGAGGCGGTTATTCGGGATATCGATGAGGCCATTAACTATGTCCCAGTGATTGCGGTTTCAAATAAAAACCGTCCTAAAACATCATTGTTGGTGGATAGTAATGTTTTGGAATCCAAACAACATGCAGTTGGGCCTAATGATACAAAACTGATAATTAAAGACTCGGAGGACCAAAAGGTTGGTGCATCTACGTTGGTAACGGACAGTACGGTTATTACGGCAATCAACTTCACAGTTGGCAGCAATAATAATCCAAATTTGTAAGTTGGCAGAGGTGGGTCCAATAGGGGGCGGGGAAAGAGCAAAAATATTAATCATTCCCCATGTGTTTCACAAGAAAAACAGCTTAGCCAGAGTGTGGAAGCTACAAATGTGGGCCAAATCATTCCAAGTTGAGGTACGTGGTCCAGAGCAGCATCTAGGCCCATTAACCAGAGCATGGGGAAGGATCCATTAGTGACTGAAGGCCCAGAGAGGAAGAGCAGTGCAACTAGGGTGGTACTCTAGATGACTTGAGTAAGGAAAAGAACCAAAGGTAGAGGAAGAAACAAAAGCGCTTAGTGTTTTGATGGCAACACACTTAGGATTGGTGGAGGTTGTTAAGCTGGGTCCAATGAATCTTGTAAGCTGGAACTACTGAGGGCTTAGGAACCTCCGGACAGTTAAAGCCTTGGAGAAGGTAGTTAAAACAGAAGTGCCCACAATCGTCTTCTTAATGGAGACAAAGTCAAATAGAGATTGGATGAGAAAGGTTCAAGATAGATGTGAGCTAAAACATGGTTTGATAGTTCCAAGCGATGGAAAGAGTAGTGGATTGGCCATGCAATGGAAGGTATTAAAGTTGAGGTTCAAACATTTTCTCAAACGCATATTGATGCCTTGGTAGATAGTGGTGCAAAGGTGGGGTGGTGGCACCTCACCAGATTTTATGGGAACAAAGATACAGGGAAGAGGCCTAAATCTTGGGCAAGGCTAAAACAACTAAAAGATATGTCAACCTTACCTTGGCTTACAATTGGGGATTTCAATGAAATCATAAATTGTCTGAGAAAGAGGGTGGGAGTGCTAGACCAAGATAGCAAATGCAGAACTTCATCAAGGCCTTTAATTTTTGTGGATTACGGGATGTTGGATACATTGGTCTGAAGTTTACATGGTTGTATCAAAAGGCCGACGGTACATAGATCTGAGAAAGACTAGATAGGGCATTGGCAATGTTTGACTGGCTTGCTCTCTTTCCTATGGCTAAACTCCATCACCTTACGTCCTCTGCTTCTAACCATTCACCCCTGGTTCTTCGAATGGTGAATAAAAATCAAAAAAAGAGGGCAAAGATGATGTTTCAATTTGAGTTAATGTGGCTAAAGGACCAAAGATCCAGCACGGTTGTTACTGAAGCATGGGAGGAAGGACTGTTAACAAGATAAAATTACGTGCTTGGAAATTGCATTGAGAAATGTTGAACTAGGCTGGATATTTGGAACAAGATTGAATTCGGTCATGTGGGTAAGACAATATCTGAATAGCAAAATCGGCTTGAATGGCTTGAGCTTCAACCCTCATCTCCAAACATTATACAGTGTATGCGAAGCACAAGGATGGAGTTGAATTTCTGGCTTGATAAGGAAGATACCATGTGTCGCCAAAGGTCCAGAATCAATTGGTTTCAAGAAGGAGATAGGAACACAAACTTCTTTCATGCAAAAGCTTCAGCCCGATACAAAAAGAATCTCATTGATGGATTCAAATGGAGGGTGGCAGGATGAGGAGACGAAGATTGAAGAGATAGTGGTTGACTATCACAAAGACCTATTTACTCCCAGCAACCCTACAGACTTCACAGAGCTCTTAAATGCAGTCAGGCCAAATGTTTCCCCATCAATGAATCAGATGCTTCAAAGGGATTTTACAGCAAGAGAAGTTGGGTTGGCTCTGAAACAAATGTACCCGCTAAAAGGCCCAGGTCTAGATGGGATGCCTCCTTTAGTCTTTCAGCATTTTTGGTCTACTAGTGGCGAGGTGGTGACTAAGACAGTACTTGATTTCCTTAACCTTCGTGTATCTCCTACCAATTTTAATAAGACTCACATTGTATTAATTTCAAAAGTCAATGAGCTTATAGGCCTATTAGTTTATGTAATGTGGTGTATAAAATTTCTTCCAAGACTATAGCTAATAGGCTGAAAAAGATTTTACCTGCCATTATCAGTGATACCTAAAGGGCCTTTGTGCATGGTAGTCTTATCATTGATAATGTTATTGTGGCTTTTGAAACTATGAACCATATAAGCTAGAAAAAGAGTGGAAGGGTTCGAGAGATGGCCTTAAAACTTGATATGAGTAAGGCCTATGATAGGGTGGAATGAGAATGTTTGGGAATAAGTTGGGTTTTGATGGGAAATGGAGGGGCTTAATTATGCAGTGTGTAACTTCTGTAACCTATGCTATAAAGATTAATGGAAGTCCAATGGGACATATTGTACCATCAAGGGGAATCCGTCAAGGAGACCCTCTATCACCTTATCTCTTTCTTTTGTGTGCAGAAGGCTTGTCGGATTTGATAAAAAAATTCAATGGAACATAGCCATGGAAGGGATAGCTGTTTATCGTGGAGGGCCTAAACTTTCTCATCTCTTCTTTGCTAATGATAGTCTGATATTTTGCAAAACTTTTCTTTCAGATTGTGAATTGCTACAATGAGTTTTACAAGTATACGAGCAAGCTTCAGGCCAACAATTGAATCGGGCTAAAACATCTTTGTTTTTTAGCAAAAACACACCTAGTGAGGTTCAAGAGGAGATAAAAAACAGGTTCCGTGCTCAAGTCATAAAATAACATGAAAAGTATCTTAGCCTACCTTCTCTAGTAAGGAGAAATAAGAGGAATACATTCAATAGTATGAAAGAGAAGCTTGGGAAGAAGCTAGTGGGGTGGAAGGAGAAGATGCTATCTAAAGCTGGGAAGGAAGTGTTAATCAAGGTAGATGCACAAACTATACCAACTTACACAATGAGCTATTTCAAAATACCCGACTCTCTTTATGAAGATCTAACGAGCATGATTCAGAATTTTAGGTGAGGCCAGAAAAAAGATGAAAAGAAAATAGCTTGGCTTAGCTGCGATAAGCTTTGTGAACCAAAGTCCTTCAGTGTTATGGGGTTCAAGAAGCTAAAACAATTCAATTTGGCCCGCCTTGCAAAACAAGGATGGAAACTTCAAACAGACCGTAACTCTCTTCTCTACCAAGTTCCTAAAACCAAGTACTTTCCAAGGTGTGACTTTGTCCAAGCAACACTCGGCAACAACCCTTCCTACACCTAGCGGAGTAGATTGGCTGCTTAATCATTGGTGCGTGAAAGGATGTGCTAGAGGGTAGGAAATGGCAATGATATAAGAATTTGGGGTGACAAATGGTTGCCCATGGCTTCAACATATAAAGTCATATCTCCCTAACGTTTCTTGCACTCAAATACAAGAGTAGGCGAACTGATTAATTCTGAATCTGCAAGCTAGAATTCAGTGGTCACTGATGCATTGTTTTATCCACATGAAGCAGATGTGATCAAGAGCCTACCCTTAAGCTCTCGGGTCCCACAAGATGAGCTAATTTGGGCTATGTCACCAAATGGATCCTTTAGTGTGTGTAGGGCGTACACATTAGTTGTGAAATGCTCTTCCTACTAACATAGGTGCAAGCTCGGATAACAGCCAGGTTTGGCGCTTTTGGAGAAAAATGTGGAACCTCCCTGTACCACACAAGATCAAACACTTGGTTTGGAGATCTTGTAGAGATATTCTGCCTATGAAGACCAATCTCATGAGATAGAACGTATTGTAGGATGGTATATGTGATGATTTTCTATGGCAGATGCTAATGCATGATAAAGTGGAGGAAAACAAAGTAGCTAAGGTAGTAACTATTGCTTAGCCTCTGTGGTGTAACCGGAATGAGTTGCGAAATGGAGGCAAATGGAAATCAGGGAGGAAGTTGGTTAACTGGGCAGCCATATATTTGGATGAGTACACCGAAGTTGTTGAGGCCACATGCAAGCTAGCACCAATGGTCGAATTTCAGAGCTCCTGGTCATCTCCACCGGCAAACTTGTTCAAAGTTAATGTCGATGGGGTAGTGTTGTCAGTGCAAAAGGCCATGGGTATTGGGATTATTATCCGAGTTGGTGAAGGCAGAGTGGAGGCAACTATAGGCAAGAAGATTTTCGCCCCCCTGGGTGCTGTAGAGGCTAAAGCAAAAGCACTTGAAGCAGGTCTCCTCTTTGCCAAGGACATAGGCATTTAGGACCTCATCCTTGAGGGTGACTCCATTATCGTACACAGAGCTCTATGTGAAACGTCCACTCCTCCATCCTTAGTGGAACCATTTATTGAAGGTATGCGTGCCATCTGCAAGGACTTACGCCATGTTGAATTTTCTCATGTATGTAGACAGGGTAACAGACCAACCCATTTACTAGCGAAACATGCTTTAGGAATTGTTGATTTCATTGCGTGGATTGAAGAGAACCCTTGCTTCCTTGAGCAAGCTCTTATCCATGATGTACTTTCCTTTTTCGCATCATTAATAAAATTTCAATCTTCATATCAAAAAAAAGAAAGAAAAAAAAACTTGCAATTGCTCCATTAAAAGCAAGCAAGACCTGTAATTCACTTTTTGAAAAATTAAAATAAAAATCAAAACACAACTACAAGTATTTGCTCACACTCAAAAATGAAAAATACATTTCTATTCATTCTTCCAAGCATACAAAAGCAGTAAAACTATTTCTTGATTAAACACAATAGCTAAATAAAATCCTTCCATGGGCTCTAGCCCATAACCACATTTACTATTTCTTGATTAAACACAGCAGCTAAATAAAATCCCTCCATGGGCTCTAGCCCATAACCACATTTAGCATTGGTTTAGTGGCAAAATTTGCTGAACAACATATTTTTGGAAACAGCATATTTTTGGAAAAATATTAGCAAAATAGCATGCGGATAAAACAATTTAGTAAGTTGGATTGTTTTTGGAACTCGAGTTTGTGAAACTCGAGTTCCAACCCAAAATCGAGTTTCCCAAATTCAATTTACTCTTGGATTCATCTGACCTTGATTTAAAAAAAAAAAAAAGAAAAAAAAAAAGAAAAAAAAAGTGGAAACTCGAGTTCCTTGGAGTTATTTTTTTCTCGCTTGGAACTCAAGTCTAGCAAACTCGAGTTCCTTGCAATTTAAATGGAACTCGAGTTTACTAAACTCGAGTTCCACTTTTTCTTTTTCTTCAATTCAAGTCAGAGGGATCCAAGAGTAAATCGAGTTTGGGAAACTCGATTTTGGGTTGAAACTCGAGTTTCACAAACTTGAGTTCCAAAAACAATCCACCTAACTAAATAAGTTCAAAAGCGTGCTAATCACCAAAATTTTTCCGAAAAATATACTATTTACCAAATTTTGCCTTAGTTAAGTCCCAGCGAATCTCAATTTTGCTACCGCTTACAATACAAGTATACAACCCAATAACATTGTTAAGCACTATCTCTTCACTGAATCAAAGACATTGTTAAGCACCGAGCTGACGAATCGCAATGCAAAAGAATGTTTTTAAAAATCATATGGACAATCTTGTTAAGCAATATCGGTCCATCTCTTCACCATTCACCATTTTTGAATCAATATCAATGTTTTTAAAATCATATGGACAATCTTTTTCATTTATTAAAAGAATATGACAATCTAAGAAGCTTAAAAATCATTTGTACATATTGAATATCAAAACATAAAAGACCAGGACATGTTATGTGAAATTTTTAGCGTATTGGATATTGACTTATAATAACCAACCAACAACATAATTGTGCTTTAGAAAAAGATATCAAGCTTATAAGTGACAGACATACCTAAACTCCACAAATAGAGACTCTTAACTTCACTATCAAAACTATTATAAGTTTGCATGAATTTCATTAATAGGACAAGAATAAGAATGATGATATCATTGGTAAAATGCTGTGTGCATGCCATTGTTAGTTATTAGGGTTATAGGTATGAGATACCTCACTAGATCATTGTCGTTTCGTTGTATTATGTTATATTCGTAAATTACTTTTCTATGGGTGCGCTTGCCAAGATCATAACTTTTGGTTTTACATCAATAGATTAATGATTAATATTCAAATCCATACAAGGTGAGATATTTTATGATATGTGAAGTCAATTGGTCTAAGTGTTCAAAAAGATGATAAAACTAATTTTGCAACATCTCAAAGATGAGTTTTTGCAAAAGATCTCTGTCGGTCGGCTTGGTTGCGTTGGATATATTCCAGTCTAAGAAACCAACTCTCAAACTGAAAGGGTCAGTATTTGGAGACTTCAATCCGCTGCCAACTGTTGAAACCACTGAATTCCCAACGAATCGATTTGAACGGGTCTTTGGACAATCCTAGTCTACATATTGGTTTGCCAATATGAAAGATAGAAATAAATACCCCATTATCTTACATTTCATTCTGATACATGATACTAATTTAATGATGCATTGTATTATATTAATATTTATTCAATTTAGAAATGAATTAACAAAACCTTCTTATCTATATATATATATATATATATATATATATAAAACCGAAGCCTCTAAAGCTCCCACAATTTTCCACATCATCACTATTTTATTTTTATTTTTATTTTAGATTCTTTTTATTTTAGGTTTTATATCTTATATATTTATTATTTCTCTTCGATGTGTAATTATCTTATCAAGTGTTACAATTTTTCCACGTCATCACTATTTTATTTTTATTTTTATTTTAGATTCTTTTTATTTTAGGTTTTATATCTTATATATTTATTATTTCTCTTCAATGTGTAATTATCTTATCAAGTGTTACAATAGTTTGGTTTAAATAAAATTCTATTAGATATATGGTTCAAGAGCTTGAAAATTCTAATTCAACTAAAATTCTATAACAAATATTTCAACAAATATAAACCCTTCCCAAGGTCAAAACTCTTCATACTCACTAAAATTTTCACAAAGAAAACACACACGGCAAATTAAAGCCATGGTAGGAAGCATGAAGGTTCAGAAGAAACAGAGAATTGAAAGAGATGATGACAAAGACGAAGACGACATAATTGAAGGTTCATACTCTTACTATTTCCATTTTTTTTTTGTTTTCTATTCTACACTTTTTCACTATAACGTATTATAAAAATCAATGTTCAAAAACTGTTTTCCTCATAATTTATATATAGATAAGCAAAACTAACTTTTAATTATTTTAAGTTTAATATGCATTCACACAACCAAACGTTAACCATTGTTTTCAAGCCACTCCAAAAATTGAGTTGTTCAGGTGGTTTTGTAGGCTTGGTTTTTAATTTTTAAGTACTGTTTTTATTTTTATTTTAAATATAATCCTCAACCACAACAACTAAATCATGATCTAATTTATTTTTTGTGGTCGGTTATAGATCTTTTAAGATATTCGTTAGGATTGATCACACACACACACACACACACATATATATTCGTTATTATCATTTTATTTAAATAAAATTATTTTTGTTTAGTCAAAACTTAATAAAGAGTGAAACTCTATCTCTTTAACAAGTCCAACTTAAACTCAAACTCATCATTATCATTTTTTTAAAACAAAATTATTTTTGTTTGATCAAAACTTAACAATGAGTAAAACTTTATCTTTCTAATAAGTCCAACTTAAATTCAAACTCAAACGTTGATAATCTATATAAAAACAAAGATTCTGATAAGACTCAAAAACAAAAATTCAACTTTCTTCTTTGATTAATGAATTTTATGTCAAATTTGTTTATATTGTTATTATTAATAAAATTTCAATTCAAAATATGTGGATATTTGTTTATATTGTTGTGGGGCCCAAATGATTTATGGGCCAGGCCCATCTACCCGGGGAGAATCCAGAGGCCCAAGCCAAGGAGGGCTATGGCCCAAGCTCGACAAAATAGCCTTTGGATACCGCCGAGGACAGCTCAGTCCTCGGCAGACCCAAAGTCCCCCCAAAAAGAAATAAGGGTAAAGACGGTATAGGACTGAAACTTGGAAGAAAGATCTAAAATATCCAGGGAAAGCTGCTGTTACTGCCATTTAATGCTCTGAACCTGACAGAGCCGCATTCTTTGGCTTTTACAACCATCCCTAATGACTTTGAGTATGGACTGATGGGACAAGTATCAATCTTGGAAAGTTTAACCCTACGCGTGGACGAAGGACAGTGGACGCAAACTAGTATAAAAGGAAGAGTAAGTAATCTATAGAGGTGGTTGGGAAAAATGGCCAAAAACCAGAGCCTCCCAGCCCACCTCCAGGAGAAAGACTCCAGGGGTGAAGGAAAACTTAAACTCATACGAACACCGCGAAAACCCGCCGCCTGTCTATCAAGGCCTAGCCTTCCAAACCCACGCTCTACAAATCCTATTGTTAGGGGCCTTTTTACGTGCGAACCCGACACTGTTACGGTCCGCCACGAATCGCGTCTTTACAATTGGCGCCGTCTGTGGGAAAGGCTTGTATGTTGGTATAGGATGTAGGTCGATAGAGTTTCTTCGTTATTTCTAACCGTTGGTTATAGAGTTCTAGTATAAAGTTCTGCTAGGGGCTACGTTTCTTGACTAGGGGCTTGGCTGAGGAGCTAACTCCCTTAAAGCCAAGGTCTCCCGTAAAGAGCAAACTTGATAGCGTTAATTGTACGGATAAACTCTAGGGGCTTGGTTGAGGAGTTAACTCCCCTAAAGCCAAGATCCCACACAAAGGGAAAACTAGGTTTTGGACAGAACCAGGGCATTGCAAAGTCCTCGGACTCAAGCCTCTGGGGAAACCAACTACTTGGATGAGAGAAAACTAGGTTTTGGACAGAACCAGGGCATTGTATGGTCCACAGACTCAAGCCTATGGGGAAACCAACTACCTGGATGAGGAAAACTAGGTTTTGGATAGAACCAGGGCATTGTATGGTCCTCGGACTCAAGCCTATGGGGAAACCAACTACTTGGATGAGGAAAACTAGGTTTTGGACAGAACCAGGGCATTGTATGGTCCACGGACTCAAACCTATGGGGAAACCAACTACCTGGATGAGGAAAACTAGGTTTTGGACAGAACCAGGGCATTGTATAGTCCACGGACTCAAGCCTATGGGGAAACCAACTACCTGGATGAGGAAAACTAGGTTTTGGACAGAACCAGGCATTGCATGGTCCACGGACTCAAGCCTATGGGGAAACCAACTACCTGGATGAGGAAAACTAGGTTTTGGACAGAACCAGGGCATTGCATGGTCCACGGACTCAAGCCTATGGGGAAAACCTAGGTTTTGGACAGAACCAGGGGGTCCTCAACAACTAGGACTAGGTTTTGGACAGAACCACATTGCCATCAAGCCTATGGGGAAACCAACTACCTGGATGAGGAAAACTAGGTTTTGGACAGAACCAGGGCATTGTATGGTCCAACTCAAGCCTATGGGGAAACCAACTACCTGGATGGGAACTAGTTTTGGACAGAACCAGGGCATTGTATGGTCCACGGACTCAAGCCTATGGGGAAACCAACTACTTGGATGATGGAAAACTAGGTTTTGGACAGAACCAGGCATTGCATTATGGTACAGAACCAGGGCATTGTATGGTCCACGGACTCAAGCCTATGGGGAAACCAACTACCTGGATGAGGAAAACTAGGTTTTGGACAGAACCAGGGCATTGTATGGTCCTCGGACTCAAGCCTATGGGGAAACCAACTACCTGGATGAGGAAAACTAGGTTTTGGACAGAACCACGGCATTGCATAGTCCTCGGACTCAAGCCTATGGGGAAACCAACTACCTGGATGAGGAACCAACTATTTTTTTTTAAAAAAAAAAAAAATGGCACATAAACCTCAAAATCCATCCGAAAAGAACTCCGCGTTGACGGATGGGTTAATACCTTGATTGCGCGGATTCCTCGGTCTACCCTCTGATCCCCAGTATCAAAGGGGTTGATGCGATACGGCGCAACGTATTACCCAAAAGCACAACCAAAGTCCCTCGCTACTCGGCTACCCTCTCAGACGAATTACTTAGAGTTTATCGTTCTCGGACATCGCTCTAGCATACATCACGCAGCGCTCAGCGGTTATCCCGGTTAGTTCCAAGAGTTTGATTTATTGATGATTAACCTTGTTATGCTTGATAATATTTGTAAGTTTAAACTAGTAGGAATCTGTGTTAAGGCGTTTTTCTGCCTGGAATATCATTAAGGGCAAGCTTATATTTAATATTCATGCATAAAGTAGTTGTTACGGAGAAGAAAGATATGTATAGAGAAATAGACACATATTTTATTAAGACAAAGGAATAGTACAGTATACAATGAAAAACTGAAACAAAGCCTACATTGAAGCTAACTACGTACGTAACGAAAAATACAAGAGAGTGAAGATAAAGCCGAGGAGGTAGCTCAGAGGAGAAGTTGGCTACTGCCTCGAGACCTTGTTCCTCCTCAACGCTTTTGCACGCCCATAACTCAGGCAGCAAAAGAACCCAACTTGGGGCCTGCACCGGTGAAGAAAAGGTGCAGGGAACCTGACCTCAGGCTAACACCATCTACAGAAAAGGTGCAGGGAGCCGGAAGTTGGGGAGCCCCCGCAAAAATTTGCCTGCTACAGGGCAGACGGCGCTGATGGCGGAAATTCCTTTTTCTGACCTACCAAAAATCTGGCATGACCAGAACCTGCTTCGGATTTTGACTAAAAGAAGGAGGAATACCATCTTCCTCCTGTCAAGACGAAGGGCTGGCTTGAATCTGTGCCATCCCTGTCCATACCATATCACCTTGAGGATTCAGTGCCTTTAAAGCGTGCGGAGACCTTTCATCCCCATCCACGCCTCAAACATCTTGCTTTGAGGCAGTGGCACTAGAAAGAGAGATCGCGGATATGGAAGAAATACGGTTCTGAAGGGAACAGGAGAGGTCATGTGCAAGTGAAGTGATCCTCTATCCTATTTATACCCAGAAGTAAACCAGTGGCATTTAATTCACGCAGCGTCCCAAGGAACGCTACAGACAAAACGTCTCTGGCTCGATTTCCAACGTCGTCTGCAACCCTGAGGCTAAAGGAGTCTCGAGAAGGCGCACCTCGAACACTGGGACGCCAAAAAGTACCGCGTGATCAAAGACTACGGAAATACCTCTTAATTTGTGGGCCCAGTAAATTCGCGGCCCAGGCCCGTTCGGCATATGGGCCCAGGGACAGAACTAAGGCCTTGCATGGTCCTCGGACTCAAGCCTATGGGGAAACCAAGTACAAAAAGGAAAAAATCACAAGTTTTGGACAGAACCAAGGCCTTGTATGGTCCTCGGACCCAAGCCAATGGGGAAACCAAATACTTGGATAAGAAAAGGTTTGAATTTCGTAAGATGGGTTACTTGATAAAAATGTCAGGTCACTTCATCCACGGCTTAAACACCATAAAAGGTTAAGACCAATAAAGTTGTAAGGAAGGTGGTGAAACGCCCCAGCATTTAGTTGTATAAGAAGGCTGTTCATTTGGTGGGTGATATATCTTCAAATGGTTATTCCTCACACGGCATCAAACCTTCGTTTTACTCCTCGGCTAGCATGGGGTAAGTATTACTTTTCACTGGTCGGCCTTATTGTGCCAAGCGTTTCTATTAAAGTTATGGCGACATCTTTTTATTATCAAGTATTTTGGTCTTAGTCTTCATTGATTTAGATGCTATATTATTGTGCCGAGCAGCGTTTATAAATTTAAAAAAAAAAAGAGAAGGCATAGAGACAAAACATGCGAAATAAAATAACAACAACTTTTATTAATACAAAAAATTATTACAACGTACAAAGAGGGGCTTAAACGAGCCTATACAAAATATGAACTGCCTAAGCAACAAATTACATCCGTAGTACAGATAAGTAAACTGTCAGGCGTCTTTTAAACTCGTCTTCAAAGTCTCTCCAATCTTTGCCTCAATACTGCTTATATTACGATAAGAACCTTCTTTGGGAAAAAATGAAGGAGAAGGAAATAGTAAGGAAGAAATCAATGAAGAAGATGGAGGAGACGAATGAAGAAGATGGAGGACATGAGTAAAGAAGGAGGAGAAGAAGAGAGAAGAGATGAAAACAAAGAAAAAGGAGCAAAAGAGGGAGAATTGAAAGCACCAGGATGGAACTGGTGCTGGGAAGACTAAGAAAGGGAGACGGAGGATAGCACCAGTGAAGGAAGAGGGGAAGAAGTAGAGACACTTAGTCCCTGCCTCGATCCTGACTCCCAACACACTGGAGCCATACTAGGTATGCTCATAGGAGAGCGGTTGGTACTGATAATGGGTGTCCTCGACTCGGTCACGCCAAAAGTTTGACGTGACGAGTCCCTGCTTCGGATTTTGATTGAAAGAAGGATGAGGTTGATTTTGAGTCTTCGCCATCCCTGTCCCGATCGAGCCATAATGAACTTTATTGGAACATGGCGTTTATGGGAGGGGTCTGGCTCCTGCATCACTCGTTGTTAAGGTAAAGTGTATCACGATTTAGTTTGTGAACCAGTGGGAAAAATGAACCCTAGGGGAGGCCAAGTATTTCAAATCTCAGAAGGATGAAAAGGAATTCTTTACAAAAAACAGTAACCTCCTCCCTTCCTTCTTATACAGAGGGTGGAGCGGGAGACATTTAATAGGTTCAGATCTCCAAAGGAATCTGCCAACACAAACATGCCGGTTCCGTTTCTCCACCCCATCAAAACAAACCGCCGAATTAAAGTAGTCTTGTAAATAGTGGTCATTAAAAGCGCGTTTTGGATACCCAAACGATAAGAACGCATCAAGCGCGAAATCAAAAAACCGTCTCATAGACCGGTGCATTTCTTGGACAGATGAAGAGCCGCCAGCATTATTAATAGGCCAAATTGATTGGGCCGTAGGACGAGGTTGGACATCACCAAAACCACCCTTTCCAACCAAGAGGTTGGACAGCCGGGTTTTGAGGGGCTATTGTGGGGCCCAAATGATTTATGGGCCAGGCCCATCTACCCGGGGAGAATCCAGAGGCCCAAGCCAAGGAGGGCTATGGCCCAAGCTCGACAAAATAGCTTTTGGATACCGCCGAGGACAGCTCAGTCCTCGGTCGACCCAAAGTCCCCCCAAAAAGAAATAAGGGTAAAGACGGTATAGGACTGAAACTTGGAAGAAAGATCTAAAATATCCAGGGAAAGCTGCTGTTACTGCCATTTAATGCTCTGAACCTGACAGAGCCGCATTCTTTGACTTTTACAACCATCCCTAACGACTTTGAGTATGAACTGATGGGACAAGTATCAATCTTGGAAAGTTTAACCCTACGCGTGGACGAAGGACAGTGGACGCAAACTAGTATAAAAGGAAGAGTAAGTAATCTATAGAGGTGGTTGGGAAAAATGGCCAAAAACCAGAGCCTCCCAGCCCACCTCCAGGAGAAAGACTCCAGGGGTGAAGGAAAACTTAAACTCGTACGAACACCGCGAAAACCCGCCGCCTGTCTATCAAGGCCTAGCCTTCCAAACCCACGCTCTACAAATCATATTGTTAGGGGCCTTTTTACGTGCGAACCCGACACTATTACGGTCCGCCACGAATCGCGTCCTTACAATTGTTATTAATGAATTTTATCTTTTATGTCGAATTTTTTATTTGCTTTCATATGTACCTATGATTTTCTTTCTATCTTATTCTTTTGTTATATTTAGAATTAATTTTCTTTCATATGTTGATCTTAATTCTTCACCTTAAATGTTTTTTATTTAGGTTCATGCGATTTTTTGTTTTCTTATTAAAAGCTATGATTTTTGGTTGATTAATTATTTGTTTGGATTAATTTCAATTAATTATTTGTATGGATTCAACATAAAGATAATGGAATTAGGTATTATAATTTTGAATTGTCTATATTGTTATTACTACGAGAAAGTTATATTGCTACTCAAATTTGAAACTTGGTGTATTTTCCTCATATCATGGCATTTGTTTATATATTTGTAGTTTATATTAGTTTTAAACGTGTGTGTATATATAACTATTGGAAGTTTTGCTTTATTAATTTAAGAATTGTAAATTACTTTGTAAGTTTCAGTAACTATGCACTTACAACTCAATAACGTTCAATGTTAGACAACACTTTTAAATTATGGAAAAGTATAGAAGGTAAATATTTCTTCATTTTTTTCAGAGTCAATAGTTTTTCTGTGCATCGCACGGGTTAGTGACTAGTTTATTTTAAGGTCAAACTTAAAAAAAAAAAAAAAATTAAGTCTAAAAATAGACCATACTTTGTGTATAGTATTGTCTATGCATGGAAATTTAAAGTCTAATAGTTTAGGATTAGAAGCTTATATCTACGGACTTTGCTCAAAAAAAAGGGAAAAAAGAAAAAAGAAAAAAGAAAAGCTTATATCTACATGGTTGTACTCTGCCTATAAAAAATTTGCTTAGAATTAACAGTTATCTTTTTTTTTTTTTTTTCTTTATTTTGATAACTAACAGTTACCTTTATTGATCTTATACTAAAGTTACTATTGCTAATTTTCAAATTATCAAACAATAGAATTTACACCCATGTTAATGATGGTAACTAATTGGTGCCATTTAGGAACAACTTATTTAGCTTTTTTTTGAAAACTTTTTGCTAAAAGTATGTGAAAGTATATTTGCACTTTAAAAAATGAGAAAAAAAAATGAAGTTTTAAAAAAATGTATATAAATTTAATTGTATCCGTTTGAAAATAACTTATCTAGCTTTTTGTTCAAAGTACTATAGATAAACGGTAAAAACTAAATAAAATAAGTAAGTAACTCACGTGAAATTCAAAAATAGTATTAAAAAAAATTAGCAATAAATTGGCTTATAAGAGCATTCATAGCAGTGGAGCTAAATAGCTATATAGCTATTTTAGCTCCACCAAAACACCAAAAACCATCATCCAGCAGTGGAGCTATATCTATATTTTTTAGCTTAATTGCTATAGTGCACATCTATCTATAGATGTGCACTATAGCTGAAAGCTAAAAAAATAATATATTTTTATTCCAACCGGCATTAAAATAATGCCACTTGATCCTTTTTTTTTCTTTTCTTTTTTTCATTCTTTTATCACACCGTGCCTCTCTCTCTCATTCACTCTCATCTCATCTCTCTCAAGCTCACTCTCTCAACTCCGGTCTCTCAAGCTCACTCTGTTTACCGCTGCTAGCCCGACCATCGTCAACGTTGCCGCCATCGAAGCTCGACGTCATCGACCCACCAGCTGCCAATCAGCCTCAGACCCACACTGCCTATCTACCTCAGACCCACTTCTCTTCCGCCAATCCACTTCAGGTCTGTTGTCTCTGTCTTCTTCATGTGGATGCTTGGGGTTTTTGATTTGGGTATAACATCAAAGAATGGATATAACATCAAAGAATATGGGATTTTTGATATATGATATTTTATTGTTGTTCTGGATTATTGGTATTTGCCATGAATTTGAGGTCAGATTTCTTGTTAG
Source organism: Quercus lobata (assembly GCF_001633185.2). Classification (NCBI taxonomy): domain Eukaryota; kingdom Viridiplantae; phylum Streptophyta; class Magnoliopsida; order Fagales; family Fagaceae; genus Quercus; species Quercus lobata. The sequence goes on from NC_044913.1 coordinate 27,676,532, forward strand.
GATGAATTGAAATTGGAATAGTGGGTCACAATTTCCACGAATTGGTAGGCTTTAGGAATACTGTATGCCTTTTTTTTCAAGGCGCATAGTAGGGGAAAAGAATGTTTGTTTGGTAATGTTTGATGTTTACACTTTATTTTCTTTTTGTGTTTAATTTGCTTGTTGGGTCCATGAGAGGTTAAAATGTTGATAACTTAGTTTAAGAGGAATGTTTGGAAAGTTTCCTCTGTCTCGCTCTCTTTAGAATGAATAACACCCTTTTTTTGATGCTTTTTTTTTTTTTTAATAATCGTTGTATATTTTATCATTAAAAACCATAATTATTTATGGAAAAGATCTTTATGTTTTCTTTATTAGAACAATTCTTATATGCTACTGCATTTCATATTCCTAAGATTCCTACAAGTTCCTATTGGAATGTTCATTGATCTTTCGTTGATTTACTTCTGTGAACATGGAATTTAATGCATCTTGGCATTAGGTGTGTTTTAATTGTTTACTTTTTTTATGTTTCACACAATTGTGTGTTTTAGAAGTGTTGTGCTACATTTTTTGTTAGAATGATGGATTTATGAAATTGCATGTAGTATTTATGCATAATCATGTTCTATTGTTATAATTCTAAGTATTTTAAGTTTTGATATAAATGTTAGTTTGGGAATTTTCTGTGTGCAGGGAAGTTTACATTTTTTTTTTTTCTAATTTTATGGAGTCACGTAGAGACACGGAGTTACATAGAGACCTACCATATTTCACGAGTATCATGAATGGGGATATAGAAATTGACTTACAATTTTTGGGAACATCTCAAAATACTCCGATGTTAGTTTCTGATTCTCCACCTCCACCTCAACTTCAAGTTGAAAATGCCTCTTCTACAAAAGGAAAAAGGGGCTCTAACTTTAGTGTAGAGGAAGATCAACTCCCAGTGTCAGCATGGCTCAATACTAGTGTTATGCCATAAACAGTAATGAACAAACACTAAATACATTTTGACAAAAAGTTTGGGAATACTTCACACAGTACAATACATCCGGTACCATACGTACTATTATCTCCTTGCTAAGTCGTTGGGAAACGATTAGTGAAAAGACAAATAAGTTTGTCACACGTATGGCTAAAGTTAACGCACATCATCAAAGTGGTATAACCGAAGAAGATAAGGTATAAATTATATTGCAATAGTGTTAATATACCCATTCACTAATAGTTTGAAGATATTAATCATGTTATATTTCTTTTAATTTGTTTAGCTTACCAATGCAAAGGCTTTGTATAAAGAGACGCACAAGAAATCATTTCTTCTTGATCATTGTTGGCTCATGTTAAAGGACCAACCAAAGTTTGCCGATCCTAATGGAGAATCGAGAGCATCCGTGCCTCAAACTCCAGAGTCAACATTTATTGGCAATGGGGATTGTGGGTCTGAACTTGGTGACACTTCCCATTTTGAGAGGCCAATTGGTAGGAAGGCTGAAAAGGCCATCCGAAAGAACAAAGCCACCGAAAAATATGTAGTGGAATATTTGACCAAGAAATTGAAATTTATTGAGGATGTAACTCGATTGGAAGAGGAAAAAATGTTTATTGAGAGGGAAAAACTTGCGATTGAGAAGGAAAGAAGTGAAGAAAAACTTGAAATTGAGAAGGAAAGAATCATGATTAAGAAGAAAAAAATTGATATGGAATATATGTTAGAGGAGGAGAGAATCATGATGAAAGATTCAAGTGGCTTGACTGGAGCACAAAAAGCTTTTTATAAACAACTCCAAGAGGAAATCATGGCAAAACGAAGTTCACGTAATTAATGGGTTTGATTGCATTTTGGATGCAGCTTAGGCTTTTATGTATTTTGTAGTGGCTTATGTAGGCCTTTATGTATTTTGGTAGTAACTTATGTATTTTGTAGTGGCTTATGTCACTTGACTTTAATCTTAAACTAGATGTATGTGTTTGTGTTGTGACTACATTATATGAATTGGTTATATTCATTTTGTAGTGGCTTTTGTCACTTGATTTTAATTTTAAACTAGATGTATGTGTTTGTGTTGTGACTACAATGTATGAATTGGTTATATTCATTTTGTAGTGGCTTGTGTCACTTGACTTTAATCTTAAACTAGATGTATATGTTTGTATTGTGACTACATTGTATGAATTGGTTATATTCATTTTGTTGTGGCTTATGTCACTTGACTTTAATCTTGCATCTATAGTAATAATTGCTTTCCAATTGTCTTGAATCATCCATGAATCGCTCTTTGTTGTGCAAGTTGCTATTTGATGACTCAGATGAGGATGAGATAATCGAAGAACTTGTTATGAAAACATCACAACCTAAACGTCGTCGCTTTATCCGACGTAATCATTTGGTAGGCCATGAGAGGCTTTTTCTTGATTATTTTGCTCCTGCACTAATATATCCACCCGCTTTATTTCGTAGGTGATTTCAGATGAAGCATTCTCTTTTTCTCCGTATTCAATCTAAGGTAGAAGCTCATGACTCTTACTTTGTCCAAAAAAGAAATAGTGCCAACAAACTTGGTTTATCTTCATTACAAAAGATAACTGCTGCACTTAGAATGCTTGCATATGAAGTATTGGGTGATTTGATAGATGAACATGTACGGATTGGAGAAACTATTGCATTAGAAAGTTTGAAAAAAATTTGTTACTGCGGTATTTGATGTTTCCTCTGAAAAATACTTGAGAAAGCCAAACAATGAAGACATTGCTAGACTGTTAGCTCATGGCAAACGTCGAGGTTTCCAAGTATGATAAGTTCAATTGATTGCATGCATTGGAAGTGGAAAAATTGTCCATCTGCATGGACAGGTTAATATTGTGGTCATATTCGTGAGCCTATTATTATTTTAGAGGCAGTAGCATCGTATGATCTTTAGATATGACATGCATTTTTTGGGTTACTTGAGTCAAATAATGATATTAATGTGTTAGAACAGTTTCATGTATTTAATGAATTTGCTGAAGGACGTACTCCTGCAGTACATTACTCAATCAATGGTCATGACTACACAATGGGATATTACCTTGCTGATGGTATATATCCAAAGTGGGCAACATTTGTGAAAGTAATCCCATCTCCTCAAGGACATAAGCGAAAATTATTTGTAGCAGCCCAAGAGGCGTGTAGGAAGGATGTTGAGCGTGCATTTGGAGTGCTTCAAGCACGTTTTGCAATTGTCCGTGGACCTACATGATATTTCCATCTTAAAACACTCCAAAAGATCATGAAAGTCTGCGTAATTCTCCATAACATGATTGTTGAAGATGAGCGGGATGATAATGAAGTGGTAGACTTGGATTATGAACAAATTGATGGTGTGGATAATCCTCCTATGCAAGTGTTACGTGAACAAAGTGATGGATTTATGTCCTACATTGAGAGGTATGGACGCATTAGAGACCGAGAAATTCATTTTCAACTCCAGGAGGACCTCATTGAACATTTATGGCCATTGCAAGGCTAGTCATAGGAACTTCCTTTTTTATATGTTGAGAAGCATGAGTCATAGGAATTTGTGCGAGCGTGTGAGTTTTATTGTAATTTGGTTTGAGTTATGTATGTGAGTAATCTATGGACTACATTGTTCCAGCTATAATATGTATTCTATTTTATATGTTTTCTTATAAAGTTTCTCCATTTCATAGTTCACATTGTTCCAAGATTGCTTTCGGACAATTGAGACAATAATAGGCTATCATAACGATTGAGAAATTTTTTTTAGTCAAAAGATAAATTTGTATATATATAATTTGGGGTTAAACCAAAATATTATTGTTACTCTAGTTTCTTATTTGCTATCATGATGATTGAGAAATTGTTTTAGTAAAAAAAAATAAAAAATGTATAAGTATAATTTGGGGTTAAAAAAATCACGTGTTAACACTAGATGATTATTTGTTATCATGTGGTGGCGGCGGTGGAAGAATTGGTGATGGCGGCGGTGGAAGAGTCGATGGTGGCGGCGGTAGCGATTGCGGTGGCAGTGGGAGAGTCGATAGCGGCGGCGGTAGTGGTAGCGGTAGCGGTTGCGGGTGATTGTGATTGTTGTTTATTGTAGTGGGTATATTATTTTATTGTAGTAGATATATTATTTTATTGTGATGTTTATATTATTTTATTGTGTTGAAAGTTAAAATAGATCTACTGCTGCAACATGTGTGTAGGTAAAATAGATAAAATAACTTTTGGTGGAGCTAAATAGCTAAATTTTTAGCTCCATTGCTGTGAATGCTCCAAGTGCATCTTAAACTAACACTGCTAAAGAGCAAAAAAGTTAGCTTTTTTTTTTTTAGATTCAAAATGAAAAGAGAAGTTAGCTTATTAGCTAATCCAAAACTAATAAGCAAAAACCTAACTTATTAGTTTTATTTTTCGAGCTAATAAATCAAAGATATACACTTGTCAGCCTAAATATTATTGACTAAGTAAGATTTTAGCTTTTATTGAAGATGTTTTGTTGGGAAAAAGAAGTAGTACTGCTATGGGGCCATCTTGCTCTACCTTATAAGAGCATCTCCAACAAGCTCCTTAAAGTCATTTGTGGAGAGCAAACCCACAAAAAACATCCTCCAACGGCCGCTCTACCTCCAATAATTTTTTTAGAGTTGCCACAATAGCTCTCTTGACATAGAGAGCATTGTAGCAATTTCAAATGAATTTTTCTCCTTAAGAGCATCTCTAATAGTCTTTCTAAATTTTTGTACTGTTTGGACAGTGAACTGTTTCTTTTACCTTTTAGCTACCTACTTTTTTTTTAAAAAAAAAAAAAACGGAATATTCATTCATTCATAAAATAAGAGAATCCTGGTATAAAACTTCCATAGCTGGCGGAGGTGAATCCTCCATCCAATACATATCATCAAAGATGTTCCTAGCGTGTTGTGCGAGAACATGTGCTACCCTATTCCCACCTCTCCTTACACAGCAAATGTTGATCCAATGCAGATCAAGAATCAATTGATGAACATCCTCCACCACGCTCCCCAGCAATGACAGGTCAGCCATAGAAGAGGATATAGCTTTCATAACATTAACATTTATCCCCTTCCACAACAAGTTCTGAAAATCCAGCAGCAGTTGCAAACTCCATTGCTTTTCTGCAGGCCAGCATCTCGGCTTCCTCACTACTGCTCAAAGATGGAACTTTGGCAGACATGGCTGCCATCATCTCGCCCTTATCATTTCGAATAATTGCTCCAAACCAAGAACTGTTACTCTTCGAGAAAATGGCCGCATTGAAGTTCAATTTGAAGATAGATTGAAGAGGCGGTTTCCATATATCACTGCTTGATTGCACAAAGGGAGCTGCATTCAACTGATACTCCAAGTATTCTGCAGCCCTCTTATTCAACCAATTTGGATCTTGAAACATTCCCCCATGTGGCATTCTGTGCCATTGATTCTAGATGAACCAAGATTAGACCAAAAATAGTTCCAAATCCTGCAGCGAAAGCTAATTGAGCAAATACTCAATAATCTGGATCATGTCAGATTGTCCATGTGAGCACTTTTGCAGCTTCAATATGCTCCCATCCCACACATCCTGAGCAACATCACAATCCCACAAGACATGTATGACCGATTCTGGAAAGCTAGTGCAGTTCAGGCAAATATTGTCATCAACCACTCGTTGCTTAGTAAGGTTCAGACGTGTTGGCAGAATCTCATGGCATGCTCTCCATCCAAAGACCTTGATCTTGTTAGGAATTCGAAGTTTCCACAAAGCAGCCCATACTTGTTTTCCTACACAGCCACTGGAATTTTCAGTCCAACTTCACTCCTCAAAACTTGTGTAGCTACCCTGTATGCAGATTTTACAGAGAACAGTCAATTCTTATTGTGGAGTCAAATAATTGCATCAGGAACATATCTTCGGCTCAAGTGAATCCTACAAATTGCTTCAGCATCTTCTCTGTGAAACATGGACATGATAAAATCTCATCTCCACCAATGCAAATTCGGATCAATAAGATCTGAAACTAACAAATCCTCTGTTTCTTCATTAGTAAGATAGAAGATTTTGTGTGTTGGATGATTTGGGATCCATCTATCCCACTGAACTCTTATGGAAGAGTCATTTCCAACTCTCCAACAGCAACTAGATTTAAGAATAGGAAGTGTTGCCATTATACTTCTCCAAACAAAGGAGCAATTTGATGACTCAACAGCCTCAAGAATAGGCTGTGGGAAATATCTAGCTTTATAACACTTATATAATAAGGAGTCATCTTCTTGTAACATTCTCCACCCTTGCTTAGCTAGCTAGATTGAATGCTCTCAAGTCTTGAAACCTCATTCCACCCTCTTTCCTTGAAATCGATAATTTATCCCAACTTTTCCAATGGATTTTCCTTTCATTCCCAACTTGTCCCCACCAAAATCTTGCACACATTGCATCTAATTCATCACATAATTTAATTGGAAGTTGAAACACACTCATTGTGTAAGTGGGGATGGATTATGCCACTGCCTTGATGAGAACCTCTTTCCCAGCCCTAGATAGCAGCATGCCTTTCCAACTTTGCAGTTTCTTCCTTACTTTATCCTTTAGATAGGAAAAAGGTAATAATAATAATAATAATAATAACTAGTCACTAACCCGTATGATACACAGGATAGTTAAATAAAAATTAAAAGTACTTATTTTGCTTAAAGGTTTATGACTTAACTTTAAAAAATGTATAACTTGAAAATGAATGAAAATAAGTAATTTTTTGTTCAATATAATGGTTTTGAATTTTTTCTTTCTTTCATATCATTGGTTTCACATAAACACATCCTAAGATGGGCTATTCTATGGTGATGACTTCACATAATACTCAACTGCAATTAAATCTACTATCCACCACCAATCTAATCTACGTTATCTTTATAGTAGATCTACAAATTGCATTCCCATATCCTTAGAGCTTGCCACATCATTATTAATATCTATATATAACATAAAACCAAAATTTTTGACCTTTGAGAGACTTACATTAGAATTAGGATTAAAAACATAATTATAATTTTTTTTAATTAGACCTCACTTTAGGTTTCAAAAAAAAAAGACTCATGTAAAAAAAAAACTTTAGCATTAAGGAAAAAAGAGAGAGAGACTCCTGTTAGGACTCTCTCACTATTTAGTTAAAAAAAAGACCACAAGTTAGAATTTTTTTTTTTAAAAGAATGACTCACTTTAGGTTTCAAAAAAAGAAAAAGAAAAACGAAAGACTCATGCAAAAAAAAAAAAAAAAAAAAAAAAAGGATTAAGGAAAAAAGAGAGAGAGACTCCTTTTAGGACTCTCTCACTATTTAGTTCTAAAAATTAAAAAAAAAAATATATATAATATATATAAATTAAAATGATGATGTGGAAAATTGGTTTTTTTTTTAAAAGGACTCAGTTTAGGTTTCAAAAAAAAAAAAAAGAAGAAGAAGAAGAAGAAAGACTCACCCAAAAAAAAAAAAAAAAAGACTCCTAATAGGACTCTCTTACTAGGACTCTCTTACTATTTAGTTTAAAAAAATTTATAAATTTATAAATTAAAAGGCTGATGTGGAAATTTTTTTTTTTTAAAGGACTCACTTTAGGTTTCAAAAAAAAAGAAAAGAAAGACTCACGTAAAAATAAAAAATAAAAAACTTTAGGATTAAGGAAAAAAGAGAGAGAAACTCCTGATATGAATCTTTCACTATTTAGTTTAAAAAATTAAAATTTTTTATAAATTAAAATGATGATGTGAAAAATTATGAGAGATTCAGAGGTTTCGGTTTATATATATACTAGTCGCTAACCCGTATGATGCACAGGAAAACTATTGGAAAATAATAAAGTATGCATATATTAAAAGACAATTTAAGTTCATGTATGCTTGCAAGGGATACATACCTAAATAGTTCTTATGGTAGAAATAGAAGCCTTATCTTTAAGATAAAGAACCAATGTAATGCTAGTGAGATCCACTATATGGCCAAACTTGTAATCCAAAACAAAGAAATGGCTAAATTTGAGACCAAAAGTTCATATAAAAAAAAAAAAAAAAAAAGTTGAGACAAATCCCAATTCTTTCAAAAGTGATTTAAAATCTACTATTGAGTATATAGAATATTATTGAAGTTGTGATCTCACAACTCATAGTGTCCGTAGCAATAAGCTCTTGATTATTTATTATCTATGAGTTTTATTGTTGAATTTTAATTGTTTAGTACTTGATAATTGATATCCAAACCTCAAGAATAAATAACAAAGAAGTAATTGAAACATACAATAGTCGCTAACCCGTGCTATGCATGGGAACCTACCTATTTGTAAGGTAAATTAAAATAATTTTATAAAATCTTAAATTGATTAAGAAACTATACCATTGCATGATTTGCTTTTGTATGACTTCAATTTGTGTTACAATTTGATGAAGAAGCCATTGCTTGAACTTGCAATGGCTTACAAAAAATTTGTTTGTTAGACAGTTTCAAATACTTCAAAAAAATAACTCAAAAATTTAGATATTAAAACTTTTGAAAGACCAAAAAATATTAAAGAATTAGATGATTCACTGCTTAGAAATTATTGAAACAAAACAAAATATGTATGACTAAATAATGGAGAAATATAAGAGAAAGATGGATTACATTAAAAAGAATAATCCATGACTATAATTATTAAAAGGAATCAAAAGATTCAGAGCCTACACACACACACAACAAAGAAATATAAGAGAAAGATGTGTTACCATCAAAAGAATAATTCAGATGTTAAAACTTTTAAAAGACTAAAAAATATTAAAGAATCATAAGATTTACTTCCTATAAATTTTTGAAACAAAAAAAAAAAAAAATATGATTACACAATAGAGAAATATAAAGGAAAAATTGATTACCTTCAAAAGAATAATACATGGTATAGTCATTGAAATCTGTTAAACATGTTCAAATATTGCAAAAACTAACACAAATTCAGATATTAAAACTTCCAAAATGTCAAAAAAGATATATAATTAAAGAATAAGTTATTGAAACAATTCAAAAGAGAAATATAAGAAAAAGAAAAAAGTATACAAACCCATAAAACAATAAGTTTTAAATTTTAACGGGTCTAAACTTTAAACGATAAAAAATTATAAAATAATTTTTTTAAAACAAAGTAGAGGAGAAGAAAATAAAAGAAAAAGAGCTCATACCTATACTCAGCTTTAAAAAAAAAAAAAATATATATATATATATATATATAGGGGTTTGCACTGCTTTTATAGTGTTCATGATTAATCTTGCAAATTTGGAGATAAATGATCAACTTTTGAGTTTGAATTTAAGTTTGACTCTCTCTCTCTCTCTCTCTCTCTCTCTCTCTCTCTCTCTCTCATGTATTTGTGTATAAAAGAATACACAAATTTGTATGATTCAAGGAAAAGATGTAGATTACAAAGAAAGTATCAAAATATTCTCACAAAACCCAAACTCTAAAGAGCTCTCTCACTAGAAGGAGAAACCTTAATTACATTACAAAACCAATGTTGAGGCACAAAACATGTGTTTGTGTGTGTGTGTATCCGTGGAGCATAATTATGGAATCCAAGTAGGACTTTTTTGATAAGCATCCAATTAGGACTTGGATTGCTTAAGTCGGCAAAAGTATTTTATATGGATTTCTAATATATATATATATAAAACCGAAGTCGTGCGATGCACCGTATAGTTAACAAATGTTAAATATTTTCACTTTATTCAATGTTACAATGAGTTAAAAAAAAAAAAAAAAATCAGAAGATCCAGAGTTAGAAATTAATGAAACAAAACAAAAATATATATATAACCATACAATAGAAATATATAAAAGAAAGATGGGCTACCCTAAAAAGAAAGTTACATGGCTATACTCTATAGTTGTTGAAATCTGCCAAATAGTTTTAGATATTGCAAAAAATAATCCAAAAATTTAAAAGTTAAAACTTTTGAAAGGCCAAAAAATTTAAAGATTCATAAGCAAATCTAAATATCGCCCAAAAGAATGTATTAATTCTCAAAAAGATGCCAACACTAGCAAAAAAAGGACATAAACTTCAATTCGAAAAGGAATTTTAATTGGAAGAAATTTTGAATGATATGGGAGGAAAATATGGAAAAATAAATAAAAGCCATATGCTAACCTCCATGACTATCATAGACACCAAAGAAAGGTGAACTGTCCAAATTTGGATAAGCTACATGCTATAAAAGAAAAGAAAACACAGTAAAATAGCATAATCTATAGAAAATCATTGAGATTATGAGTCCACTCAATAGACCCATTGAAAAGGCGATCCAAAGAAGTCATTGAAAGATACAAAACAGATTTTGGCTGGCAGTGTTTACGAAATAGAAGCAAAACAAACAAAATATAAAAAATTTCAAACTCAAGCACTTAACAATTGATCACAGTTATTTAGAAATTAGAACACCCAAAGTCCTTTTCACATAATCACAAAAATCAATATCTCTGTGAAGAGAGGCCAACCCCATCACCATGAATTTGAAAAAAACTGATTAAAAAGAGAAAATTACAGAGAAATTGATTATCATTGTTGACTTATAAAAAATAATAAATAAATAAATAAATAAAAACATAAAAATTGATGCACGGGAAATTCAGCCACTAATTAGTAATATATAAATCTCTTAAAAGCTAAACCTAAACCTGAACGTAAGGACTAAATGGTTGAGAAACATTGTTTAACTTACCAATTCATAAAATATATACCTTTGAACTGCTCTCCCCAATCAATTTTGTCAACATTCCGTGACCTTGATCCTGCTTTGCAAATGTTCCATAAACCAAATACATCAAGAAAGCAAGAGAAGTCGCATAAAACTGTGAATTTTAACAATGTTTCTCAACCATTTAGTCCTTACGTTCAGGTTTAGGTTTTAAGAGATTTATATATTACTACTTAGTGGCTGAATTTCTCGTGCATTAGTTTTTATGTTTTTTTTTTTTTTAATTTGTTTTTATATTATATTTAAAAAATTGTGCTAACGTGGAAAATTGTGGAAGTTTCAAAAACTTTGGTTTTATATATGTATATATATATATATATATATATAGAGAGAGAGAGAGAGAGATAAGAATGGGTTTTATCTTAAAAAAGAAAAGAAAAGAAAGAGACTAGGGTTGGTTACTTCATGGAAAAAGCAAAGACTGCGAATAAAAGGAAATCTAGTTACTTCCGTCATAGTGGTAAAAAGATGGACAAAGAAAGATATTCCTCTTCAGCGGCTTCCATTTCCATGGGTTGGGATTGAATTTTACAAGTTTATTAAAGTTGTAAACACAAAAGTACCAATACCACCTTTTCTATTACTACTTTTGATTTTTCCTTAGTACTTTTTCATAAATGCTTTTGATTTTTCCTTAGTCCAACTTTTCCACATATTTTTTTTTGGCGAAAATACACTTTTGGTCCTTACATTTTGGCCCAATTCTCATTTCGATCTCAATTTTGATTTTGTTACTATTCTAGTCCCTAAAAATAGAAAATTAATTCTATTTTGGTCTCTGTCATCAACCCACTAATAGAAAACTCTTACGTGGCATACAAAAGCCCAATTGGCACAGAAAATGTTGACATGGCTATTAAAATAATATTTAAAAATACCACATCAACATCACATCAACATCCACTTCAGCATCTTATTTTTAAAAATTAATTTATCAATTTAAAAAAAAAATTAAGAAACACAAAAACAAAATTAAAGACGTAAAAACACATAAATTCAAATCATGTTGAAGAACATGAATAAACGAGAACTTAAACCCATATTACAAGAACACAAACTCAGATCACAAGAACATAGTATTCAAAGATTTTCTTTTCCAACATTTCTTATATCACAAATTCAACTAAATACATAGAATTTCATCCCAAACATATCTTTAAAACTAGTAGATCAAAACCCAACCAAATCAACAACAAAACAACATATCACCGATCAGACCAACAAAATCCAACCTCTATGCTTCCATAAATTCCATCCAAAATCATCAAACCACAAACCACAAATCTCAACAAACCCCAGAGGTAGATCTAAATTTGAAATTGATTTTTAAAAAAATCCAAAAACCCAAATGTTGCTCATCATTTTCTTTGCATTAGGACCCCATGGCTTCCATGATCAAAACCTCAAATATAACCCACGAATGAGGTAGAAATGTGGCTTCCATGATCAAAATCTCAAATATCAAGAGCCCCACAGATGCTGATATGCTCATCGTTGGTCAAGGGAGAAGCCTAAGAGGTAGACCCACAACCCAAATCACCCAATCAATTGCCTATCAATGGCTGGGATCAGGCTTGAGAGAGGAAAAGAGCAAGGGTGAGGTAGAGAGAGGTTTGAGAGCCACTGCTTGAGGCTTCACCGTAAGGACTGACCACCACCTAAACCGATCTGGGTTTCACAACATTACAGCACACCCACCGATCTAGGCTTCACCATAACACAACACCACCAAATCCTTATTCCCATTGTTGCCGAACCGCCGCCACGACAACATGCTCAACTGATCTGAACCCGAAGTCGCTGTTGCGATCTAAATGTTGGATATATTTCAACAATTTACTTTTGTGATTAACCAAAAAGAACAACATACAGATCTAAATATAAGTAATAACATAAAAAGCTTTGATAGCAAAACAATAAATAAATACTGTACATATATATAAAAAGAAATCTGCAAATAATTAACAACTTACAGACCAAATGCATGAAGGATGAATGATTTAGATCAAGTCTTATGTTTGACACAATTTCCTTAAAGCAGATTTCGCCCCTCACATGATCTGTGGTGCTTTGAGACTCACGAACGTTTGCCTCTAGGATAAAATGATCTATAGCACGGAGAAGAAGCACACAAGGTCCATGCTCTGTGAGCTACTATACATCTTTTGCTCTCTCTTTGACTCAAATGAATGCACAAAATTTGTTTTCTTTGGAAAAGTTTTTCTAGAATAGTTAGTTTTCATGATTGAGAGACCACGAATTTATATACATTAGTGAACAAACACACTGTTCAAAGAAAAACTGCTGTGTACAGACTGATTGACTAAAAAAAAAATATTATTATTATTTGGACAAGAGGTCCCAGTCCACATATGCCAAAGCCTAACCCAATTTCCGACCCATGAGCATATAAACTCATATATTATCTCTTTCATTTTCTATGTGGGACTTAGGATTTTCATTACTTTAAATAACATTTTCAAGTGAACAAATTAAACGTCAATTTCTTATTCACTCAATACTATTTTTCCAACATCCCCCACATGAATGGAAATTGATAAAAACACAATGCAAATGTGAATGCGGACACGAAGAGAGTAGAAGAAAATTTACTGTATCGGGAGAGGTGGCTTTTGGCATTGAACCTTTCTTTGTGAAAGACTATCAGATATACTAGCTAATCAATGAACATGATGTTTTTGAATTTTCAGCTGCTTGTGTATACCTAGACAATAGAATTCACACAGCTCCTTTTCAAACATATTTCGTTTCTATAGTTGTGTTCATTTTGGTCCTAAACATATTCTGGTAAATTCATGAAGTGCTTTAGAGAATTCAGCCTTAAAACTCTCATGGAAGCGGCCCACTTCACACTCATATAGATGACTCTTATTAAGAGTATCTTGCTATACCCCACTTGGAATTCCAAGATATAAGAATCATTAAAATTAAAGCTTACCCTAAACATCGCTTACAGGCATCACTATTTCATCATAGGAATTGGTAAGAGATTTTATCTCCATAGTGATAAAAACTAGTCTCCACGATTCAATTATCCATTTGAATCTAGATCTTGGGATCTCCAATCAGTTAGGTTGGGTTGTCATCCCGAAAACTTTTAGGTTATAGGTTTTAACCCAATTCCCCTCGATGAGCAGTTTACTTACTCTCCACTCAAACATTTGATTACGGATCCGTTTTATAATTTGGAACTACTTCCATTAGAGAGCAATTGTCTCGTGGTAATATGTCTCTGACGAATATGTCAAGACCTACCATAATTCTGTGTATTACCAAAATACTTAATTGGTAATTACATATTTAGTAATAAGTAGCATATTTCTCATGTTATTATTTTTTTTTGAGAAGCCTTCTCATGTTATTATTTTGTATCTCAATCAAAAACCTTTTTAAATAAGCCTTCACATGAGTTTTGGTCCTACCGCATTTCTTTTTAAGAAGACACTCCTACCTTTATAGAATTATAAAAAGATATTTGACCTTTCCATAATTTATAGTGTCTTGCATATTTTCTTTGACGCAACTAGTTAGAGAATATAATTTTAACAAATGAACTCTTCCTTTCACACGTGAGAATGTCTTTCCCCACATCTGAAACCCCTTTTTACAAATTATATTCAACTTCATTTTGTGTGAAAAAAACTTTTAAAGCCTCACTTTCGACAAGTACACATGGCTTACTTAGACACGTTAAATGATCTGACAAGTCTAGCATGTCAACTTAGACATCTAGGCCAATTAAGTAATTTTATTTTTTCTTTTCCATCGGTAATGTGCCAACACAACTTTTCCAAAAAACAGTCAAAAAGCAAGGTGCTAAGAATCATACGCACAGTTAAAGAGAAGCTGAAATTAATAATAAACTTTTTTTTTTTTGAGAAAGAAATTAATAATAAACTAATTCTATATTATATAACATTAAAAACATATAGGCCTCCTGAGGTTTTTTTTTTTTTTTTTTTTTTGAGAGGTAAGTTAGTTAAGTTAGAACATGGAAAATCTAGTGTACTAACGGGTCTAATATCACTAACGGTAAAAGGCCTCCTGAGGTATTATATATACTTTTACAATACAAACGTACATAAACTACAAGCTATATATATAAAAGTCACCTCTATATCACACAACTACAGTATCACACCACTACAGTATCAAGCTTAAATTATTATAAACCAAATCCACACTTGCAATAATACAGAATCACTCAATATTAATTTTGAATAGCCCATTACTCATATAACCCTTTTCCACATACATGCCATTCTTTGTGAGTACAAACTTATCAGATTCAATAACCAGTTTGAAACCATTTTTACTCAACAGTGTGCAAGAAATAAGATTTTTACGAATATCTGGCACATGCAGCACATCATTCAAAGTAAGTTCCTTGCCTGAAATCATCTTCAATATTACCTTTCCTTTTCTTGAATTACCCATGAATATTTCTTCTCCATTGTCCACGGGATGGTATGAAGAAAACAAATTCTGATCTAAACATATATGGTGAGTAGACCCAGTACCCATCCACCATTCCTTGGTATCTTCTCCTACCAAGTTCACTTCAGAAATCACTACAGAAAGGTCTATATCATTAACATCTTTAGAAAGTTTTTCCACTCCAGTACTATTAGCTTGAGAGCCTTTCTTGGTCCCTTGATCCTTATGCTTATGGTAGTCCTTAGCACGATGGCCCATCTTGCCACACACATAGCATTTTCCGTTGAACTTTGTAAAGTTACCCCCATTGGTTCCTTGATTCGAGCTTTCATCGGAGTACTTCCTCTTATTTTTATTATGCTCCACAATGTTTTCTTTAGATTCCATGTAGTGATTCCTTACAGCATTTTCTGAAGAACGATTGTCCTCCTCAATTCTCAATCTTACGATCAAGTCTTCTAGCCGCATCTCCTTGCCCTTATGCTTCAAGTAATTTTTGAAATCTTTCCAAGATGAAGGCAGTTTGTCAATGATAGTAGCCACTTGAAAAGATTCACTTACAGACATACCTTCAGCATGAATTTCATGTAGGATTACTTGTAGCTCTTGCACTTGACTAAGCACAGTTTAGGAATCCACCATTTTGTAATCCAGAAGTTTGCCCACAATGAACTTTTTAGTTCCAGCATCTTCTGTCTTGTATTTCTTGTCCAAGGAATCCCACAATTTTTTTGCTGTCTTGATTGAACTATACACATTATACAATGTGTTGTCCAATCCATTTAGAATATAGTTTTTGTATAGGAAGTCAGCATGTTTCCATGCTTCTGTTAGGAATATGAAATAATTGTTGTAATAATTGTTGCAATCCCTTTAGTTAGTTAGTTAGTTGAGATTAGGATAAGTTAGGATTTGAGCATATGTAGCTCATTTAACATATGGTTTAATTCATAGAGCACATGTTGAATTAACTAGCCAATTATCTTAAGCCATGTGGGCCAATGAGATTAGAAATAGTCTCCGATAAATACATAATTGTAATTCAACATTAGATATGAATTAAAGAATAAACCATTGCTTAGTGCATCTTTCTCTCTTAATCTCTTTCTTTCTCTATGGAGGGTGACTACCTCGAATTAAGTTAATTTCTCTACAATTTCTATCAATCCCCCTACAATTCCTATCCATCCCCATTAGGAACCTCTAGGTTCCTAACATTTGGTATCAGAGCCGTTGATCTCAAGATGGGTGAATATGACTAACAAGAGAAGGTCAAGGTCTTGGTTGAATCTAACATGGCCATGAAAGAAGAACTTTCAAGGATGCAGGAGGATCTTGAAAACATGTCCGAAGAAGAGTTTCAACTTCTTGGTGCAATGGAAGCTGGAGTACGAATGACAAAGACCGAAGAAAAATTGGAGGAAAATCAACTTGTTGAGATTAATCTAGGCCTTCTTGTTGAGGTCACATGCATCTCCATCAACAAGTCTATATTGCAGAAGTATGCTAGTGAAGATGTGTCACTTGGTTCACGGTTTATTGGTCTTAAAACTGAGCACATTGATTAACATGTCTTAATGCAGGTGGGTTTCATCGGAGAAGTAATTCTGAAGGATTATCCTGGTCTCTTAAAGAAATGGGGCTTGATGCTATTAAGTGGGGCTCAAGTTGATCTTGGACTGGGCTATGGTGACCAAGTCTCTCTCTTATGGGGCAATCACCAAGGCAGGAAACTTGGTAGTCCATTGGTTCTGATCAGATGGAATTTTGTCTCTGAATTACGATTTGAAAGTGTAGAAGAAATCACATTTCCTTCTTGGTTTGAAAATTTCTCTCATACGTGGCTACTTCTTTGTGGCAAGCCCAAGTTAATGTACCAAGAAGGGCTCTTGGCTACAATCTGGAAAGCCGCCACTTATAACTCTCCTTCTGAAGCCCTTACAATGACATATGGTGTCCTAAATGCATAAGGACACGTTCAAGTTCTTGGTGGCAACAGTGGGAAGTGCCAAGGTTCCAATGCTAGCATTGCTTTTCCATGTAATGGAATGTATCTTGCTAATGGTGGAAGTCTTGGTTTCCTTAGGCTGGAACACGTGGAAGGGCATCAAGAATTGTCTTTAGAAACAATATTATTCACAACATTATCAACACAAGGAAAGCAAAAGTGGCAATGCAATGAAACTTTTATAGAGTCAACGCGGCAATATTATTACTATGAATCTACATGTGCAGTTAGCGCTACCGTTCGCATTGGTTGTTGCTACAACTCATTGTTTAATGCGAAGGACAACACTGAAACATGATGTTGATTTTCAATGAGTGCTGGTATCAAGACTGCTAGCTTTTCATATTATGCTACTCTATTTTGGGCTGTGGTTAAATGCTTGGAAATATTTGATGAGTTCGATGGTCAAGATGCTTTGACGTATTGGATTAGTAGTCGGTTCCCCCTCATGAAGGTGTCATTCAATAACAACACCTTGTGGGCAAGGTGTTTTCAAGGGGAGGAAAATGTTAGGAACATGAAATAATTGTTGCAATCCCTTTAGTTAGCTGAGATTATGATGAATTAATTAGGATTTGAGCACATATATCTCATTTAACACATGGTTTAATTCATAGAGCACGTGTTGAATTAACTAGCCAATTATCTTAAGCTATGTGGGTCAATGAGATTAGAGCTAATCTCCAATAAATACATAATTATAATTCAACATTAGATATGAATTGAAGAATAAACCATTGCTTAGTGCATCTTTCTGTCTTAATTTCTTTTTTTCTCTATGGAGAGTGACTATCTCGAATTAAGTCAATTTCTCTATAATTCATATCAATCTCCTTACAATTCATATTCATCCCCATTAGGAACCTCTAGGTTTCTAATAGCTTCCACAACAACAACCACTTGCTTATCCTTCTCATTTTTCTTGAGATTTGGAGCGTTCTCATACAAGAATTTTGCCAAATTCAGTGTTGTGAGATAGAACAACATTTTTTTGTTGCCATCTCTTAAACTCAATACCATTGAATTTTTCTGACTTTTCTCCATGATTAATCAGAACAATAATAGGGGCAGCAACCGGCACAGTTTCATTTGACATTTCTGTCAAAACAAAACTCCATCAAATTGAATTCTCAAAATTCAACCGAAGTATTTTTTATACTACACAACAATCTAGAAAAAATTAACACGGCACTGCAATTCAAAAAAAGTATAACTTTAAGGCAAAAAACATATATTATATAAGAAGCCAACTAAACAAAACTTTTAAACACGTCTGTGTAAACTTCAGAAGACACGCAATTGATAATATATAATATATTACTACACAGAAACAACAAACCATCATCAATAGTCAACTTTCTTCTCAAGAAAAAAATCAATAGTCAACTTCAAGTACAATAACCAAGCTAAAGTCTGCCAATTGCTTTTATACATAGGAAATTGCATGAAACGATGCTAACACGAAAAAAGAGATAAGAGACTGTAGATACAAGTGAAAGGCAAGAAGATGGTGGGCATTGAAGGATCAAAACCACCAACTGTCATACACAAATCAACTTTATCAAAATGTAAAGATCACATTAATTTTATAATATTAAAAGAAGATGGATGGCCTTGAAAAATCAATATCACCAGCACAGTCAAACACGTAATCAACTTTTGAAGATCATAAATTAATTTATAATATAAACAAGAAGATATTCACGATAGGGACAATTTTTTCAAGTTTTGCGCTGAGTATATACAATTGCCGATTTCGTATTTAATTACGCAAAGGGCACAAATTTTGACATAATTTTATGTCATAATTCATTATATAATGAGTTATAATTTATAAGAGTGTGTTTTTATATGACCCACTAACATATTTTTACCAATCATAACTCACCACATGACGAGTTGTTATACAAAATTGTACCAAAAGTTATATCCCTAGAATAATTGAGAAATTAAAATTTTAATTCAAATCAAAATTTTATTTTCAGTTTAAATTAAAATTATTAATAATTTATATGCTCACATGGCATTTTTATATGTCAAATAAATTATTATTATTATTTTAATAATCATGTTAACATTTAATGTGTCAATTGAGCAGTCCGTTTGTCACATATGAGTTTCCCGTTAGTAGATTACCGAGGCTAAAATAGAATTAATTTTCTGTTTTTAGGACCAGAATAGTAGTAAAATCAAAATTGAGACTAAAAATGAAAATCAGCCCAAATTGCTAATCTTTTTAAACCCAGGCGGTGCCTTTTTCTGTTACTCTTTCCCTCCAACCTCTCTCTCTTCAATATATTTATAGGTGTACTGTGGCAGTTTAAGTAGTATTTTTATATGAGGAAAACGATGGGACTTGGGACTTCAGAATTCAAGGTTGTCTATGCCGTTGTTCTTGTCACTTTCGTTTTGAATTGCTTCACCCAGTTTGGAACGGACGCTCAAATTTTGCCACAAAATGAAGGTATGTACTTTCCCATATAACACTATTAGTCTCTAACTGAACAATTTGTCTCCTCTGCATAATCTTTCATGTTTTGCTGTTTTCTTTTCCGTGAATACAATTTCTTGGGAATTGTGTTTGATTTTTCGACTCTTCTTCTTATGCCAATTACTAGCAAGACTTTTCTGTGTTTTCTACTGGTAAAACAAATTAATCGAGAGAATTGCTCCTCGAATTTAATCGGTTTGGATTTTATATTTCTAGTGACCCAAGAATTCCATAGAAGGAAACTATTACGAAATTTTGGCATAAATGTTTCTGTTCATTTTCTTGAATTTATGTTTTGTCTATGCAATCAACCATTGGGTTATCATGGGAATGTTTTCCTCCAAATCACGATGGAAGAATCTCCTTTCATGAATGTTTTCCTCCAAAATTTCGTAATAGTTTCCTTCTATAGAATTCTTGGGTCACTAGAAATTTAAAATCCAAATCGATTAAATTCTTCTTCACTTTCAATGGACGGGCTCATCTCTTTCAAAAATTTGATGCCCTGAGAAGTGAGAACCAAAAAATGTTAATTATCAGCAATATGTCTATTGAATGAGATATGATCCTGGTCCCTGTTACCTATTACTGCTGCAACTTTTTTTTTTTTTTAATAAATTTTTTTAAGTCATTATGTAACCGTTAATATAACCATTCACATCTACTTTTTGAGTAATTCTACTTGCACAAACGATTTTACAAAATTTTTACATATTATTATTGTAACTAATTTTTATTGGTTCTCATCTAGTTCTATTATTAATATTTTTTTTTTGACCTACTAATAACCACTCACCATATTAATAATTTTTAAAAAAATGTCGTAAAATAGTTTTTAACTTTAACAATTTCCTTACTTTTATTGTAAAAATAATATAAAATATTAAAAATAGTTTGTATAGGTAGGATTACTTTTAATTTATTTAAATAAGTAATATTATCATTAAATAAATTATTTCATTTAATGTACACATTGATTTATTAGGAAAATTCAATCTATTTATGTAAGTTGGTTGGAGGAATATTCAATATAATTAATAGAAGTTGTTGCAAATATATATATATATAATTAATAGAAGTAGGAAACATAATACTTCTACAGACGCACACCTTTTTTTTAATAATAATTTCATAACTTGTTGACTTGGGTGAAGGTTGGACCTTTTTTGCACGTATATACTCACCACTTTTCGTCAGCCACTTACAATCACACAAATCAATCACACAAATTAGTAAGTTGTGAAATTGGATTTGGGCATGGTAATGTTATGTAGGTACGTAATCTTGTAGGAAATAAATTGGTTGGTTGGTGATATTAAATGAATTTAATTTTTTTTTCTTTTTTTGGCTTGGATCACTTTAGATAACTTGAACTTGGCATTAATTAATTTGATTTTTGTTGACTTGCCTAGATTTTGTTTGACGGGTATTAATTCCTTGTTTTCTCATTTATATTTTTTAATAAATGTAAACTGTTATTAATTTTCTTGCAATAAGAATCTGCTTGACATTATAGCTTGATGTTCCAACCCCTATTTTGACTATCATGCCCAACACGTATATCTTTTGGTCAGACCAGGAATTAAAAAAAAATGTTATTCAATTTAGTTTTTGACAACGTGATATACTAATATGTCAAAGATTCGTTTGATTATTAAGCATGTTGGAATTGAAATCTGAAATGACACTAATTATTAGCTTAGTCTATAGAGAAGTTCTAGGACCACAATTTTTTCCACTTCCAATTTATACCGCAGATAATGATAGACCGCTTTACTTTTACATAGACTTGCCATTCACAATTGACCACGTAAGATAGTTGTGAGAAAGGATGTAAGAAAGGGTGTTATTATGTACATTTCATGTGGGTTTATTAAATAAAAAGAAACAATTACAATGTACCCACTCTTGTCTGATTCTATTACAATCTAGCATACAAACTTTTAATTATTACACAAACTTTCTCCTTTCAGAAATTGTAAATTTGGACAGAATCCAAATCAAAATGTAGCAATTCACTATATAAATTAAATTGTCATAGGGTCAAACTATAAATTATGAATTGAAATTTACTCAAATAAAAATATGGTGTTTTTAACTTGGATAAAAAAGACGGATGTGATAATTGAAGTATATGCACAGACGGATGTGATAATTGAAGTATAAATTATGAATTGAAATTTACTCAAATAAAATTTACAAGAGTTGGATAAAAAAGAGGATCATACTTGGATTCTTTCTTTACTTTGGGACCCAGTGATATGCATGCATTCACAAAGACGGATGTGATAATTGAAGTATATGCACAGATGTTAGTTATCTAATTACTCGCATGTCATATTACTTCTTAGAAAACTATGCTACATAATATATGTTTTTTTTTTTTTTTTTTTTTCAATAAGATGATTATAACAACTTTTTTGGCCTTTCGTTTCCTTTTTCACTTGGATGTTCTCTAATTTGTTTTTTTAATTTTTTTTTTCTATAACTTCCTTAATATGTATATAAATGCATATTACTAATTGACTTTGTATCTAACAGTGAAAGCTCTTGAAGCAATAAACTCAAAATTAAAAAATCTAAATTGGAAGATCAGTGAAAATTTCTGCAGTACTAAGGAAAGTGTCGAAAGATTCATTTCAGAAGACACGCTAAGCAACGTCACATGCAATTGTTCTCTCAGCAAAGGCACTGTTCAGTCTGTTTGCAGCATCACACACATGTATGAGCTTTGATTTTCTTTCACATTCTCCATATTTTTCTTGATTATAATGCACATAAAATGTTTACAAATATTTATTTATGCAGTTCATTTATAGCTAGATCCTAGAAAATAGTTTGCAAATATTTTAGCTTGATGCTTTACTATTGATACAATAATAGTAGTTGCTGACAAAAAATGGTAGGTTACACACAACTTGACCTTTAATTATCAATAATATTGCCTTTGGAATGAGATCATGAGGTCTTCTCTCCCCCTCACCAACTTCTCACCCTCCACCACCACCACCACCACCACCACAAACCTCTATACCATCTCCACAAATATTAGAGAACAAACTGCTGTTTGCTAGAGGGGGAACAACGCTAATGTTATCAAGACAAAGCGGATATTGAGAGAATTATGTTGATCGAGGAAATTTGTTGGAGACAAAAATCTCAACTACCATGTTTGAAGGAAAGGGGTAAAAATACAAAGTTCTTTAATAGACTTGCAAACTCTCATCGCCACAACAACATCATAGGGCGATTAGTGGTGGATAGGGGGAGATCACTAATTAGGATACTGTTATGATCCTAGTGTCTCACATTGGTTAAATGTAAGCTTAACCATGTGTTTATAAACTCTTGGACACCCTCCCCTTGCAAGCCGGTTTTTAAGGGTAAGTTCTACCCATGGGTTTGTAACATTTGGTATCAGAGCCAACCATCACCCCGATTAATCGGATGTAGCTCATTGTGTATGGGATCAAATGAGTTACGACTTTGTAGTCGGATCCTGGAAGGGGTGACCTAGAGGCTAGATTAAAATTACTGATAGTTGAGTGGAGCCACCAAAAAGAGAAAGGGCTACCAACGGGTTAGTGTTGCTAGAGTGAGCCGTCACGGACGTCGGCTGCGAAGCATGGTGGTATGTTATAATCCTAGTGTCTCACATTGGTTAAATGTAAGTTTAACCATGTATTTATAAGCTCTTGGGCACCCTCCCCTTGCAAGCCGGTTTTCAAGGGTGAGTTATACCCATGGGTTTGTAATATTTGGTATCAGAGCTAATTATCACCTCAATTAATAGGGTGTAGCTCATTGAGTATGAGATCAAATGAGTTGTAGTTTTGTGGTTGGATCCCAGAAGGGGCAACCTAGAGGTTAGATTAAAATTACTGATAGTTGAGTGGAGCCACCAAAAAGAGAAAGGGCTACCAACGGGTTAGTGTCGCTAGAGTGAGCCGTCGTCACTCTCCTCTTGCAAGCCAGTTTTCAAGGGTGAGTTCTACTCATGGGTTTGTAACAGATACCATCAAAGAGAAGATAGTGGTTTTTTATAAGATTATTTATTTGGAGTCTAGAGTTCGTAGGCCTTTGTTGGATGGGATGATTTTTTTTTTTTAATCTTTTTTTCCTATTTTGGAAGACGATGTGTGTAGCTAGCTGGAAAGATGTTTTACAGAGGATGAGGTGTTTGAGGTAGTATCCAATATGAATGGGGATAAAGCTTCAATCCTGCTAGATTCACAATGGCTTTTTTCCAATCCTATTGGGGTATTTTGAAGGGAGATATTATGAAGGTATTTCATTATCTCCATGCTCATGGTAATTTTGAAAAATGTCTCAATGTTACCTTCATCACTTTCATCCCAAAAAAACCTGTGGCAGTGGAGACAAAGGATTTTTGGCTGATTTGTCTGATTATTGGGTCTATAAGATCCTGACAAAGGTTTTGGCCATTAGGCTTGATAAAGTGGTGCCTGAGCCTCAAAATGCTTTTGTCAAAGAATGACAGATTTTGAACTCAGTGTTGATTGCCAATAAATGCTTAGATAGCCGCCTTAAATCAGGATTATTGGGAGCATTGTGTAGCAGACTTGGAGAAAGTGTATGATCATGTGCATTGGAATTTCTTGTCGTATTTGCTTTGATAGTGTGGGTTTGGTGCCTAATGGAGGTAGTGGATATTCTCGTGTATTTCCACGATTCCATTTTTGGTGCTTGTGAATGGTAGTTAGGGTGGATTCTTCGATAGTTCACGGGGATTGAGATAGGGAGACCCTTTATCCCCTCACTTGTTTGTTATTGTTATGCCCTTGGCCAGATGTTTGAGAGGGCTAGGATTGGCAACTTTATTTCAGGTTTCTTGGTGGGCAGAAGTGCCTGGAAATGTTTAGAGATTTCTCATCTCCTCTTTGTAGATAGTACTTCGATTTTTTGTGGAGTGGATCCAGAGCAAATTTGGCATTTGAAACCAGTTTTTGTTTAGTTTCAAATTATTTTAGGTCTGAAGATAAATTTTGGGAAATCTAAATTGGTTCCAGTTGGTAATGCTCTCAATGTAGAAGCATTGGCTAGTATTTTTAGATGCAAAGTAGCTAAGTTACCTATGACCTATTTGGGTCTTTCCTTAGGTGCTACTTTACGGCAAAAGAACTTTGGATTGGAGTGTTGGAGAAAATGGAGCAGTGATTGGTTGGGTGGAAAAGATTATATCTTTCTTAGGGGGGCTGTATCACTTTAATAAAGAGCACCTTTTCCAGCCTGCCTACCTTATACTTATCTCTGTTTCCTATCCCGGTGAATATTGCTAGATGTATTGAAAAATTACAAAGGGATTTTGTGTGGATAGGATTAGGAGATGAGTTTAAGTATCACTTGGTAAAGTCGAAGATTATTTGTGTACCGGTTCAAAATGGGGGATTGGGTGTTCAGGATTTGGTTTTATTTAACAAGTCTTTGTTGGGGAAATGATTGTGGAGATAACTATGGAAAGGAATGCCTTGTGGAGAAGGGTAATTGATACTAAATTTGGTAGCATGTTTGGGTTGGTGTTCTCATAGGGTGCAGGGCCTATAGGGTTAGTTTGAGAAATTATATCAAGAAAGGGTGGGATGATTTTTATCCTTGTATCATCTTTAAGATGGGGGATGGTTCTTCTATTAGATTTTGGCATGACCTTTGGTGTGAGGGACTGACTTTGGAGAATATTTTCTCAGAGCTTTTCAATATTGCTAGTAACAAGGAAGCTTCAATGGCTGAGTTGCTGTTGTCTTCTGCGGCACTTTCTATTGGAATATTAGTTTTATTCAGTCAGTTCAAGATTGGGAGTTAGAATCAGTTGCCTCTTTTGCGGACCTTATATATGCAGGCTCTTTGAGAAGGAATGGGGTGAATAAAATGTGCTTGAAATTTTCTCCTCGATGTGTTTTTAACGTTCTCTCTTATTATAAACCTTTACAACCTCTAATCACCTATTCTTTTGAAACTTTTTTGCGAAAACCAAAGGTGCCTACAAAGGTCAGTTTCTTTATTTGGACAGCAGTGTTAGGGAAAATTTTAACCGTTGATAATTTAAGGAGGCGAAAACTGGTGGTGATGGATTGGTATTGCATATGTAAGAGGAACAGGAAGACTAGTGATCACTTCTACATTGCCAGTAGCTCAAGAGTTATGGAAAATGGTGTGATCCCTTTTTGGGGTTCATTGGGTCATGCCGCATAGTGTTGTGGAAATTATAGTGAGTTGGTCAGGCAAGTTTAATAGACTCATAACAGAGGTGCTTTGGAGCATGATCCCTCATTGTCTTATGTAGGTCATATAGAGGGAAAGGAATAAACGTACTTTTGAAGGGGATGAAGATCGATTCATGAGTTGAAGCTCTTTTTCTTTTAGACTTTGTTTGAATGGGCAAATGCTTCGGGTGTTGTTACTTTCATTTCTCTTCCTGATATGCTTGATATTTGTACTTTCATTTCTGTTTAGTGTTTTTTTTTTTCTTTTGTTGCCTCGTAGCACACTGCCTGTGTGCCTTGTTCTGTCTTTTTTTTTTCCTTATACTTTTTTCAATGAAGTTTATTACTTAGCAATATATATATTATGAAACGGAGCCTATGTATTAAGTGATGGAAAAAAATTGGGTCACCTAGTACTTGAGCCTATATATATATATATATATATATATATATATACTTGTTGCACATAAAATACACCATCGCGCAACTGGATGGCAAAAACTTATTTTGATGGGAAATTTCTGGACTGAACTGATGCAGTGCATCCTAGCTACCTGTCTTGTTTATTCTAGTACTTGAGCTTTAGTAACAATTAACAAGCTTGTACTAGTTGTAACAAAGGTTGTTTCGGATAAGCTAGGAGCCTAATTAGTTACATAGGAGCCTAGTTAGTTGCACATGGGCCAGGAGCCTATGGCTTTAAACTAGCTAATAGCATGCATCCTTATCTAACTATAAATAGGCAAGCAAGTGTAATCTGTATTTGGTTTAGATAATCCAATGTAAGTGTAAAGCAAGAGGTATTTTCCAAGTGTGTCTATTGAAGAGTTGAAACACCCCTGGCCTACTTTAAGCAACTTAATCTTTCCTTTGTCCCTCCAACGAAGTTCCTAATCTCACCCACCATCATAAAGCTTCAATAGATTTAAATCAAATTTGAAAAGTTAATTAAACTGGTAGTCTCTGTATATGCTGATTCTTATTGCATTCAGTTTCTTATTCTCTTTGTCTCAATTTTTTTTCTGCTTTTTTCTTTATTTGCTATGACAGTCAGCTCAAGCGTCTTAATCTAAGCGGAGTTCTACCAGCTGATTTTGGAAATCTTAGTAATCTGCAAGAACTGTAAGAGAAACATTCGTGTTTTTTCTGCGTTTAAGAAGTTAATTAACCTCATCATATTATCATTTTTGCCGAATTTTCCATAGAGATTTTTTTATTATGAAGAGTAGTTATTGAGGTGTCCGCACATTCTTCATTTATTCTGTACACTACCATATTTCTCATAGGGTTTCAGTTGGCTTTCTTAGAACTTGTAAAAATTAAGAGCATTACTTGTTATTAAATTGATGATGATATGACTAACTACCATTAAAACAACAGAAACATTTAATTTCTATTGGATACTCAAAAACCAGCTAAGTGTATATTATTCTACCAGACAGGTTCATATATATCTTCTAGATTTAGTTGCCAAGTCCAAGCACACACTGATGCACCATGCCAACCATATTGTATTAACCCTGAAAAATACTTCTATGTTTTCTGAGTAGATATTCACATTAATACAATCATTAAGGAACTTGGTAAGCCTTTTCCAAACAATATGTAGTCCATTTTATATAAATTTTGACTTCATCAAAGATTGGCCTGTTTGTCTTATGACCTCGAAATTGAGAAAGACCAAATGAATTTTCTTTCATTTAACAGTGATCTCAGTTTCAACTACATCAGTGGATCAATTCCATCTAGTTTCTCTCAGCTCCCTCTTGTCATTCTGTAAGTTATTTTTTGCATTTGTATCTTTGAGAGCCTTTATTATTTGCCATATAGGTGTTGACCAAAGGGGTCAACAGGTTGTTCATTTCCTAACAGTTGGTATTCTGCAGGTCCCTTTCAGGAAACCGGTTAAGTGGTGAAATTCCTAAGGGAATTGGTGAGATTGGTTCACTTGAGGAGCTGTAAGTCTTGACGTAGATTTTATTGCTTAATTTAAAGAAGAATGGTGTGCAACCTGGGTTATAGTTTAAATTGCATTTTATAGGGTTTTGGAAGCAAATCAGCTTGATGGACATCTTCCTGAAAACCTAGGAAATTTGAGCAACTTGAAGAGACTGTAAGACTTTTGCCTTTATTTTCCATTTTAATTTCTTCTTTGTATTTATTTTTTTTGTTTCTTTTTTTTTTCCCTCTCCCTAGGAAATAATATTTCACTAATTATGCATTCTGGTTTAATAAGTTGCAGTATCTTTTCTGCAAAAAAAAGTGTTTTGTAATTCATAATGGGCAATGAAAACACACTGAGTAGAACCATAGAAGATAATTGCTAAATACGATGAACTAATTCATTGATTTTAACAATATCCAGGGGTCTGTAATCTTTCCTTACATTTCTATTAACTCTACCAGTTTTTAACTTTTCTTCAGTTTGATACAGTTGTATGATTTTTAGGATGCAAATGCATTTTTTCAAGATAAATTCCTCAAACGAGCTGTTATTCATGTTCATGCAAAAGTATATCTCATTCAGATACTAGTATGTTTTTGTGTCTTCTCTGAGTTCAATGAAAATGAAGATTGTATTTGTCATTCATTTTGGATATTTCAAGTTTGAACTCATAGCTGTATGGATGGCTAACTTGCTCTTGATGTCATTTGTGATTATGCCTTACACATAGTATCTATGTTAACCATCAGCACCTTGTTTTATAGGCTTCCACAATATTTTGCTGCCTTGCCTCGTGGAAATGCATGACCAAATATTTCTTTATCTTGCAGTGTTCTTAATGCAAACAATTTTACAAGCACAATACCAGAAACGTTTGGAAAATTAACGAACTTGACTGATTTGTAAGTAATTCAATTTGACATGATTAGTTGGACATATAGCTTTTAGAATACCAAAATTCCTAAACTTGAGATACTGCCTGCAGTAGGATAGATGGGACTGCAATATCAGGGAAGATACCTGGTTTTATTGGGAACTGGAGCAAACTTGATAGACTGTAAGTATTGTATTTAATTAATTTTATCTGCCATTTTTTTCCTCGGAGTTTTGACTTCAAAACTTTTTTTTTTTGTTATCTAAGGAAATATTAATCACTTGCAGTGATATGCAAGGCACGTTCATGGAGGGCCCCATCCCTGTCACCATATCCCTGTTATCAAATTTAACCGAGCTGTGAGTGCATGCTCCATAGGCGGTCTTATACATTGGTACAAAATGTGAAATGTATGAAGATGGCACAAATGATTTTTCTAATCTTTCATGTTTGTCAGGAGGATATCTGATTTGAAAGGATTGAGTATTGGATTTCCTAATTTGAAGGATTTGAAAAAGTTAGAATATTTGTAAGTTATATTTTTTACTTGTTTTCTTGCAACAAATAATCCTATGTAATTAACTTTTCAGTTTTGTTAACTTTCTGATTTTTGTCTTATTCCTGTGCCTCAGGGTTCTAAGAAATTGCTTAATCACTGGTTTAATCCCAGATTACGTAGGAGAGTTAGAATCTTTGAAGCGATTGTAAGTTTCTTAAAATGGGTGTACTCATAGAGACGTTTTACTTGGGAATTTCTTTTTCTATATCTAGTTTGATTACTTTTTTATGTTTTGGCTTCTGTCATTATGAGACATCTTATATGGTTTATTCTGACAAGTGTTATGAAGTGACTTGAGATGATCAAAATGGAGTTTCAATTTGTTATTCAAGTTGTTATTGATTGTCAACACTATTGTTCATTATTTTGAGATGATTGACTGCTACCAACATATAAACTTTGAGATTTTTATTCAATGAAAGAGAGGTCAGATGCATATGGATATTTGATATAGGTTCAATTCTATCAATAGGGAATTGAACACTTTTTCAGTACTTATAGGGAAACCAAACACATAAAGGAATAAAGCATCACATTATTTCTAATATCTGCCTTCTAATTAATCGACCAAACTTAGTGATATTTATCCTCTTTCCATGATAGAGGTTGGTTTGGGATTAACTTCTTGTTGATGTAATATGAAGGGTTAAGCATGTTAAGATTACTCTTTCTTCTTCTTCAAACACCCCCCCCCCCCCCAACCCCTGGTCCTTTTATTCTTAGAGAAAGGAAAAAGGGTTGATTTATTTGCAATTATTTTGTATGCTATTTTTAGCCAGAAAGTTTCTTATTCTCATAAAAAGGAATCATGTAGCTGAAAATGAAATCGTTCTCTCTTTTAAAACTAGGCTAACTTTACCACAGTTTATCTATTTATTCTTTATTCTCTCTCTCATTGAACTTTTCTTTCCAATATTTTTGCTTGTTTCTCATTATGTTATCCATCGATAGAATATTTTATTTTGAGGACTTCAAGATACTAGACGGACTTGTGGCTATCCAGTAGCAATTGAATCATTTCAATTCAATAAATTTTACTGTTTGTGCTTTTTATTTTGAAATCTGCCTATTGCCTATATGTCACTGAATGAATGGTAATTTTTCTCAACATTTAATGGGAAAAAAGTGTAATATTTACTACTAAACTTTGGGCTGATGGCTTTATTGCTGCAAGAAACTGCATTTTGGAGCATCAAATTTTGCCTGAATATTATAGTACAACAAAATAAAATATAAATCTTGTTTAATGAATTGAATTCCATTTTCTGTAATTTATATATTTTTGATAATATGAAAATTTTATTTTCTTGTAGAGACTTGAGCTTCAATAATTTGAGTGGTCCAATTCCAGATACATTTTGGAATCAACAGCTAAATGACATGTATGGCACAGAGCAAAAATTAGTTCAATTACGCAATGTTTTATGTTTAATTTATTTCTCAAATTGTCCCTGTTTGGATCCTTCACTGTGACTACTCATTTGGCAAGAAAAGACATGACAATCATTTTATGGATGTAGGTACTTAACCAACAATTCATTAAGTGGAGAAGTGCCGAACTGGGTATTGGAGTACACCAAAAATAATTGGTAGGTCTAATTTAAGTCCAGAATCTTTATTTCACTAGGCTCTAAATTTGTCAATGCACTTGTTTTTAATTGTGAGATCTTGTGTGAGTCATGTGTTTGAACTGTGAGCTTTTTGAATTCTCATTTTTTCCCAGTTAAGAATTTTTTTCATAATGTCATGATGAAATGTGTTGCAGGGATATATCTTACAACAATTTTTCAGGGTCACCTCAGATTAATTGTGAGACACGGTCACATGTGTAAGTTTCTTCTGTATTAATCACTTTTGTAGTCAAAGCTTTTCCTAAAAAGGATGGAAAAAAAATCACTATTAATTCCTCTTATATCAATGCTAAGTAAAATGTAAAAATGACGAGCATATTCATTGTCTTGTATTGCCAACAATGTATCTTTATTATGAAACAGGAATTTGGTTTCCAGTTATTCATCTGTGGAGAGCAACACGTAAGTTTTTTAACTTCCTAAGACACATTTACTCTGCCTGCTCAAAATGCATCAAAACAAAATTATTTGATTGGCTTTTCAAATTCTAGAATTCCTTGGTGCTTGAAGAAGGGCCTTCCCTGTTCAAAAAAACCAAAACGTAAGTAAAGATACATATCAGATTGTGCTTTTATGAACTTTAGTAGTTTACTATTGAAGTTACTTTTGACACTGATGGAACTTATTTATCACACACTTACTCTTATATCTGCAGATTATTCCTTGTTTATTAATTGTGGAGGAGAAAAAATAAACTTTGAGGGGAATGAATATGAACAGGACATAATTCCAGATGGGCGATCACAATTTAGTTCTATTTCTGAAGAATGGGGTTATAGCAGCACAGGGGTCTTCATGGGCAATGACGATACTCCATATCGTGCACAGAATACATTTTCTTTGAATGTGACTGGTATCTATGAGACAGCTCGAGTTGCCCCTTTATCACTTAGGTACTATGGCCTTTGCTTGCGAAAGGGAAGTTACAAAGTAAAGCTCCACTTTGCTGAAATAATGTTCTCTAATGACCAGACATTTAGCAGCCTGGGGAGGCGCATATTTAATGTCTCAATTCAAGTGAGTTGACGGAGGATTTTCATGATTAAAATATAGCTTGTTCTTTGATGCCTTCCAAGATTTTCTTGTTTTGAAAAGAGAAGGAATGTTCATCTTCCCGCTGTAGCTTGCAAAGTTTTAATTTGACATTTCCTTTTCCTTTTTAACTTTTATTTTTTCCAGGGAAAGTTGGAGTTGAAGGACTTCAACATTGTGGAGGAAGCTCGAGGAGTTGGTATACCCATCATTAAGGAATTTGATGATGTTCTTGTAAGTGGTAGCACTTTGGAGATTCATTTTTACTGGGCAGGGAAAGGAACTACTTCCATTCCTGTCAAAGGTGTCTATGGACCTCTTATATCTGCCATTGAAGTGACACCAAGTAAGGTTTCCTTCAATTTAGGATTTCTACCTTTTTTGTCATTAACTTGCATGTACGTGATTCCTCTCCTTTTATAGACTTTGATGTTGGCGAGGGCCTATCGGTTGGAGCTATTGTTGGCATTGTACTTGCATCATGTGTGATCCTTGTATTGATTTTGGTGTTTCTTCGGATGAAGGGTTACCTAGGGAAGAAAGTCCTTGAAGATAAAGGTAAGATCAATCACATTTTTTTAATAAAAAAAAGATGCGGAGAAAATACCGTCTAGGGACTTTTTGATGGTTACAAATTGCAAGTTGGAAATAGAATAAGAAGATGTGTCTATGCTTTTTTTTTTTTTTTTTTGTCATTAGCAGTTCATGGTCATTAATTACTCTTTCACTCATACATGCACTCACATATACACTATACAGATAAATGCTCTGGGATCTTTTTCTGTAGCTTTGGAATTCAAGCCAATCCACCACCTGCTCTCTCTCTCCACACACACACCAAAATACTAGATCTAGTGCCATAACAGATTTGACTCCTTAAAACACTGTTTCTATATAAGAATGAAAAAATCATTTATCAAACTACTGTATTGGAAAAATTGGGTAATATCATATAGCTTTGCTTCAACTAAGTTCATGAGTTGAGGATAAGCAAACTCAAACCAATAACATCCGCCATATGGTAAATTGTTGCCACTCAGGCCTCCGACTAATTCTACCATAGAGGCCAATGATAGACAATAATTGCCCTCCAACACAACTTACAACTTTCATCATATTGAGCTCTCCAAAGAGAAACTCTTCTCAAAATCTCAAAAAATGGTGTTGAGTTGGAATCCCATTTTAACTAAGGATTCTTGTGGTTCTAGAGGATCCAGTTACAAGAAAAAATCAAAGAACACTTTGCTCCTTAAAGGTAATATTGGCTAATAGAAGGTTTAGCTCTTTTAGCAATGCAGAAGGGCAACACTAGGCATATTGTACTGTGCAATGATTACTTTATCGTGGGATCCTCATTCTCATTTCAACTTATATTTGGTATTGCCTATTCACAACCATAAGTGTTTTTTGATATGATACATCGAGAAGATGATGCAAAATCAACACTTGGCAAAGATTCATAATCAATTGTATTTTGGTTTAATCGATCTTTAACATTCCAATAGAAAGACATAGTGATCCTTCTTTTTTATGGATGTGTGTTTTTCTATGTTCTTATCACTGGTTACCTTGTAGAAATACATTTTATCATAGCAAAAGTATTGTTTTCATTTAGAAGTTTTCTTCAAGTTTGTTTTTTGTCCCTAATCTATTTAAATCATTACACAATATATCTTTCCATCCACTCTCGTTTTCATAATATTTGTCTAACTAGGTGGTACTATTTTTAGCATTAGAGAATTTGAGATGTTTGACCTTGGCCATTACATTCAAAAAAAAAAAAAGGAAAAGGACACAAACACAAGGTGAACATGCAGTACGAAACTATCGGTTAAATGCATCATATGAAAGATATTTTTAAAGAGGAAAAGGTAATTTTATTCAGTAGTTAAGGGACAAAAAAAAATCATCTTGAAATTTAAGGTCGAAAGTGTAACGTTCAATAGTTTAGGGACAAAAAAATAACTTATTAAAGTTTATGGGCGAAAAACGAACTTCATGCAAACTTTTGTAATGAAAACAATATGTTTGCCTTTTATCATCTATCCTTTCTATTATTCTCTCTCTTGGAAATTTTCTAACTCTTTTTATCTTCTTATAGAACTACGTGGTCTAGATTTACAAACAGGTTATTTTACTTTAAGACATATTAAAGCTGCCACTGGGAACTTTGACCCTGCAAATAAGATAGGTGAAGGAGGCTTTGGCCCAGTTTACAAGGTATTTATGGATTATTGATATTTATTATTGGCAGGTGTTAATCCTAGCAACATTTTGGCCATGTCACTAGTGTGAGTACTAATGCAAGATAGTAAAAATATGATTATGAAATTGCTTTTCTTGTTCCTAGGGTGTACTATCAGATGGTGCTTTAATTGCTGTTAAGCAGCTATCCTCCAAATCGAAGCAAGGGAACCGTGAATTTGTTACTGAGATAGGCATGATATCTGCATTGCAACATCCAAATCTTGTGAGGCTTTATGGATGTTGTATTGAAGGAAACCAGTTGTTAGTAATATATGAATACATGGAAAACAACAGTCTTGCCCGTGCACTTTTTGGTAAGTCCTTCACTAACATCCACCTTATATATATATATATATATATATATCAAGAGTAAGACTTACTGTTGAAAACTCTCTCCCTCGGTTTCCAATTTTAGGTCGTGAGGAGCACCAGCTACATTTGGATTGGCCAATGAGGAGGAAGATATGCTTGGGAATAGCCAGGGGGCTAGCTTATCTTCATGAGGAATCAAGGTTGAAAATTGTTCACAGAGACATAAAGGCAACAAATGTGCTTCTTGATAAGGATCTAAACGCCAAGATATCTGACTTTGGTTTAGCTAAGCTTGATGAAGGAGAGCAGACGCATATTAGTACACGAATAGCCGGAACAATGTGAGTTCTCTTTCTCTCTCTTTCTCTCTCTCTCCACCTTTATTTGGCTTCTTGAAATACAACTGGTTTCTGGTATAATAAATTTTAACATAGGTAGTGCAAACAATACAAATAATTTTGTGGACAGAGTGTCTCTAAGTTCCTCCAACCCACTATGTGGCAACATGAAAAACTATCCTTGAGTACTTTTAGTTACATAAATTATTTAATATTCACATGACTTGTTTATATTATTTAATGAATCATGTGATTTAATACACGTAAATAGTCATTTTATACAACCATGTAGCAAGTTGAAAGAGATTTCTCCAACTTGATTTGGAGAGAAATTTTGTCCATTATTTCTTGTTAAAAAAAATCATACCAAATGCTCAAAAACTCACACTTTTGGCGGGGTCAAAGAGAGCACATTGGATTTAATATATAAGTTGTATAATAAGACTTAACCAACAATGACTCGGAACTTTTATTTTGCCATTTAATATTGTAGCGGTGTCGTGATACTATACGTTGCACTTTCATTTTTATACTGTCTAATATGCGAGCAAAAAATCTTACACTTATATTTAGAAAATGTTTTAGATGTTTTTGTAATGGGATATTAGAAAGCCTCTCTTAGCTGGCACACATACTCACTATTCTAGTGCCATTTGTTTTTCTTCAGAGGTTATATGGCTCCTGAGTATGCAATGAGGGGTTACTTGACCGATAAAGCAGATGTTTATAGCTTTGGAGTAGTAGCTTTGGAGATTGTTAGTGGGAAAAGCAACACCAATTACAGGCCAAAGGAGGAGTTTGTTTATCTTCTGGACTGGGTAAATATTTATGCCATTCTTAGAGGATCCTTTTTTGTCAACAATTGTTACTATTATATTTTCTTTACAGTGAATAAAAGGTTGCTTAATTTGGGAAGATACAGAAATTCTTTTCTATCTTGTATATACATTAATACACTTCCATGCTTATCATCTTCTCTACTTATCAACTTAGCAAGTATGCATGACATCATGAATGTTTATCTTTGCTCTTTTACATGCAATTGAAGGCCTATGTCTTACAAGAGCAAGGAAACCTACTTGAACTTGTGGATCCAAAGCTTGGTTCAAGCTACTCCTCTGAAGAGGCAATGAGGATGCTCAGCTTGGCTCTTTTATGCACCAACCCCTCTCCCACTCTCAGACCATCAATGTCTTTCGTAGTAAGTATGATTGAAGGAAAATGTGCGGTTCAAGCACCAATAATAAAGCGCAGTGAAACAAACCTGGATCCAAGGTTTAAAGCTTTTGAGAAGCTTTCACACGACAACCAAACACACGTGAGCTCCACTTTTTTGCATGACAGTCAAACGCAGAGAGACATGTCAATGAATGGGCCATGGATTGATTCCTCTTTTTCTGTCCAAAGTAAGGATGAGACCAGTAGAGACCATTCTTCATCAAGCAAGCTTCTTCAGGATCTTCATGACATAAATTTAGAGTGACTGATAAATAGAGAAAAATACGTAGGATTTTTTTTCCCAATGAAATTGAATTCTTGGATTTGGCTCGACTGGGATTAGATTCTCTCTCTTATTTACATATGGATGGACATGATACATTATCTAATATATAAACATGTAATATGCTAGTTAGTAATTTGGGTATGTACAAAAAATTATGATTTTTTTCTCTGTTTTAAGAATCTATATCTATATCATATCTTATTCTATATATAATAGCAGAAACTGAGAGAAAATTTATTCTTACAATTAAGGAGGTGTTGCCATGTAGGAAAAGTGGCTATCTAAAATTCAGCCACATTTAAGTTAAAAAGCGATATATTATATTGTTTGGTAATGCTACAACACCGTTTAAAAGCAATAAATTATAATGATTCACTATGTTAAAACACTGTTTGGGAGCCCTCTTGGTATAAAAGGAAACTAACCGTTTAAAATAAAAATAAAAAGAAGAAGAAGATTGCTACACGGAGAAAGGAGAAAGAGAGATCGAGAGAAAAGAGAGACAGAGAAATAGAGAGGCAAAGATAGAGAGAAGGGAGCCTTCCGTTTCTCCTATTCGGATACTTTTTTTTCACTTCCTTTTCAATTTTCTTAACAACGATACTTGCGATCCAGAGATAGAGGAGGAAAAAATAAACCTTGCGATATAGAGATGAGAAGGAGACAGACATTGAGAGAACTACTACTGGTAAGTTTTTCTTTTTTTCATTCTTTCTTAGATCTGGGTATGGGTATGGGTATGAAATATGAATTAGTTTTGAGAAATTTGGTTGGATTGATTTTTATTTAGGTATTTGGGTAACATTAGGTTTTGATTTGATTTTTTGAAATTTGGGGTTATATATGATTTAGGTTTGGAGAGGGCAAAAACAAAGATAAGAGAGAACGTGAGTTCGTTATTCGGAAAGAGCAGAAACCTTTATCAATATTTAAAAAAAAATATATATATATATATATATATATATATTGCTTTAAATGTTTGAATTGATTTAGTTGTAGGTTTGGGTATTTAATTGAATTGATTTTGATTCAAGATCTGTCTTCCTTTTTTTACTTTTTCCCCCTAAACTACACACAGACATCTCCTTCCATTAGAGAGTGATAGGGAGATTGAAGAAGTTTGATTTTATTAATTTGATTTTGATTGTCAATTTGCCATATACATACTGCTACAATTATTGTTTCTTCATCTCTTATTGTTATTTTCTTTTATGCATGTTTTGTCTGATGTTGGGTTAAAATTATAGGAAAAATTAATTGTGTTAAGTTCTTAAAATTTTCTAATTGCATAATATTTTGTTTTTGTTTTGGACTTTTAGTTGTGTTATATTGACCCTTGGGTAATTCTACTGTACCCCCCATTTTTTTTTTTTTGGAGTACGGTACCCACTAGTAGGTAACCTACCATATCAGGTTACCGAATCCTCACATTTAACGGTTTCATCCTCACATTATGTAGTTCCAACACCACATGTGACAGTTCTTTCGTCACATTTGGTGGTTCCCTTATTTTTTTTCTCACATTTGAAGGTTCCATTTTCACATTGTGCAGCTCTAACATCATATGTGACAGTTTTTTTGTCACATTTAATGGTTTCTTTATTTTTTTTCTCATATTTGACGGTTCCAATCTCACATTGTGTAGTTCTAACATCATATGTGACAGTTCTTTTGTCAAATTTGTTCGCTTATTTTTTCTCACATTTGATTGTTCCATCCTCACATTGTGCAGTTTCAACATCACATTTAATAGTACTTTTGTCACATTTAGTGGTTCCTTTTTTTTTTTTTTTTTTTTTTTTTTTTTTTTTCTCATATTTATAGTTCCATCCTTATATTGTACAGTTTCAATATCACATGTAATAGTTTTTTGGTCACATTTGGTGGTTCTTTTTTTTTTTTTTCTCACATTTGATGGTTCTATCCTCATATTGTGCAGTTCCAACATCACATTTGACAGTACTTTTGTCACATTTGGCGGTTTTCTTATTTTTTTTCCTCATATTTGACGGTCCAATCCTCATATTGTGCAGTTCTAATATCACATGTGACAGTTCTTTTGTCACATTTGGTGATTCCTTTTTTTTTTTTTCTCACATTTAACGGTTCCATCCTCACATTATGCAGTTTTAACATCAAATTTGACGGTACTTTTGTCATATTTGGCGGTTCCGTTATTTTCTTTTTCACATTTGACAGTTTTATCCTCACATTATGCAATACTAATATTACATGTGACTGTACTTTTGTCATATTTAGCGGTTCTTTTATTTTTTCTCACATTTGATGGTTTCATTGTCACATTCGGCAATACCAACATCACATATAACAGTAGTTTTGTCACATTTAATAATTCTTTTTTTTTTCCTCACATTTGACAATTTCATCATCACATTGGGTAGTACTAATATCACATTTGACCGTACTTTTACATTTGAGCCCACCACTAAAGTCAATTTTTTACTTATTATGTATATGTTTGTAGCAAAAAATGATGGATGAAGATGGCAATCCCACATTGGAATGGTTTAAAAACACATATAGGGGACAATGATAAGTATATGTCAAAATTGATGTTTCGTGAATAGGTAATTTTACTCAACACACTTGTATATTTTACACTAACACATGCTAATACATTGTTTATTTGTACTTGTCACATTAAGCAGTATCAACATCATTTTTTACTATACTTTTGCCACATTTGGTTGTACCCTTGTTTTTTTCTCACATCCAACATTGTCACAATGGGCAATACCAACTTCAAATGTGAGCGTACTTTTGTCACATTCGATGGTTCTTTTTTTTTTCACTCACCAATTACCATAATACCTCTGAAACCTAAAAATGACCATAATACCTTTAGAACCTAAAAAATGACTGAATCACCCTAAAACTTAAAAAAAGAAAAGAAAAAAAAAAGGACCAAAATTACCATAATACCTTTAAAGTGAATGCATTCACACAAAAATTATGTTTTCAAAATACAATTTTAGCACAAAATGTGATATTATTGAAATCGTTTTCGAGTGTACATTATGTCCCGTTATCTCCCATCACATTGGCAGAATCTTAAGTTAAATCATGGTTTCAGACAAGGCAATTCTCATATATTTTTTTTCACAACATTATTTTTAATAAATATTACTTCTTATGTAATAATTGAAGAAATATTACTTCTTATATGCTATTTAAAAAATTAATTTTATGTAAAAGAGGCAAAACAATAAATTCGCACATTATTACATTTACTACATTCTCATTTTTCTTCTCAACTAAAAAAAAGTTTACATGTCATAATACTTCTCTCTTTTTCACTGAGAACATTTTGTTTTCAATTAGATTTCACCCCCCTAGCTACCCCAAAAAAATATAATTCCACATACTTCCAAAAGAGAAAAGAAGAAGACCCATCAAAAAAAAGAAAAAAGAAAAAAAAGAGCTATGACACCTAATTACACATACGTCCAACAAAGAAAAGAAGAAAAGCTATGGCTATTCGACTACAGTAATGGGGCAGGCTCCAGCTGCTGTCTTGGCTGAAGCATTGACACCAGCAGTAATAGAGTGAGAAAAATTGAAGGAAAATTGTCTCAACTTGCTCCTTTTCTCTATTTAGGTATACACAGTCCTGTCAATCACTTTCACAATGTGAAAAGTATCTCTGAGCATCAAATGGTTGCCTTCAGGAGTTTGTATCAGGTAACTCAAAAGCAGTTCCTCCATTCATGGGTGCAAATGCTGCAATAAAAAGAACATGAACATCATACCCCATCACAATTCCTAAAGATTAATTCAAAAAGAAAATGTGCAAAATGAGCAAAGGCCCATTCATCTCTAATGCTTTTAATCAACACATTTTAACAAATTCATTCCTCTTCATTTTACAAACCATTTGAATCCATATTGTCTTTAATGGCAGCTATTATGGGTCTATATCCTGAAAGTTAGGAGGCGTGTTAAATCAATGTCAAGATTTCATGAACATGTAGTTTCAACATTTAGTAATTCACCAACTTTTTTAAGTGGCAATGAGCCTTATTGCAGCAATTTTGCCAAATGAAATCATGACTATACTATTTTTTTTTTTGTTCTTTTAAATGAATTAAGAGCTATTTGTTTCTTTCTTCTCATACAGGAGTGTTTCAAACCAATAGCAAACCACTAAACAAAAAAAAAAAAAAAAAAAAATGCAAGCTTCTCAATTATTTTTTGATAAATAAAAATTTATTAAAAAGAGACTACATCATGCAAAGGAAGGCAAGAAGTAGCCTAAGGAATTAGAAAAAATACAAAAGATTATGTATAAAAAGATAGACTCAATAGCATTAGAATTGAATCTCTATTTGTGAGTCCCAAACAAAATAAGCTAGAAGCTAGTTCCTTGTACTCTCCATATCCTCAAACGTTAGCCTATTTCACTCTCGCCAAATAACAAAATAAGCTAGAAGCTAGTTCCTTGTACTCTCCATATCCTCAAACGTTAGCCTATTTCACTCTCGCCAAATAACATCAAACATAATGGAACCAAATTCCAAATATCCAATGAATATGATAAGAGAGGTTTTTTTTTTTGGGGGGTGGGGGGGGGGGGGGGTGTGTTCAATGCTAGGCAGGGGATCCTATGTTTGTGGCCCACAAATGAAAACAGAAATAGAAAATAAAGACAAATCTATATATCTAAAAGCCATAAAAATAGTCTCCTATTGGACCCATTCACTAGAGGTAAAAAAGCCAACTTTTTTCCAATACTTCAGAGAGATTGGGAATCAAATTCAATTACTATAGGCAAGTAGGACCAAGGCTAGATGGACTGCTCTAAAAGCACATATCCATAACTATTCACACAAAATAAAACTAGCTAGCAACTTGATTGCCCAGCAGAATAAAATGATGGTTATGGAAAAACCAAACTGCAATGTTTAAGCCATTTTTCCCATCAACCTTCATTAGGACCCCAATCCCTCACTAGATAATAGTACTAGCAAATGCAATAGACATAAAATTTCACAATAATATTTTAGTTGCTCAAAATCTCAGACAAAAAACTCATGCATTAAAATACACAACTCACACAGACATTTCATCAAACAATTTCTTAACAAAGCTAAATTGACTCAGTTCACCAAACCTCACATATAATTCAAGTTAATAGAAAGAACTCAGAAGCCTAATCCAAACCCAAATTGTTTAATATAAAAGCAATATGTTCTCTACCATTAAATATAGAATTCTTAACATAGCAACCAAAGACCTTTAGTTTCAGCTTTCAGGCAGGTTTGCAAGACTACAAGTTCATGTTTCACATTTCAAGTCCTATTCAGTGCACAAATTTTCTTTTTGCAAATGACATAGATACTATTTTCAAGATTTATTAAAAATACCTAGTGTACATTTCTTCTACATTTACAATTTAACATACATATTCATAACCAGAGGCACGTCAGTGAACTTCTAAATAGTGATAATTATACCAAGGCCATAGTTCTTGTAGTGCAAAATTGAAGTACGAATTTTAACAACTTACCCTATTCTCAGAAAAGGATTTTGAGAAGCAAAATACTCTCCTCTTGAACACACTTGATGGCTTCCCATTTTTAACACTTGAATCATGTTGCGTCTTCTTCGACCCTTTCTTTTTATACATCAATTGACCATTACCTTTACCATTTATAACAGGAAGTTGACTTTGCTCAGAAAATTTTGAAGTTGCTTTAAGAGAACTGTCTCTGTTCATGTTGATTTCTGACCTCTCTTCTTTGTTTTTCTTCAATGGGAAATTTTCACATGGGTTTCCATTGGGGAAAAATCGAAGCAAGTGGCTGGATTTGCAATTTGAATTTGCCTATTCTGAAATTTCAATTCAGATTTCACAATATTACTAACGCTTGTGTTCCAAAATTCCAAAAAAAAAAAAAAAACCAATCAAATAGGCCCAAATCTTGACGATAAATTCAGGGAAAAGGGAGAAGGGATGAAGAAAAAACCTATCTTACTCTCACTTTCACTTGAAATAAATCATTAAACCCATCATTCAAAAACCCAAATCTTGCCGATAAATTCAAGGAAAATGTATGAAGAATAGTTACCTGAGATTTGTATGAAGATGAGGTGAAGATCGGCCAAGAACGATGAGAAGGAGCAGAATTAAAAGAACGCAGCAGAGAAGTAAAGAGAGAGAACGCGAGACGGCCAGAGAGAAAAAAGAAACGTCTTTTTTTTTTTTTTTTTCCTGTGATTGATTTTATATGTTACCTGCTTGACTGGTAACTAGTAATTCATTAAAATCACATAAACGGCTAGGATCAAAACAAGTGAAATCAATGGTTAGATTTATAAGTGGGTACCGTACCCACCCAAAAAAAAAAAGTTGGGTATGGTAGAATGACCCCTGTACCATATGATAAAAAATATTCGAAGGTTATTACAGTTGTATGTTTTTTTGTAATTCTTTTTAGCTAGTCAATGTAGTTAAGTTTTGTGATAGCTAATATGCAAGAATAGAAAACACGCAATCCTATTATGTAATTCTCAACGTAAATTACAAAAGGTAATCCATCCATGACTAGAGTAACCAACAAAAGCGCAATTGGAATTTGATTTTGCACACCAACTTAGAGTCCCATCGAGAATCTCATTTAGAACCTGTAGTTTATCATTATAGCATTACAAAAAAAGTATAGACACATACTCTCTTATAGGGAGAACATCACGGTCAGAATCATTAGAACATTTCTCCCTGCATTCTCTCAATTTTGCTTTTGTTTTTTTTTTTTTTTTTTTGGCAGATCATTAAACCCATTGGTCAAGAAAAGTAATGCTTATTTAAGTTCTGGAGAATAAATCCATTGAAATGGTTCATGGTCATCATGGATGGTTTTTTTTGGATAATTTCATTCATAATTGAGAAGTTGTTACTAATGCATATTTGTATAGTGCAGTTGGTTAGGTAGATTAGGTAATAATCATCATGAATTAACTAAAAATTTCCATAATGATCATTATTGCTTAAAAGCTAATCATATTTAATATACATTTTAGTTGATTTAAGGATTATCAAAATCTATTATTGTTTAAATTATATGAAATTTTTATGCTTTTTTAGACAGTGCAAT
The DNA here is from genome assembly GCF_001633185.2 of Quercus lobata. Classification (NCBI taxonomy): domain Eukaryota; kingdom Viridiplantae; phylum Streptophyta; class Magnoliopsida; order Fagales; family Fagaceae; genus Quercus; species Quercus lobata. The sequence goes on from NC_044913.1 coordinate 27,720,026, forward strand.
TGCTATGGATGCTTGACTTTTATACCCAACTTTAATGGCTACATAATAATGATTTTTAGCTATTTAAGCTGAATACCTCTATTTATCCTAGCTAGGGACAAATGATTTATTATTTGGATAGAGAGCAAAAGGCGGATTCAAAGAGCTACAAAGATAGGGTAGCGACAAATCAGTAATTGACTTAAAAATTGGCATGCATAATTATATTAGAAAATCGTTAGACTTAACAAATGGTTTGGTCAATTAGGAATCACACCAAAGCTCTAGATGGAGCTAAATATATGTGTAAGTTATATTGGTGTTACATTTGATAGCAGTACGATGCTTAAAGTAGAGTTGTTTTTGGGTTTGATTTACTTAGAGATATGTAACTATAAATATCTTTCTTAAAAGTCCAGTGATTGATGTCCAAATCAATTACAAAGAATTAGGTAGAGTGGGAAGCATTAATCACCCCGCAGTCTGCATTGCTTTATTCTAAAAAAGGGGTTTCAATTGGTTTAATATGCATGTTGCTGAAAGGGCAAGGATACAATGAGGAAAGCTTTAAGACACATACCTCAAACTCAACAACAAAAATAAGATGGAATCTAAAATTTCTCTCTGATGTTTTCTTTTGGAATGTATGGAATTATTATGCTGTACATTGAGGGTTTTTTTTTTTTTTTTTTAAATTGAATTATGAAGTAACTATTTAATTTATTTGTTTTTATTTTATGCAAAAAAAATTGTCTATAGTATATGGACTTATGGTATTTTTTGCGGTGTTAAAGGGATAGAATGACTTCATATATATGACAGTAGAGACTTCGTCTTGACATGGTCTAAAATTTTTCCAATAGGTGCATTTCTTGCAATATTCTTTTGTTTTTAATTAATTTTTTGAAGTTTATTTTCAATACCCATATCTCCATATGTACTCTAAAATGCCAATAAACCTTCACATCTCCATTTTTTTTGTTGCTAACTTCACTATGGTAACAGTACTATCTAGAAGTAATCTTTAGGCTATGATATCATTCTTTCTATCTCTACCCTATTTGTTTTCTTCTGTATCTTAATTCTAAAAATTTGTTTCTTTAGGTTTTTGTTGATGCAACGATGACTCTCCATCTCCTTGAAGTTGAAATTGAATAAAAAAAAGAAGTTGTACAATCCAAGGTTATATTACCCTGGAGATGAAGAAGATTAGATGAGTATTTTGGTTCATTTCACTTCAATTCTTGATTTGTTTTGGGTGACAGAGTTGCAACATTGATTGTGTGTTGGGTTAATATCTGTGTTTGTGTATGTTTTTCAACCATGGCATCTTTGTTGGATGAAGTTAAATGAGAATTCAAGAAATTCCAATATAGTTGCTTTGTAGATAAAATAGAAAATTTTATTATTGAAATCCATGACAGTTTGGCTGTGTAATCCATAGAAGGTTTGGTGGTATATCCCTATTTCTATCTCCTCAATCATTTTTTTCCCTTCTTGGAAGAATATGAAACTTAATCATGCTTCCTGTCTCTACCCTATTTGTTTTCTTCTGTATCTTAATTCTAAAAATTTGTTTCTTTAGGTTTTTGTTGATGCAACTGTTAGGACATATGTGATTCACTTGTTAGGAACATATGTCACTATTTTATGTAATTGGCTAATCCTTTGACAAAATGCACTTTATTTGTATTTAGGTAGATCTAGGATGTGTTTAATACTTCAAGAAACCTTGTTTTAAGTTTAAGTGTTAAAGTCGTGCAAGTCTGTCCAAGAATCAACTGAGAAAGTGCTGAATTTTAAAGCTTGGTAGCTACTCGACACCTGGCTTATCTGTCAAGCTCTTCACTTGCATCTTATCGCAATCTCGACACCTCTCAATAGCTAGGTCGATCGATCGAGCAAATTTTTGTCCCTTTGAAACCTCCTCGATTGATCGACTTTTACAAAATTCAGATTTCCAGATCTGATTTTTGGTCCATGCTAATATGTATGTGTAGGGTTTCTCTTCTCACAACCCTAGACATATATAAGACTTATTTCAGAGGCCATCACATAGGAGAATACAAGGAGAACAAATGCAAAAGGTGACTGAAGCCTTATTCTCTCTGAAAGAAGCTATTGCGTCTTTGCGCCTTAGGGTTTTGTAACCAAGTGCTTCTTGATCTTCATTATTGATAAAGTGAAGAACTTTGCAGCCAACATCTTCTTCTAGTTGGTGTGTTAGTCACGTACTGGGATCTGTGCATCATTGGTTAGTCACGTACTGGGATTTGTGCAAAAAGGGTGGCATTCATATATTGAAGAGTTCAGAGGTTCTGAAGCGGTAAAAGGTTTCTGCTATGAGTTCATCTACGGGGATTGTAGAGTCTAGAGACAAATATTTTGTACTAGATCTAAAACTTCTCTTTACTATAGTTAATTGCTTTTCGGGAAGGTTTTCCCCTAGGTTTTTTACTGTGAAACTAGTTTGTTTCATTGGTTTTCCTGGGTCATCATATTTTGTCTTATTTATTTTTTCCGCTCCATGATTTTGACATGATATTGATGTTTGTTTGTTTTAACAAGTTTTATTCATAATAAATCTAATTAACAACTTGGGTTTAAAACTTGTTAATTCTATCAACCGGGGTCTAAATTTCCCAACAGCAATGATGACTCTCCATCTCCTTGAAATTGAAATTGAATAAAAAAAAGAAGTACAATCCAAGGTTATATTACCCTGGAGATGAAGAAGATTAGATGAGTATTTTGGTTCATTTCACTTCAATTTTTGATTTGTTTTGGGTGACAGAGTTGCAACATTGACTGTGTGTTAAGTTAATATCTGTGTTTGTGTATGTTTTTCAACCATGGCATCTCTACTGGATGAAGTTAAATGAGAATTCCAAAAATCCCAATATAGTTTCTTAGTAGATAAAATAGAAAAATTTATTATTGAAATCCATAACAATTTGGTTGTATAATCCATAGAAAGTTTGGTGGTAAATCCTTATTTCTATCTCCTCATAATCATTTTTTCTCTTCTTGGAAGAATATGAAACTTAATCTTAAAATGACTCTAATTCTTATAGGGCTCCCAAGTTGGAACCCTTCTATATTTTTCTCTTTAAGATTATGTACTTGAAAATTAGGGAAAACTGATAAGTAGGTTTGGTTTGTTTGTGATTTATTTCTTGGTGGCTTTGTGCATTGAGATTAGAGTTTGGATTTTCTCTACAAATTTTTTAATTTGTCATTGAGAATGAATTGTTAGTTCAGTGAATTTGGGTTTGATTTAGAGGTGGCTCGGTGTTTTTGAAAGTATATTTGTAAAAAAATTGTGGGTCTGTGAGTGTGATCTTACATTGGAGATTTTTACTAATTTGGTGGTGGCAGTGGTATTGAACTTGGACTTGGTTTTTGCATACAGGTTTGCATAAGTGAATTAAACTTATCTTCTAATTAGATTAGATTTTATACTCCAATATTTGTTTCTATGATTGATTACAGACCACAGTTTGATATTTTGGTTTTCTGATCCTCCTTTTCTCATCAACACATATTCTTTTATCTTACTCTCATCTCTCTTACAAATTTTACTATATATAAAAAATAAGTACCCAAAATGCACATAATATATTCCTTCTTTCATTTATTTATGTGCCCTATATAGGGGCTGTCTTATTGTTTGATTTTTTTTTTTCGCTTGATATATCAAAATTTTGTAGATGCAACAACCATTTTTTTGGTTACTAATATTACAATTTGTCTAGATTGTAATAAAGCTTTGGCATTTTTTTAAAAGCATGTTGAGTATGTTACTTTTGAGAAAACTAGAAGTAATAATGCATTTATTTGTTTAATGACAGGCATATATTAATTTTGAAATATCAAAGGGTGAGGTTGAACAAATCAGAGAGCTTGATAAGAGACTTATAGACACATTAAAGCATTTGAAGGTCTAGATAAGCTATAAAAAGTTGGAGGTTACTTTTAACTTTTGCCTAGATAGAATAAACCACTCAAATTTCTTATATTGGTGTACTGTTTTAAGAGATTTGAGCTTTTATAGGGCTTTGAACTTCTGTTTTAAGAGATTTGTTTTGAGTATTTTGTATTAGATTTAGGTTAAATTAGTTTTTGGTATCTGCCTATGGTGTTTGTAATTAGATTTGTAAATGGAGATATGTGTTGGGTGTTTAGTACGTGGTAAAAGTGTATTTAAATATTATTAAAAAAAATTCTTTCTAATAAATATAAATAAAAAGGTTCCGCACATGGTGCAGGTTAAAAAGCTAGTCTATATATATATATATATATATATATAACCGAAGCTTTTGAAGCTCCCATAATTTTCCATGTCAGCACAATATTTAGATTAATTTTCCACGTCAGCACAATATTTAAATTAAATTAAATTTTCCACCTCATCACTGTTTTCTTTTTCCAAGACTTCTAGCCAAATAAGGACACTCTCCCACCGCCTCTACTCTCTCCTATTTAAGAATTGCTTGCGTAGAAAACCTAAGCCCCAAAAACTATTCGCAGAGAAGATGATGTTTGAGGACCCTCACCACAAAGTGAATATTGAAACTGACATCTTTTTATAAAGGTTGGTCAATATCTTATATTTATATGTATGGCCGTTGGTCACCACTATTTTATTATTCTTTTTATTTTAGATTTTATGATTAGATCTGCTATTATCTTCTTTTGCCGCAACGCAATTTTCTCCTTAAAACTTATTTTTCTTCAAGATTTTTTTTGAGGGTGGCTCATGCTTCACAATTCACATATTCCACTTATGTATTAGACTCCTCTCCTTTTTCGGTCAATGCATCAAGGTTAGGGTTATTTGATTTGTTCAATAAAAATTATAGATTTGTTGCTTTTTCTTATAAGTTTGTCAATTGTTGTTTTGTTTATTTAATTGCTGGGCCTGAATCTTTTAATTAAATCTTCAAAAATTTTTAACCTTTTAAACGTTTTAATATTTTGAATTTTAACATTTAAAAGGTAACTCATATTTCTCTAATATTTCTATGTTGTGTAGACATATTTTTTTTGTTTATTATATTTCTCCATTGTGTAGTCACATAATTTTTGTTTTGTTTTAATAAATTCTTGGCTCAAAATCTTCTAATTGTTTGGTTTACATATGAATTTTTAAGTTCATTTTTTGCAATACATTTAATTGTCTGGCCAATTTCAATAGTAGAAAAGCTATAATCATGGATTCCCTTCTTTCTATTGTATTTCTCTATTGCGTAATTATATATATATATATATATATATTGTTTTATTTCAATACTTTTGAAGCTTTGAATCTTCTGATTTTTTTTATATAATATATTATTTTTGGCCTTTTGGAAGTTTTAACATCATAACTTTTGGGTTTTATTTTTTCTATTATCAGAAATTATCTAGAAGATTTCAATGAATATCCATGGATTATTCTTTTTGAGGGTAACCCATCTTTATCTTATATTTCTATTCCTAACTTTTTTTTCCTATATTTTTTCTTTAATTGTCCGTGTTTACGTCTCTTTTGTTTTTCTTATTTTTACTTTCATAGCTTATGTACATGTTGTGTATGTTCTTTGATTCTTTCTTTAATGATTTTTGTGTGAGTATGTGTCATCGTATCTGGGTACTTAGGCAAAATCTATAAAGACTAAAGATGCTTCTTTTTTTTTTTTTTTCTTTTTTTGTAATGAATCCTGTGTTTTTCATGACTTTAGTGAGTCATATTCTTAATGATCGAAATGGTTTTGTTTGACGTGGATTTTGTTCATATTGGTTTCAAAGTTTATTTCTTGGCTTATATTATAGATTGTAATATATTTATTCATCAAACTGTTTAGTTGAGTTTGTTTTCGAAATTGTTTTCAGTGTTGGACATTTTCTTGAAGCATGTTGGTATCATATATTAAAATACTGTTAAGTTGATAATAATAATAATAATATAGTTTAATAAATGTCTGAAACGTATAGCTGTTAACAAATGTTTTAGCTATATGATTTTATTTTACAAATTCAATTTTGGTGTTGTAGTAAAATAAACAAAGATTAAATTATATATTGTACTCAATACATTTCCCGTGTATCGCACGGGTTAGCGACTAGTATTACTAAAAGCTGAAGCATAGCGTTTAATGCTGCTTCTCTCACGTTGCGCCACATCAACTGCCACGTCATCTTTTTAATATAATTTGTCCTACAATTTTAAAATGGTTTTTACAATTTTTAGCCCTATAAATCCCAGCCCTATAAATGCAACCCACTACTTATTTATTTACTTTTACTATCATCATATAATAAATCCATATAATTAATCCAGCCCACCTCTTATTTATTTAGTTCCACTATCAAGCCCAACCTAAAGCCTTTTCAGTTCAGTTTAAAGGAAAAATAAATAAATAAAAAACGTTGAAGCCTTCAAGGTTTTGTGTGAGCCTTTTCAGCTTAAAGAAAGAAAAAAAAAAAAGAAGGTTGAAGCCTTCAGGGTTTTGCGTGACCAAATAGAAACGTGAGGAGACAGAGAGTTTGAAGATTGTAACGTGGAGGGAAGCTTAAAGGGGAAAAAAAAAAAAAAAAAAATCCTTTAAGCCTTCAGGTATTGCATGAGAAAACAGAGAATTTGAAAACTACCCACCTTCCTGCTCTACCATTTCGCAATAACGGCTAACTATTTGATTTCCTTCCTTCCTGTCTTCCTTTCTACATGGTGTATAAATACTGACAGAACTTGCTTGCTTCGATTGAGGCATCTCTACATCTCAGTTCTTTTTTGCCCCATTATTTTGCTTTATGGTTTTTGTTTCCCTTATTAGATTTTTTTATAATTTCTATGTGATTCCAACTACTTAGTGTGACTCTGATTTCTTAGCATAGTGCTGTGGTGTTTGCTTCCACTATCTACTTCAATATCATGATTGTATAACATGGATTGGGTTTTAGAATCAAAGCAAATTGTTTTTCTGGTGTTTCAATTTTCTGCAATAATTTTTCTACATAATTGTGTTTATTGTGGTCTTTGGTTTAGACTTGGTTTGATATTCATGGTTTTAATTTTAAGTCACTGTGCAAGTGTTTTTATTTTGTGCTAAGATTGTGTTTGTTAATCAAGATTTATAAGGCTACTATGGTGTGGCTGATTGTTTACTGCATCTTTTTTAGGGTGTTGAATTTTTGATTGCTGGGTGTTTTAATTAGATCTCTACCTCTTTTGGGTCTGTTCTTTTTGAGTTTTTTGATTGTTGGGTTTTTAATTCTATTTGCTTCTGCTGTTTTTCAACAATTGATATCAGAGCGTACTTCAATATCATGATTGTATAACATGGATTGGGTTTTAGAATCAAAGCAAATTGTTTTCCTGGTGTTTCAATTTTTGCAGTATTTTTTCTGCATAATTGTGTTTATCATGATCTTTGGTTTAGACATGGTTTGATATTCATGGTTTCAATTTTAAGTCACTGTGCATTTGTTTTATTTTGTGCTAAGATTGTGTTTTTTAGTCAAGATTTATAAGGCCTAAATCTCTCTCCCCACCTAGGATGTACCAGTTTCAACTTCCCATTAAATATGTAATTAACTTGAAATATGTCTGGAAAATTGATGCATCCCATTAAAATACGTCTTTCAAGAAGAGCAAAACATTATAGTAAACATTTTATGCATCCTATTAATCTGGGTGGGTCTTACTTGCAAGTTTCAACTAACCATTAAATATGTAATTAACTTGAAAGACGTATTGTAAAATGTTTTGCTCTTATTTAGTTAATTAGTTAATTACATACTTCAAAAAATTAGTTCTTTAGTTCAAATTAGTTAAAAGAAATTTGTTCTTTAGTTCAAATTAGTTAAAAAAGAAAAAAAAAAAAGGAAAAAAAGAAAGAAAGAAAGCAAAGCAAATTAGTTCTTTAGTTCAAACATTATATAAATTACATCTTTAGTTCTTTTTTGAGCAATACGTCTTCCACATATTTTCAATACGTCTTCCCAATTAATATATGAAGTTGAAAGTATGTAATTAATTTATGAAAAAAATATTTTTAATTAATTTTATAGATCTATTTCATGTGAGAATGATATATATTTAATGACAAATTTTAAATGAAATTGGAAGGAAGACCTAAATTGCAGGCAATTTTTTATTTGCAGTATCTCGATAGGGGATATGTAACTTTTAAATTTGATAACTTTTAGACTACTATTGCTACTGTTCAATCAGAGGCATTTGTAAAAATGTTCATGCCCAAGCCAGTGATAATTGAATGATTACTCTTTACGTTACTCTGATCAAATAAGTTGCATTTACTCTAGAACTTCTCCACTATTAGATTTGGTCACATGTATTTATGGTTTCTGTTTCCCTCATTGGGTTTCCATAGTATTTTTTCTATGTCTTTTTATTTTTATACTTTTCTTAGGAATTATATACAATTGAAAATTTGTTTGAAAACATTTCAAATGATTAAACGGCAATGAAACTTGATCATAGCACAATAGTAAGCTGTCAACAATTACAAACTTACCATTATTTGCAAAATCAAACATTGTGTTTTAATCCACAGACTGTGTTTTAGGAACCACCGCAAAAGGATGAAATCAAGAAAAGTCCTAAACAGGCTTCTGACAACAAAACATTTGAAGTTATTGATACAAAACCATCTCCACACACAAATAATGATCCAAGTGATCCACCCACAAATAATGCTAATACCACAAAAGTAAACTTTCTACTGCTATATTTATTTGCAAATTCATTCAAAAAAAAATATATCTACAATATAATTTAATAAACATACTTTGGTGTAGGAAACATTGGAGAATTGTGAAATCAAGAAAAAAGCAGATCAAACTTCAGACAAAAACACATTTCAAGTTCTTGATACAAAACCATTAACAAACGCAAATAATGATGCAAGTGGATCAAAACAAGAAGACAATGATGATTCCATCCCATCAATGAGTTCTGCCTCTAATGTTGAAGATGCGGAACCAAATGACGATAACCGGTTCCATCAAGATCTGATCAATCATCGATAGGCTACAAAACAAAAGTCATCAAAGAAGAAGCTTCAAAGACAAATGATATTGGAATTTTATATTTTCCTACCTATATGAACTTATTTCAGAGTTGTATTATTTCTTCATATTTTGTCAAAAAAATCAAATCAAATACTTTCCTTCATTAATAATAAAAGTTTTTTGGAAATCAAATTGTTATCCAATTAAGCATCAGCACTAATAAAATCAATACCAGCCAGCAACTATAGCTACTTCTATTTCATGAAATATACTCACTTAAGTTTAATTACAAACTTCATTATTTGACAATCAAAACATCATCTTTTAATTTAACATCTAAATTAAACCACATCCTCCAAATCTATTAAAATATATATCTTTTTTTCTCTCTTCTTTTAATTTTTTATTTATAAAAAACGTGTTAAAATACAAACAATGTTATATTTTAAAAAAATTAAATCTAATTCATTTAGGTGGATTTCATTTGATTGAGGAACCTAAATATACTACCGCCAACTACTGTGCCAAAATCTTACCCATTACATTTATTGCTTTCAATAATTGATTCATTAGTAATTTTTAATATCAAATTTTATAAGTGAATGTCGTTAGAAAAATAAAAGAACCTCTTTATGTTGCTCAATAGTGCTGTAACTTAACAGCCAAAAACAATATTTTATTTTACCTTTAAACATAATTTACAAATTTTTATTGCAAAGACTCTTCAACATCCTCTGTTTTCGATTATCTAATAAATTAGTTCATGAAAGTATATTAGCTTTCCATTTATTTCAAAACTTACACTATCCCAGTCTGAATAAAACATGAAGCTTTCAAATCATTTGCCTCTCACAACCAAATACTTCAATTATTTATGACAATTTCCCATTTTTAAAAATATAATGAACTTATCATCTCTTCTCCATAATTTTCTAATATTCTTACAATTAAAATCATAAAATATTTTATTGTTATCAATTAAAATTATTTAAAAAATCTATATTATGTCATCCTGTTTAAAAATAATTTATATGAATCTATTAAAAAATGGTGGCAAGTATATCTTTCATTGTAAAAAGGCAAAGGTTGAAGAAGATGAAGTTGAACAATTCAAACGACTCCTACACTAATGAACATCACTCACACGCTACTTCAAGGTTTGTCTTCAAGTAGCCACGTGTTTATGTTATTACACCATATCATGGGACAAGATATAAATCTAAAAAACAAATTGACGATCACCAAAATCAATAACTTTATCTTAAGTAACTGATGTGGACATTAATCAATTTGTAGCTATTTATATGTATTTAATAATACATTTTTTAGGTCCTTGCTGTATAGATATTGTCATAGGAGTGTTATAGGTTGTGCTATTTAGCATATACAGATTATAAGGATAGGATACATATGTTAGTGTCTTTTGTCCTGTTTTGTAGAGATTTCTTTTCCCTATCTTTGTTCGTTTCGATGCCTCTCTTTCAGTTACTTCTACCAAAATTCAATACTTGCTCATCAATAGATATCCAATGGTTGTAAGTGAGCTTTTGTTGCTTGCTACTCTCCTTATTCAAACTGTCAAGAAAATGAATAAACTTCTCCCCTTCTCTACTCTGATTTAAAGAACAAAAAATCAACTCGCAGGTGCCAGGGTAATACTTTCTTAATCACTTCATGATTTGCCTAAATGAAGTTTCACATTTCTTCTAATTGGGAAGTAGTTGCTTTGTCATAATGGTATGAGCATACTATACTTTTTCAGACGGTAATTTAACTTAGTTGGTATTTTTTTTTTCCTAAATTTTTAGTATTACATATACAAATTTTAGAAGTCATAATTTTTCTGGAATGAAATTTAACTTTTTTGTTGGTTTTTAGACCCCTTAAAACAATTGATTTAACCTAGTTAATTAGCCAAGTTGTTACTTAGTCCAAATTCCAAGTTTAGGTTATCACAATCAAACAATCATATCATGCATAGCAGTGGAAAACAAATAAGACAATGATATGATCACCCAAGAAAACCAAACTGGTAAAAAACCTAGAGAGGATTTAACCTAACTATCCTCAAGGTAAAAAGCAAATCCACTAGAAAGAATCGAAGTTCATACAATAAGACTTACAAGCCCCCACGCTCGACTTCTTATTGCTACCAACCAGTAGAACTTACTGACACGACCACGTGCAAGCTCCGAATCCACGGACTCCTTCTTTCTTTGGCCTTTGCAAAACACAAACACCCCCGTTTGTGACTTTGAGATCCCACTCAAAGGTTTAGCAACACAAACTCTCCTGTTTGTGACTCCAAGACCACCCTTGAAGGTTTAGATCATCAACACCTTTGATGACAAGAGAAGGTCAACTTCTACAATACCGGATCTTGAGATTCTTCAAGGAATAGCACTGGTAGAAGACATAAGAGAGCTTTTTAGGAACAAAACCCTAAATACAAAAGAGGCACACTCTTTTCTCTCTAAAAAACCACATAAAAACGTGCTTAGGGTTTCCTTTATATACTGGGAGAAGTAGATTAGAAACCCTAATCCTAAATGGGCTTGAACTGCTGTTTTGGCTTAATTAAAATTCTGCAGATACGACTTTCGATCGATCGAGCCTGTCTTTCGATTGGTCAAACCAGATAGATTATGAAATCTTCTTCCTGCAGCTTGTCTGTTCTTGAATCTTGACTTGAATCACATTGAGCATTGTCTAATAAAACCTATAGACTCTAAGATCTATATCTAGACAAGTTTGTGTTCACGATTTGTCAATTGTTCTAAACATTTAGAACCTAACATTTTTAAATATGGGGATACAAAATAAATTGAACTTGAACCAAATTGTAGGCATGAAAAGTATGTTTAAAGGAAAATAAATGTTTCTCAATTTTATAATATAGTATTAAAATATGTATTTTTTTAGCACATTAATTTCTTAATATGTGTTCTTTGTTTTAAAAAACAGCTGCAAGCAATTCAATCGGCTAACCAAAAAAACAAAAATTCTTCACCACATCAATCTGATTGGACTGCTTCAAAATCCTTTATTCCTTCGAAAAGATGAAGAAAAGCTCATTCATTGATGCTTTAGGGCTGGAAACAAGCAAGCACTATTTTAGATTGAAGCTCACAAATATTTTGTGCAAGGTAAAACTAAAGCAAGAAAAGAAATCCTTCTTCAAGCCAACAAAGAAGGGGACAAAAGTGCAAAATATGGACTCGCAATTGCACCCTTATGTGAATCAAATGAGGAAGGAATCCAGCTACTATTATCAATTCTAAACCAACAAGATGGGAAACAATTGCTGCAAAACTATTAACAAATCCTTCGACATACAACTTTTGGAACAAACACATTTTGCATCCCAAAAAACCAAGCATGCAAGAAAAATGGAGTGGGTCATTGGGATCGTGACTACCCTTACCCTTATGGAAACGAAAAATTACATGTAACATGTAAAATGTGCTCAATTGACTTGGAAATGTACAAATTAGCAAACTAAGTATGGTAGAAATTATGTTCCAAAAAATTAATTCAACAATAAAATTTCATCTTTCTATTTCAATTACTAATCTCTAATAATACAAAATAAATTCCATGACCAAAACATCCAATCACCATAAAAGAAATTATCACGCGCAACTCAGGGGTCCGCAACTAGTTTATTATAATTTTATTTGTATGTAGAACAATTTGGACTATGATGTCCAACAATTTGAACAATAAGGGAGCTATGCATATGGTTCCTAGACCTAATCTAGGTAACGACTCAACTTATGTCCTTTGCTCGGTCCACTTTAAGCCGAGGTGTACTTCCCACGGATTTTTGAGGAAACCTGAAAAGGCCTATCATGGGCACTTGCGCCCACAGTACCCCCTAGGCCCGTAAACGAGCCGAGCTTTGTAGAGTAGTGAATGTTCAAGCTTGGCTCAACAGCAAAAATAGAATGTTCAAGTTTGGCTTGAGCTTGATACAAGCCTACAAATAATGTTCAAGCTTGAGCTCATTATAAAGTATAAAAGCTTAAGCTCGGCTTGGCTTGGCTTGATTCATTAGTCAAGCCAAGCTCGAGCTCAATATCAAGCCCAAACTCAAGCTCGATATCATGCTTTTAAGCTTGAGATCCAACAAATGTATATTATCAAGCCTATATCAAGTTTATCATCTAGCCTATTTGGTTTGGATGAGTGGTCTCAACTTATAATTAATTAAAGTTTTAGAAAGATATAAGTTTACTTGTCAAGCTCATGTCAATTTTATTGCCAAACTCATAAATAAGCTTAGGCTCAACTTGTTTTGTTATTTTTGTATTAAGCCTTAGTGTTCACAAGCTTGTTCATGAACAATATTTTTTATTTGGGCTCGGCTCGTTTATTAAACAAGCCTAAAACTAAAACTTAAGCTTGACTTGTTTATTAACAAACAAACATGAACGAGCTTTTTATTGAACCAAGCCCGAGCTGTTTATGAATGGCTTGGTTCATTTAAAGCCCTCCTCAATAAGAACTTTGTGAGGGAATGAGGAAATTTTCCCTTTTCTGAACCTAGGATGGACAAAAGGGCAGGATGTGCCCTGGTTGGAAGGTATTCTTTGAAGAGAAGCTCACTTCCAAGGAAAAGTCTAGGGTGGTGATTGAGCAGGTTTAAGAGGAAGTCGACTGGATGGACTATATGAATGCTGAAGCAATGGCGACACTATTGACACCTAAGATGGAGGGGAACGTGCCAACCATCATCTGTGAGGAGCCAAGTGATCCGCCTACATTCATTATACCTACTGATGGGCAATCTAGTATTTGAACTTGGGTTGGTGTTTCTAAAGTCATAGGAAAAATATCCTATAACATAAGTTCTAATGTACTTTTCAATATTTTTAATAAGATGAATTTTGATTTGGCTTATTTTGATGTGTCCTATAATATTTAAATTTTGCAGTTAAATGATTCCAATGAATTTGAAAATGAAATTAATAAACAATTGACAAGAAAAATTGAACCTATGAAACCAATGCTTGAAACTCTTAATTAGGAAAATTGTGAGAATCCACTCTTAATTAAAATTGGTTCCACTTTAAATCCACTAGAAATGCAAGATTTGAAAGAACTTCTAATAGAATATCAAGAAGTGTTTGCATAGTCCCATGAAGATATGTCTAGCATAGATCTTGAGACATTATTTCTTCATTCTTTATAATAATATTATTTCTTCACTTTCCTTTGCACTAATAATAATATTATTTCTTCATTCTTTTTTTTAATCTTTCTTTGTTTGCTTTTTCAATCCTCCTTCATTTATTTCTAATGGCTATTTTTTTTCAAATACTCAATAACCATATTTTTTAAATCTCTTAATAGTAAAATTTTTAAATTTTTACTTATAATATTTTTTAACAAATTTGTGAAGCACTTGTGGTAACGATATAGTGAGTTATAGGTCATCTAATTTTAATTAAAAAAAAAACTATATTCACAATATTTTTCACAACACTTTTACAGTAAATCTTATATGATAATTTTTTGTTGGTTCTAATTTGTACTTGTCACTGAAATTATTTGTTTACTCACCAATAATTGCCAATAACAACCTTCCACATAAGATTTATTATGAAAATATTATAGTAGCATTTCTCAATTTTAATTTCTTATTCTTTATTTTATTTTTCCATTCCTCTCTTTATTTTATTTTTCATCCATACGATTTTTTTTTCCTACCTCTTCTCCTTTAGGACCTCCACACCAGAAGGACAAAGCCAGCGGAGTCACCATTCAGCACCACCTTCTCTGCCTCCCCACCTCCAAACTGAGTCAGATCAGCCTATCTCTTTTTTCTTTTTCTTTTTTTCTTATTTTCTTGTTCTGATTCAACTTTGTTGTTATAATAAGAATTGGATTTTGTTTCGTATTTTCTGTTTGGGTTATGTGAGACATTTGACTCTTTGAGAGAGAAGCAAGGAGACTAAAACAAAGTGATGAGAGGAGAGAGAAAGAACTATTTTTTATTCAATTGTTTGATTTTTTTAAGCTAGTTTCCAACAACTAGCATATTCCATTTCTTTTTTCCTAAACATCAGCAACTAGAATTTTCATCAGAATTTGATTAGCATTTAAATAAACTACACTTTCTTATTCCTAATTGATAATGAGAACAAAATTTCTCATTAAAAATATTTTTTTTCACAATTTTTTTTTAATAATTTGTGCAGTTGTCAAGTTATGATTGAAGCAATTAATATTAATATTACTATCATGTAGGTCACATATCATTTTCAGCTATGTCAATAATTGTGATAAAAAATTATGAAAAATGTTATATATATATATATAAACTAATTAAATTGAATTAGGAACAATGGAATATTTTGTACCAGAAAAGGTTTCTCTTCAAAATAATTTGGAGAGAAACCTTCAAACTCCTCTTATATATATATTTTTTTAATGGATTTGAATTTTTAAAATCTAACCGTTGAATTGTATGTTCAAATTATATCTTCTAATCTTGCAAAATTTCAAGAAAATCAAATATCAATAGTTATGTCATCAATCAAATGTTTAAATTTTAATACATTTGATTTGAATGAAATTTGACATGTATGTGAAGAACATAAATAATATGTAATGTAACGGTTAGATTTTCAAAATTCACATACATTAAAAATATATAAGAGAAGTTTGAATGATTTCTCTCCAAACTAATTTGGAGAGAAACCTTGTTCATTTTGTACCCACTTTTCTCAGTTGAATTAAAAGTGTTAGGGCCTGTTTGAATTGAAGGGGGAAGGTGGGGAAGTGGAGGGGAGTAGAGTAGAGTAGAGTTCGCTGAAAGTAGGCTAATTTTGGGCTAAATCTACTCTACTCTATTCTACTCAACTCCTTATCTCTCTCCCCCAATTCAAATGGACTATTAAAGATTCAACATTTAGTCCATGACCACTCTTTTTAGTCCCATAAAGTAAAGTAAAAGCCAAAAGGAAAAGAATATGAGGAAGCAAAGGAGGAGCATAGATTAGTGGAACTTTATCCTAATTGAGTTTGGATGGTCCATACTTGTCCTAGAACAAAACGGGAAGGGGAGAAAATAACAAAAAGAAAAACAAAAGGTTAAAGAGGACAATAAGTTCAGGCCCTGCCCGTAGAAATATCAAATATTGTGTAGGTAGATTGGTCCCTATCTGATTATACAAGTTTCTGGTAATTTCAAGTTGGTGATGTAACATATAGTAATGGTTCAATTTGGACTGACTTAATTCAATCCATTCCACCTCATGAATGTAGAAAAAATATGTAAAAATATCTCTTCATGTCCGTTTGTGCATTGGAAATTTGGCTGCAAGTAGCCCAATATTGTCAAAAATAATATATTCTTGCGGAAAAGAACAAAGATTTTGAGCTTGACCATCTAGCTCCATTTTTTATCTATGAAATTGTAATTGTCACTCAATCAAATCAATTTACACTTATGAATCATTTAAATTATTAATGCTTGGGAGCTTAAGTCAGGGAAAATTATACTTTACCACCTTAAACTATTCCACCGATTATACTTTGTATCCTTGTAAGGTTGAATTTAATTAACCATCTTGTTGGCTTTATTCCGTGCCAAATTTGCTTGTATTTCAACATTTAGTAACCCTGTATTTAGGTGAGATTGTTGTAAGGGTAGTGAGTGAGATAGAGTATTGAAATGCTCAAGAGTGTGTAAGAAAACAGAGACTCACGACTTGATCTCGCGGGTGACTGACGGCTTCAAGCCGCCAGAAGCAGCACACATGCCAAGCATGCCAGAAGTTGAAGCGTCATGCTAGCTGGAGCACTACAGGACAAAATAGGACAATTGGCCGTTCTGTTATCACGCAGCTGGATCTCACGACTCAGTCAAGCCGCGAGGCCAGACCACGAGCCACCCTTGTTTTGTAAAACCTGACTCTTCACATTCCATTCTCACCCTAGTATAAATACCCCTTATACCCACATAAGAAAGAGAGCTTCCAGAGAGAATTTTGAAAGAGAAACCCTAGAGTAAAATAAGATTGATTCATCTATAATCTTTACATAAGAGTCTCTTCAAATTTTTCAACTCTCTTCCTTTCCATTGTTAAACCCTTGAGAGGTCTTTTACCAAAACCTGTTCTCACCATATCCATTACTGTGAGAGGGCTGTTTGGTGTTCTGGGAAGCAGTTAGGAAGGAACCAATCTACATTGGTTGATGCTATGGTCAAGTAGCGGAATTCAGGAAGCTAGAAAAGAAATAGGTTCGGCACAACCTCGTTGGAGCAAGAAGCTTGGAGGACTTAGGTACACTAGGTAGATTAGGCTTGGAGGGTCTATTACTGTTCATATATCCCAACTATATTTTCTAGTGGATTACTTACCGCTTGGAGGGCGGCGGAGAGGTTTCACGCCAAGGGCTTCGGTTTCCTCATCGATAACACATCGTGTGTTGTCCGTGTGTTTGCATCTTCCTTCCCTTTTATCTTTGCCTTTTATTATCCGCTGTGGGTTGTGATTTTAATTGGCTTAGATTGTTTACCAATTCTGTTTATAGTTTTTGTTTATTTTCCGCACACTAGTTGTTTGTCATAAAACTTGAATCGGTTAATTTGTAATTGGGGGTCTAAACATTCAAGGGTGTTATATACACTATTTGAACTTTCAATCCTAAACTTTTCAAATACACATTTTGCACCCTAAACTATGATTCTTGTTACACTTTGCACCCTAAATCAAGTTTGCCATTTAACTGTGATGGAAAAATAAGGTACCATGTAAAAATACCTAATTGCCCATTTTCTCAATCTTTTAAAAACAAAAGATAAATTATAATTTATCAGCCTAAACTATACTCGTAATTCCATTTTGCACCCTAAACTTTGAATTTCCATCCAAGTTAATAGCAAACTTAGTGTCGGGGTGCAAAGTGTAATAAAGTTCATAATTTAGGGTACAAAATGTGCATTTGAAAAGTTTAAGGTGCAAAGTCTAATGTGAGGTATAGTTTAAGATAGTAAAATGTAATTTCCCCCTTAAGTTATTAAGGGAATCTTGCTCCCAACTTTTTTTTAAGGAAAAACTGTGCTACCAACTAGTTGTATTATACTAGTTTATTTCCTCACAAACCTAATGTTCCACATTCAGTTTTGAAGTATTTGTTATCTTTAGAATTTTTTGTTAAAAAAAGACTCTGATTTTTTGAAGCATTTATCTGAGGCAGAATTTTTATTTTTATTCTTTGAAAGTAAGAATATATATATATATATATATATATATAAACTATAAATTAAAGGATCCAATAACAGATTTTTTTGGAAAAAAAATAAATCAATTTCCATAGTTCTTTTATGTGAGAAAATGAAAATAACGAAATAAACTAAAGATTTACCATTCTTCTATTAAAAAAAAAAAAAAAAAAAAACTAAAGATCTACCTCTCATGATTGTTGATTGTTCAAGTATTATTTGGAGATAACCCACTTGAAAATTTATTTATTCAGAGAAAATTCTTCTAGCTTATGCCTAAAACCCTTTGATGGAAATACAAGCAATTTCAAAAGTTCGTGTAGTGGGCAGAAGCATGTCAATAGATTATAAGTTGGTTTTTTTTGTTAATTTTATATATTGTTTGTGGGTCCTACACTATTTTTTGTCTCAACTTTCTTTCAAATAATCTAACTTTTAGTTTTTTTAAAAATAAGCTAATTTTTAACTTTTTATCTCAAATTATGAAAAGAATATGTTAGAAATAAACAATTCACAAACAAACACAAATGAATCCATGAATTACAGTCTTGATGTGTCCATCTAGGATCGACTTAATTTGGTTTTTGTTAAAAAACTTTTACTGAAAGTAGTATAAAAGCTAAATAAAATAAGTTGATTGATTTTTTTTCTTAAAGTATTATGGTAAAAATAATAATAATAATAATATGGAACCCGCAATAAGCAAAAAAAAAAAAAAAAAACAACTAACATCGTGCAAAAAATTCTTGTGGGATTGCAATAAGTTACTGTACTTAACTTTTTGACCAAAAATAGTACTGACACTTTAAGAGAGCATTTGGATTGGGATGAAAACTTCTGCGTCTGCGTTTTTTTTTTTTTTTTTTTTTTTTTTTTTTTTTTTCACGCGTTTTTGAGCTTTTTGAGTGTTGCGGCTACTGTTCATGCACTGTTCAATGAACAGTAGCCGCAAACTTTGACTTTTCAAATTTTTTGGACCAATCAGTGCACATCGTGTACTGTTCATGGACCCACAAATTTCACTTTTCAGCAACTTTTTTATTACAAATGGGTCCCACGGTACTATTTACACATTTAAAAATTATTTCGCTACAGTGTTTTTCAGTTTTCAGTTGTATCCAAACGGACCCTAAGCAAGTTGAAGAAAAACATAAGCTCTTTTTTTATGGGACCCATGTTGGACCCACGACAGGACATGATCGATAAGCTAGCTTCTAAGCATATGATTCAAAAAGAATACTTCAAGAAGCTCTCATTCTTCAGTGTATGGAGGGTTTAATTATGAAAGATGATAATAATAAATCTATTATTAAGAATCTAAAACTAACAGATATATAAAGGAAGGGCACTCCATCCAAATACAAGGCTCAGTTTGAGAAAAAGCATATTTGGCCAAGAATATATAAATATTGCTATTGTAAGGACATATGTGATTCAATATTAGGAATATATGTCAACATTTTATGTAATTGACTAATCCTTTGACAAAACACACTTTACTTATAATTTGGCAGATTTAGGATGTGTTTAATGCTTCAAGAAACAAGGTTTCAAGTTCAAGTGTTAAAGCCATGCAAGTTTGTCCAAGAATCAAGTCAGAAAGTGCAGAATTTTAAAACTCGATAGCTAGCATCTATCGAGATTTAAAAGCTACTGAAGCCCGTGGCTCGACAGCTAGCTCAATAGATAGCTATCTATCGAGGTTTATGAAACTTAGTTTTTCAAGACTGTTTTTCATCCAATCCATAAATGTATATTTGGACTTTCTTTTCTCACAACCCTAAACATATATAAGGATTATTTTAAGGGCCGTAAAAGGTGACACAAGTTGCACAAGAGCACAATTCCACAAATGTGAAGAAGAGTGTGACCGAAAACCTAGTTTGCCCTAGTTCTTGAAGAAGTTGCTGTGTTTGTGCACCATAGGGTTTTATGACCAAGCAACTTCATGATCTTCATTGTGTGATGAATTGAAGAACTTTGCAGCCAACATCCTTCTCAAGTTGGTAATCAAGTCGCATACTGGGATCTACGCAATTGGTTAGTCACATACTGGGAGCTGTGCATTGAAAGGAGAGATTGTCACTACAGAGCAAGTTCAATTGGGTATTGGGATAAGGGTTCAACTATAGGTTGGTATAAGGTACTGAGATTCTTTTATTTGTAACCGCTTGTTTTGATAATAATGGATTATCGGGAATGGTGACCTTAAAATCACCCGGTGGGGTTTTTGCCTTGTGGGGTTTCCTTGTTCATAAAAAAAATCACCTTGTCAATTTATTTTCCATTGCATACTTTAGTTAATTGGTGATTTGTTTGTGTTGCCACGTACAATTGCATGTTAATTTTATTAATTAATAAACTTGGCTAATTAATCAATTAATTTATACAAGGGGTCAATACGTTTTTGGCCTATCAGCTATTTAGTGTGCGTTTGGCATTAGCTTAAAAAATTAACTTTTTTTTTTTACGATTTAGCTTATTTTTGCTACTATTGATGGGTCACATTGCACTTTTTGGTACTATTTATAGATCCTACTGCAGCTACCTTTTAGCTTTATCTATAATACTTTCAGTAAAAAAGTTATCAATTTCAGCTAAATAAGTTGTTCCCAATTGGATACTTACTAAACAAAAGCATTCTTGTCATGTACTACAAAATTGCTCAGTGAACAGTAACTAAATAGGAACAATTTGCAAGTTGTTTTATAGATTCTTATCTATGCTGCTCTTGTTAGTCGACTAAAGAGAATCATTGGGCTTTGATTTCATAAATGTACATCTTTGAGATATCAAAAGTAGCTATAACAAGCCTCCTCCACATTCTCTATGAGTTTGTTTGGGAATAGCTTATTTAGCCTAATTGAATTTTTTTTACGAAAAGTACTATAAATAAAACTAAAAAGTAACTGAAATAGTATAGTATAACTCATGAATAGTACCAAAAAATACAATAGGACCCATAAATAGTAGTAAAAATAAGTTGAATAGTAAAAAAAAAAAGGTTGGCTTTTTAAGCCAATGCTAATCGCATCCTACATCTAAATAATGTTTTTAGGAGAACCAAATGGTGACTAAGGATAGTATGTGTAACCTATAGTATGTAGAGAGAATTTATATATTGCTAATTACAAGAAAAATGGATGATATGACATTCATCCGATCTATCATCCTTAATGCGCATTGCAAAATCAGGTGGTTTCCTATTACTAATCATAGTGGATACAACTTCCTCTGCAACTAGCCCTTTAGACTTTAGTAATCCCCTGCAATGTTGATGCAATATTAGGCCCTCTGAACAACAAGAATAGTCATCACCTGTGGAAGGGTTTTAGGCTTCTTGGAGTTTAAACATGTCCCCAAATGCCAATTCCAAAAACATGAGATAGTAGAAGAAACTAGGAAGGATGAAGCAAATCAACTTTCAAACTTATGAAATCAGTGGCCATCATCACCTGTTGCCCTATCTCAATTGTTGCCACATACAATTGTACTTTGTTTCCACTGAAAGGCTGAAAGAGGGATTTTAGATGCTCAAGTACTTTGTTCCCATTTATAACCCTCCACTGCCACAACCTCAATAACATAAATTCTTCTTTGTGGACTACTTGCACTAGTAGGCATTGTATGTCAATTTTAGGTGATGACTGAAATTCATAATGCAATTTTAGTTTTCTTTGAAGAGCAAATGAGATAAGCATCCTATAAAGCCACTATCAATCATGAGTCAGCTTCTACAACAATCTGAGCCCTTCATGGTTGGAAATGTTTTCAATATTTGACAAGAGGATGTGAGTGCAATGTCACCATTCATCAACCAATTTAAATGCCACTAGGTTTCACAGCTTGAATTGACATGGAAGACGGTCTTATCTACTTTGCAATCTCAAAATCTCTTTAGCGAAAGCTCATTCAAAACCCGATTGAAAGTGAACTTCCAAGGCAAAAATCCTCTCTCAACCAACTCAATCAACAACTTCCTAGCCACCAACAAATAATTTGATTTCTTCCTCACAAACATCACACTTATAAATATATTATATGTATCCAAAATGGGCAAGCAAACCCCACTACCAATCTTTTCAAACACCTACAAACCCTTTTCTATCTCTCTAGCATCACAAAAATGATGGATCACAATGTTATACGTTTGAACATTCGGCTCACACTATAGACATCTAATTTTGTTCTCCTTATGATTCGAGTTCCCGTTCCCCAATGATGGTATTACTTTAAGGCCTAATCTCATGAAAATTGACATGAGGAATTATTTATGATAAATATAACTTATTTTTGGAAGAACAAAACTATTTTTGGAAAAGAAAGGCTGCCGAAAAACCTTAACTTTGTGTGTGTGTGCATACATGTGTATGTGCACGCACACTCAAGCCATGCGTACGCATGCTTAGGCTATGCACACGTATACCCTGAGTATGCACACACAGCTAGGGTTCTAGAATTTTATGAAAGGAAAACTTTTTACATTTGAATCTGTGTGGAGTGAATCTCACATCGCCTGAGAGCCGCCCCACACCCTTATTTTACCACTATATAAAGCCATAAAAGGTACTTTTGCAAGACACACAGAAAAATAAGCGAATATACGCAAGATTCACTAGAAAATAGTGAATAAAAGGGAGTTTTTCACAAAATATCCTCAAGTTATGTTTTATCTGATTGAGACCTTATCAAGTCTTGATCTTTGAGTTCTTAAATTTTACGAACCTTTTGGTTTATTGTTGATTAGATTGACTGGGGGCAATGGTCAAAATCAAGCTCTAAGAGAGTTCTAGTGTTAAGGTAAAGGTTCTAACTTTGGCTCTTCACTTTCCTTTGTTTTGTGTTTGTTTATATGTTTATGTGATCATAAGATGTTTGTGTAGTTCAAGTTTACTCTAAGTTTGTATTATAAGCATGATAGGATGTTAGAATTATTGTTTTGCTTTGTTTTTCTGAAAGTTCACTTTGTGTGTAAAACACTAGTGAATGTTTAGACCCCCAATTCAAAAATACCAACACTAGCTCATATTCAAACAATGTATGTGCAGAATGATAAATATAAGCTATATCCAAACAATCAAACTACTCTAAGCCATAATTTAATCACAACACAGTAGTAATTAAAAGCAAAGAGTGAGGGTTAGAGAGATACAAACACAAGATAACACCAGCACGTGTTATCGAAGAGAAAACTGAAGTACTCGGCAAAAAACCTCTCCGTCGCCCTCCAAGCGGTAAAATGATCCACTAGAAAATTAGTTGGAATACATGAATAACAATAAACCCTCCAAGCCTAATCTACTTGATACACCTAAGCCTTCCAAGCTTCTTGCTCCAACAGGGTTAAGCCTAACCTTGTCTTCTCTAGCTTACCGGATCCCGCAATAAGCCCATTGCATCAATGAAATGAATTGATCCTCTCTGAATTGCTTCCCAAGCACCAAATAACCTTCTCACTGATATGAATGTGGTGAGGTAAGGATTTGGCTAAAGCTCCTCTCAAGGGTATGTCAATGGAGAGGGTGAGAGTAAAGAATTTGAAGAGTCAAATGTATAAAATTGTGGATGAATCAATCCTGTTGTTTTTTGGGGTTTCTCTCTCAAAATTCTCTCTAGAAGCTCTCTACATTTTGTGGGTATAAGGGTATTTATAGTAGGGTATGTGGGTATTTATAGTAGGGTATGTGAGGAATGTAAAAAGTCATTTTTCTACAAAATAGGGGGTTCTGGTGACTCACTTGCGACTGGGACAAGTCGCGATTTCTAGTCGCGAAGTAACTGATTGGCCAGACTGTCCTTTTTGTCCTATAGTGCTTTAGCCATCATGACCCTTCACTCCTGCATGCTTCACACGTGTGGCACTTTGGCGAGTCATCAGTCGTGAGAATGCTCTTGATTTCATACACACTTGAATTCTTCACACTCTCTCACACACAACTTTTACATGATTTCCACCTAAATTTAAGGTATCTAATTTCAGAATTATAAGCAAATTTGGCATGGAATAGAGCCACACATGGTTGAATAAATTCAACCTTACAATCTCCCCCTTTGGCTATTCCATGACAAAACCTTAAAATAGACTTTAGACTTAAAATGTGAGTTGGGAATAGTTGCCAAAACTCACTCACACCTAACTCTAGATTCTGTGAAGCTCTTGAACCATACAGACAAGTTTTCCTGAAAACAATATCACAAGAAGTTCATTGTAAGCAGAAATCTTGAAATGCATATAGAGCAAGCACAATGCGATCAAGCAAGTATGGATATGAAAATAAAGCATAGCTTGACCAAACAAGAACAATCACTATAAATAGTGACCACAATAAACATTCACACGGTGAATGAACATTCGGACATGCAAGCTAATAAGCTCAATGCCAAGTATCATTTGCATGTCCAACACTCAGCCGATGCAAGAACTCTAAGGTAACTAAATCAAGGATACAAGATCAAACAAGGGCACAAGAGTACTAGAGAGAATGCAAAACATAATCTAAAAGTACTAAATAGCTACAAAAGCAAAGGTACAAACTAAATATAGTTTAAATAGCTAAATCATTCACACATCCATAACACACATTATCCAAGTATTTTTAAAACCAAAGTATTAAAGTCATGGAGTACTAAAAAACCAAAGTATTAAACCATAGAGTACTAGAATAAGTGCTATGATAAACCATAGAAGCTATGAAAAACCATAATAGCTATAAAAACTTATAAAAAGTTCTCTCCCTCTAGATAGGCTCCCCCTCAAGAGCTATTCCATACTACTCCCCCTTTTTGACCGGAATGGCCAAAGGGTTATGGCTAGTTCGTGAAGCTATCAAACTTGGCTGTGAGCAAGTTGATTTGGTCTTGGATGGTTGTAAGCCTGTTGGAGTGCTCAGTTTGGACATCTCTTAGGCCATCGATCCTTTCAAGAATAATCTGAAAAGCATCTGGAGGCACTGATGAAGACGATGAAGCTTTGCTCCTTCCTCAACCACCACCTCTTTTTGAAGAAGATGATTGTACTTTCGCTTTAGTTTCTATGTCTGCAGGAGGTGCTTATTCAGGTTCATCCGCTTCATCATCACCCGGAAGACAAACTCTACTCAGGATTATTTGAGAGTTGATGGAAGGAGGCATACTCATTAGGCTTATGTCCTGTGGAGTCTCCACACCTTTCTCATGAAGGATCCTCATAATCAAACTTGGAAGAACAAGCTTTGCCCTTGAGGTTGTCCTTGTAGCTTTAGTAATGATGGAATAAGCATGAGCACCAATGTCGATGTAAGTTCTCTCATGAAGCTCCATGAGGAAGATGGCTTTAGCATTGTTGATGGTGGGGTCAACTTCCTTACCAGATACAAGTTGAACAATATGATGTAGGCAAGGCATCTCAAATCGAGGGAAGGTGGTTGTGTTGAGGCATTTTCCTTCGCTAATGCCACCAATACGGAATTGTACCATTTCTATAGAGACCAATCTATCCTTGTAAATAATGAAGTCTTCATAATCTACTTCTCCATGTCCAAGGACACCATCAATGTCTCCCACATCAAGAGTGAATTCATGTCCTCTAACCCTACAGTCTATGTAATCTTCTTTGAGTGTGGCATTGGCATAGAATTCCCTAATCAGTGGTTCACAAACCCCGGTGAGATCACCAAGGAGCTTTTCCCAACCTCTTCCTTCAAAACAGCTAGGGATGAAGGATTCTTTGAGGTCAACAAGATCCACAAATCACTCCTGAATGATTGGAGCCTTCTTAAAGTGATGGTTGTATCACTCAAAATGTTAAGTGGAGCGAAACTGGCTTTTGTCCATGCGTTTCCTCTTGTCACCACGTTGAGCAGTGGTTTTTCATGGAGCCATCTGCAAAATAGAGCAGCAAATACCACAAAACATAGCACAAAATTTAGTAATAAACTTTATCAGTAACAAGTTAGAACCAAAATATAAACTTTGAATTAAAACCCTAAAAACTGGAATTCAAAGAGTAATCCAAAAACAAATAACATGTGGGGATATAAATAATCAAAACATGATAGAATCATTGGTATTATTCACTCAACATGTCAAAGGGTGTGTGTGTGCATCATATGCAAAAGTGTGCAAACTAGGGCAAAGTGTGAAAACACATAATCATTTGATGTTCCAAAATCAAGAAAATGTGATTATCCCCACAATCTTTGTACTCAATGGAACCCAAAGAAACACACAAAAACATCTAAGAGACATTTTATCATGAACATGGTATGCACAACACAACACAAATCATAGTACAATGCACAAATATAAAGAACAAACATGTATAACAAGCATTAAACCAACAAAACCCATATATCAAACTCATCAAAAACCCATATTCAACAATCATATTTCAATATCTCAACATAAACACAAAATCCAAGAAAACTAGGGCTAGAAACTTGAAATAGAGTGAAAATAAGAGAAAACCCATACCTTTTCTTGAAGATTGACGAAGGATTGAAGAAGAAAATGGAGGTTTTGAGAATAAGAATGGTGGTTTTGGGAGAGGGAGAGGCGGAGAAGACAAAGGGTTATGCATGTGATGTGAGGGAAAATTGAAAATTTTTTGAAAACTGTCTGAGATTTAACCCTATTTGTGCAAAACACGTGATTTTCATGACTCATATGACCGTGAGAAAGTCGCCAAAACGAGTCGCCAAAAACCCTTGTACAAAATTTTGAAAATTTTGTCTAAGTCTTTTTCGCGACTGGGGCATCCATTTGCTAGTGAGTCTCGAACCTCTTTGAGTAAACTCACGACTAGACTTCCACTCGTGAAGTAGTCATGAAAATGACCAAAACCCAGAAACTTTTGAAAATTTTTCTAAGTGTTTTTCACGACTGGAGGTCTTACTCGTCAGGGAGTTGCGAAACCTTCTAAGTAAACTAGCGACTAGGGCCTCACGACTGGCATGACTTATAAGTGATTCGCCAAAAAGCAAAGTTGAAAATTTTTGGATTTTCTGAAATTTTTCAAAACAAAAACACTTTCCAAAAACAACTAAAATACTCAAAAATATTTTTGTGTTTGATCAACATCTGATTGAGTATGTACAACACATTTAATCAAGTACAATCATACAAATGAATAAGGCATTCATTGAACATAAACATGTGTGATGTGTTTGGGTATCAAATGTGAGATAGTCCTTAGTCTAATATGAAGCTTCAATAATCAATTCAACCAAGACATACACAATTAGCACTAAGTAGAGTGACCAATCTCAATTATAGAAATGAGCATATATGACCTCCCACAAAACTTGATTAAACAACTTTGAAGCTTTTCATTTGGCTTCTTACATTTCATAACATTTGATCATTTAAGAACAATACATCTCTTTTTGAGATCGAGGCCTGAAATTTTTGATATTTCAATTTTGAGAGTAAGCCTTTGGCTTTTGGGCATCATACAATTTCAAAATAAGTTGCTTTCCCTTTTTTCTAGTCAAATACTAGTATGTGCGACGGCTTTTGCAGCTCATTATCTCTTTTCGAGATTTGACATTGGTTGAGCTTTTTAAGCAAAAATAAAAATAAATAAATAAAAAAGTGGGAAGATATATAGGCACAAGTGCATGTCTCAAGATCAACAAAACTATTGACTAATCATTCATGACAAGTTTGAAGATCTATCTACAATAGTCACATAGATGTCAAGATTTTTCCCACATGATACAAGTGCAAAAAGAACAAACTAAGCTCGTAAATGTACAAAGCCATTAGTACGGAGGTACAAGGCTAAACATGCGTGTGACAATACATAATAATACTGATCAAACTTTTTGGATTTTCTACTTTTTATGTGTTTTTGGATTTTTGACATAAAGTAAGTAAAGATTGATCAAAAACAAAACAAACAAACATTCAAAGCTTCTTAAACAACAAAAACAATAAAAACATGCTAGAATGAAAAATATAAGCAAACAACCAACAATGTCACAACATATCAAAAGAATTGATGTATAGACATGTTCTAATGCTTATGCACGAGTACCCTTCTTCACCCACACGGCACGTGCGTTTGGGGTGATATCTTTAGAGGATTGGGTACTTGAGTTGCGATTCTCAAACCTTAGGGTGAAATTTGCCAAACAAGAAGTGATGGCGTCTATCATCTTCATCACATCACCAATACTAGGATCTACTTTTCGCCCTTTAGATTGCTTGGGGTTCCAATTCCCCTTTCCTTGCTTTCTTTGCCTTTAAGGACCTGCATTCTTCAAGGCTTGAAGCTTGTGGCAATTTGGCCTAGTATGTCCTCTGACTCTACAATGATGGCAAAAATGTTGAGTTTGAGGACCTCTTTGTGACTTCGGAAAAGACTTCCCTTTTGCCTTAGGTTTGGCCTTAAATGGATTTTGAGGCTTTGTCAAAACCTTTTGAGCAATCACATTTGGCTTCTTCTCTACCTTCACATTCTCAACAAGTTGGTACCATTGGTTCCTTGACTTTAACAAACTTCATCTCCTTTGACACATTAGCGCTTGAGCTACTTTCTCCGGTGTATCCCAAACCGCTTCTATCGGAAGAGGGCTTTTGATAGGCAAGCACCTAATCAAGCTTCTTTGAAGCAACACACTCCACTTTAGCATTAGCTTGAATAACCTCAAGCTCAAGAAACTTGATCGTAGAATAGGCCTTCGTTAGCTCTTCATTCATCGTTTAAACTTCACATTTTGTTTCTTTATAACTCACAAGTATGCTCTTGTAATCCTGTTTTGCTTTCTTCATTTTTCTAATCCTATTCTACATACCTCAAAAGTATGCTCTTGTAATCCGATCTTCTCAAGAGGGGAATTGTAGGATTCTTGCAATCCCTTTTCTCCTTCATAGATGTATTCTTCATCTTCATCATCGGATTCCTCTCCAACCCCCATAGACTCCACTTCGGTATGCTCACTGAGCTCTTCCACTAGAGTGCTCAAATCTTCCGAAGAGTCTACGGGTGCAATGGTCATAAAGGCAGAGTAGTTTCCTTCTCCATCACAACTTTCTTCCGAATCGGAGTTGGAGCTATACGAGTCACTAAGGGTTGTAGCAAAGACTTTTGAGGAACAGATTGGGAGTGGAACGCATGGCTGGGAAGAGTCACCAGGCTGGTTCGGATACCTTGTTGACTTTACAAACTTTCAGGAAGTTCTTGGACGTATACTTCAAAGAAAAAACAATGGTGGAGTAAGACATAATGGCCATTTGTTGACAGGGATGCAGTGTGTTCTTCACGGCTTGGAGTTGAATGATAATCATCAATTGAATAATGTTGGCTTGAAGTTGATTAATCCATTTAGTCATGGGTTAAATGTGAATATGTGTAGAGTGCTGGCTTGAAGAAGATTAATCCGTTAGTCATGGGTTAAATATGAATATGCGTAGAGTGTAGACAATCATACGCGTTATGTAATTGATATTTCATTCAGTAAAAATATAAATGATTTTTTTGTTTTTTGTTTTTTTGTTTTTGGTTTATAAACAATGTTCAATCTTTTTAGTTTCTAATTGTTTAATATATATATATATATATATATTTTGCTAGTTCTTACTTATAAAAAAAAAAAAAAAAAAAAAAAAAAACAAAAACAAAAACAAGACAAAATAAAATTGTTGGTTCTTGATTTTAAATTATGAGACGTGACTCACGTGATGGAGACTAGAGATAGAGAGAGTGTTTTGTTAGCTTTGTTCTTTTGGATGCGACGTCTTGCAATCACTTTTTGATGTTTTTGTTTATATATTCTTTTTCTTTAATAGTGGGATTGTGGTAGCAAAGTACTCATACGTAAAGAAACAAGCTCCCTATTGCCTGAGCTTCTAGACCAACACCAGAGGCTTGGGTTTGGGCACTTAGGCTAAATCATGAGAATTGCTCGTGTACACAAATTGGCAAGATTTTGCTCAAAATCTGTATAAATGTTATTATTAATACATAAAAAAATATAAAAATAAAAGTAATGATGGTGGTGTTCTTTTAAGAGAATTAGTAATAATTTATGTATGGGTATGATATAGGGGCCCAGTCCATTATACAGGCATGATATAAAGGCCCAACCCATTGTACGGGCGTGATATAGAGGCTCAACCCATCAATTTCAATATACCGAGAACCCTAAACCCAATAACAGGTAGTAGGACACATCGGTCCAGAAATCTGCTACATATCGAGGACATGACTGTTCGGCAACAAAAGTGCCTTGGGGGAAATTGCCTGTTGAGAACTAATTGGCAGTGGGTGCAAGTTTCAAGACAGTCACATCTATCTTGAGAAGTGGGCCCCTTCTAGTTAGGAATATATCCTAGAAGGGGTCCCACCTATCTAAAAAGCCTCCCCATCATCATGACAACCCCACTGAAGGAAGTCTATAAATAAGGGCCAAAGGAGGGAGAAAAGGGGTTGGAAAAAATTTAGGGCGAGAGATACACATGAGAGAAAATTGTGAGGACCAACAAAAGAGTAGTAACTCTCCATCAAGCTTGGGACTCCTTGAGGGATACACAAAAAGGGGTAGGAAGATACGGGTTGGACCATAAACTCTTTTATTTGGGCCTCCAGATTGGCCACAGGAGGTCTTCCCATTGTAGGAATCTCATTACCCACTTCATACAAGTAAATTGAGGACTTGACCTCAGGGCTAACCAATCACATTAGGCAACAGGCTTGCACAATTAGCACCGTCTGTGGGAAGTGCCTACTCAGCTGAAGATCTAGAGCCAGTATACTACCGCCCAGGATGGAGAAGCCACATGCATGAGAGGGATTAGTAGGCCCTGGAGGTAATCGTTCAAGGGCCTCGTCTTGGAGCCAAAGGAGGCTGGAGAGGGAACGAAAAAGTGAACAGGATCACATGCAAGATGGGCATGAGACGAGACTTGATTTGGATGAGATATCTTTGTAGGGGGAAAGATCGGTATCTAATGTACCTGAGCATTCACATCGTAGTGAGCGGGACTGCGAGATAGAAAATCTGCAAAAGCAAGTCAGGAAGTTGGAAGTTGAGATCAGGAGCCAATGTTGTAGGAGGGATCGCGAGGGCTCATCTAGTGATCTTGACTATGAAGTAGGCAGCATGGCTGGGTTATCTCATTGGAGTGATTCACGACATTCGAGAGAAAGGTCCAACGAAACTATGGGGTGACATTATGATAGGAACAGACATAGGCACCTAAGTGCGGCCTTGGACGCCATTAGCCAAGCATTTCGGAAAGCCGTCTGATCACCATTCTCCAATGAGATAGAGCACACTGAGATGCGGAGGCATTTCAATCGCCCCCACCTTTTACCTGCTACGACGGCAAAACTAACCCAGTTAAGCACGTGAGCCATTATATTCAGATGATGTCCCTGTACTCTCGGAATGACGGTTTAATGTGTAAAGTATTCCTGTCTAGCCCTGGGCCCACAATGATGATATGGTTCAACAGTTTAAGGAAATGATCCATACACAACTTCGGAGAACTGATCCAAGTGTTTGGGGCCCCGTTCATCACTTGTACTCGGGTCCTTCGGCCTATCGATGTGTTGCTGTCTATAAGGATGGGCAGTGGGGAGACACTTTGATCTTACGCCAATCGGTATTGGAAGTTGTACAACAAGATAGGCGGAGAGCAGGTTGCAGTGAGTACATTTAGGCTGGGGCTCCCTCAGGAGTCAGAATTAAAGGAATCCCTAAGATGCGACCCTCCAAGAACATGCATCAACTTATGAGGAGGATTGTAAAGCATAAAAGGCTGGCGGATGATAGGCAACAGTTTAATAGGGACCCGCGTTCCAGAGGCTTCTAGCAAAGGCCAAGGAAGGAGTCCAAGGCAGTAGAGCTTGAGGTTCGAACTGGAAGGGTGAATATGGTGTTTAAGGAACCAAATCATAAAATTCTCGAGCGGATAAAGAATGAGCGGTACTTTCGGTGGCCTGGTAAAATGGGTGGGGACCTATCCAAGAGAAACTAAAGCCTGTACTACACCTATCACTAAGAGAAGGGGCACACCACCGAATAGTGTAGGGTGTTTAAAGATCATTTGGAGCAACTTGTGAAGGCAGGGCATTTGAAGGAATTCATGGTCGGGCAGGGAGATAACGTTGTAGGGAAAATGTCGAGAACTCGAGGGAATACACTCCCTCCACCTTTGGGAATTAGTGAAGTTATCCATGCAGCCTAGACAACACTAAGGCAAGCCGACGTAAGGGGGTTCTCAATATTACCCCGCAATCAGGGATGGAGGCCAGTGATCAGCTAGAAAAGAGGTTGAGGCTAAATACAGAGCCAATTGCTTTTGGGGATGATGATTTGAAGGGGACGTCCCAGCCGCATGACGATGTGTTAGTCGTGACCTCGAGGATTAGGGGTTTTTTTGGTAAAAATGGTGTTGATAGATCAGGGGAGTAGGCTGAGATAATGTACCCCAACCTTTACAAGGGCCTGGGTTTGAAGCAAGAAAACCTCACTAAATATGACATGCCTTTGGTAGGGTTTGATGGAAAGATAGTGGTGCTCAATGGGCAAATTTCGTTCCCTATTATAACCGAAGGGAAGGAAGTAATGGTAAACTTCATAGTGGTCAATGCTTTCTCTCCCTATACGGCCATCTTAGGTAGGCCGTGGATACATGCCATGGGGGCAGTGCCTTCTACGCTCCATATGAAAGTTAAGTTTTCGACCGAGGATGGGGTCGTTGTGGTTAGGGGGGATCAGCAAGCTGCTTGACAATGTCTGGTCGCGATGATCAATCATAAGATTAAACTAAAGGATTAGGTGGAGCCCAAACCGTTATAGCAATTACTAGAGCCTACAATGGACATTGGGACTGATAGTGCGAAAAAGGTGATACAAATTCGGATCCTTCCATACAAAGATAGGTATTTTTAGATTAGAAAGAGTCTACCATTGGGGGATCGAGTTGCCATGTTTTTGGCCTTGGTGCAGAATTTGGATGCATTCATGTGGAGTCCATACGAGGTACCCGGTGTTAATCCTAACTTCATGTTCATAAGTTGAACGTGGATCCACTTTTCCTACCCAAAAAGCAGAAGCCGAAAAGATCTGCTAAGTAGCATGTGGAGGCTGTGAAGGAAGAGGTAGAAAAGCTTAAACAAGCTGGGGCTATTAAAGACGTGTTGTTCCTTGAATGGTTATCAAATATTGTTGTAGTTAAGAAGAAAAATGGGAGATGGAAAGTGTGTATGGATTTACAGATTTGAATCGGGCATGCCCCAAAGATATTTTCCTGGTCCCGAAGATCAACCAGCTAGTTAATGCCACATATGGGCACCCGAAGGTGAGTTTCCTAGACGCATTTCAGGGCTATCATTAGTTCGCCCTAAACCACGAGGACCAAGAGAAAACATCATTTATAACCCTCGAGGAAAACTATCACTACACAGTGATGCCTTTTAGGCTAAAGAATGCAGGGGCCACCTATCAACGGATGGTGACAAGGATGTTTCAGGATAAGATTAAGAACACGTGTTGACACCCCATTTTGCAACCTGCATTTAACCTCACTTGGAGGGCAAAAGGGCAATTTTGCCTTGGAAATATGCATCTTTGATTCTAGTAATTAGATCTTTAATCTCATTTTACCAAAATGATCTTGATATTATAACGATCAAATTGACTGGTCATAAGCCCTAATCGGACCACCAGATTGAAAGTTATTATCAAATCAAGTTTTAATGGTTGAGATGCACCATCACAAATTGAGTCCGACTATATGTGATTATGAACAATTGATTTCAATTGGTTATAAGTATAATCAATTTAAGATCGATGATGTGTCATAATTTGATTGGTTAAGACTACATTTTATGATAGGGTTGCACACACCTAATTAACTAGATAGTTAAACATTAATTATTCAATGAGTAATTTGTGCAATTATCTTTTAATTAGAGTAAATTTGAAACCAATTAAGTCTAAAATGGGAGTGATTGGAGCCATTTAATGTTAATTGGGAGCCAATTTGAGACCTATTAATGTTAATTGTGCTGAAACCATTTTCTAACAAATGACCTCTGCTCACCATTTCATCGATATCTCTCATAATATTTTGAATCTGTGAATGAGGTTAATTTTCCCACTAGACATCCAGGGCTTCAATTTGAGTACAAGAACGAGACAATTCCGATCAGAATTGAGTCAGATATGATTTTTTGAAGTTGGCTCTACAAGCTGTTACAGCAGCTACAGGAAAACCGAGTTTTGGCTTGCTCCTCACTTCCACCAATTTCTCCATTTAATACACCAGATTTTTCCCAAGGCTAAAATGAGGTCTAGATTCGTGATTCTTTGTCAACCTTCATTAAATGGCCTTCCATTCATATTTCCTCCACCACTACTATATAAACCCTCCCTCTCCTTCATTCCAACACAAAAAACCCCCATTTCTTCCCCTCTCTTGAGTTTTAGTGAAGTTGAGTAGTCTTGTCATATTTTGGTCTTCTTGAAACTCAAGGTATTGAGTGAGACTCACTCTTCCTTTCCTAACTCTTCTTTTCCTCCACCCTTAGGACCTCTACCAAGAGTCTCCTCCTCCACCATATGGATCTTGCATGAAGGTATAATCCCTTTCCCTAACTTGTTTTTGTGTTGCCATGATGAGAATTTAGGATTAAAGCATGATAGTAACTATTTAAATTCTCTTGAATATGTTTGAATGTTCTTATGTGTTCTTCATATGTTCTTGATTGTTCATCACATGTTCATGCATAACACTAGCTTCGATTTTAAATCCACATAAAAAACATGAAAAAGATGTTTGTTTAATAATTCTTTTAAATTCTTGAATCTAGGATATCACCATCCACACACATTCACTAGAGTTTATTTTTCAATCCAAATGCCATGCATAATAAATTGAATTAGGGTTTATCACATGCACACACATTAAATTCGAAATGCAAATTGATTGATAACATATTGGATGATGTGATATGAATGTTGGCTACCATAGTCTAAAAGACCAGTTTCACTGAGCAAGGTGGGTGCCTAACACCTTCCCACCTTGTAACATAGTTTCCAAGCTTAGATCAAGGGTTAGTAGATCAAATGCTTATCCATGTAATTTTCGATTTTTAGATTATAACTAGAAAACAAAGTCTTGTACTTTATCTTAGATTGTATCTAGGACCAAAACCATGTAATTTTCCTCTAATTAATGTAAATTCAATTACAAATTAATAAAATGAGGAATTTTTCAATTTTGGTTTTCTTATTTATTCCAATAATTAAATAAGTGGTGACTCCATTGTAAATCCCTTAATCTGAAGGGGAAAATATAACTAGTTGAACCTCCATTTTGAGAGGCAATAACACGACTCCAACCATTCACATGGGTTTGGCCCAACATCCTAGTTAAGAAGAAAAATGGGAGATGGAGAGTGTGTATGGATTTTACAAATTTGAATCGGGCATGCCCCAAAGATCTTTTCCTAGTCTCGAAGATCAACCAGCTAGTTAATGCCACATGTGGGCACCCGAGGGTGAGTTTCCTAGACACATTTCAAGCGTATCATCAGTTCGCCCTAGACCACGAGGACCAAGAGAAAACATCATTTATAACCCTCGAGGGAAACTATCACTACTCAGTAATGCCTTTTGGGCTAAAGAATGTAGGGGCCACCTATCAACGAATGGTGACAAGGATGTTTCAGGATAAGATTGAGAACACGGTGGAGGTTTATATCGACGATATGGTAGTAAAGAGCAGGAAGGAAGAAAAGCATGTGGTAGACTTGACCGAGACGTTCGAGATCTTTAAGTGACACAAGTTTCGCCTTAACACCAACAAATGCGCATTTAGTGTAGATGCTAGAAAATTCTTGGGGTACATGGTCTCTAGCTGGGGAATTGAGGTAAATCCGAATCAAATACAAGCCATACAACAGCTAGTACCATCGAGCAACCCAAAAGATGTGCAAAGAATTATGGGGATGATCGCTGCGTCATATCATTTTGTGTCAAGATCGGCGGATAGTTGCAAGCCATTCTTTCAATTGCTAAAGAATTTGAAAGGGTTTCAGTGGACTGAGGAGTGGAAGGAGACATTCTAGGATTTGAAGTGTTATCTGATGAGCCCACCCATTTTGACCTGTCCAGAGCCTAGGGAAGACCTATATATGTACCTAGCAGTCTCCGATCATGCGGTGAGCACCGTATTGTAAAAAATTTGAGATGGGGCACAGTGGCTAATATATTATGTTAGTAAGACCCTAGTGGATGCTGAAACATGGTACCTGCCATTGGAAAAGCTAGTTCTATCCCTAGTCCACACTACGAGGAAGTTGCCTCACTATTTCCAGGCCTACACAATCTATGTGTTGATCGAACACCCCTTGCAGTCATTGTTAAGGAGATCATATTTCAAGAGATGAATAGCTAAATAGGGAATGAGGCTTGGGTCGTTTGATGTGAGATACAAGCCGTAGAATGCTATTAAAGGATAGTTGTTGGTAGATTTTGTGGCCAAGTTTTCCCTGAACATGAGCAATGTGGCTCGGTTTAGCTCAGTTTTGTTAAGGCCATGGCAAGTGTACATGGATGGGGCATCTAATACCCAAGGGGCTGAAGTGGGCATTGTGCTGGTGTCACTTGAGGGTATAAGGTTAGAGCATTCATTAAGGCTAAGCTTCAAGGCTTCCAACAATGAAGTCAAGTATGAGGCACTTATAGTAGGGCTTAGGACAGTTAAAGAGCTGGCTATACAGGTGGTTGAGTTTTTTTTTTTTTTTTTTTTTTCAGATTCTTATTTGGTGGTAAATCAGGTGGAAGGAATTTTGAGGCCAAGGATCCTCGAATGACCGAGTATTTGAAGATTATGGGTACGTTACTAGCCGGTTTCCAGAGGGCGATGGTATCACAAATCTCAAGGGGAAAGAACAGTCATGCTGACTCGTTGGCCACCTTGGCTTTATCCATGGATAATTGTGTACCTCGAATGATCTCAATGGAGGTACTAGAGAAGCCGAGTATAGAGCAACAGCTAAATGTGTCAGTGGTCTCAATGACTGGTTTGAGTTGGATGGACTCAATTATAGAGTTTTTATCTGACGGCGTACTACTAAGCGAGGTGAAAGAGGCAGAAAAAATACAGAGAATTTTAGCTCGGTTCTGGCTGGGTAGAGATAGGAGATTGTATTGACGATCGTTTGGTGGACCGTACTTATTATGTCTTCATCCTGAAAAGGTGGATAGCCTCTTAAAACTCTTCTTTTGCATAGATTGCCCTTCCGGGTTTTCAACCTATCAATTTTTTCTTTTTCTTTTTTTTGTTTTTTTTTTCAAACCTAGGAAGGGAAATAACATAATTTACAACCACCTCAGACATGGTATTTCTTCAATTGATCCATTTTGGTGGACTCAATGAAAGGGTTTGCATATAAGTCCATTAATCTTACTACTCCCCCAGAGTAAATCTGCTTGATAATGTATGAGCCTGCCCAATTTTGCTTGAATTTCCCGTTTGCATCTTGAATCGGGGCTTAGATTTCCTTCAACACTAAGTCCCCCAATTTCAAATCTCTGGTTCTCACCTTCTTGTCAAAAGCTTTCCTAAGCCTCCTTTGATAACCTTGAATATGATACAAGGCCTTGAGTCTTTTCTCATCTAGCATGCACAACTGATCATATCTACTTTGTAACCAATCTTCTTCAAAGATTTCACTCTCCAATACCGTCCTTAGTGAACGGACACCCATCTCAATAGGAAGGACTGCTTCCATCCCATACACCAATGAATAAGGAGTGGCTCCTGTGGAAGATCGAATTGATGTTCTATACCCCCAAGAGTGCATAGGGTAACTGTAGGTGCCAGTCCTTGTAGTTCTTTGTGCTCTTCTTCAAGATTCACCCTGTGTTTTTATTAGCAGCCTCAACTGCTCCATTGGTTTAAGGGTGATAAGGTGAAGACTTGTGGTGTTGAATATTGAACTGTCGTAGTAGCTTCTCTGTTTCTCTTTTAAAGTGTAACCCATTGTTTGAGATAATTTCATGCGGTACCCCATATCTGCAGATGATATTGGTTTGAATGAGTTGAACAACTTTCTTTGAATTCAGGACTTTGTATGAAACAGCTTCTACCCATTTAGTAAAGTAGTCAATGGCTACAAGTATGAATTCATGGCCATTGGATGTTATTGGGTGAATCTTCCCAATAATGTCTATTCCCCATGTAGAGAATGGCCAGGGTGATGTCATAGTATGTAGTGGCATGGGTGGCATATGTTTCAGATCTCCATGGACTTGGCATTGATGGCATTTTCGAACATGAGCCACACAGTCGGCTTCCTTAGTGGTCCAGTAGTAGCCCTGTCTCATTATCTTCCTTGACAACATGTGTGCATTCATATGTGGCCCATAACTTGACTCATGAACCTCTTCCATTATTTGTTGTGCTTCTTTAACGGTTACACAAAGGAGATGAATTCTATCATATGATCTTCTGTAAATCTTTTCTCCACAACTGATGTAATTAGTGGATAACCTTCGAATGGTTAACTGATCATTCTTGTCTGCAGACTCCGAGTATGTCCCATCTTTGAGGTATTGTAGAATGTCTGAATACCATTCACCTTCCCCATTCTTTTCCTCATCTTCTTTTATTGTCATGCAGTAAGTTGGTTCTTCTTTTTGTTCCAACACTATCGGTCTAACTTCATCTTCTTTTGGCTCATCCATCGTAGATACCATGGTTGCTAAAGCATCTATAATTTGATTCTGCATCCTCGGCACATACTGATATTGGATCTTGCTGAATTTTGATGCCCACTTCTGAAGGCATTGGTGATAAGGCATAAGTCTTTCTTCTTTGATCTTCCACTTATTCTATACCTGAGAGATTATTAATGCTGATTCTCCATACACCTCTAACTCTTTTACTCCAAGGCCTAGGGTTGCTTGTAGACCCATAATGCAAGCTTCATATTTTGTGGCATTGTTGGTGGTAGGAAAGTTGAGTCTGCCAGAAAATGGAATGTGTGTCCCTTTTGGAGAAATTAAGAGAACCCCAATTCCACTTTCATTTTGATTTGTTGCTCTATCAAAATACATCTTCCATGATTCTACTTCAATTCCCATGATGTCTTCATTCAGAAAGTCTCCTTGGATCTCTTCAGCTTCTTTTGATGAACAATGAGCTAGGTGATCAACAATTGCTCTCCCTTTCATAGATTTTTGAGTCACATTCTTAATATCAAATTCTGACAGAAGCAAAACCCATTTAGTAGCCTTTCCATCTTACATAGATTTTTCCATTAGGTACTTCAAAGGATCCATTCTTGCAATCAACTGGACCTTGTAAGCAAGCATTTAATGTCTGAATTTACGGGTTGCCCATACAAGTGCTATACGTCTTTTCTAATGGTGAATACTTCTTTTCATAAGGCAACATCTTTTTGCTGATGTAGTAATTTGCATTCTCCTTTCTAGTCTCCTCTAGGTATTGAGCAAGTAAAGCTCCCATTGTTGTATCTGTAGTGGTGAGATACAACAACAATGGCTTTTCAAGAACTGGCGGGACAAGTATTTGTGATTTCATCAAATAAATTTTAATCTTCTCAAAGGCTTCTTGGCATTGTTCATTCCACATTGTAGGGACTTCTTTCTTGAGTAGTCGGAAGACTGGTTCACATGTCATAGTGAGTTGGGCTATGAATCTGCTGATGTACTGTATCCTCCCCAGAAATCCTTGGATCTCCTTTTCAGTTCTTAAAGGCTTCATCTCTACAATTGCCTTGATTTTGTTAGGATCAACTTCTATTCCCCTTTGGCTTACCATAAACCCTAACAGTTTTCCGAATATGACTCCGAAAGTACACTTCTTTGGATTCAACCGCAACTTGTAGAACCAGATTCTTTCAAAGAACTTCCTCAAAGCCGGTATGTGCCCTTCATTGTCTTTGGACTTCACTATCATGTCATCAACGTAAACTTCTACTTCTTTGTGGATCAAATCATGCAACAAAGTAATGGCTGGCTGTTGGTAAGTAGCACCAGCATTTTTTAGGCCAAATGGCATGACTTTGTAGCAATATGTTCCCCATGGAGTGATAAAGGTGGTTTTCTCCATATCTTCTGAATCCATCTTAATCTGATTATATCCTGAAAATCCATCCATAAACGAGAGCAGCATATGCCCTGTCGTGTTGTCAACCAAGATGTCAATGTGAGGCAATGGAAAGTCATCTTTTGGGCTGGCTTTTTTCAAATCTCAAAAATCTACACACATTAAGACCTTCCCATCTTTCTTCAGTACTGAAACCACATTAGCTAACCACTTTGGATAGTTGACCACTCTTTGGAATCCTGCATTGTACTGTTTCTCTACTTCTTCCTTGATCTTGAGAGTCCACTCCGGTTTTATTCTTCTTAACTTTTGCTTAACTGGCTTCATGGTTGGATCTATTGGAATGCAACGCTGTACTATATTTGTATCAATCACAGGCATGTCTTCATATGACTAGGCAAACACCTCCTTGAACTCGGTCAGTAGTGCCACTAATGCATCTTTCCCTGAGTCGATTAGGGTATTGCCCACTTGGATCATTTTGGGCTCATCATCGATTCCCAGGTTAATGGGTTGGGTTTCTTCTTTTATAGGTTCTAGGTATCCATGTTTTAATTCCTTATTATTAAGAGTTTCTTTACCAATTTCAGAAATAAAAACATTTAAAGCCAGTAAATAAGCAAAATCAGAAATCATATTAAAAGGGCAAGAGTTTTTAACAGACTCTATAAACTCAACAAACTCAACTGGAAAACTATCGCAAATAGACTTAACAGGAATAGAAACACTAGCAGCAATAGACTTAATAGGAACAGAAACAACATTCTTGGTAGGAGTGACTGGCTTAGCAGTCTTGATCTTGGCAAAAGTGACTGACTTGACGGTCCTAATCTTCCTCACAGAGTTCTCCATAGGGTGGGTGGCTCCCTCCCATGCCCAATTCTTCAACTCAATCTTGGCTTCCACGATGGCAGGTAGCTCCCAGTAAGCTCCTTCTTCTCTCAGCATCAATACTGTGGGACCTACATCCATATCATCTGTAATTTCTTCTTCAACCTCCATGTCTGTGGGCTTGTCGGTCATAAAAGCATCCATGCACTCTATGCTATCCATCCATTCATCAAATAGATCGCGTATGTCACTGTTGCCCAAGTTAGTGGGTTGAGGGGGATGCTCTAACTCACTTTCTTCCATTCTCTCTTCATTACGTTTAGCATTCTCTAATGTCATGATTCTAAGACTATGGACCATCAACTTTTGGTCTAGAGTGGCCAGCCTAAATTCTATGTCATCCTCCTCTTCAGTATGTAGGGTTGGTGTACTTGGTTCTAAATCATAGTACGACCCCAATTCTGGAACTTCTCTTTCATGCTTGTCATACCTTGGGCCAAACCTTGAACTGACATTAGTGATATCACTCCAATTTGAAAGGTACCCATAGGGATATTCATCATGATACATTTGATTGGCTTATGCATTCTCCTCTCTTGCATCCTCTAACACATTTATCAGCCTGTATTGATCATTATCAGTGTCACTCCATCTGTTAGCTTTAGCATCATCTTCAATATCTTAATCATAGTAGTCCACATCACTGTCATATTCCTTATAAAATAGGTCTACATTCTCATCTTCTCTATCACTAGAGGGTTCACCCCAATCATCTCCACTGTTTGGGCTATCATAACTTCTACTACTATTGTCATTACTATTGGTGCCGCTGTCATCATCATCATGTCCACTATCACTACTGTTGTTGTCACTACTACTATCACTTTTTATCTTCACTTCCATCTTCATCATCACTAGGGGTTGTTCCCCCTTCCTCATCTCTATCACTGGTTCTTAGTTCATACGGGCTTTTCAATGTATGCTGGCAAGCCTCCCAATATTCTTCTTCTTCTTCTATATTGCAAATAGGATCTCCAAGGAGTGTAGTCATGGCATCAGGATCCATGTGATCAACCCAATCAATTGAAACCCAAGTTGTATCTTCCTTCTTTAATTCTGGAACCTTATTGTTGCAATCAAGTAGTATCTCGAAACTGGGCACCATTGTCTTTGCCATAGGATCAAATCTCGGTTTCCGGAATCCACAATAACGTTGACTTTGTCTAGCTTTTACAAACTTCCTGTTCAATGTAGAAGTGTAGGGCTTCATAGGGTCTGGAGGACAACGAAGTCCTTTTGCTTTGGCTTTGGCTCAAGCCATCCTTCCTTCTTCCATCTCTGGCAAATCATCATCAGTGGGCTTATAGCCTAGCCCAAAAGGTGTTGTGGTAGTAGGAATTGCCAAGTCTTGAACAGTTGGCTTCTTCACAGCTTTCCCTAAATTCATCCCAAGAAAGTAGTTCATTCTTCTCATCATTGCTACCACGTCGTTGTTACCATAAGGAGCAAAGTCCATTGGAATCTTCTAAACTTCTTCTTCTCTCTTTTCAAAACCAGGCCTCTCAATCTCAAAGCCATCCAAAGTCAATGGCTCTTTCTCAGAATCAATACCGTAAATAGGTTTAGGCAAAGTCAAAGTATCCCCATAGATGGTCACAATAGCCCCTTCATGTTGAAACCGAACTTTTTGATATAGAGAAGAAGGTACAGCTTCTATGTCATGAATCCATGGTCACCCAAGGAGCATATTGAAGCATGAGGCTATATTAAGGACTTGAAAATCCACCTTCTTGACCATTGGTCCTATGGTAAGCTCTAATGTTATGGTTCCCAAGACCTCTCTCCTACTGTTGTCGTATGCCCTCACATGTTGATCAGTAGGCACAAAGTCTTCAATGCTTAGGCCAAGGCAACTTGTAGTCTTCAAAGGACACACATTCAAGGCACTTCCATCATCTACCAAAACCATCGATATTCTCTTCCCCATGGCATCAACAATGATATGCAACGGATTATTGTGGTGCTTCCCCTTCTTAGTCAGATCCTTGTTAGAATAGGAAATAGCGAGTTCCCTATTAATGGACCCAATCATAGCATTCAGATCCTAGGAGGTTGTGGTTGTAGGGACTAGATTTGGTTGAGCAGGTCTACTAGGTTTTGTCGATGTTTGTATGAGGCCATGAGTAAACCCCATAAGGATATGTTGGCTTGTGTCTTCTGTAGTTGCTTGAGAACTTCATCTTCCTCGACAAGTGTTTGTTGGGTGGATTTATTCAGAGCTTCCACTAGGTTGCCAGTATCTACATATGGGGGTTTAAAGTGTCTCCCCCTTGTGATGTGAGCAATTTTAGTTGGATCATTGGGACTAGTGTTTTTGGGTTTGAAGTGTCTCCCCCATTTGTGAGTGTTTGGTTATTTGCTTGGGGTTTGAAGTGTCTCCCCCCACTTGTAGGTGCTTGGTTGTTCTCTTGGGGTTTGAAGTGTCTCCCCCCATTTGTGGATGTTTGGTTGTTTTCAGGTTCTGGTATTTCATTCCATATGTCATATCCTATGATGGTAGTAGAGGTCATATCCATTAATTCTTCCCATGTCATGATGAAACACTCGAGAAGGTCATAGATCAAGTCGGACGGGTCTTCCTTATTCTCTTCATTGGTCATCAAGCAATTAATCCTTAGTCCTTTCCCAAAATTGTGATTGGGCAAGGGATTGTTAGTGATGCTAGGCCTTGTAGGCGGCGCAATCACTTTGTTGTCTATTAAGTCTTGAATTGCATGATGAAGGGTGAAACAACGGTCAGTCTCATGGCTAGGGACTTGGTGGTAGGCATATCTTTTATTCACATCAAACCTTGAGGGCAAGGGGTTTGGAATTGGTCTTGGGTCTAAGGGTTTCAGTAACCCTTTTGCTTTTAGCTTACCAAACACTTGGTTCATAGGCATATACAACTCATGAAATTCTCTCTTAGGTCTAAGCCCTTGGGGTACTTGCACAGGGGCAATGGGTGCAATCAATTGATAAGGATCATTTTTATGAATTTTGGAAATTTCTGCACAGGGATACTTTCTAAATCTTGGAAGGTCATCAGTCTTTAAAGTGCCATTGTTTATAGCATCCTCAATTTGGGTTCTGGCAGTAATGAAAGCTTTAAAATTAGGAAAATATTGTGCAAACAAGTATTTATGGTATACAGGCAATAAATTCTTTACAACCATGGCTAATTGTTCTTCCTCACTTGGCCTACTCATCATCTGTGCGGCCTTGGCTCTCCACTTGGTAATGAAAGTAGAGAAGGATTCTTTCGACTCTTGCTTGGTAGTCTCAAGGTCTCTCTTATGATATCTACTTCCATATTGTACTTGTATTGCTTGTGGAACTCACGGCAGATGTCCTCCCAACTCCTTGCTCTAGCATCATCCAGGTTGAGGAGCCATCTAAGAACGACTCCGGTTAGTGTGTTTTGGAACATCTA
The DNA here is from genome assembly GCF_001633185.2 of Quercus lobata. Classification (NCBI taxonomy): domain Eukaryota; kingdom Viridiplantae; phylum Streptophyta; class Magnoliopsida; order Fagales; family Fagaceae; genus Quercus; species Quercus lobata. The sequence continues at coordinate 27,764,629 of NC_044913.1, forward strand.
AGCAAGTACTTCCTCGGTTGCACCTAAGGGCTGCATAACCCTTATATACATCTTCAAATGGGATTTTGGGCAACCGCTCCCATCAAACTTGTCTAGGGTTGGCATCTTGAACTTGGGAGGCAACCTTGCATTGGGGAATAGGAAGAGAGAATCGTAGTCCATAAGTTCCTCCATCTTACGGGCTCTTCTAATCATCTCCTCCATTTTATTCATCCTTTCATTAATCTTCTTCTCACTTTCTACAGCTAATGGATCATGATCACCCCCTCTTGATTATTCTTCGAATTCTGAAACCGTTACATCATATGGTTCATGTTTTCCTTCAGCTGAATCTGGCTAGCTACCATAGTGTTGAGTAGCTCTTGGGTGTTCATAGGTTCCTCTGTGTCTAGTTGTTCTCCCTGTTTTGCCATATTGCTAGGAGCTTCAAACTTCTTGTGACTTGAACTTTCTTGGAGGTCAAAGATGGGGATGTTACATCAATGGAGTCTCTTCTATGCTTGAAGGCTTTAGTATTGTGATTGGAGTGATAGGCTTAGAGCTGGTGCTACTGGCTTGAGTGCCGGGCTTTGGTTCCCTTTGTAGCCTTCCTTCAGATCTTAATCAGATTCTCCCCTAATGACAGGCTTGGTTAGGTTAATCAAAGCTAAGACCCCATCCATATCCATCAATCAATCAAAGCAAACATACACAACATGCAATGCAATTTTAACTGAGACCAACCTAAGGGTAGGTTCTAAGTCATTATGTTGTAGGGTGGGTTTGTTGTTTCATTGTTTCCCATAGCTAATGACATGGTTTGTCCATTATAGTCAGTAGGAAATGATCTAGTGACTTTGGGCTATGAGTTGGTAAGTTCGCCACTAGGTACCCTAATCTAATGAAGACCGGTGATCTATGGTTACTACCACTACAAAATTGTTGAAAGGGGTGCATACATTGTTGTTTGGATGGCACACACTATGATAGTTAGGGAAAGATTTTAACAAACAATACAAACAACAAATTCCATACACCAAAGTATCATACAACATCCCATCAAACATAAATAAACAAACAACAACTATATCATGCAAGACCATGCAAAACAAAGGTACATACATATTTGGTCACTTAAGTCTAATACAAAGCTTAGCCCTCGACATCTCCAGTGAAGTCGCCACTGTGAGCGACCTCGAGTAGATCTATTTTATTTTGAAGAAAAATTCAGATCTCCATCTAAGGAAGATGCAAATCCATTTTTATTTTGAAGAAAAATTCAGATCAGCATCTAAGGAAGATGCAGATTTGTTTTTATTTTGAAGAAAAAATTCAGATCGATATCTAAGGAAGATGCAAATCCGTTTTGATTTGAAGAAAAATTCAGATCTGCATCTAATGAAGATGCAGATCCGTTTTGATTTGAAGAAAAATTCTGATTTGCATCTAAGGAAGATGCAGATCTGTTTTATTTTGAAGAAAAATTCAGAACTGCATCTAAGGAAGATGCAAATCTGTTTTATTTTAAAGAAAAAGAGTTAATTACACACAAATATTTAAAACTAAGAAACAGATTATATCAATTGCATAAAAATAATCATGCTTTAAATAGAACAATGACTAATAATTCATGCTATGGGTAAAACATTCATCAATCATGAAAAGAAGCCTAAAGAAAAAATAGGGTGAATGAAACAACCTCTTGCATGAGCACTCTTTGTTCTTAAGAGGATGTTTTAGGGTTCAAAGAAATTTATTCAATTCTCTTTGAAACCTAAACACCCTAATTTAATCAGCAACACTCAGAGAGGGGATCAGAAAATATGAGCAATTTGAGAGCCTAAAACGTATGCCTCCTAGAGTGTAGGAAAAAAATGCTAAATTATAAGGTTCAGTCTCTATTTATAAAGGTTAGAGGGCTCTAAATCCGGACGCATCTTATTGCGAAAAGATCAAAAATGGCATGAATTATCGTCACTCAAAGGCCGTTGGGCCAAATCCCAATACATAGAAATTCGGCCCTTTTAGAGTGCCATTCGGAACTTCAAAAGTGCCAAATTGGCCTTTGGACTCCGAACATTCTTTCGCGTTTGGGTGCCATTTGGACTCCTCTTCTAGGGTTTTTTGGCCAATCCTTGTATCTAGACGTGTTTTCATCATCCGTCTATGATTTTTCATCTCTTTTTTGGATAATTCAGGCTATTTAAGAACAATTATCTTGTAGATAAATACCCTAAAATAAATCTTGATAAAGTTCAGATTATCCACAATTTTATTGTTATCCAATCATCCATTTTATTCTTATGCATGCATCCCTATTTTAAACACTAATTATCAACCAATCACATAATTATTTAATTAATTTTAATGGTTTAACCAATCAGAATTAATTTAGACTAATCATGTGTGGTCGACCTTACCTAGACATGTTGACCGTGCAAACTTGATCATGCAATATCTTTCGATCCGATGGTCCGATTTGAAAACCAAAAACACTGTTGCGACCGTTAGAATCTCAAGATCATTTTTATGATATGCAATGAATGAATTAATGCATGTAATGCAAGAACAAGTTGATGCATGTAATGCAAGAATCAATTGATGCATGTGATGCAATTATGATTTTTGTGGTACATGGATGGTCATTCAAGTCATTCTCCTTGATTAAATCATGAGTGCAAAATTGAGTGTCTACAATACCGAGAACCCAAGCCCAATAACAGGTAGTAGGACACACCGGTCCAAAAATCTGTTACATATTAGGGACATGAATGTTTGGCAATGATAATGCCTTAGGGGAAATTACCTACCAAGAACTAATTGGCAGCGGGTGCAAATTTCCAAACAGTCACATCTGTCTTAAGAAGTGGGCCCCATCTGGTCAGGAATATATCCCAAAAGGGGTCCTGCCTACCTAAGGCCTCCCTATCATCATGACAACCCCACTAAGGAAAGGCTATAAATAGGGGCCAAAGAAGGGAGAAAAGGGGTTGGAAAAAATTTAGGGCAAGAGATACATATGAGAGAAAATTGTAAGGAACAACAAAAGAGGACTAGAGGAGTAACTCTCCATCAAGCTTGGGACTCTTCGAGGGGACACAGAAAGGGGAAGGAAAATGCGGGCTGGACCATGAACTCTTCCATTTGGGCCGCCAGATTGGCCTTAGAATGTTTTCCCATTGTAGGAATCTCATTACCCACTTCATACAAGTAAATTGAGGGTCTGAACTCAGGGTGAACCAATCACATTGGGCAATAGGCCCGCACAATTTGTTAAATAAATTATTATGAAAAAAATTATAAAATTATTTATAAAAAATGAAAAAATTTCAAAGCCAACAACTTTCACTCTTTTTACGTTTATTTTTCTCCTTAAAAAAATCAAACAAACAATTGACTTTTTTGTCAATATTAAATGAGAACGGGCTTGAATTCTTTTTTGTGTCCACTTTTTTTTTTTTTTTTTTTGGATTAAAATGAGTAGATATTCCATTCATTAATGTCAACATAATAATAATAATAACAAATTGTTTATACAAATAATCCAAATTTCAACAATTGATACACACATTTACAAATCAGCAAGCTTATTTGCAAATTATAACAATTGCAGACACAACTCAATAGAATTAAAGCTGATAAATTGCTGAGACTCGCAACAATTGAGGCAAAATACACAATAGGACTATTTAGCTACAATACACCGGAAAGTACCATTGCATTAGAGAACAATAAGAATTGAAGGAGGAATTCCCATTCGAAAATGCAGATTAAAGCTGTGAACCAACGAACAACTTCCTCCCAACAAAAAGCTATTGCAACAACTTCATCCTCACTTATTCCTTCATTGTCTTTGGAATTAATGAGCTCATTAACATTGGTTGTCAAGCATCCTGATCATCCTCTCAAGCCAAAACCTAAGACATAGGCCACGTGTAAACTCACTTACAACAACCACAAAAAAGTATAGAAAAAAAAATCTAATTGTCAATAGATTTATTCAAAGAATTGTGTACGCAAATATATATTTCAATAATCTTGAGCTTACAGATCTTTGGATAATATAAATTTAACAAAAGAATTTTAACCAAGATATATCAGTCAGATGCTTGTTTGGGATGTAAATAAGATTTGAGATTTTAATTGTTTCTTTAGATATTTTAGCCATTTCGTTAAGAAAATCAGCAAGATACAAAATTTTGACAGCAGTGACATAACATCATCACATTGGAAACAACAAAGCCTACAAACTCAATCTAGAGAACCAAGCCATATCAGCTTTACGAATCACATACTTGAAACAACAAAGCCTACAGACCCAGTCTAGACAACTAAGCCATTTATATTAGCTTTAAAACGCATCCAATAGCTAAGAGCCTGTAACAAACCAAAAATCATTGAGCAACAAAGTCAACAAACTCAATCTATACATCTGAAACAGAACTAAGTGCCACAACATTGAATCAACAACATAACTGAGAAATAAACACAAAGCACATAATCATTGATATATATGTGTGTGTGTGTGTGTATTAAAAAGAAACATATTAAGTCTGCAGGCTTCAGCTTCCCAGTCTCATTCAAACTCCGTAATATACCATAACAAATGAACATATATGAGTGGCAGTTTCAACTAATTTCAAAATAAGCTTATTCAAATGGTTCATACCATTCAGCTAATTCATGAGTCTCATTCAAACTCCTCCGCAATATATAAAACAAATGAACATATATGAGTGGCAGTTTCAGCTAATTTCAAAATAAGCTTATTCAAGTGGTGCATACCCTTTAAGCTAATTTATGAGTGGTAGATATCAGTGTCAAAGTACATTGGAGCAAATTAAGGTGCACATGGTGAAAATAATTATCTAATTTTGACCCCATGACCTAATAACAGAATTAATGATCACTTGAACCAATTTAAGTAGTAACAATTTACCAAACATAATGATGAAGCAGTCCCAAGAGTATCACCACAGTACAAAAGTAGTAATATATAGTTAAAAAAATCAATTGTAAGGACTCGGTGACAAAATGGAGGATCTCTTGAACAACTCAAATTAGACTTGTTAAGATGCTCATTGAGGCTCATTCATTAACTACATGAACAATCTTGAAGTTAAGTTTGAAGCTTGATTAATTAATGAACCAAACTTGAACAAAGCAAAGCTTGGCTCAATATGTTCCTAAACACCAAAGATAATACCCTATATGGCTAATATGTCTAACTTCAATGAAATTTGTATTCAAAAAATGAATTTATATTGTGTTTTGGAAATTATTGCTGTTGTACATAAATTAATCGGTAAATTTTTTATATTGAGTTTGTTGGCTATTTTACACTAACAAAGGTAAAAAGCATAGGTTTCTTAAAGTGTACTACCATTAGGTACAAATACATAGTGCTTGTTAGCTATTAGCTTTACTACACCTCAGGCGCTCACCTCCACCCATTCTTATAGGAGAAATGTCAATTGACCTATTAATGAAATGACTTGATTCTTCTAGGATCTGGGGAATCTATATGGGGCTTGTCAACTGACATTTACAGTGGTATTTTTAGTTGCTGTTTTGGTAATTGGGGTTTGAGAAATTTTGTACACGGGATTATTAATACATGCAAAACAAGAATTCTTAGTTGAACTATTAAAAGCAAGCAAGAGTCACAGTTTATGCTATTTAACGATTTATCAGGGGACAAAAAGAAGACGGAGATCGTTCTAGCGGCGAAATTTTTTACACGGCGGTCACTGAACATCAAAGCAGTGGCGAGAACGTTCCATCCAATATGGCGTACACGGAGTAAGTTTAAGGTCAGCGATGCGGGGAACATTGTACTCCTGATAGTTTTCGATCTAGAAGTTGATGCGGAAAAGGTACTGCAAGGTGACTCGTGGGCTTTCGATAGGCACTTTAGTTTCACTACAAAGGTATGATGGTTCAACCTCGGCCCAAGAGCTTATCTTCAAAACAACTTCGTTTTGGGTTCAAATACACAACCTACCGTACAATCTCCTTGGTGTAGCTCCTCCCAATTTTAATGAGACTCACATTGTATTAAGTCCAAAAGTCAACGAGCCTAAAAAGGCAACTAATTATAGGCCTATTAGTTTACGTAACGTGGTGTATAAAATTTCTTCGAAGACTATAGCTAATAGGCTAAAAAAGATTTTACCTGTCATTATCAGCGATACCTAAAGTGCCTTTGTGCATGGTAGTCTTATCATTGATAATGTTATTGTGGCTTTTGAAACTATGAACCATATAAGCCAGAAAAAGAGTGGAAGGGTTGGAGAGATGGCCTTAAAAATTGATATGAGTAAAGCCTATGATAGGGTGGAATGAGAATGTTTGGGAATAAGTTGGGTTTTTATGGGAAATGGATGGGCTTAATTATGCAATGTGTAACTTCTGTAACCTATGCTATAAAGATTAATGGGAGTCCAATGGGACATATTGTACCATCAAGGGGAATCTGTCAAGGAGACCCTCTATCACCTTATCTCTTTCTTTTGTGTGCAGAAGGCTTGTTGGCTTTGATAAAAAAATTCAGTGGAACATGGCCATATGGAAGGGATAGTTGTCTGTTGTGGGGGGCCCAAACTTTCTTATCTCTTCTTTACTGATGATAATTTGATATTTTTCAAAGCTTCTCTTTCAGATTGTGACTCGCTACAATGAGTTTTACAAGTACGAGCAAGCTTCAGGCCAACAGTTGATTCAGGCTAAAACATCTTTGTTTTTTAGCAAAAATACACCTAGTGAGGTTCAAGAGGAGATAAAAAACAAGTTTGGTGCTCAACTCATAAAACAACATGAAAAGTATCTTGGCCTACCTTCTCTAGTAGGGAGAAATAAGAGGAACACGTTCAATAGTATAAAAGAGAAGCTTGGGAAGAAGCTAGTGGGGTGGAAGGAGAAGATGTTATCTAAAGCTGGGAAGGAAGTGTCAATTAAGGCAGTTGCACAAGCTATACCAACATACACAATTAGCGATTTCAAAATACCTGACTCTCTTTGTGAAGATCTAACTAGAATGATTCAGAATTTTAGGTGAAGCTAGAAGAAAGATGAAAAGAAAATAGCTTGGCTTAGCTGGGATAAGCTTTGTGAAACAAAGTCCTGCGATGGTATGGGGTTCAAGAAGCTAAAACAATTCAATTTGGCCCTCCTTGCAAAACAGGGATGGAAACTTCAAACAAACCACAACTCTCTTCTCTACCAAGTTCCTAAAGCCAAGTACTTTCCAAGGTGTGACTTTGTCCAAGCAGCACTCAGCAACAACCCTTCCTACACCTGGCAGAGTATATTGGCTGCTCAATCATTGGTGCGTGAAAGGATGCGCTAGAGGGTAGGAAATGGCAATGATATAAGAATTTAGGGTGACAAATGGTTGCCCATGGCTTCAACACATAAAGTCATATCTCCTCGACGTATCTTTCACTCAAATACAAGAGTTGGCGAACTGATTAATTCTGAATCTGCAAGCTGGAATTCAGTGGTCATTTATGCATTGTTTTATCCACATGAAGCAAATGTGATCAAGAGCCTACCCTTAAGCTCTCGACTCCCACAATATGAGCTAATTTGGGCTGTGTCACCAAATGGATCCTTTAGTGTGCATAGTGCGTACACGTTAGTTGTGAAATGCTCTCATCCTGCTAACATAGGTGCGAGCTTGGATAACAGCTAGGTTTGTCACTTTTGGAGAAAAATGTGGAGCCTCCCTGTACCACACAAGATCAAACACTTTGTTTGAAGACCTTGTAGAGATATTCTGCCTACGAAGACCAACCTCATGAAATGGAAGGTATTGCAGGATGGTATATACGATGAGTGCAGAAATAAGGAAGAGACGCCCAGTCATGTCCTCTAGAACTGTCAAAAGGCTCGGGAGACTTGGGAATGCTCAAAGGTGGCTTCATTTTTCTTGTTTAACAACATGTCTTTCCATGATTTTCTATGGCAGATGGTAATGCATTATAGAGTGGAGAAAGACAAAGTAGCTAAGGTAGTAACTATTGTTTAGGCTCTGTGGTGTAACTGGAATGAGGTGCGAAATGGAGGAAAACGGAAATCAGGGAGGGAGTTGGTTAACTGGGTAGCCATAAATTTGGATGAGTACACTGAAGTTGTTGAGGCCACATGCAAGCCAGCACCAACGGTTAAATTGTAGAGCTCCTAGTCACCCCCATCGGCACACTTGTTCAAAGTTAATGTCAATGGGGCAGTGTTGTTAGCGCAAAAGGCCATGGGTATTGGGGTTATTATCCGAGATGGTGAAGGCAGAGTGGAGGTAGCTATAGGGCAAGAAGATTTTCGCCCCCTTGGGTGCTGTGGAGGCAGAAGCAAAAGCACTTGAAGCGGGTCTCCTCTTTGCCAAGGACATAGGCATTCAGGACTTCATCCTTGAGGGTGACTCCATTATCGTATACAGAGCTCTTTGTGAAATGTCCACGCTTCCATCCTCAGTGGAACTAGTTATTGAAGGTATGCATGCCATCTGCAAGGATTAACACCATGTTGAATTTTCTCATGCATGTAGATAGGATAATAGACCAACTCATTTACTAGTGAAACATGCTTTATGAATTGTTGATTTCTTTGTGTGGATTGAAGAGAACCCTTGCTTCCTTGAGCAAGCTCTTATCCATGATGTACTTTCCTTTTTGCATCATTAATAAAATTTCAATCTTCATATCAAAAAAAAAAAAACTTGCAATAGCTCCATTAAAAGCAAGCAAGGCTTGTAATTCACTTTTTGAAAAATTAAAATCAAAATCAAAATACAAATACAACTATTTGCTCACACTCAAAAATGAAAAATACATTTCTATTCATTCTTCCAAGCATACAAAAGCAGAAAAACTATTTATTGATTAAACACAACAGCTAAATAAAATCCCTCCATGGGCTCTAGCCCATAACCACATTTACTATTTCTTGATTAAACACAACAGCTAAATAAAATCCTTCCATGGGCTCCAGCCCATAACCACATTTAGTATTAGTTAAGTCCCAACAAATCTCAATTTTACTACCGCTTACAATACAACCAATGGCAGAGCCAAGATTTGAGTTGAGGGGGGGGCAAAACTTGTATAAGATATATACACATCATGTGAATATATAATATTGGAAACACTAAAACTTATGTGAAAGACATGCTAGTGGAGGACTTGTGGTTACTTGTTAGTTTATTTAGGTAGAGTTATGCTCTGTTTCAAGACTAAAGAAATAGAGTGGAGTTTTATTTGGCTAAATTATCATTAAGTGTGACTGAGTAGAGCTATTGGTTAGATGAAATTCCTCATAGGATAAGGAAGATAGTCCAAATTGATGTATTACTTTGATCTAGATTGCTATTTCTATCAAATGAAAAAAATTAGATTGGGGTTTTTAATAAATATTAGCAATAAACTGAGGATTTTTTTGGGTGGGCTGGGGGGGGCAGCTCCCCCCCCAGCTCCGCCGAATACAACCCAATAACATTGTTAAGCACGCTATCTCTTCACTGAATCAAAGACATTGTTAAGCACTGACCTGACGAATCGCAATGCAAAGGAATGTTTTTAAAAATCATATGGACAATCTTGTTAAGTAATATCGGTCCATCTCTTCACCATTCACCATTGTTAAATCAATATCAATGTTTTTAAAATCATATGGACAATCTTTTTCATTTTTTAAAAGAATATGGACAATCTAAGAAGCTTAAAAATTGTTTGTACATATTGAATATCAAAACATAAAAGACCAGAACATGTGATATGAAATTTTTAGCGTATTGGATATTGACTTATAATAACCAACCAACCAACAACAAGCGCTTTAGAAAAGATTTCCAGCTTATAAGTGACAGACATACCTAAACTCCACAAATAGAGACTCTAACTTCACTATCAAAGCTATTAAGTTTGCATAAATTTCATTAATAGGACAAGAATAAGAATGATGATATCATTGGTAAAATGCTATGTGCCATTGTTATACTATTAGGGTTATAAGTATGAGATACCACACTAAATCATTGTCGTTTCGTTGTTTTATGTTATATTCGTAAATTATTTGTCTATGAGTGCGTTTACCAAGATCATAACTTTTGGTTTTACATCAATAGATTAATTGACTAATGCGTATGATTAATATTCAAATCCATACAAGGTGAGATATTCTATGATATATGAAGTCAATTGGTCTAAGTGTTCAAAAAGATGATAAAACTAATTTTGCAACATCTCAAAGATGAGTTTTTGCAAAAGATCTCTGTCGGTCGGCTTGGTAGCGTTGGATATATTCTAGTCTAAGAAACCGACTCTCAAACTGAAAGGATCGGTATTCCCCTACTGTTGAAACCACTGAAATCCCAACGAGTCGAGTCGATTTGAACGGGTCTTTGGACAATCCTAGTCTACATATTGGTTTGCCAATATGAAAGACAGAAATAAATACCCTATTATCTTACATTTCATTCTGATACATGATACTAATTTAATGATGCATTGTATTATATTAATATTTATTCAATTTAGAAATGAATTAACAAAACCTTCTTATTTATTTTAAGGTCAAACTAAAAAAAAATAAAAATTTAAGTCTAAAAATAGACCATACTTTGTGTATAGTATTGTCTAGGCATGGAAATTTAAAGTCTAATAGTTTAGGATTAGAAGCTTATATCTACGGACTTTGCTCAAAAAAAAAAAAAAAAAAAAAAGAAGTTTATATCTACGGACATGGTTGTACTCTGCCTATAAAAAATTTGCTTTGAATTAACAGTTACCCTTTTTTTTTTCTTTTTTTTTTAACTAACGGTTACCTTTATTGATCTTATACTAAAGTTACTATTGCTATTTTTCAAATTATCAAACAATAGAATTTACAACCATGTTAATGATGGTAACTAATTGATGCTCATTTGGGAACAACTTATTTAGTTTTTTATTAAAAAGTTTTTGCTAGAAGTATGTGAAAGTATATTTGCACTTTAAAAAATGAGAAAAAAAAATGAAGTTTTAAAAAAATGTATATAAATTTAATTGTATCCATTTGTAAATAACTTATCCATCTTTTTGTTCAAAGTACTATAGATAAAAGGTAAAAACTAAATAAAATAAGTAAGTAACTCACGTGGAATCCACAAACAGTATTAAAAAAAAATTAGCAATAAATTGGCTTATAAGTACATCTTAAACTAACACTGCTAAAGAGCAAAAAAAGTTAGCTTTTTTTTTCTTTTTTCTTTTTTTTCTTTTTTTTTTTTTTTTAAGACTCAAAATGAAAAGAGAAGTTAGCTTATTAGCTAATCCAAAACTAATAAGCAAAAGGCTAGCTTGTTAGTTTTATTTTTCCAGCTAACAAATCAAAGATATACACTTGTCGGCCTAAATATTATTGACTAAGTAAGATTTTAGCTTTTATTGAAGATGTTTTGTTGGGAAAAAGAAGTAGTACTGCTATAGGGTAGATCTACCCTATAAGAGCATCTCCAACAAGCTCTTTAAAGTTATTTTTGGAGAGCAAACCCACAAAAAACATCCTCCAACAGCCTCTTTACCTCCAAATTTTTTTTAGAGTTGTTACAATAGCTCTCTTGACATGGAGAGCACTATAGCAACTCCAAATGAATTTTTCTCCTTAAGAGTGTCTCCAATAGTCTCTCTAAATTTTTGTATTGTTTGGAGAGTGAACTGTTTCTTTTACCTTTTAGCTACCTACTTCTTTTTTTTTTTTTGGGAAAACGGAATATTCAATCATTCATAAAATAAGAGAATCCTAGTACAAAACTTCCATAGCTGGTGGAGATGAATCCTCCTTCCAATACATATCATCAGAGATGTACCTAGCATGTTGTGCAAGAACATGTGCTACTCTATTCCCACCTCTCCTTGTGCAGCAAATGTTGACCTAATGCAGACCGAGAATCAATTGATGAACATCCTCCACCACATTCCCCAGCAATGACAGGTCAGCCATAAAAGAGGATATAGCTTTCATAACATTAGCATTATCCCCTTCCACAACAAGTTCTGAAAATCCAGCAGTAGTTGCAAACTCCATTGCTTTTCTACAGGCCAGCAGCTCGACTTCCTTACTACTGCTCACGGATGGACCTTTGGCAGACATGGTTGCCATCTCCTCGCCCTTATCATTTCAAATAATTGCTCCAAACCAAGAACTGTTACTCTCCGAGAAAATGGCCGCATAGAGGTTCAATTTGAAAATAGATTGAGGAGGCGGTTTCCATATATCACTGCTTGATTGCACAAAGGGAGCTACATTCAATTGATCCTAGGTTGCCCGATACTCCTCCAAGTATTCTGTAGCCCTCTTATTCAACCAATTTGGATCTTGAAACATTCCCCCATGTGGCAGTCTATTCAGTTGATTCTAGATGAACCAAGATTAGACTAAAAACAGTTCCAAATCCTATAGAGAAAGTCGATTGAGCAAATATTCAATAAGCTGGATCATGTCAGATTGTCCATGCAAGCACTTTTGCGGCTTCAATATGCTCCCATCCCACACATCCTAAGCAACATCACAATCCCACAAGACATGTATGACCAATTCTGGAAATCAAGTGCAGTTCAGGCAAAGATTGTCATCAACCACTTGTCGTTTAGTAAGGTTTTGATGTGTTGGCAAAATCTCATGGCATGCTCTCCATCCAAAGACCTTGATCTTGTTAGGAATTCGAAGTTTCCACAAAGCAACCCATACTTGTTTTCCTACACAACCACTGGAATTTTCAGTTCAATCTTCACTCCTTAGAACCTGTGTAACTACCCTGTATGCAAATTTTATAGAGAACAATCCATTCTTATTGTGGAGCCAAATAATTGCATCAGGAACATATCTTCAACTCAAGGGAATCCTACAAATCGCTTCAACATCTTTGCTAAGGCTTGTGTGTGAGACTCTCGACTTTAATAGGAACTGGAAGAGTCGATATTTTTTCATGGAGGGTGACGAATGGATGTGTCGTCTTGGTGACAATGAATTTATGCCCGTCAACACCACGTGGGGCATATTGCCTCCGTTTGGTATGTATTTGTCTATATTCAACTTAGTTTTTATTTGCTGTGTCACTCTAACCGTCTTCTTTTGCAGTTCGCAACTGCCCACAAGTCTCTCTTGAAGAGTGGAGTTTTCTAGAGAGAATTTTTAACAAGTCCAAGCTAAAGGAAAGGACGTGAGCAAAGTTGGTCACATTAGACACTATCCACTGGTACTGTGACAGACTAGAGCCAACTCTAGCCACCCGTCGATACAACGCTCAAGTTTGCCAACGTAAGTTCATCACCCTATCTTTGGGTTCCTTGGTTTGTATTTCATTCTAACCATTCGTCCTCCCTTGTGTAGAAATGGATGTTGCCAAGAGAAAGGCTATCATAAACAACAGGGAGCCAAAAAGAAAGAGGTGGAAGGACAACAACCTAAGGGGATGGGTTCATCCAACCCGTCCACGAAAAGAAAGCTGCCAAAGAAGCAAGGTCGTCTCCCCAAAAAGCCCAAAACCATTCTGGAGCCCGTCATAGGACTAGAGGCCGAGGGTAGGAAGATGATTACTCTTGCCAAGCATGAAGCGGGAAAGGGTTTAATGAAGGGCCCATCTACCACCTAAGAGAAGCCACCTATCCTCCTCTGTAAGGATTCCAAATATGCTTTAGAGAAACTTTCGTCCATCATATCTTCCGATGACTATGAGGACTTAAGCAACCATGCCACGGAAGCCATGGAGGAGATGGGGCTCTTTTGTATTGCTCAAGTAAGTTTTGCCATCCACTTTCTATCCTTCCCGTTCACTTACCTCCATCACTAATAACCTTTGTTTTCAAGCAATGGTGATGATGAAAGGGCTGATGGGACGGTTCTGAACCATGAGATAGCACTGGACCATGTAAGGGTGAGGGCCAACGAGACGGAGGATAAGTTGAACAATCTCAAGGCCTGGAAGGTTAGCATGGAGAAATATTTTGCTACGTCGGAGAAAGTCAGGAAATAGCTTGAGGAACATATGGAGACGTTGAGAAAAGTCTTGGAGGATAAGGAAAAAGAGGTAAAAGATGCCAAGGACCAACTCCATCAGGCAAAGGAGGCAGCAATCCGTGAATACCGCGATTCTGACGCTCTCCTAGAGGAGCTCGAGACCTCTTATGCGGACGACTTTGATGATGTTGTCCGTCAGGCCAAGAGAGCTTATCCTGATCTTGACTTTTCTTAACTCAATATTGACACATAAGCCCCAGCTACTGCTCAACCCATCGCCTCTGAAAGTACGGAGGATTTGTTTGCTGACGATGTAGCCGTTGGCGACGAAGAGTCAACTCCTATTGAGAACCAAGCCCAGCCCGTCGATGGTGATGCCCGTCAACCCGTGAATGTCGAAGAGAATGTCGAAAACACCTCCCCTCATCAGTAATTTTTATTTTATTTTATGGAATTGTAACTATTTTGGGAACAGCCTTTTAACTTTATCTATCATTTATGGCATGTAAAACATTCCTTTAAGGGCTTTAAGTAATGTTTACTTGTTCTATTATTTGTCTATTTTTTTGACTTTAAACATGTAGTTAGTGATTAAACAAAAACCATCTTTTAGATGGATCCATCCTCTGATGAATGTGTAGTGTCAATTTTAATTTTACATTGAACCCGTAATAGGGATGTTATAACTATCATCTTCAAAGGGGGTCCGCTCACTTGTGCACTAGTGAGGAACATTCAACTTTAAGTTGGGTCCGTCCTTCAGGATGAGCCCGTCCACACAATGACTAGTAATATTAATTCAACTATGAGTTTGACCCATCCACTACATGGGCTTTTTGAATCTTTATTCAGTGGATCTTACAATTTAGATCCATCCTCTATTAGGTTCAATTGTGGATTGAGGTGAATCAATTTTACGTTGGGTCCGTCCACAAAATGGATCTTACAATTTTCATCCTTTAGGATGAGTCCGTCCATTCACGGACTAGTATTATTAACCCAACATTAAGTCATATCCATCCATTATATGGATTTCATAGTCACCCGATAAGATGAGTCCGTCTACATAAGATGAGTGGACTAGAAGCTTTGATCAAACCTCAAGTTGAATCCGTCCACTATACTGACGAGCAATATTATTGTGACTCCGTCCACTTATGGACTATTAATATTAGTCCAACCTTAAGTTGGATCTGTCAATTATATGGACTTTACAGTTATCATCCTTTCTAGGATGAGTCCGTCCACTTGTGGGCTAGAAATATTAATCAGAATCCGTCCACTTATGGACTAGCAATATTAATCCAACCTTCAGTTGGATCCGTCCATTGTATGGACATTATAGTTATCATCATTTGGGATGAGTCCATCCACTTGTGAACTTGAATATTAATCAGAATCCGTCCACTTATGGACTTGCAATATTTATCCAACCTTCAGTTGGATCCGTCCATTGTATGGACTTTATAGTTATCATCCTTTTTAGGATAAGTCCATCCACTCTTGGACTTTTTGGTAGATCCGTCCACTTGTTGGGATAATACTTTTACCCTCCTGGGATGAGTTCGTCCATTTTATGGACTTGATCAAATTCCTAGAAAAACACTATTCATATCTGAATATTCCACTTGTTATGGTCATTTATTCGTAGGAGAAACTTAAAAAGACACTTAAAAAATCATTGTAGCAAAATAAATTGTTTAAATAGTGAACTAAAAAATTGGAAACATGTATCAAAAATTAAACTTAAAGTAAACTGTAGGTCTGATGGATGTAGCTTTTCACGTTGTCATCTCTACTGGTAGTACTTTCGTAGGTGCTCAGCATTCCATGGGTGTTGCACTTCTCGCCCATCTAGCATCTCAAGGTAGTAGGTGCCTTTTCTTTGCCATGACGTAACTCTGTAAGGCCCTTCCCAATTGGGGCCGAGCTTTCCTTGGGTAGGATCCTTAGCTGCTCCCATTACCTTCCTCAAAATAAGGTCTCCGACCTAGAAGTCTCTGTATCTAATTTTGGAGTTGTAGTGGTTCGCCATGAGGTTCTGGTATCGTGCCAACCTTTGCTCAGTTGTTGCCCGGACCTTGTCTACTAGGTCAAGTTACAGGCGCATGGCTTCATCATTCTTATTCTCATCATAGTTCTCCACCTGATAGCTTGTAAGCCCTACTTTTGCTGGGATGACTACTTCGCTTCCGTATGCTAGTCGAAATGGTGTTTCCCTCGTAGGTGTCCTCACTGTTTTCCGGTATGCCCATAAAACACTTGGTAGTTCATCTGGTCATATGCCCTTTGCCCCCTCGAACCGAGTCTTGATGATCTTAAGCAAGGATCGGTTCGTAACTTCAACTTGTCCATTGGCTTGTGGGTGGGCAGGTGAGGAGTAGTAGTTCTTGATCCTTAATTCCGAACAGAAGTCTTTGAATGCGCTGTTATCAAATTGCTTTCCATTGTCCGAGACAAGCACCTTAGGTATCCCGTATCTACAAATGATATTCTTCTAGACAAAATTTCGAATACTCTTCTTCGTGATAGTGGCTAAGGCTTCTACTTCCACCCATTTGGTGAAGTAGTCAATGCCAACTACTAGGAACTCTAGTTGCTTGATTGCTATTGGGAAGGGGCCCATGATATCTAATCCTCACTAAGCGAATGGCCATAGGGCCTTCATGGGAGTGAGTTCTTCGAACGATTGTCTAATGATATTGCCAAATCTCTGGCATTTGTCGCAAGCTTTGACATAAGTTTGCGCGTCTTTCTGCATGGTAGGCCAATAGTATCCTACACGAATCAACTTGTTTATCAATGATCATGCCCCTGAGTGGTTTCTGCAGATCCCCTCGTGAATCTCTCTCATGACGTAATCTGCCTCCTCGGGGCCCAAACACATTAGGTACAGGTGGGAGAAACCTCTTTTGTATAAGACGTCTTTTATTAGAACAAACTGCGATGCTTAGACCTTCAATTTTCTGGCGGCGTCCTTCCCGTCCGGTAGCACGCCGTTCCTTAGGTAGGAGACTAATGGCATGGTCCAGTTGCTTTCAGCACCTATCTCCTGCACACTTGTAATCTCATCTATGAGTGAAGAGATTTGAATGAAGGATAGTACCCGGTTGGGGACGAGCATGTATTCTGCTGAGGTGGCCTTAGCTAAGCAATCGGCACACTCGTTCTCCTCCCTTGGGATTTGGACGAATTTGATTTGGAGACCACTAATTCAACCCTTCACTTCCTCAAGGTACTTCTTCATTATTTCGTTCTTGCATTTGTAGTTACCATTAATCTGACTAGTTACGACTTGGGAGTCGTAGTATACAACCATGTTTTCAGCTTATGTTGCTCTTGCGAGGTCTAATCCTGCTACTAAAGCTTCATATTCTGCTTAATTATTGCTCGTAGGAAAGTCCAGGTGGATCATGCACTCGATCTTATCTCCTTCTAGGGTGTGGAGTACCACACCAGCCCCTCTTGCTTGCTTATTTGAAGATCCGTCTATATGGACGCTCCACTATGGAACCACTTCTGCCCCCTGGCTTTCCATAAGAGTGAATTTGGCGATGAAGTCAGCCACCACCTGTCCCTTTATAGCAGTACATAGATGGTACCTAATATCGAACTCACTCAGCTCGACTGCCTATAATGCCATCCGTCCTATAGCTTTAAGGCTACTCATGGCTTTTCTCAGAGGCTTATTTGTCAAGACAACAATAGTATGTGCTTGGAAATACGGCTTGAGTTTTCATGCTGTAGTCACCAATGCGAACGCCAGCTCCTTCATCTGATGATACCTTTCTTTTGCTCCTCGAAACCCTCGGCTTGTAAAATAAATGGGTCTCTGCAACCCATCCTTTTCTCTTACCAAAGCCTTTGACAGCAGCTTGCAAGACAACTAAGTACAGATAGAGCTCTTCCCCTAGCTTGGATGGGCTGAGTAATGGAGGAGACGAAAGATACAACTTTAGACTTTTGAACGCCTGCTGGCACTTGTCCGTCCACTCAAACGATTTCTTCAATACACGGAAGAAGGGTAGGCATTTATCCATCACCCTAGAGACGAACCTGTTTAGTGCTACTATCTTGCCATTCAGGCTTTGCACCTCCTTGACCGTCTTCGGTGGGGCTAGCTCCATTATAGCCCGTATTTTTCTAGATTGACCTCAATACCCCTTTAGGATACCATGAATCCCAGGAATTTCCCCGCAGTAACCCCGAACACACACTTATTCGAATTTAATTTCATGTTGTACGCTCGGAGGGTGTCAAAGGCCTCTTGGAGGTTGCTTAAGTGTTCATTTTCTCGTAAGATTTTCACCAGCATGTCGTCTACATAAACTTGCACATTCCTCCCAATCTGGTGTGCAAACATCTTGTTCATTAATCTCATGTACATTGCCCCTGCGTTCTTGAGCTCGAATGGCATCACTTTATAGCAGAAGAGTCCTTGGCTGGTAACAAAAGAAGTCTTTTCTTAATCAGCCTCCTCCATTCTGATTTGGTTGTATCCTGAGAATGCATTCATAAGGCTCAGAAGCTGATATCTTGCAGTTGAGTCTATCAAGGTATCTATCCGTGGGAGCTAGTAACTGTCCTTTGGGGCAGGCTCTATTGAGGTCCATGAAGTCTACGCACATCCTCCACTCTCCATTGGCCTTATTTACCATAACCACGTTTGCTAACCAGTCAGGTTAATATACTTCTCGAATAAAATCTGCTTCCAACAACTTCTGAACCTCCTCAGCTATGACTTTATCTCGTTCCGGGGCGAATACTCACTTTTTCTGTCGGATGGGAGATGATGAGGGAGATACATTCAATCTGTGAACTATGACCGAGGGGTCTATACCTGGCAAGTCCTCGTGACTCCAAGCGAATATGTCCTGATTTTCTCTCAGGAACATCGCGAGTGCTTGACGTACTGGCTGACTAGCCAACGTACCCACTCTAGTCGCCCGCTCAGGCCTTGAGTCATCAAGGGTCACTTCTTCTAGTTCTTCTATCGGCTCCACTGTTGTTCGTTATTCTTCTATTCACATGGTTTACTGGTGATCATCCATCTCTAGCATGGCGATGTAGCATTCACGCACTACCCCTTGATCCCCTCTTACTTCTCCTACCCTGTATTCGATGGGAAACTTGACCATCAAATGGTAGGTGGATGTTATAGCCTTCCATGAATTCAAAGTAAGACGTCCCAATATGGCGTTGTACGCAAATGACCAATCAACGACTAGGAAGGTCACGTCCTTCGTGATTTACTGAGGGTAATCTCTGACTGTCACTGGTAGGGTGACCATGCCCAGTGGATACACCCTTGTTCCTCCAAATCCTATGAGCGAGGCATTCATTGGGATCAATCGTTCTCTCTCTATTCTCATCCACTGAAAGGTTAGATAGTATAAGATGTCAGCGGAGCTTCCGTTGTCTACCAGCACCCTGTAGGTGTTATAGTCTCCTACTCATATACTGACTACAAGTGCATCATCATGTGGGTGGTGGAGACGTCGGACATCTTCCTCCGTGAACCCAATTACGGGATTGTCGACCCGTGCCATCTTCAGGGCATACCCTGTTAGTTGAATATTCTGAATCATCCGTAGGTATGCCTTACGTGCCTTCTTAGAGGAACTAGAAGTACTACCCCCTGTGATCATCCTTATGTCTCCCATGGGTGGCCTAGGTTGCTCGTTTTCTCTTCAGGCTGGTGCTCCTTGGTTTTGTTCTGTTCCTTCCTTGCCGATGAATTTTTGTAGTTTCCCTTGCCTAATGAAGGTCTCTATCTGCTGCTTCAAGTCATAGCAATCAAATGTGTCGTGACCGTGGTCTCAGTGGAAACGACAATATTTATCCTTGGGCCTCTTACTGAGATCACCCTTCAATTTGCCGGGGAATGTTAAGGCTCCTTTATCTTTGATCTACATCAAGACCTGATCAATTGGGGTATTCAGGGGGGGTGAAGTTTGTGAACCTCCCTGTCAGGGGCTTGGATCGTCGATCATTTCTTTTTTCTCCTGTTCTGGCCATCTTTCTACCCTTATTCTGTCGGGCTTCCTCCTACCTCTCTCTTTTCTTAGGCTTCTCCTCACGGGCCAACAACGCATCTTCAGCATTCATGTTGTAGCCCTGTAAAGCATATCCGACATGGTTTTCGGATCATTCTTGTAAAAGGAGAATAAAAACTTACCTTTTCGCAGCCTGTTCATGAAGGTTACTATGGGGATCTTGTCGTCAGCCTCGTCAATCGAGAGTGCTTCCTTGTTAAAGCGGGCTATGTAAGACCTCAGTGTCTCATCCTCTCATTGCCTAATGCTCATTAAGCATGCGGTTGACTTCTTATATCTATGTCCCCCAATAAAGTGTGAAGCAAACTGGGCGCTTAGGTCCTTGAAAGTGCTGATGGAGTTGGGTGTCAACCTGCTGAACCAAATTCTTGCGAGACCCCTTAGTATGGTAGGGAAGGCCATACACATGATCTCGTCTACTACTCCTTGAAGGTGTATCAGGGTCTTGAAGGATTCCAAGTGATCTAGAGGGTCCTTGGCTTCGTCGTAGCTTTCTATTTGCGGCATGCGGAACTTTTGTGGTAGGGGGAAGGAGTTAACAGACATGGTGAATGGTGAATCGATTCGGTGGACCAGATCGTCGAGGTCACAGGACACTCTCCCCCTGAGCGCGTTCATCATAAAGTCCATCCGTTCTTTCATCATCTACATCTCTGCGACAATGTGGGGTTGAGCTGTATCAGTGATGGATGGACGACTCATATCTTGTCGTTCCGGTTTAGTGAATGGTGAATCGGTTCAGTGGACCAAATCATCGAGGTCACTGGACACTCTCCCCCTGAGCGCATTCATCATAAAGTCCATTCGTTCTTTCATCATCTGCATCTCTACGACAATGTGGGGTTGAGCTGTATCAGTGATGGATGGACGACTCATGTCTTGTCGTTCCGGTATGCTCAAGGTGTTACTACCCTCCGGCCCCTCTTGGTTTCTTCATTCAGTACTGGTACCTTCTTGGTCTTCCTTTTGGGTACCTATCACTGCATTCTTCTGCCATAGCTGTTCCTCTAGGTCTTGGTTCTGTTTGGTGAGATGTTCCACTGTTGCTGTGAAGGTTTGGACCTACCTCTCCAGGGCAGTGGATTACGGCTCGTCTCCCTGAATGTTGTTGGTGGTCGTCATCGAGTGAGTAAATACCATGCAACTCTTTGTTCGGGAAGCGTTTGTATGACTTACAAGTCGCAGTCTTTCCCATAGACGGCGCCAATTGATGATGCCAAAAAATCACCAGTGAGCCACACAATCCTCGCATGCTTGAAAGAATACCTGCACAATAAAAAAAGAAAACCTAACAAAGAACACCGGTGTGGTGCCGGCCAAATACCCTCCGAAAGTCAAGTTAAAACTTCTCACAACTCTAGAGTGCCAGAGCTGGGGTGAATTATACGTACCTATTTTCTAAGAGTCTTTGGGTTTTTATAGTAGTGTAGAACCAAACTCCTATGCTTGCGCAACAAGTCTTTTCCTTATAGGGAAGATCTTCATTAATGTGCGTATCTTCCAGAATCCTCCTCGTGTTAGAATTCTATTCATATTAGGATTCTATGGACTAGGGTTAATTGTGAGACGCAAGTCGTTTCTATTTAGGATTTCTTGGAGACCACATAATGACCAACTCAATGCCACGTGGCCTTCTAATCCGTCCACCCTGGTCCGTTCACATTGGATCCATTTACCTTTAACCCATTTGTCTTGATCTATCAAGTCCATCCAAATGAATCTGTCACCTCTAAATTCCTTCCTCTTCATCCACCAATGCAAATCCGGATCAATAAAATCTGAAACTAACAAATCCTCTGTTTCTTCATTAGTCGGATAGAGGATTTTGTGTGTTGGATGATTTGGGATCCATCTATCCCACCTAACTCTTATGGAAGAGTCATTTCCAACTCTCTAACAGCAACTGGATTTAAGAATGGGAAGTGCTGGCATTATGCTTCTCCAAACAAAGAAGCAATTTGGTGACTCAACAACCTTAAGAAAAGTAGACTGTGGGAAATATCTAGCTTTATAACACTTATATAATAGGGAGTCATCTTCTTGTAACATTCTCCACCCTTGCTTAGCTAGCATAGCTAGATTGAATGCTCTAAAGTCTCGAAACTCCATTCCACCATCTTTCTTTGAAATTGATAATTTATCCCAACTTTTCCAATGAATTTTCCTTTAATTCCTAACTTGTCCCCACCAACATCTTGCACAAATTGCATCTAATTCATCACATAATTTAATCAGAAGTTGAAACATACTCATTGTATAAGTGGGGATGGATTGTGCCACTGCCTTGATGAGAACCTCTTTTCTAGCCCTAGATAGCAGCATGTCTTTCCAACTTTGCAGTTTCTTCCTTACTTTATCCTTTAGATAGGAAAAGGTAATAATAATAATAATAATAATAATTGTGGTGGTGAAAGGCCAAGGAGCCCATATCTATGTATATGTTGGGCCAAGGGCCTAATCCGAGGAAGAACTCCTCCTCGGCTAGGCAAGGCTGAGGACAAAGGGAATGGTCTGTTATTAAGAGCGACACTCCGGATCATTCCATGAAAGATGATAAGTATTGAGAAAGAACAGGACAAAGGAAGGTATAGAAATATCTAAGAGAAAGTTGCTACTATTGCATTAAATGCTCTGCAACTAATTGAACCATGTTTTTCAGCCTTTACAACCACTCCCAAAGACTTTAGGGAGGGGTTGACGGGACAAGTATTAGCACTATCAATCTAAATCTACACGTGGACGGTGGAAATGAGAGGAAGATAGTATAAAATAGAAGAGAAGGGAAAAAAGAAGGCTCGGGGGAGCAATCTGGGTACCAGACTTGTAACAAAGTCTTAAGAACAATATTTAAGAATCAACCTCCTCAGGTAAAATCCGAGGACATCTTTCCCTAGTAAACTTTTGTTATCTTTTTTTCTTTATCATCAAAACCTATTGGCTGATCATCTAATTCACAAAAGTCCAGGTTTCCAACCCATTCTCTACAAATTCATTGTATTGGGCTCCTTGGACCAAGACTCCATACATTTTGGGCTTGGGCTACAAATTGTGACGCTACAATAATAATAATAATAATAATAACAAGTCGTTAACTTATGCAATACATGGGATAGTTAAATAAAAATTAAAAGTACTTATTTTGCTTAAAGGTTTATGACTTAACTTTAAAAAAATGTATAACTTGAAAATGAATGAAAATAAGTAATTTTTTGTTCAATATAATGTTTTAGAAAAAAATTTTCTTTCATTTCATTGGTTTCACATAACACATCTTGACATGGGCTATTCTATGGTGATGACTTCACATAATACTCAATTGCAATTAAATCTACTATCCACCACTAATCTAATCTATGTTATCTTGATAGAAGATCTACAAATTGCATTCTCATATCCTTAAAGCTTGCCACATCGTTGTTATTATCTATATATAATATAAAACCAAAATTTTTTACTTTTTGAGAGACATATGTTAGAATTAGGATTAAAAACATAATTATAATTTTTTAAAATTAGATCTTACTTTAGGTTTCAAAAAAAAAAAAAAAAGAAGAAAAGAAACTTTAGGATTAAGGAAAAAAGAGAGAGAGACTCCTGTCAAGATTCTCTCACTATTTAGTTTTTAAAAAGACCACACGTTAGATTTTTTTTTTTTTTAAGGACTCACTTAGGATTCAAAAAAAAAATAAAAAAAAGACTCACGTATAAAAAAAAAAAAATAGGATTAAGGAAGAGAGAGAGAGAGAGAGAGAGAGAGAGAGAGAGAGAGAGAGAGAGAGACTCCTGTTAGGACTCTCTCACTATTTAGTTTAAAAAATTAAAATGATGATGTGGAAAATTATATATATATTTTTAAAAAGGACTCACTTTAGGTTTCAAAAAAAAAAAAAAAAAAAAAAAAAAAAAAAAAAAAAAAAAAAAAAAAAAAGGATTAAGGAAAAAAGAGAGAGACACCTGATAGAACTCTCTCACTATTTAGTTTATAAAATTAAAAAAATTTATAAATTTAAATGATGATGTGGAAAATTGTATTTTTTTAAAAAAAATGACTCACTTCAGGTTTCAAAAAAAAAAAAGAAAAGAAAAGAAAGACTCCCAAAAAATAAAAAAATTAGGATTAAGGAAAAAAGAGAGAGACACTCCCGATAGGACTCTCTCACTATTTAGTTTAAAAAATTAAAATTTTTTATAAATTAAAATTATGATGTGGAATTTTTTTTTTTTTTTAAGGACTCATTTTAGGTTTCAAAAAAAGAAAGAAAGAAAGATTGTCATAAAAAATAAATAAATAAATAAAAACTTTAGGATTAAGGAAAAGAGAGAGAGAGAGAGAGAGAGAGAGAGAGAAAGAGAGAGAGAGAGACTCTTGATAGGACTCTCTCACTATTTAGTTTAAAAAATTTTAAAAATTTATAAATCAAATAATTATAAATTTTTTATAATTATTTTTTTAGGATTAAAAAATAATTATAATTTTTTTTAATTAGACCTCACTTTAGGTTTCAAAAAAAAAAATCTTGTAAAAAAAAGCTTTAAAAAAAAAAAAAAAAAAAAAAAAAAAAAAAAAAAAAAACTCATGTTAGGACTCTTTCACTATTTAGTTTAAAAAAAGACCACACGTAAGGAATTTTTTTTTTAAAGGACTCAGTTTAGGTTTCAAAAAAAAAAAAAAAAACTTTAGGATTAAGGAAAAAAGAGAGAGACTCCTGATAGGACTCTCTCACTATTTAGTTTATTAAATTAAAAAAAATTGTAAATTAAAATGATGATGTGGAAAATTGTATTTTTTTTTTTTAAAAGGACTCACTTTAGGTTTCAAAAAAAAGAAAAAAAAAAGACTCACATAAAAAATAAAAAACTTTAGGATTAAGGAAAAAAGAGAGAGAAACTCCTAATAGAACTCTCTCACTATTTAGTTTAAAAAATTAAATTTTTTTTATAAATTAAAATGATGATGTGGAAAATTGTGGGAGATACAGATGTTTCAGTTTTTTATATACTATTATTTAAGGAGTTTTCCCTATTTGGACTGGATTTTTTTGGTTCTAAAATATTTCTACATCTCTACATTTGAGTAGAAACAAAATTAAATAACAATCTAGTAAAAATACAACCTTAACTCCCACTAAAAGTTGCGGCTCCAGGAATTTTTTCTAAGGTGTTTCTCAAGAAAGATAAATTACACAATCTAATATAAAGAAATTTTTTTTTTTTTTTGCTGAAAGAAAATTTATATATTGACAACAACAACAATAAAAAAACACACAAAATACATAAAGTTTTACAACATAAAGCTTGTGGAGTTTAGTTATGGTTGTTGTTAGTGTTGTTGAATAGGGATGGACAACGATGGCTGGGAAGAGTAGGTGAGTTTCTTATTTTCTTTTAACCTTTAGGTTTGATTTAGTTTTAGTTTAAATTTTTTAATGAGTTGTGAATCTGCGAGGCACTGGGGCAGTAAGGATTTTTTTTTTTTAATATTTGTTGAATTAAAAACATAATCGTGTTGGTGTTGGAGTAGTGATAGTCTTAGTCTAAGATGAGATTGATCTTGTACTGAGCTTTTCTATTGGCATTTGGTTTGGGCCTTGCTAGTGGTTTTATTATTATTTTTTTTGTAGATTTTCGTTCTTTTTTTTTGTGGGGGGGGGGGGGGGGTTCCATGGTATTATAAACCAGTATGGTGAAAGAACCAGAAAAATGGACTAGTTATTGGTTTTTTGGTCGAACCAAAATCCGACTGATGGTCGAACCGATGACATCATAAATAATATAATTAATAAAATTTTAAATTATATAAATAAAAATATAATAAGTTTATTACTAATAATATGATAGCAAAATGTAAAAAATAATATTTAGTGACACTTTTTCATGTAAATTTAATCAAATTTCCTTAGAATGGACAATCACATGTTTAATTATAATCATAAAAATAAAAAATTACTATATATATATATATATGTAATGAATTAATTGATGTTATATAAAAATTAAGCAACTTTTTAAGTTTATTCACTTAATTAAATAAAACTACTATTTTTTTAATCAAAATTTTCGGAAAAAGGAAAAAGAAAAGTAGTTATACAATGAAAAAGCTAAATTTACGTGACTTGGACTAATTAGTTGTATAATATATATATATATATATATATATATTATAATGTTTTTGAAGAAAAGTAGTCGTACAATGACAGTGTATCAGGTAAAGCAAAAACTAAAAGTAAAGCTATAGTATAGGCTTAAAATAATACAAAAGCATGTGGTTCTTTTTGCTTGAAAGACTCTAATATATTTTTAAGTTGCTCAAATTATGGACCAAAATTTAATTTTATTAGCATAAAAAAATTCAAGGTGTTCCCAAATTTTTTTTTTAAAGGTAAATAAATATAAAATTTTAAATTATTATGTATAAAATTTTCTTTTTTCAAGTCAGGGTGGTCCCAAGACCACCCTGGCCATAAGGTGGTGTTGTCTCTAACTAAAACATTGCCTAAAAATAGGGTTATTCTCCTATTAATTTTCAAATTTTTTTATCCACTTATAAATTAGATTCTCAAAATAAAAATTATATATATAAAATAAAATAAACACAGATTTTTTTAAGTAGAGACAAAACTAAAGAAGTGTCTAGTAAAAATATATGTCTAACTTGCACTAAAACTGCTTACAAAATAGGAATACTCTTCCACTAACCCACTTATTCAAAATAACTATACATTTATTTATTTTTAAATAGAAAAATAAGTTAAACAACCCACGTTGTTGCTGTTTTTTTTCCTTAAAAAAAACATCCCATGTTTATCCAAAAACAAAACAAAACATCCAAAAAAAAAAACTAATAGCTATCAAAAAAAAAAAAATACTAAACTAAATAGATATATACATTTTTTTTTTTTTTGATAAGTTGATACATCTTTAACTCCCACTAAAACGTTACCTATAAAATAGGACCACACCCCTAGGAGTGTGATGAGTGTTCTGCGTTTTGGATGAAATAATATACTTATCACACTTCTAAGTTTTTTTGTAATTAAAAAATGTAGTAATCCCAAATTATAATGGATTCTGATGATCCCGATTATACCTTCATCTATAAGCCAACACAATGACGATCATATAAATCGTCCAGACCAAGATCGTCATCATACGAGAGCAGACTCGTCCTCCCTTACTCCGTTAGTGAAGTGTTACGAAGCAATAATTAACTTTTATACCGTTGGAGAGAATAGCCTGCCATCAATGTTCTGTGGAAGCGTTACTGATGTGAGAATAAAATCACCATTAAAGCAACCCCAACGGCTAGAAGGAAGAAGAAAACACTTGTATAAATACCTACCCATAAGGTCCAAAAGCAGGTACACACATATACATTAAAAATACACTACATCTGTCATTTTATTGTTCTAGCCGTTCTAACTTTGGCATCGGAGACCTTGTGGCAAGCCCCACACCGGTGACCTTACTTTGATTTCAACTTGTCTCAGGATCAGGATTATCTGTGGACGACTCTAGTTTGGACGAACACCTCTACTGACGATTCAGGCATCATCTGAGGGAGATGTTTTGAAATATGGTGCCCGGCTTAGGTTCCCTGCAACTAATAATGAAGCCGAATACGAGGCCATATTGTCAAGGCTAAGAATTGCCAAGGCACTTGGAGTTGAAAACATTTCACTAAGGAGTGATTCACAGCTCATTGTAGGGCAGGTCAAAGGAGATTTCGAAGCAAAGGAGACAAGAATGCAGAAGTATCTCAAGTTGACAAACCAGCTGGTAAGCAATTTTGATCATGCAGAAATTGTTCAGATCCCTCGAAGCCAGAATACTGAGGCCGACGAAGTTGCATGGACTGCATCCACAGACGACCAATCGAGGGTAATAGACTGGAGATTGGAAGAACAAAATCACCCTAGTATCGAAGAATTCCAAACCTTTGCCATACACACTGGTTCCGGGTGGACGAGCCCCATTCTGTCCTACCTTAAAGACGGACAGTTACCACCGAACCTGGAAGAAGCCAAGAAGATCAAAAAGCGAGCTGCCAGATTCACCATCCTCAATGACTAATGAGTTCCCGAAGAAAGGATGACGACCATTTCTATGCCCTAGCCATTTTCACAGTGGGGAATTGACATTATGGGCCCTTTACCCCAAGGAAAGAGATAGATGAGGTTCCTACTTGTCGCGATAGATTACTTCATGAAATGGGTGGAAGCAGAGGCACTAGTGACGATCACAGAAGCAAAGGTACAAAATTTTGTTTGGCAAAATATTGTGTGCAGGTTCTTGATTCTAAAGACGATCATTTTAGACAATGGTTGACAATTTGACAGCCACGAATTCAGGACGTTCTGTATGAGCCTTGACATCAAGAACAAATATTCATCACCGGGGCAACCCCAGGCCAATGGACAGACAGAAGTAACAAACCGGACCTTGCTAAAGATCATCAAGACCTGGTTAGTGGGGGCAAAAGGAGCATGGCCCAAGGAGTTACCAAGTGTTTTATGGGCCTACAGAACTACAGCCTAAACGCCAACAGGAGAGACGCCATTCAATCTGACCTACGGAACAGAAGCAGTCATCCTGGTGGAAATAGGACTCACCAATCTCAAAACAAAGCACTTCGACGAACAGAACAATGACGACCAATTAAAACTAAACTTGGATTGTCTGGACGAAGTCAGAGACCGAGCTTCTCAAAGAATGACCAAATACCAGTTGAAGATGGCCGAATACTACAACTAGAGGGTAAAGCTGAAAAGGTTCAACATTGGAGATCTCGTCCTTCGCAGAGTAACTGCTACAACTAAAGATCCGACACAAGGCAAACTAGGACCAACCTGAGAAGGACCTTACAAAGTTGTCCACTATTCCCGTCAGGGAAGCTACCATTTGGAGGACCTGGACAGGAATAGGCTACCCTGCCCCTGGAATGTGGAACATCTAAAGATGTATTATGGACAAGAATTGTAACCTAACTATATGCATTATCTCTTACTTTTTAATCAAATAAACGCATTATTCCGAGCCCATTCATTTCTGTTATCTTTCTCTTCCTCAAACCATGAACGTGATCTAAAAAGCAAAGACATCGTCCAAAAGAAAAGACGATAAGATTCCTTAAATGGATGTAGATCGTCCAAAAGAAAAGACGATAAGATTCCTTAAATGGACGTAGATCGTCCAAAAGAAAGGACGATAAGACAACTTAAATGGATGTAGATCGTCCAAAAAAGAAAAAAAAAACGATAATATTCCTTAAAAGGATGTACATAGTCTAAAAGAAGGATAAGGCGATAAAATTCCTTAAATGGATGTAGATCGTCCAAAAGAAAAGCCGATAAGATTCCTTGAATGGATGTACATCGCCCAAAAGAAGGACAAGACAATAAAAATTCTTTGTACATCGTCCTTAAGAGCCATATATCGTCCAAATTTTTTTTTAAGTGGGTGTATACCGCTCAAGTTAATATAAAAATCTATCACGTACGTCGTCCAAGTAAAAGACGACCAAGTTCCCGTTAGTACAAATTTCTTCAAGGACAAGGATAAGCAAAAATATCAGCAAAAATTCTTTTAAGTCCACAATGAGAAAGAAGGCATGTTCAGCGAAACAAGTAAAAACGAAGGCATTAACATAAAGTTACCCAACATAAAGTTATCCAAAAGAAAGGCCCCAAAACCGGGGGAAAATTCAAATATGAGCTGTCCAGTAGCCTTAAAACATACAAGGCATAAATAAAATATAATAATAAAATGAAGTTCTTCGTCAAGGGGCAACAGGATCAGGCTGGGGGAGCATCGTCTTTGCCTTTATCAGCCTGAGAGGGGTCTGCACCAGTGGACGCAGCGGCCTGAGCTGCCAGGGCAGCTTCGTCCTCCTCCATTTCTTTGTCAACAGCCTCAAAGTCTAACTCTTCCAGATCCGTCCCAAGGCCATGTTTGATCAGGTACCTCCTCAATAGTTTGAAGCCCTTAAAATACCACTGAAATAAAATGGTGTTGTATTCATCAGTGGATTGAAAGGCAAGGACAGCCTTAGCAACGGCAGCCTTCATCCTCTGACTAGCTGAGGCAAGAAGCTCATCCTTCTGCTTCACCAACTGCTTCTCAGAATCCAACTGCTCAGACAAAATCTTGAGTTGCTCCTTCAAAACATTGTTGGCGTCCATAGCAGCAATTAAATCTTTTCAGAGTCCTGAAGCCTCGGCCTCCAGCACTTCCACTTTAGAATTGGCCACGACGGCCTTCTCCTCATTCGCCAAATACTAGGTAGTAATGTGCATGGTTTCGCCCAATACCTAACAGGCAAAGCAGCCAAAGTTAGCAAAGAAGATTAAAATCATAAGGACGTGGATTAAAATGATAGAAATAAGACGGCTACCTGTACGAGCTTGTGAACATGACGGCTCACCATCTTGTGCAAAGGCACACTTGAAATATCTCTCATCTTCTCGGGGGTAAGGAACTCGCTTGCACGGTCCATAGCTACTCCAGCGTCCTCCCAAACACTGGAGCCCACTTTTCCCTTCCCCTTGTCTCCCGTCTTTCGCTTTTTGGAAGGATGATCAACTTCTTCAATTGAAATTCCCGGAGACGCTGCCTGACATTCGTCCAGATCAAGGGCAGGGGTGGACGAAACTCTTCAATCGTCTCTTCTTCCTTCTCCTTGTCCGTAATTCTCAGCTTCCTTTGGCCAATGGTAGAAAGGGGTTCGTTATTCTTCCCTTTAATTTTAGCGTACATCTCTTTGTTAAATTTTGTCGTCATCTCTACACCAGAAAGAGAAAAGTTAATCCTAGGAAAAAAGGAGAAGGAACGATCTTACACAAAATGACTCAGATAACTCACGTTTTTTCTGTTCCCGATCAATTGCACAAAGGATGTAGTCTGATGGCTCCGGCCCCAAATAGTGACGAGCTAAAGTGTGCGGGTCGACTAGCTTGTCAAAATCGTCGATAGTACTCACATACTTGATGGGCTCTTGAACCCTCTTTTCAAACTTCTCCTCAAGCTCTGGATGCTCTTTCGCTGCAAGATAGAAAACCAGACAAAATCAGAATGACGACCAAAATGACAAAAGGACAAAAAAAAAAAAGGAAAAACATCTCACGGGAGGTGAACGCACCAAGCTGAGGGGTCTCCCACCGGCGCAGCAACCTAGGGACGTCCCCCCAAAAGTCATCAGAAAGAGTCTCCTAACCATCGCCAGACACAAAGAAAAACCTAGACTTCCAGTTACGGAAGGACGATGGAAGATCAACGACGAGACGGGACTTCCTAGTCCAAGGCATAAACTCGTAATACCCAAATTCCCTAGATTCCTTCAAACGGTAAAGATGGACGAACTTGTTTAGCGTTATCATATCCCCGTTAGCTATGTTCGTCCAAATCACCATGTAGCTTATGACGATTCTCCATGAATTCAGCATAAGATGCCCCGGAGTAAGGTTCAAATAGTGGAGAAGCTCCATGATGAACAGGTGGATGGGAAATCTGAGGCCACACAAAAACGCGGCCTCATAGAAACAGACCTCTCCATGAGCAAAGGCACAAGCCTTTTCACCCTTCCTAGGAAGACAAGCCCTGGTCCCGTCAGGAAATTGAAATCTATCCCTAAATTTTTCAAAAGCCTCTCTCTTCAAGGAACACTTCTCTTTGATAGCATGGAAAGGACGGGATTTCTTTGGAGCAGGAGGATGAGAGGACGAAGGCACACTAGAAGGCGCTGAAGTAGCCATGTCTACCGCCGTTCCTACCATACCTACACTAGAGGACGAGTTCCCCTTTAGATTGTCCGAACCCATCTCGGACCTCATATTTTCCCTCCTTAAAACCTCTCTAATGGGTTTAAACCAAACTAAGGAGTTATGCAATAGTGGGTACAAGTCAGCCAACACCAAACCTATACCACTACCAACCACCACAAAATCCCCAAGATGTGGACATGGGTCACTAGAGGGAGAAGCACCTAACGTATGGGAATCTACAAATGCCCCTAAACGAGAAAATAAGAAGGCGATGGAGGGGGAAGTGCGCCTAATTTCATAAGAATCCACCATTAAAGAGAGTAGCACAACCCAAAAAGGAAAATAGGTGCACAGAAAGAAAAAAGGAATCCAAATGAAACTCAAAAAGAAAAAGGGAGTAAAGAAAGGGCGTACTTGAAAATAAGGAGGAAACTAAGAAGGCTAGGAGCGAAATGCACAATCGGGAAGTTAGAAAAACCAATCATAGAAAAGAAAGTGAAGAGATGAGAAGGAAAAAAAAAATTAAAACTTTTACCTTGAAAAATGCGGGAAATCTGAAAAGGCTCCATCGGAAATAGGACCTATCAACCAATGAAAGGGAGACACGTGACCATGACGCGTGCCACACCGCCACGGAACAATCAATGTGGGAGCAGAAACCCAAGCACCCTAACTGTAAAAAAAAAAAAAAAAAAAAAAAAAAAAAAAAAAAAAAAAAAAAAAACCTTCCTGTATTCCTTTGATCGTCTAAGCTGCGGATGACCTTGGAATAGGGGGGCAGCTGATGATCTCGATTATACCTTCGTCTATAAGCCAACACAATGACGATCATATAAATCGTCCAGATCGAGATCGTCATCATACGAGAGCAGACTCGTCCTCCCTTACTCCGTTAGTGAAGCGTTACGAAGCAATAATTAACTTCTATACCGTTGTGGAGAATAGCCCGCCAACAATGTTCTGTGGAAGCGTTACTGACACGAAAATAAAATCACCATTAAAGCAATCCCAATAGCTAGAAGGAAAAGGAAAACACTTGTATAAATACCTACCCATAAGGTCCAAAAGCAAGTACACACATATACATTAAAAATACACTACATCTGTCATTTTGTTGTTCTAGCCGTTCTAACTTTGGCATCGGAGACCTTGTGACAGGTGCCACACCGATGACCTTACTTTGATTTCAACTTGTCTCAGGATCAAGATTATCCGTGGACGACTCCAGTCTGGACAAACACCTCTACTAACGATTCAAGCATCATCAGATTCAAATTATTAATTTTTACAAAAAAAATAATAATAAAAGAACCTTTGAGTATGCGTGTGCTCATAGGCCAATATTTATTTGATACGAGTGTTCAACAACTACTTTCACAGTAATTATTTTGTTGTTTACACTTTTGTTTCCAGTTCAAATATATATTAATAAAATCATCACAACAAACAGTGGATTTTGGAATTCCATATTTTCTTTTAACAAGACTACAATCACAATTCCAATTTCTTTCTTCCTTTAGTTTTTAGTTTTTTGATAAGTAACTTTTCAAAAATGTTAAGAGCACAATAAATCTGTAAATTTTGTCACAATTTTTTAAAATCCACAAGTTGGGGTAAAATTGTAAATTTATTATGATCAAAGCATTATTGATATATTTTTATCTTCAAGATAGTACTAAAAACATCATTTTTTTTCATAACTTATATAGTTGTAAATAATAAAATTGTGGAGATACGACTTTTACTTCACCCCTTGTAACTTGCTGACAAGTCTTTGTTCTTAGCATTTTTCTTTACACCCGCAGTCCTTGAGATATTTAAAGTTTTCACCATCAATCAACATCTTATCGTTGTCAACCTGGCAAAGCCTGCCTTCCCCCTTGTAACTTGCTGACAAGTCTTTGTTCTCAGCATTTTTCTTTAGGATTCACATCAGGTGCAATACCTAGGATATTGCACCTGGTGCAATACCTAATCAATGGTTGAGATTGAAAGATTGAAAAAACAACTTTCAATCTCAACCATTAAATAAAATATATTTAAAAAGAGTAAAAAAGTTAAAGTTAAAAAGTGGGATTCACATCAGGTGGGTATTGCACCTGGTGCAATACCTTCACTTCCCTCACAAATTTTTTAACTTTTTTAACTTTTTTACTTTAACTTTTTTACTCTTTTTAAATATATTTTATTTAATGACTGAGATTGAAAGTTGTTTTTTCAATCTTTCAATCTCAGCCATTAATTAGGTATTGCACCTGATGTGAATCCTTTTCTTTACACCCGTAGTCCCTGAGATATTTAAAGTTTTCACCATCAATCAACATCTTATCGTTGTCAACCTGGCAGAGCATTGAATATGAAAGGAGGGCAGGCAGGTAATTTAACGTATCATTGGATCACGCTTAGCTATAACATAAACTCTATATAATAGCATTAAGTAAAGATTTGATGACGACAATCATTTTATCTATTAAAAGAAAAAAAAGAAAGAGACTGGTTGGTTACTTCGTGGAAAAAGCGAAGACCGCGAATAAAAGGAAATAAAGTTACTTCCGTCTAGTTGTAAAAAGACGGACAAAGAAAGGTATTCCTCTTCGGCGGCTTCGATTTTGCATGGATTGGGATTGAATTTTACAACTTTAATTTAAAGTTGTAAACGCAACAGTACCAATACCACCTTTTCTATCACTGCTTTTGATTTTTCCTTAGTACCTTTTCTATTACTACTTTTTTTTTTTTTTTTTTTTTATGAGAAAATTCTATTACTCTTTTGATTTTTCCTTAGTCCAACTTTTCCATGAACATGTATTTTTTTTTGCAAAAATATATTTTTGCCTTTACATTTTAGACAGATTCTTATTTTAATCTCAATTTTAATTTTGTTACTATTCTAGTTCTTAAAAATAGAAAATCAATTCTATTTTAGTTCTTACTGTCAACTTGCTAACAAAAAACTCTTATGTAGTATACAGAAGCTTAGTTGGCACAAAAAATACCGTTATTAAAATAATATTTAAAAATACTACATCAACATCCACGTCAATATTTTATTTTTAAAAATTAATTTATCAATTTAAAAAAAAATAAAAAACATAAAAACAAAATAAAAAACGTAAAAACATATAAATTCAAATCATGTTGAAGAACATGAATAAACAATAACTTAAACCCAGATTAAAAGAACACAAGCCCAGATCACAAGAAAATGGTACTCAAAAGATTTTCTTTTCCAACATTTCTCATATCACAAATTCAACTAAATACATAGAATTTCATCCCAACCATATCTCTAAAACCAGTAAATCAAAACCCAACCAAATCAACAACAAAACAACATATCACCGATTAGACCAACAAAACCCAACCTCTATGCTTCATAAATTTCATCCAAAATCATCAAACTACAAACCACAAATCTTAACAAACCCCAGAGGTAGATCTACGTTTGAAATTGATTTTTTTAAAAATCCAAAAAACATAAATGTTGCTCATCGTTTTCTTTGCATCAAGACCTCATGGCTTCCATGATCAAAACCTCAAATATCAAGACCCCCACAGATGCTGATATGCTCATCGTTGGTCAAGGGAGAAGCCTAAGAGGTAGACCCACAACCCAAATCACCCAATCAACCGCCTATCAATAGCTAGGATCAGGCTTGAGAGAGGAAAAGAGCAAGGGTGAGGTAGAGAGAGGTTTGAGAGCCACTGCCTGAGGCTTTGCCGTAGGGACCAACCACCACCTTAACTGATCTAGGCTTCACAACATCACAGCACACCCACCGATCTAGGCTTCACAACAACACAACACCACTGAATCCTTATTCCCGTTGTTGTCGAATTGCCGACATGACAACTCTTACGTAAATGAAGTGTCCAATTGACACGTGACTATTAAAATAATAATAATAAAATTTATTTAACATTTTAAAATACCACATCAAAATAAAAATTATTAAAAAAATTTAATTTCTTAATTTTAATATAAATTGAAAATAAAAATTTGATTTGAATTAAAATTTTAATTTCTCAATTCTCATATTTTCTTGCATTTTATTTTTTCTGAACCAAACACAAAAATACAAAAGGTTTGGTTTTCTCTATCTCTATTTCACGATATCACTCTCTCAAGCAATCTGAACTTGAAGACGTTGTTGCGATCTAAACCCCTTCAGAAACTCTCTCTTTAATGAAGACAAAGATAACGAAGTCAACGAACCACTGCAGAAACGCTTCGACCACAGAATAAAATTCTGATCGTAACCTCCACCACCTCTACTTTCTCCACTTGACCATAGAGGCCTTGCCGATTTGTGAGTATCGAATGATTAGAGAGAGTGAGATCGTGAGATAGAGATAGAGAAAACCAAACCTTTTGTATTTTTGTGTTTGGTTTAGAAAAAATAAAATGCAAGAAAATATGAGAATTGAGAAATTAAAATTTTAATTCAAATCAAATTTTAATTTTCAATTTAAATTAAAATTAAGAAATTAATTTTTTTTTTATAATTTATATGTTGATGCGGTATTTTAAAATGTTAAATAAATTTTATTATTATTATTTTAATAATCACGTGACTATTTAATGTCTCAATTGAACACTTCATTTACGTAAGAGTTTTCTGTATGCTAACGTGTCAATCGGGCACTTTATTTACGTAGGAGTTTTCTGTGAGTGAGTTAACCATAGAAATCAAAATAGAATTGATTTTTTTCGCCTTTTTTTGACCCGGCGGTGCTATCATGTATACTAATAGAAACTGAACCATTATTGAGGATTGGCAACAAGACAAGTCAAAGGCTTGCTGTCAGTGTGCACTGCAGCCGACGCTTCCAAGATACAACGGGAGTTCGGTCAGAGACTATAAAAGTACAAAATCCTCCTGACTTTCCAGTCTCTTTCTGAAGTTCCTGATAGATTACTGTTAAATAGCTTCTTCTGCCGCTTCTTTGTAAGATCGGCATACGAATTCCTTTGACCAACAGGTCCTCGAACCAACCTGTCCCCCCTTTCTTGGTAAGCGGTTTCTTTTCATTCATTGATTGATTGATTCAAGGTAGCTGTAGCTTGCTTCCAAGTCCAAGCGCTAGCGGTTTTGTTTTTTACCCAGGCGGTGCCTTTTCCTTTCTCTTTCCCTCCAGCCTCTATCTCTCTTCAATGTATTTATAGGTGTACCGTGGCAGTTTAAGTAGTAGTATTTTTATATGGGGAAAACGATGGGACTTGGGATTTCAGAATCCAAGGTTGTCTATGTTGTTGTTCTTGTCATTTTCGTTTTGAATTGCTTCACCCAGTTTGGAACGGACGCTCAAATTTTGCCACCAAAAGAAGGTATGTACTTTCCCATATAACACTATTAGTCTCTAACTGAACAATTTGTTCTACTCTGCTTACTCTTTTATGTTTTGCTGTTTTGTTTTCCGTGAATACAATTTCTTGGGAATTGTGTTTGATTTTCGACTCTTCTTCTTATGCCAATTTCTTGCAAGACTTTTCTGTGTTTTCTACTGGTAAAACAAATTAATCGAGTGAATTGCTCCTCGAATTTAATCGATTTGGATTTTAAATTTCTAGTGACTCAAGAATTCCATAGAAGGAAACTATTACGAAATTTTGGCATAAATGTTTCTCTTCTTTTCTTGAATTCTTGGATCACTAGAAATTTAAAATCCAAGTAGATTAAATTCTTCTTCACTTTCAATGGATGGGCTCATCTCTTTCAAAAATTTTATGCCCTGAGAAGTGAGAACCAAAAAATGTTAATTATCAGCAATATGTCTATTGAATGAGATATGATCCTGGTCCCTATTACGCTGCAACTTTTTTCTTTAATAAATTTTATTAAGTCATTATGTAACCGTTAATATAACCATTCACACCTACTTTTTGAGTAATTCTACTTACATAAACGATTTTACAAAATTTTTACAAACTACTGGTATAACTGATTTTTAATGGTTCTCATCTAGTCCTAAAATTAATATTATTATTTTTTTACCTACTAATAACCACTCACCACTTTAATAATTTTTAAAAAAATATGGTAAAATAGTTTGTAATTTTAACATTATCCCTACTTTTATTGTAAAAATAATGTAAAATATTAAAAATAGTATATGTCTATAGTATTACTTTTAATTTATTTAAATAAGTGATATTATCATTAAATAAATTATTTCATTTAATGTACACATTGATTTATTAGGAAAATTCAATCTATTTATGTAAGCTGGTTGGAGGAATATTCAATATAATTAATAGAAGTAGGAAATATAATACTTCTACAGACGCACACCCTTTTTTTTTTTTTTTTTTTTTTAATAATTTCATAACTTGTTGACTTGTGTGAAAGTTGGACCTTTTTTGCATATATAGACTCACCACTTTTTGTTAGCCACTCACAATCACACAAATTAGTAAGTTGTGAAATTGGATTTGGGAATGGTTATGTTATGTTGGTACGTAATCTTGTAGGAAATAATTTGGTTGGTTGGTGATGTTAAATGAATTTAAATTTCCTTTTTTTTTTTTTTTTTTTTTTTTTGGCTTGGATCACTTTAGATAACTTGAACTTGGCATCAATTAATTTGATTTTTGTTGACCTGACTAGATTTTGTTTGACGGGTATTAATTCCTTGTTTTCTCATTTATATTTTTTAATAAATGTAAACTTTTTTTTAATTTTCTTGCAATAAGAATCTGCTTGACATTATAGCTTGATGTTCCAACCACTAGTTTGACTATCATGCCCAACACGTATATCTTTAGGTCAGACCAGGAATTAAAAAAAATGTTATTCAATTTAGTTTTTGACAACGTGATATACTAATATGTCAAAGATTCATTTGATTATTAACCATGTTGGAATTGAAATCTGAAATGACACTAATTATTAGCAATTTTTTCCACTTTCAATTTATACAGCAGATAATGATAAACTGCTTCACTTTTACATAGACCTGCCATTCACAATTGACCACATAAGATAGTTGTGAGAAAGGATGTGAGAAAGGGCGTTACTATGTACATTTCATGTGGGTTTATTAAATAAAAAGAAACAATTACAATGTATCCACTCTTGTTTGATTCTATTACAATATAGCATACAAACTTTTAATTATTACACAAACTTTCTCCTTTCATAAATTGTAAATTTGGATAGAATCCAAATCAAAATGTAGCAATTCACTATATAAATTAAATTGTCATAGGGTCAAACTATAAATTATGAATTGAAATTTACTCAAATAAAAATATGTTGTTTTAACTTTTACAAGAGTTAGATAAAAAAGAGGATCATACTTGGATTCTTTCTTTACTTTGGGACCCAGTGGATTACATTCTTTTGGGACCCAGTGATATGCATGCATTCACAAAGATGGATGTGATTATTGAAGTATATGCACAGACGTTAGTTATCTAATCACTCGCATGTCATATTGCTTCTTAGAAA
The DNA here is from genome assembly GCF_001633185.2 of Quercus lobata. Taxonomy (NCBI): domain Eukaryota; kingdom Viridiplantae; phylum Streptophyta; class Magnoliopsida; order Fagales; family Fagaceae; genus Quercus; species Quercus lobata. The sequence goes on from NC_044913.1 coordinate 27,803,863, forward strand.
ACTGTGCTTCATAATATATGTTTTCTTTTTTTTCAATAAGATGATTATAACAATTTTTTTTTTGGCTTTTTGTTTCCTTTTTCACTTGGATGTTCTCTAATTTGTTTTTCAAAATTTTTTTCTATAACTTCCTTAATATGTATATAAATGCATATTACTAATTGACTTTGTATCTAACAGTGAAAGCTCTTGAAGCAATAAACTCAAAATTAAAAAACCTAAATTGGAAGATCAATGAAGATTTCTGCAGTATTAAGGGAAATGTCAAGAGATTCATTACAGAAGACATGCTAAGCAATGTCACATGCAACTGTTCTCTCAGCAGAGGCACTGTTTGCAGCATCACACACATGTATGAGCTTTGTTTTTCTTTCACATTCTCCAAATTTTTCTTGATAATAATGCACATAAAATGTTTACAAATATTTATTTATGCAGTTCATTTATAGCTAGATTCTCGAAAATAGTTTGCAAATATTTTAGCTTGATGCTTTACTATTGATACAATAATAGTAGTTGCAGACAAAAAATGGTAGGTTGCACACAACTTGACCTTTAATTATCAATAATATTGCCTTTGGAATGAGGTCATGAGGTCTTCTCTACCCTCACCAACTTCTCACCCTCCACCACCACCACCACCACCACCACAAACCTCTATACCATCTCCACAAATATTAGAGAAAAAACTGCTGTTTGCTAGAGGGGGAACAATGCTAATGTGATCAGGCCAAAGTGGATATTGAGAGAATTATGTTGTTGGAGGAAATTAGTTGGAGACAAAAATCTCAACTACTATGTTTGAAGGAAAGGGGTAAAAATACAAAGTTCTTTAATAGACTTGCAAACTCTCATTGCCACAACAACATCATAGGGTGATTAGTGGTGGATAGAGGGAGATCACTAATCAGGATACCATCGAAGAGAAGATAGTGGATTTTTATAAGACTATTTCTTCGGAGTCTAGAGTTCGTAGGCCTTTGTTGGATGGGATGATTTTTTTTTTCCCTGTTTTGGAAGACAATGTGTGTAGCTAGCTGGAAAGATGTTTTACAGAGGATGAGATGTTTGAGGTAGTATCCAATATGAATGGGGATAAAGCTCCAATCCTGCTAGGTTCACGATGGCTTTTTCCAATCCTATTGGGGTATTCTGAAGGGAGATATTCTGAAGGTATTTCATTATCTCCATGCTCATGGTAATTTTGAAAGATGTCTCAATGTTACCTTCATCACTCTCATCCCAAAAAAACCTGGGGCAGTGGAGACTAAGGATTTTTGGCCGATTTATCTGATTATTGGGCCTATAAGATCCTGACAAAGGTTTTGGCCATTAGGCTTGATAAAGTGGTGCTTGAGCCTTAAAATGCTTTTGTCAAAAAGCGACAGATTTTGAACTCACTGTTGATTGCCAATAAATGCTTAGATAGCCGCCTTAAATCAGGATTACCGGGAGTATTGTGCAGCAGACTTGGAGAAAGTGTATGATCATGTGCATTGGAATTTCTTGTTGTATATGCTTAGATGGTGTGGGTTTGGTGCTTAATGGAGGTAGTGGATATTCTCGTGTATTTCCACGGTTCTATTTTTGGTGCTTGTGGATGGTAGTCAGGGTGGATTCTTCGATAGTTCATGGGGATTGAGACAGGGAGACCCTTTATCCCCTCACTTGTTTGTTATTGTTACGCCCTTAGCCAAATGTTTGAGAGGGCTAGGATTGGCAACTTTATTTTAGGTTTCTTGGTGGGCGAAAGTGCCTGGAAATGTTTAGAGATTTCTCATCTCCTCTTTGCAGAGAGTACTTTGATTTTTGTGGAGCAGATCCAAAGCAAATTTGGCATTTGAAACCAGTTTTTATTAGTTTCAGATTATTTTAGGTCTGAAGATAAATTTTGGGAAATCCAAATTGGTTCTAGTTGGTGATGCTATTAATGTAGAAGCATTGGTTGGTATTTTTAGATGCAAAGTAGCTAAGTTACCTATGACCTATTTGGGTCTTTCCTTAGGCGCTAGTTTACTGCAAAAGAACTTTGGATTGGAGTGTTGGAGAAAATGGAGCGGCGATTGGTTGGGTGGAAAAGATTATATCTTTCTTAGGGGGGCTGTATAACTTTAATAAAGAGAACCTTTTCCAGCCTGCCTGCCTACCTTCTAATTATCTCTGTTTCCTATTCCGGTGAATATTGCTAGACGTATTGAAAAATTACAAAGGGATTTTGTGTGGATAGGATTAGGAGATGAGTTTAAGTATCACTTGGTAAAGTCAAAGACTATTTGTGTACCAGTTCAAAATGGGGGATTGGGTGTTCGGGATTTGGTTTTATTTAACAAGTCTTTGTTGGGAAAATGATTGTGGAGATGGCTATGGAAAGGAATGCCTTGTGGAGAAGGGTAATTGATACTAAATATGGTAGCATGTTGGGTTGGTGTTCTCATAGGGTGCAGGGCCCTATAGGGTTGGTTTGTGAAATTATATCAAGAAGGGGTGGGATGATTTTTATCCTTGTATCATCTTTAAGATGGGGGATGGTTCTTCTATTAGATTTTGGCATGACCTTCGGTGTGAGGTACTTCCTTTGGAGAATATTTTCTCAGAGCTTTTCAATAGTGCTAGTAACAAGGAATCTTCAATGGCTGAGTTGCTGTTGTCTTCCGGGGCACTTTCCATTGGAATATTAGTTTTATTCAGCCGGTTCAAGATTGAGAGTTAGAATCAGTTGCCTCTTTTGTGGACCTTATATATGCAGGTTCTTTAAGAAGGAATGGGGTGAATAAAATGTGCTAGAAATTTTCTCCTCGAGGTGTTTTTAACGTTCTCTCTTATTATAAACCTTTACAACCTCTAATCACCCATTCTTTTGAAACTTTTTGCAAAAACCAAAGGTGCCTACAAAGGTCAGTTTTTTTATTTAGATAGCAGCGTTAGGGAAAATTTTAACTGTTGATAATTTAAGAAGGCAAAAACTGGTGGTGATGGATTGGTATTGCATATGTAAGAGGAATAGGTGGACTAGTGATCACTTCCTTCTTCATTGCCAATAGCTTGAGTTATGGAAAATGGTGTGATCCCTTTTTGGGGTTCATTGGGTCATGCTGCATAATGTTGTGGAACTTATAGCGAATTGGTCAGGCAAGTTTAATAGACTCATAATTGCTTTGGAGCATGATCCCTCATTGTCTTATGTAGGTCATATAGAGGGAAATGAATAAACGTACTTTTGAAGGGGATGAAGATCAATTCATGAGTTGAAGCTCTTTTTCTTTTAGACTTTGTTTGAATGGGCAAAAGCTTCGGGTGCAGTTACTTTTGTTTCTCTTCCTGATATGCTTGATATTTGTACTTTCATTGCTGTTTAGTGTTTTTTTTTCTTTGTTGCCTCATAGCACACTGCCTTTGTTCCTTGCTTTTTTTTTTTTTTTTCCTTGTTCTTTTTTCAATGAAGTTTATTACTTAGCAAAATATATATTATGAAGTGGAGCCTATGTATTAAGAGATGGAAAAAAATTGGATTACCTAGTACTTGAGCCTGTATATATACTTGTTGCACATAAAATACACCATCACGCAACTGGATGGCAAAAACTTATTTTGATGGGAAATTTCTGGACTGAACTGATGCAGTGCATCCTAGCTACCTGACTTGTTTATTCTAGTACTTGAGCTTTAGTAACAATTAACAAGCTTGTACTAGTTGTAACAAAGGTTATTTAGGATAAGCTAGGAGCCTAATTAGTTACATAGGAGCCTATTTATTTGCACATGGGCCAGGAGCCTATGGCTTTAAACTAGCTAATAGCATGCCTCCTTATCTAACCATAAATAGGCAAGCAAGTGTAATCTGTATTTGGTTTAGATAATCCAATACAAGTGTAAACCGAGAGGTATTTTCCAAGAGTGTATCTATTGAAGAGTTGAAACACCCCTAGCCTACTTTAAGCAACTTAATCTTTCCTTTGTCCCTCCAACGAAGTTCCTAATCTCACCCACCATCATAAAGCTTCAATAGATTTAAATTAAATTTGAAAAGTTAATTAAACTGGTAGTCTCTGTATATGCTGATTCTTATTGCATTCAGTTTCTTATTCTCTTTGTCTCAATTATTTTTATGCATTTTTCTTTATTTGCTATGACAGTCAGCTGAAGCGTCTTAATCTAAGTGGAGTTCTACCAGCTGATTTTGGAAATCTTACTAATCTGCAAGAACTGTAAGAGAAACATTCGTGTTTTTCTGCATTTAAGAAGTTAATTAACCTCATCATATTATCATTTTTGCTGAATTTTCCATAGAGATTTTTTTATTATGAAGAGTAGTTATTGAGGTGTCCGCACATTCTTCATTTATTCTGTTCACTACCATATTTCTCATAGGGTTTCAGTTGGCTTTCTTAGAACTTGTAAAAATTAAGAGCATTACTTGTTATTAAATTAATGATGATATGGCTAACTACCATTAAAACAACAGAAACATTTAATTTCTATTGGATACTCAAAAACCAGCTAAGCGTATATTATTCTACCAGATAGGTTCGAATATATCTTCTAGATTTAGTTGCCCAGTCCAAGCACACACTGATGCACCATGCCAACCATATTGTATTAACCGTGAAAAATACTTCTATGTTTTCTGAGTAGATATTCACATTAATACAATCATTAAGGATCTTGGTAAGCCTTTTCCAAACAATATGTAGTCCATTTTATATAAATTTTGACTTCATCAAAGATTGGCCTCTTTGTCTTATGACCTCGAAATTGAGAAAGATCAAATGAATTTTCTTTCATTTAACAGTGATCTCACTTTCAACTACATCAATGGATCAATTCCTTCTAGTTTCTCTCAGCTCCCTCTTGTCATTCTGTAAGTTATTTTTTGCATTTGTATCTATGAGAGCCTTATTATTTGCCATATAGGTGTTGACCAAAGGGGTCAACAGGTTGGTCATTTCCTAACAGTTGGTATTCTGCAGGTCCCTTTCAGGAAACCGGTTAAGTGGTGAAATTCCTAATGGAATTGGTGAGATTGGTTCACTTGAGGAGCTGTAAGTCTTGACATAGATTTTATTGCTTAATTAAAAGAAGAATGGTGTACAACCTGGGTTACAGTTTAAGTTGCATTTTATAGGGTTTTGGAAGCTAATCAGCTTGATGGACATCTCCCTGAAAACCTAGGAAATTTGAGCAACTTGAAGAGACTGTAAGACTTTTGCCTTTATTTTCCATTTTAATTTCTTCTTTGTATTTATTTTTTCTATTTCTTTTTTTTTTTCCTCTCCCTGGGAAATTACATTTCACTAATAATGCATTCTGGTTTAAAATGTTGTAGTATCTTTTCTGCAAAAAAAGTGTTTTGTAATTCATAATGGGTAATGAAAACACACTGAGTAGAACCATAGAAGATAATTGCTAAATATAATGAGCTAATTCATTGATTTTAACAATATCCAGGGGTCTGTAATCTTTCCTTACATTTCTATTAACTCTACCAGTTTTTAACTTATCTTCAGTTTGATACAGTAGTATGATTTTTAGGATGCAAATGCATTTTTTCAAGATAAATTCCTCAAACGAGCTGTTATTCATGTTCATGCAAAAGTATATCTCATTCGGATACTAGTATCTTTTTGTGTCTTCTCTGAGTTCAATGAATCTGAAGATTGTATTGGTCATTCATTTTGGATATTTCAAGTTTGAACTCATAGCTGTATGGATGGCTATCTTGCTTTTGATGTCATTGTGACTATGCCTTACACACAGTATCTATATCAGCACCTTGTTTTATAGGCTTCCACAATAATTTGCTGCCTTGCCTCATGGAAATGCATGACCGAATATTTCTTTATCTTGCAGTGTTCTTAATGCAAACAATTTTACGGGCACAATACCAGAAACGTTTGGAAAATTAACAAACTTAACCGAGTTGTAAGTAATTCAATGTGACATGATTAGTTGGACATATAGCTTTTAGAATACCAAAATTCCTAAACTTGAGATACTGCCTGCAGTAGGATAGATGGGACTGCAATATCAGGGAAGATACCTGGTTTTATTGGGAACTGGAGAAAACTTGATAGACTGTAAGTATTGTACTTAATTAATTTTATCTGCCATTTTTTTCCTCTTGGAGTTTTGACTTCAAAACCCTTTTTTTTTTGGTTATCTAAGGAAATATTAATCACTTGCAGTTATATGCAAGGCACGTTCATGGAGGGCCCCATCCCTGGCACCATATCCCTGTTGTCAAATTTAACTGAGCTGTGAGTGCATGCTCCTTAGGCGGTCTTATTCATTGGTACAAAATGTGAAATGTACGAAGATGGCACAAATGATTTTTCTAATCTTTCATGTTTGTCAGGATGATATCTGATTTGAAAGGATTGAGTATTGGATTTCCTAATTTGAAGGATTTGAAAAAGTTAAAATATTTGTAAGTTATATTTTTTACCTGTTTTCTTGCAACAAATAATCCTATGTAATTAACTTTTCAGTTTTGTTAACTTTCTGATTTTTGTCTTATTCCTATGCCTCAGGGTTCTAAGAAATTGCTTAATCACTGATTCAATCCCAGGTTACATCGGAGACATAGAATCTTTGAAGCGATTGTAAGTTTCTTAAAATGGGTATACTCATAGAGACGTTTTACTTGGGAATTTCTTTTTCTATATCTAGTTTGATTTCTTTTTTATGTTCTGGCTTCTGTTATTATGAGACATCATATATGGTTTATTCTGACAAGTGTTATGAAGTGACTTGAGATGAACAAAATGGAGTTTCAATTTGTTGTTCAAGTTGTTATTGATTGTCAACACTATTGTTCATTATTTTGAGATGATTGACTGCTACCAACATATAAACTTCGAGATTTTTATTCAATGAAAGAGAGGTCGGACGGCATATGGATATTTGACATAGGTTCAATTCTATCAATAGGGAATTGAACACTTTTTTCCGTACTTATAGGGAAACCAAACACATAAAGGAATAAAGCATCACATTATTTCTAATATCTGCCTACTAATTAATCGACCAAACTTAGTGATATTTATCCTCTTTCCATGATAGAGGTTGGTTTGGGATTAACTTCTTGTTGATGTAATATGAGGGATTAAGCATGTTAAGATTACTCTTTCTTCTTCTTCACCCCAACCCCACCCCCACCCCCGGTTCTTTTGTTCTTAGAGAAAGGAAAAAGGGTTGCTTGATTTATTTGCAATTATTTTGTATGCTATTTTTAGCAAGAAAGTTTCTTATTCTCATAAAAAGGAATCATGTAGCTGAAATTGAAATCGTTCTCTCTTTTAAAACTAGGCTAACTTTACCACAGTTTATCTATTTTATTCTTTATTCTCTCTCTCTCATTGAACTTTTCTTTCCAATATTTTTGCTTCTTGTTTCTCATTATGTTATCCATGGATAGAATATTTTATTTTGAGGACTTCAAGATACTAGATGGACTTGTGGCGATCCAGTGGCAATTGAATAATTTCAATTCAATAAATTCTACTGTTTATGCATTTTATTTTGAAATCTGCCTATTGCCTATATGTCACTGAATGAATGGTAATTTTTCTCAACATTTAATGGGAAAAAAGTGTAATATTTACTACTAAACTTTGTGCTGATGGCTTTATTTCTGCAAGAAACTGCATTTTGGAGTATCAAATTTTGCCTGAATATTATAGTACAACAAAATAAAATATAAATCTTGTTTAATGAATTGAATTCCATTTTCTGTAATTTATATATTTTTGATAATATGAAAATTTTATTTTCTTGTAGAGACTTGAGCTTCAATAATTTGAGTGGTCCAATTCCAGTCACATTTTGGAATCAAGAGCTAGATGACATGTATGGCACAGAGCAAAAATTAGTTCAATTACGCAATGTTTTATGTTTAATTTATTTCTCAAATTGTCCCTGTTTGGATCCTTCACTGTGACTACTCATTTGGCAGGAAAAGACATGACACAAACATTTTATGGATGTAGGTACTTAACCAACAACTCATTAAGTGGAGAAGTGCCAAAATGGGTATTGGAGTACACCAAAAGTAATTGGTAGGTCTAATTTAAGTCCAGAATCTTTATTTCATTAGGCTCTAAATTTGTCAGTGCACTTGTTTTTAATTGTGAGATCTTGTGTGAGTCGTGTTTGAACTGTGAGCTTTTTGAATTCTCATTTTTTTCCCAGTTAAGTTTTTTCATAATGTCATGATGAAATGTATTGCAGGGATATATCTTACAACAATTTTTCTGGGTCTCCTCAGATTGATTGTGGGACACGGTCACATGTGTAAGTTTCTTCTGTATTAATCACTTTTGTAGTCAAAGCTTTTCCTAAAAAGGATGGGAAAAAAAATCACTATTAATTCCTCTTATATCAATGCTAAGTAAAATATAAAAATGACTAACATAGTCATTGTCTTGTATTGCCAACAATGTATCTTTATTATGAAACAGGAATTTGGTTTCCAGTTATTCATCTGCGGAGAGCAAACCGTAAGTTTTTTAACTTCCTAAGACACATTTACTCTGCCTGCTCAAAATGCATCAAAATAAAATTATTTGATTGGACCTAAACTTTTCAAATTCTAGAATTCCTTGGTGCTTGAAGAAGGGCCTTCCCTGTTCGAAAAAACCAAAATGTAAGTAAAGATACATATCAGATTGTGCTTTTATGAACTTTAGTAGTTTACTATTGAAGTTACTTTTGACACTGATGGAACTTTTGTATCACACACTTACTCTTATATCTGCAGATTACTCCTTGTTTATTAATTGTGGAGGAGAAAAAATAGACTTTGAAGGGAATGAATATGAACCGGACCTAATTACAGATGGGCGATCACAATTTAGTTCTATTTCTGAAGAATGGGGTTATAGCAGCACAGGGGTCTTCATGGGCAATGACGATACTCCATATCGTGCACAGAATACATTTTCTCTGAATGTGACTGGTATCTATGAGACAGCTCGAGTTGCCCCTTTATCACTTAGGTACTATGGCCTTTGCTTGCGAAAGGGAAGTTACAAAGTAAAGCTCCACTTTGCTGAAATAATGTTCTCTAATGACCAGACATTTAGCAGCCTGGGGAGGCGCATATTTAATGTCTCAATTCAAGTGAGTTGATGGAGGATTTTCATGATTAAAATATAGCTTGTTCTTTGATGCCTTCCAAGATTTTCTTGTTTTGAAAAGAGAAGGGATGTTCATCTTCCCGCTGGAGCTTGCAAAGTTTTAATTTGACATTTCCTTTTCCTTTTTAACTTTTATTTTTTCCAGGGAAAGTTGGAGTTGAAGGACTTCAACATTGTGGAGGAAGCTCGAGGAGTTGGTATACCCATCATTAAGGAATTTGATGATGTTCTTGTAAGTGGTAGCACTCTGGAGATTCATTTTTACTGGGCAGGGAAAGGAACTACTTCCATTCCGGTCAAAGGTGTCTATGGACCTCTTATATCTGCCATTGAAGTGACACCAAGTAAGTTTTCCTGCAATTTAGGATTTCTACCTTTTTTGTCATTAACTTGCATGTACGTGATTCCTCTCCTTTTATAGACTTTCATGTTGGCAGGGGCCTATCGGTTGGAGCTATTGTTGGCATTGTACTTGGATCATGTGTGATCCTTGTATTGATTTTGGTGTTTCTTCGGATGAAGGGTTACCTAGGGAAGAAAGTCCTTGAAGATAAAGGTAAGATCAATCACATTTTTTTTAATAAAAAAAAAGATGTGGAGAAAGTACCGTCTAGGGACATTTTGATAGTTACAAATTGCAAGTTGGAAATAGAATAAGAAGATGTGTCTATTCTTTTTTTTTTTGTCATTAGCAGTTCATGGTCATTAATTACTCTTTCACTCATACATGCACTCACATATACACTACACAGATAAATGCTCCGGGATCTTTTTCTGTAGCTTTGGCATTCAAGCCAATCCACCACCTACTCTCTCTCTCTCTTTCTCTCTCTCTCCACACACACACACCCCAAAATACTAGATCTAGTGCCATAACAGATTTGACTACCTGAAACACTGTTTCTATATAAGAATGATAAATCATATATCAAACTACTGTATTGGAAAAATTGGGTAATATCATATAGCTTTGCTTCAGCTAAGTTCATGAGTTGAGGATAAGCAAACTCAAACCAATAACATCTGCCACATGGTAAATTGCTGCCACTTAGGCCCCCGACTAACTCTACCATAGAAGCCAATGATAGACAATAATTGCCCCTGAACACAACTTACAACTTTCATCATATTGTGCTCTCCTAAGAGAAACTCTTCTCAAAATCTCAAAAAATAGTGTTGAGTTGGAATCCCATTTTAACTAAGGATTCTTGTGGTTCTAGAGGATCCAATTATAGGAAAAAATCAAAGATCACTATGCTCCTTAATCGTAATATTGACTAATAGAAGGTTCAGCTCTTTTAGCAATGCAGAAGGGCAACACTAGGCATAGGCATTGTACTGTGCAATGATTAATTTATCGTGGGATCCTCATTCTCATTTCAATTTATATTTGGTATTGCCTATTCACAACTATAAGTGTTTTTTGATATGATACATTGAGAAGATGATGCAAAATCAACACTTGGCAAAGATTCATAATCACCTATATTTTGGTTTAATCGATCTTTAACGTTCCAATAGAAAGGCATGGTGATCCTTCTTTTTTATGGATGTGTGCTTTTCTACGTTCTTATCACTGTTTAACTTGTAGAAATACATTTTATCATAGCAAAAGTATTGTTTTCATTCAAAAGTTTTCTTCAAGTTTTTTTTGTCCCTAATCTATTTAAAACATTACACATTATGTCTTCCCATCCACTCTTGTTTTTATCATATTTGTCTAACTCGGTGGTACTATTTTTAGCATTAGAGAATTTGAGATGTTTGACCTTGGCCATTACATTCAAGCAAAAAAAAAAAAAAAAAAGAGAGGAAAAGGACACAAACTCAAGGTGAACATGCGGTATGAAACTATCGGTTAAACGCATCATATGAAAGATATTTTTAAAAAGGAAAAGGTAATTTTATTCAGTAGTTAAGGGACAAAAAAAAAATTCATCTTGAAATTTAAGGTCGAAAGTGTAACGTTTCAATAGTTTAGGGACAAAAAAATAACTTATTAAAGTTTATGGGCGAAAAACGAACTTCATACAAACTTTTGTAATGAAAACAATATGTTTGCCTTTTATCATCTATCCTTTCTATTATTCTCTCTCTTGGAAATTTTCTAAATTTTTTTTATCTTATTACAGAACTATGTGGTCTAGATTTACAAACAGGTTATTTTACTTTAAGACATATTAAAGCTGCCACTGGGAACTTTGACCCTGCAAATAAGATAGGTGAAGGAGGCTTTGGCCCAGTTTACAAGGTAATTATGGATTATTGATATTTATTATTGGCAGGTGTTAATCCTAGCAACATTTTGGCCATGTCACTGGTGTGAGTACTAATGCAAGATAGTAAAAATATGATTATGAAATTACTTTTCTTGTTCTTAGGGTGTACTATCAGACAGTGCTTTAATTGCTGTTAAGCAGCTATCCTCCAAATCGAAGCAAGGGAACCGTGAATTTGTTACTGAGATAGGCATGATATCTGCATTGCAACATCCAAATCTTGTGAGGCTTTATGGATGTTGTATTGAAGGAAACCAATTGTTACTAATATATGAATACATGGAAAACAACAGTCTTGCCCGTGCACTTTTTGGTAAGTCCTTCACTAACATCCACCTTTTATATATATATATATATATATATATATATATATATATATATCAAGAGTAAGACTTATTGTTGAAAACTCTCTCCCTTGGATTCCAATTTTAGGTCGTGAGGAGCACCTGCTACATTTGGATTGGCCAACGAGGAGGAAGATATGCTTGGGAATAGCCAGAGGGTTAGCTTATCTTCATGAGGAATCAAGGTTGAAAATTGTTCACAGAGACATAAAGGCAACAAATGTGCTCCTTGATAAGGATCTAAACGCCAAGATATCTGACTTTGGTTTAGCTAAGCTTGATGAAGGAGAGCAGACGCATATTAGTACACGAATTGCCGGAACAATGTGAGTTCTCTTTCTCTCTCTTTCTCTCTCTCCACCTTTATTTAGCTTCTTGAAATACAACTAGTTTCTAGTATAATAAATTTTAACATAGGTAGTGCAAACAATACAAATAATTCTGTGGACAGAGTGTCTCTCCAAATTGGGTTAGAGGAAAGTTCCTCCAACCCACTATGTGGCAACATGAAAAACTATCCATGAGTACTTTTAGTTACATAAATTATTTAATATTCACGTGACTTGTTTATATTATTTAATGAATCATGTGATTTAACACACGTAGATAGTCATTTTATACAACCATGTAGTAAGTTGAAAGAGATTTCTCCAACTTGATTTGGAGAGAAATTTTTCCATTATTTCTTGTTAAAAAAAAAATGATACCAAATGCTCAAAAACTCACTTTTTGCGGGGTCAGAGAGAGCACTTTGGATTTAATATATAATGTGTATAATAAGACTTAACCAACAATGACTCAGAATTTTTATTTTGCCATTTAATATTGTAGTAGTGTTGTGATACAATACGTTGCACTTTCATTTTTATATTGTCTAATATGAGAGTAGAAAACCTTACACTTATATTTAGAAAATGTTTTAGATGTTTTTGTAATGGGATATTAGAAAGCCTCTCTTAGTTGGCACACATACTCACTATTCCAGTGCCATCTGTTTTTCTTCAGAGGTTATATGGCTCCTGAGTATGCAATGAGGGGTTACTTGACCGATAAAGCAGATGTTTATAGCTTTGGAGTAGTAGTTTTGGAGATTGTTAGTGGGAAAAGCAACACCAATTACAGGCCAAAGGAGGAGTTTGTTTATCTTCTGGACTGGGTAAATATTTATGCCATTCTTAGAGGATCCTTTTTTGTTAACAATTGTTACTGTTATATTTTCTTTACAGTGAATAAAAGGTAGGTTGCGTAATTTGGAAAGATACAGAAATTCTTTTCTATCTTGTATATACATTAATACACTTTCATGCTTATCATCTTCTCTACTTACCAACTTGGCAAGTATGCATGACATCATGAATGTTTATCTTTGCTCTTTTACATGCAATTGAAGGCCTATGTCTTACAAGAGCAAGGAAACCTACTCGAACTTGTGGATCCAAGGCTTGGTTCAAGCTACTCCTCTGAAGAGGCAATGAGGATGCTCAGCTTGGCTCTTTTATGCACCAACCCCTCTCCCACTCTCAGACCATCAATGTCTTCCGTAGTAAGTATGATTGAAGGAAAATGTGCGGTTCAAGCACCAATAATAAAGCGCAGTGAAACAAACCTGGATCCAAGGTTTAAAGCTTTTGAGAAGCTTTCACACGACAGCCAAACACATGTGAGCTCCATTTTTTTGCATGACAGTCAAACGCAGAGAGACATGTCAATGAACGGGCCATGGATTGATTCCTCTTTTTCTGTCCAAAGTAAGTATGAGATTAGCAAAGACCATATCAAGCAAGCTTCTTCAGGATCTTTATGACGTAAATTTAGAGCGATTGATGAATAGAGAAAAATACACAGGATTTTTTCCCCAATCAAATTGAATTCTTGGATTTGGCGCGACTGGGATTAGATTCTCTCTTATTTACAGATGGATGGACGTGATACATTATATAATATATAAACATGTAATTTGCTAGTCAGTAAATCGGGTAATTACAAAAAAAATTATGATCTTTTTTCTCTGTTTTAAGAATTTATTATAATTTTATTTGTATGTAGAACAATTTTGGACTAGGATGTCCAACAATTTGAACAACTAGTCGATGTCCCGTGCGATGCATGAGTGCCGTATAAATTTATTTTAAAAATATTTTATAAAAAACTATATATTTTTTACATGAAACTATCTTTATAACCATGCATAATACTTATTATTAATATTGCTTCCTTTACCTTTGCTCCCAACCATGAGTTACCTTCCTCCTTAGATTGAAGCTTCTCAATCCAAATTTCTCTCCCTTTGCAACTCAATGCTCCAATGAACAACTTGTTATCATCACAAATCAAAACTACTGCTTTTGCTTTATTCTTTCAAAAGAGCTCTATCAAAGTTTATTTTGAAGGACAACTTTTAAGGAGGTTGTTATTTATATTTGATTGGACAAATATGTATAGACAAATAATTAGATTACCCAATCCATTGAATTTGACTCTTACAATTCTACATTGAGCTTAGTTCTTGAAGGACAGCTCTTAAGGATGTTAATATTTATGCTTAACTGGTTAAATGTGTAGAGAAAAATAATCATATTATATCCAATCCATTGAATCTAACTCTTGCATTCTACATTGAACTTTGTTCTTATGCAGAAAAAAGTAAATTGAAAAGTTGTCATTGACTCTATCTAATGTACTTAAAGTAATAAAAGCATATTAAAGATTTAAGTTGTTTGGCTAATTTAAAACATCAACCCATTGTTTGGAATACAATGGGAAGAGCATAATTTTTGTTATACTCTTGATTGCATGTGTATCAATTGTTGCCGTAGAAACTAAATATGAGCAAGCTAATATCATAATTCAAACTAATAGTAAAAAATAAAAATAAATAAAAACATTTTTGAATATGGCTTAATGCATTCTCACATTCATGGAATGACAAATCAATAGATACTAATTTAACTGATCACACTAATTGTATTTTTAATCCATTGGAGTATGTTGCAAACTTGCAATAACATAAGCGCTTGTTTAGCGGTATGTTGCAAACTTGCAATAACATAAGTGCTTGTTTAGTGGCGGCTCCAAAAAAATTTTCTAGGGGGGTCAATATTGGTGGAGCCAAAAATTTATTGGCAGAGGGTAGGCGCAAGTGAAAAAAAAAAAAAAAAAAAAAAAGATGATTAATTGTTGTTTTTGTTTTTTCTATATATACAACTTCCAAGTTCTAAAAAATTATTAACAGTTTAAAGATCGTTAAGAGTCTTAAGACAACAATCATTGGATGCATAAACAAATAGAATTAAATAACTAATCATACATTTTTTATCAAATTAATAATAACTTATTATATTTATAAATTATACCAAATAGAATAAATAAGAATAGTAGAGTATTCTAAACACTTTACCTATATATAAAAAAAAGAATAGTAACACAGTTAGGAGTAGGGCTAGGAGTAACTGTGAAACTAAGAAAAATAACACTCCAGTAATAAATTTTTGCTTTTGAAGTGTATGGTTTTATAAATATACACATGGTCACTCTTTTGGAATTGGAGTAAGCAGTAAAAGATTTCTTAGGCTTGGAAATGTGTAGAGCACTTATCAAACTACTTGATTGAACATTGAGAAAAACTAAGACAACATAAAAACTAAGGATCATGTTCAAGCTTATTTCAATTAAGCTTAACCAAAAATTTAAAGTTAGGGTGTTCATATTTTTGTTGTAGGGGTCAAAACAAGATTAAAAAAAAAATTATATATAATTTTCTTTTTGGGGGGACCAGGTCAGGGGGTTCATTTGAACCCCCTGGGCTGCTCTTGGAGCCGCCCTTGCGCTTGTTGAATAAAATCTCTCTAATAAAACAACTTACATATCTCAAGATATGACACTACCAAGCTACCCTTGATGGTTCTTCCTGCCAAAATCAATCTTGAGCACAAAAACTTCAAAACTATACATTAAAATTATTAGTTACAATGTAAAAAGATTATACTGCATGCATTTTTTATATTTTTAAGAAATGCTTTTTTATATTTTTAAGAAATGCTTTTTTAAATTGTTCTTGGCCATTTAGTAACTTTAGCTTAATGAGGTAAATGTCAGCATACTTAATTTATTTATAGTAGATTATGTTTGTGTAGTTTCGCCTCAAACATGTATCTTTTTGCAATCATCAAAGTGTTCATGATGGCTAAAACTTTTTAAACCTAAAATGAAAATGAAGCACATAACAACCTCAATTTTAATATATCTTTACGAAAGTTACTCTTTTGAATGTATAAGATCAACCAACAAACACTAGAATTAAATTGTGTATAATGAAATTGAAGCATTGGCTTAACACCTATACTAATTTGAAAAACCAAAAGGGAAAAGGACCAAGAAAACAACAATGACACTCATTCCATTGAAGTTGAAATGATAGATCCTTCTACACATATTAAATACATTGATGAGTTTAGAAAGTTTTATATCTATCAAAAACAAAATGTAGAAACAAAAATAATTAGAAAAACCCCCATAAGTTTGTTATGCTTAAAATTAACCCCAAAAAAAAAAAACTAAATTTTGACAATTTTAATCCATTAGCAGAACTTAATAAAAATCATAATTAGCAAATAAAAAATGGCATAAAGAGCATCTTATTATATGACTATATTACTTTATAGAGCCCCAAGCTCCACAAGCCCATAAGAATGATAATTAGCAAAAGAAAAGTATATGCAAGTGAAAGAGCATTTAAGTATCAATTTTTAAAAAAATTACCATATAGAACCACGACCATTATGACATGAAGCAAGGCTTAATCATGAGAATAGCTCAAGTACACAAATTGGCAAGATTATAAATGTTATTATTAATAGATAAAAATGTAATGATGGTGGTGTTCTTATATGAGAATTAGTAATAGTTTTTAAAATAAAATTATTATGAAAAAAATTATAAAATTATTTATAAAAAATGAAAAATTTTCAAAGCCAACATTTTTTTCACTCTTTTTATATTTATTTTTCTCCTTAAAAAAAATCAAACAAACAATTGGCTTTTTGGTCAATATTAATTAAAAAAAAGTAGATATTCCATTCATTAATGTCATCATAAAAAGCATATTTTTTTAATAATAATAATAATAATAAATTTTTTATACAAATTAACCAAATTTCAACAATTGATACACACATTTACAAATCAGCAAGCTTATTTGCAAATTATAACAAATAGAGCAAGTTGCAGCACAACTCAATAGAATTAAAGGTGATAAATTGCTGAGACTCGCAACAATTGAGGCAAAATACACAATAGGACTATTTAGCTACAATACACTGGAAAGTACCATTGCATTAGAGGCAAAATACACAATAGGACTATTTAGCTACAATACACTGGAAAGTACCATTGCATTAGAGAACAATAAGAATTGAAGGAGGAATTCCAATTCAAAAATGCAGATTAAAGCTGTGAAGCAACAAACAACTTCCTCTCAACAAAAAGCTATTGCAACAACTTCATCCTCACTTATTCCTTCATTGTCTTTGGAATTAATGAGCTCATTAACATTGGTTGTCAAGCATCCTGATCATCCTCTCAAGCCAAAACCTAAGACATAGGCCACATGTAAACTCGGTTACAACAACCACAAAAAAGGATAGAAAAAAAATCTAATTGTCAATAGATTTATTCAAAGAATTGTGTACGCAAATATATATATTTCAATAAACTTGAGCTTCAGATCTTTGGATAATATAAATTTAACAAAAGAATTTTAACCAAGATATATCAGTCAAATACTTGTTTGGTATGTAAATATGATTTGAGATTTTCATTGTTTCTTTAGATATTTTAGCAATTTTGTTAAGAAAATCAACAAGATACAAAATTTTGACAGCAAAGACATAACATCATCACATTCGGAACAACAAAGCCTACAAACTCAATCTAGAGAACTAAGCCATATCAGCTTTACGAATCACATACTTGAAACAACAAAACCTACAGACCCAGTCTAGACAACTAAGCCATTTATATTAGCTTTAAAATGCATCCAATAGCTAAGAGTCTGTAACAAACCAAAAAATCATTGAGCAACAAAGTCAACAAACTCAATCTATACATCTGAAATAGAATTAAGTGCCACAACGTTGAATCAACAACATAACTGAGAAATAAACACAAAGAACATAATCATTGATATGTGTGTGTGTGTGTGTGTGTGTGTGTGTATTAAAAAGGAACATATTAAGTCTGTAGGCTTCAGCTTTCTAGTCTCATTCAAACTCCTCCGTAATATACCATAACAAATGAACATATATGAGTGGCAGTTTCAACTAATTTCAAAATAAGCTTATTCAAATGGTTCATACCATTCAGTTAATTCATGAGTCTCATTCAAACTCCTCCGCAATATACTATAACAAATGAACATATATGAGTGGCAGTTTCAGCTAATTTCAAAATAAGCTTATTCAAGTGGTGCATACCCTTTAAGCTAATTTATGAGTGGCAGATATCAGTGTCAAAATACATTGGAGCAAATTAAGGTGTACATGGTGAAAATAATTATCTAATTTTGACCCCATGACCTAATAACAGAATTAATGATCACTTGAACCAATTTAAGTGGTAACAGTTTACCAAACATAATGATGAAGCAATCACAAGAGTATCACCACAGTACAAAAGTAGTAAGGACTCGGTGACAAAATGGAGGATCTCTTGAACAACTCAAATTAGACTTGTTAAGATGCTCACTGAGGCTCATTCATTAACTACATGAACAATCTTGAAGTTAAGTTGAAGCTTGATTAATTAATGAACCAAACTTGAACAAAGCAAAGCTTGGCTCAATACGTTCCTAAACATCAAAGATAAATACCCTATATGGATAATATGTCTAACTTCAAAGAAATTTGTATTCAAAAAATGATTTATATCATGTTTTGAAAATTATTGCTGTTGTACATAAATTAATCGGTAAATTTTTTATATAGAGTTTGTTGGCTATTTTACACTAACAAAGGTAAAAAGCATAGGTTTCTTGAAGTGTACTACCATTAGGTACAAATACATAGTGCCTGTTAGCTATTAGCTTTCCTACACCTCAGGTGCTCACCTCCACCCATTCTTATAGGAGAAATGTCAATTCACCTATTAATGGAATGAACTTGATTCTTCTAGGATCCTGGGAATCTATATGGGGCTTGTCAACTGACATTTGCAGGGATATTTTTAGTTGCTGTTTTGGTAATTGTCATGGGTTTGAGAAATTTTGTACAAGGGATTAGTACATGCAAAACAAGACTTCTTAGTTGAACTATTAAAAGCAAGCAAGAGTCACTGTTTTATGCTATGAAACTTACAATAACTCCATTAAAAGCAAGCAAGACCTGTAATTCACTTTTTCAAAAAAAAAAAAAAAAAATCAAAACACAACTACAAGTATTTGCTCACACTCAAATATGAAATACATTTCTATTCATTCTTCCAAGCATACAAAAGCAGTAAAACTATTTCTTGATTAAACACAACAACTAAATAAAATCCCTCCATGGGATCTGGCCCATAACCACATTTAGCATTGGTTAAGTCCCAGCAAAT
Source organism: Quercus lobata (assembly GCF_001633185.2). Classification (NCBI taxonomy): domain Eukaryota; kingdom Viridiplantae; phylum Streptophyta; class Magnoliopsida; order Fagales; family Fagaceae; genus Quercus; species Quercus lobata. Next base: position 27,823,207 of record NC_044913.1, read on the forward strand.
CTCAATTTTACTACCGCTTACACACCCTAACTTTCATAACATCATGTGCCCCATGACAGAATTTTCCTAAACCAGCAATAACTCATTTTCAAACATCTTTAGTTGGTTAAAAGATTGACAAAACACTTCAGATTTTAATCAAAAGCAATGAAAAATGCTTGGGATAAATACTTAGAACAATGAACACTAAAGAAACACTTAAATGCAGGAGCAAACTACTGCTGATTGTCTCAGCGATAAAAATCTAAACTCCACTTAGGATATATATATTGAACATCATTATACAGAAACTGAAGCTGCCTTAGCAGATTAATCATTTGGCTTGCAGTTTGTTCTGTTGCTAGATCCTTACCAGCACATAGAACCTAAGAAACATTCGCTCATCTTGTCCTGTGACAGTTAAATTTTATCCCATACAAGAGAAGTAAGAAAAGACCAAGAAAGAAGCAGGCCTAAAGTCAGAAAGAGGCTACCAAGCAGAGGATTAGAGTGTCAAAGAACATGACAGTTACATTTCATGCCATACAACAGAAATAGTTAAACTTTAAAAAGAGAGGCAATAAGTATTATTGGATTCTAATTATTATTTATTTAAATTGTAAAATTGATATGTTTGTGTATAGGGATCTGATTGTATTAGAGTTCGATGTCAAAATGATTGCAATAACAGACACATATAACTTGATTACCTTTTTCTTAAATGTCAAAGTCAGAGCCTTGATAAAAAAAAAGAAAAAAGAATGTACACATCGATATCAGTACAAAAAAAAAAAAAAAATTAGGGTAACACAAAGGCTTGATGGGCTAGCTAATGTTTCTTTTAAGCATTTTATCAAACAGTTAAATTGCAAAGCTTTGCATTGTTGTACCAAGTGTAAAGAGTGAACATTGGAAGGATTTACTAAATCTTTAAAAAAAATATATAACAATAAAAATCTAATTAATTGGGCAGCATTCTTAAATCAAACAATAAGAATCAACCTCATAACAACTCAAAGAAAAAAAAATAAAATAAAGAAAAAGACTGAAACAATGCAAAGTCCTAAAAAGATCCCAAAATTCCTGAATCCAAATGAACTTTGATATCAATAATATTAAACCCTCTAATCAGTCCCAGCTTTCTTTGCCCAATAAATTCTTATCAAACCCAAATACCCAAAAAAAGAAAAAAGAAAAAGGAAAGTATAAAAAGTAATTTCATAACAATGTCTAATGACATAAACAGTGCCTCAAAATTACAAACACACTTTCAATCCCACCTTTTTGCTCAAAACTTATCTCAAAAAACTCAATCCCAAAATATTACAAGTACTTGAATAAACAGTTCTGCGCCAATATATACACCATTCCAATATTCCAATTCATTTCACCATCAGAATTATCCAAAGATTCAAAAAGTAAAACTAAAATTTGAATTAACGCATAGGATGATACATAAATGAAACCCTTGGAGAGAGAAATTTGAAAGCTAAAAGTCTAAAACAGAGAGACAGAGAGAGTTGAGAACCTGTTCACATCGTTGCAAGGGGGGTCAAGGTCTTTATCATCATCGATGAGTGCAGTGCTTGACAGCGAGATCATATGTGAAGTCCTGACTGAGTCAGGTGGGGTGGAGTGTTGGAAGGTTGAGAGCAGAGAGGAAAAGGTAACATAGAAGAGAATAGGGATTAGGGATGCTGATACAACATTATGCCCACTGAACAACAAGAACAGTCATCACCTGTGGAAGGGTTCTAGGCTTCTTGGAGTTTAAACATGTGCCCAGATGCCAATTCCAAAACATGAGATAGCCAGAAGGAACTAGGAAGGATGAAGCAAATCAACTTTCAAACTTATGAAATCAATGGCCATCATCACCTGTTGCCCTGTCTCAATTGTTGCCACATACAATTGTACTTTGTTTCCACTAAAAGGCTGAAAAAGGGATTTCAGACGCTCAAGTACTTCGTTCCCATTTATAACCCTCCACCGCCACAGCCTCAATAACATAAATTTTTCTTTGTGGACTTGCACAAGCAGGCATTGTATGTCTCAATTTTAGGTGATGACTGAAATTCATAATGCAATTTCAGTTTCCTTTGCAGAGCAAATGAGATGTGCATCCTATAAAGCCACACTGTCAATCATGAGTCAGCTTCTACAACAATAGGAGCCCTTCACATTAGGAAATGTTTTCAATATTTGACAAGAGGATGTGAGTGCAATGTCACTATTCATCAGCCAATTTAAATGCCACTAGGCTTCACAGCTTGAACTGACGTGGAAGACGGCCACATCTACTCTGCAATCTCAAAATCTCTTTTGCAAAACCTTGATTACCAGTTAGCAAAAGCCCATTCAAAACCCGATTGAGAGTGAACTTTCGAGGCAAAAATCCTCTCTCAACCATCTCAATCAACAACTTCCCAGCCACCAACAAATCATCCGATTTCTTCCTCACAAACATCGCACTTATCAAAACATTATACGTATCCAAATTGGGCAAGCAAACCCCACTACCCATCTTTCCAAACATCTCCAAACCCTTTTCTATCTCTCCAGCATCACAAAAATAACGGATCACAATGTTATATGTCTGAACATTCGGCTCACACTCATCGTCCTTCATTCTTCCCATAAACTCCAATGCCCTATCCATTTCACCTGCGTGACACAATCCTCTAACCAAGACATTATAAGTCGTCGAATTAGGCACATACCCCTTTCCCACCATCTCTTCAAAAACCAAAACTGCATTTTCCACACTATCCTTCTTACACAAAACCTGAATCAAAGCATTATATGTCACAACCGAAGGAAGCACCCCTTCCTTAATCATCTCATCAAAAACCTTTCTAGCTCTCTTAATCTCGCCCGCACAACCAAACCCATGAACCAAGGTAGTATAAGTAACAACATCAATCCCACATTTCCTTTTCTTCATTTGCAAAAAGAATTCCCAAGCTTCCTTAATCTGACTAGCTCTAAAATACCCTTTAAGCATTATATTATACGTCGTTAAGCTCGGATTCAATCCCATCTCAACCATTTCCTTCAACACCTCCAACGCCTTAGGCGTCCGCTTAATCAAACAAAACCCATTTGCTATTATATTATAGCTAACACAATCAGCCTTAAACCTACCCTTTAACATCTTAAACAAGTTATGAGCCATTTCAACGCGTTTCGATTTGCACAAAATGTCAAGAATAGTGTTGAACGAATTCAAGTCCTGAAAACAACCGTGTTCGTGCATTGACATGAAGAGTTTGAAGGCTCTATCGGGTTTACCTGCGGCGGCGAACCTTTCGGCGATAATGGCGAAGGTTTTCGGGCTTGGGCCGAGGCGGCGAGAGCGCATTCGGGCCACGAGGCCCCACACCGCCTTGTAGTCGCGCATACGGGCGGCGATGTCGATGGCGTGGTCGAATGAGGCGGCGGAGTGAGTGAAATTGGCGTGGTGGTGGTGGTGGTCTAGGGTTTTGAAGAAGTGGAGGGCTTTGGGTCCGTGGTTCCAGAGGAGCTTGAGGGTTTTGTTGACTAGGTCTTGGGTCCATTGGATTTGAGGGTCTTGGAGGGTTTGGGTTAGGGTTTTTGGGTCGGAGCTGAGGATTAGTTTAGCTAAGGTCGCGGCGTCTTGTGGCGGAGGCGGTGGTGGTGGTGCGGTGGTGAGAGAGTGGCGTGGAAGTAAATATGGGGGTTTTGGAGGGTGGGTTTTGAGATGGGAGAGTGGTGAAGTAGATCTTTGAAGCTGAGTGAACATTTTCGATTTTCTCAGTCTTCAACCCACGAGTTTTTCTTATCCGTTATTTTCTAGTTGGGCTCCAACTAGTTTTGGGCCTTTATCACTCTCGTTAATATGGCTGTAAGTGGGCCGAGCCGACTTATACTCAAGTGTTAAAAGCTTAGGTATAACTTATTATCAAAGAAGATTAGAGGTTCACAAACTAACTTAGCTATAGTGCACTAAACTCATTGAAATGTTGACATCGTCAATTTTCCAATGGGTCTAATGCTCATGTGTATTGGAGCCAATCTTTACCTATATGTTCAAATTTTGTTCATTTCTTTCCTTGTTCACAATTTACTTAATTCATTTATTGTATGCTAAAAATAAAACATTTAATTCATTTTTTTTTCCATATATTTTAAAACCCTTATAAAATTTTGTACCTGTTCATAAACAAATGAATAATCTACAAATTCATAACAATTTAATATCATACAAACCTATTTACAAATTTATATGATTCAATCAAAAGTCTATATAAATAAATTTTTATACATGTATGTATATATAAATATAACATTATATATAATTGAATCAGCCTCACGTTTGTTAATTAGTTCACAAATGCATTATAATGTCAAGGCTGACTTGTTTAATAGCAAGCATAAACTTGGACTTTTGAACTTAAATAATCATGAATAAATAATCTTGGAAATGAAAAAGTATGAATTTGTTTTAGGAAGAAGCTGTTTGTGTTTAAGGACCAATTTGGTTATTTTTCAATTGTCTCGAATGTATTTGGCATTAACTCAAACCTCAAGATAGTTGGTTAGAATTTACCCAAAAATATAATATTATATAATTAAATCAAGCCTTGCATTCACAAATATATTATAATGTTGAGGTTGACTCGTCTAACAGCAAGCATAAAATTGGATTTAAGCTTAATTAGTTTGCTAAATAAGTGAACATAAACTTGATTAAGTTTTCTCATAATTAAATTGGGTCATTAATAACTCTACTCGGCCCAGCCCACTACTAAAGAGTAGAGTGTGAAAGACCCACAAAACAGGTCAGGCCCTCGGCTACCATATATACTTTCAAAAACCTGGGCGCGGAACACGGCGCACGTTAGAGGCAGCCACAGTTTGATTTTTTTGGAAAGGTTTTTATTTTTGTGGTTTGTTTTTTGAATGAACAAAAGCACAAGCAATTAAGCTTTGCACATAGAGAGAGAGAGAGAGAGAGAGAGAGAGAGAGATGAATTCAAAAGAGAGTTGTAGAAGTGAGCTCCGCATTGCGATTCGTCAGCTCAGTGATCGTTGCCTTTACACTGCTTCCAAATGGTATTCATTTCTAACTCCAAACCCTAAAACCCTAAACCGCAATTTCTCTCTCCATCTATGGACTTATTATTTTTTTGAAAAGTGCTTTTGTTGCTTCTGTTCTGGAAGCACTTACTACTTCATATACTTGTTTTTTTCATATAGATTAATGTTCTTTTGTTTGAATTCTGGTGTTTGTGTATCTAATTAGTGTTATACTTACTGTCTTTATGCTCCATTTGGTAACTAAGCAACTTGATCAATAGGAAAACGAATAGTCATAATGTAATACCCTATCCAGAATCTCTAATTTAACTAACCCAAGTGCATATTTTTCATTTCTCTTGTCAAAATTGATGTAAAAAAAGTAAAAACCTTGTTTTTTCAAAATTATATTCCTGCTTTTTAATTTTCAGAAAATGGGAATGTGAAAATATATTGCTATTTTGCTACCCCATTTGTTTTTTTTTTCCTTGTTTTAATCATCAAATATTTGTTTAATTTTATTGCCAATGGATTTTGATTTGTTGGGTCTATGGTAATGCAGGGCAGCAGAACAGTTGATGGGTATCGAGCAAGACCCGGCAAACTTCACGCCTTCAAACACCAGATTCCAGTGGGGAAGCTCAAGCATTCGCAGGAGATTCCGCACGAATGAGATCACTTCAACACCCATTGCTGGTGTGTCGTACGTGTCCACTCCTGTGATGGAGGAGGATGATGCTGTGGATGGTGACTTTTACCTTCTGGCTAAGTCTTACTTTGACTGCCGAGAGTACAGGAGGGCTGCTCATGTGCTACGGGACCAAACTGGGAAGAAATCTGTGTTCTTGCGTTGTTATGCTCTTTATCTGGTTTGTTGCATACTCTTCTAGCTGTATAACTTATATTGTTTGTTCTGTTTTAGATTGGATATTATGTGATGGTGGGTTTTGATGCATTAGGAATGAGACTTGTTTTCCTCATTGTGTTATTTGTTGATTGTAGGAAATAAATCGATAAGAGATTCAATTTGGTAGGATTTAGGGAAAACACTAGTTGGTTCAGGATGATAGTCTTTAGAATTCTTATTTTGAAGCCTTTTCTAAGTCTTCCCTTTTTTATTTGGGTGGCAGCATGTAAAGTTGTCGTCAATGGAGTTGAGTCATTACTACCCAAGGTTAGTGGTTGGTGCTACAAAAAGTATCAACTATGCAATAATTGGACTTAATACCCAGTACCAAAAAGAAGCATGGTATAATGAGGTTTTGTTTAGATGAGAAATGGTGGCCAGACATGAGACTTGCTTCAATGTTTGATTTAGGTGTGTTATCCCTTTTTCAGGTTTGAATTTTGGGCTAAGTGCCTACGGTTTTGCAATGGCTGCAACAAAGACTGAAAATACTTATGCATAAATTTGATCACTAGCAGCAAGTCATGAAGGGTGCATAATTTCTCTTGCCCACCCAAATTGTAAGAAAATTAAAGAATCTCATGGTATTTGTGAGATAGTAAGGGGTTGTACAGTTCTTTATTTTCCTACTTTGATAAATTTTTGATCTGTTATGAATGGCGTTAGAGCTACTTCTATTTATTGTTCTATGTTAGCATGTTAATATAAAATAGTAAAAATAACTAGAAGTAACTCTAACAAATGGCATGATACCTGTTGTTTTTCAAGGATATATGGTCTATTAGATCTTTGTTTTTGCCTTTTTGTACATTTCCTATGTACTGGGCTGTGTGTTTTTAATAAAATTTTTATGTTACTTATAAAAAAAGAAGAAGTTTTATATGTATAAATACTCTTATTCTCATTGTTTCATTAAGGCTGGGGAAAAGCGGAAAGAAGAAGAGGTGATAGAACTTGAGGGACCCTTGGGTAAGAGTGATTCTGTGAACCACGAATTGGTCTCTTTGGAGCGCGAGTTATCAACACTACGCAAGAATGGCTCAATCGATCCATTTGGATTGTACTTATATGGTCTTGTTCTCAAAGAGAAAGGCAGCGAGAATGTTGCTCGTACAGTTCTTGTTGAGTCTGTGAATAGCTACCCTTGGAACTGGAATGCATGGTCAGAGCTGCAGTCTTTGTGCACTACAATTGACACCCTGAACGGCCTAAATCTCAACAACCATTGGATGAAGGACTTCTTTCTTGCCAGTGCTTACCAAGAAATTAGGATGCACAGCGAATCTTTAGCAAAATATGAATATCTACAGGGAACTTTTGGTTATAGTAATTACATCCAGGCTCAAATTGCAAAAGCCCAGTACAGTTTGAGGGAATTTCAACAAGTTGAAACAATATTTGAAGAACTTCTAAGAAATGATCCTTACCGAGTTGAAGACATGGATATGTATTCCAATGTGCTCTATGCAAATGAGTGTTCTTCTGCCCTGAGTTACCTTGCCCATAGGGTATTTATGACTGATAAATACAGGCCTGAATCTTGTTGCATTATTGGCAATTACTATAGTTTAAAGGGGCAGCATGAGAAGTCAGTTATGTATTTTAGGAGGGCACTCAAATTGAACAAAAATTATCTGTCTGCTTGGACACTTATGGGTCATGAGTATATTGAGATGAAAAATACTCCAGCTGCTGTGGATGCCTATCGACGGGCTATAGATATAAATCCATGTGATTATCGAGCATGGTATGGACTAGGACAAGCTTATGAGATGATGGGCATGCCATTCTACGCCCTACATTACTTCCGAAAATCTGTATTCTTGCAGCCAAATGATTCTCGGTTGTGGATCTCAATGGCTCATTGTTATGAAACTGATCAACTTCGCATGCTTGAGGAGGCAATTAAGTGTTACAGAAGGGCAGCAAATTGTAATGACAGGGAAGCAATTGCCCTGCACCAACTAGCAAAGTTGCAATATGAACTTGGGCGTCCTGAAGAGGCAGCATTTTACTACAAGAAGGACTTGGAGAGGATGGAAGCTGAAGAGAGGGAAGGACCAAATATGGTTGAAGCTTTGCTTTATCTTGCTACGTACTATAAGACCCAGAAGAGATTTGAGGAGGCAGAGGTGTATTGTACCCGTCTTCTGGATTTTACTGGCCCAGTGAGTTCTTAGTATTTTGTTTCCCCCCTTCTGTCAATGTTTTACATAAAACCCATGTCACTAATTTTTTGAATATGAATCACTGATTTTGCACTTTTTGTCCATGATTGCAGGAGAAGGAAACAGCAAAGAGTTTACTTCGAGGAATGAGAACAACACAATCTGGTTTCCCTTCGATGGATGTTGAGCACTTCTCTCCCTGAATTTTTTGTTTCCAAATAGATGTACATGTATGCCTCTACTCCCAGTTTCTGGCTTATGGAAATCGATGAATGATAAAAAGCTTGGGATGAGATCAGAATGCAACCATATCTTGAACGCTGCTGAACAAATTGATGTATTTTCAATTGTAATCTAATTAATTATTTTCATAGTGGGATAGATGCTGCCCCAATGGAATGTTTCAGTCTGAATGTGGTGCTGCAGATATATAGGAAACAAGTTTGAAGTTTGGAAAGTATATTTCTTCCTTATTTGGAGTTGCTGTACACTAGAACTTGATTGTTGACTAGAAGACCAATGTAATTCTTCTGAAGTTTAATCTGTTGTGATCGTTCATCAATGTCATAGAAGAAGTAAGAATGCTGTTCTTGTTTTGTGTTCTCCATTTCATGAGACATTTTGCAGCTGTAAATTATAATGAATTTCTTAATCTCATAACTGTAAGTCTCTTGCTTGCTTACTGTCTTCTTCTTCTTTTAGGTGGGTAGGTGGATTCAGTGGTTAAGATGTTGCTTTGGAAGTCAGGATCCAAATGATGATAAATTTTGTATACATTCAGTTGCACAGGGTTTGAAATTGTCATGAGCCTATCTGGACAGTAATTGTGAGAACAGGCTGGACCACTTTATGATAGCTATAATGGTGTCCAAGGAAGCTCTGTTCTTCAGGTGTGCTGTTTGTGCAGTATTCCTTTTCCTTATGATTCTTCAGAGGCACGTGTTTGATACTATCTGCAAAGTGCAAGTGAAAGAGATGACATGGGGACTAGCTATGGTAGGCATTTCTCATGCAGAGAACTGTGAGAGGAATTTCATGCACTTGTAAGATACTTGATACTCAAAATGATTATAGTTATCTTTAGAAGGGACTAGTCAATAACTTTTGTTACTTAATTTGTGGACTTTTTTTATTTTTATTTTTTTTGGGACGAGTCATATTTTATTACCAAAACACAATCTACAACACGTAGCAAAAGCTGCTGCATACAAAAAGAGCAAAAGCTAGGCAATTGCATTTCTATTGGATAATGTTGATGACGACTACAATCCCGTCCCAACTCGAAGAGCTAGATTAATTATAAATCATCCCCTACCTTACCCTTTCAGACACCAGAGAAGTTACCTGTCCACTCCTATCAGTGGTCAATAAGAATTTAGAACCTTCTTCGCCCTGGTCCTAGAATCACTCCCTCTTTGGACCTCCACCAAAAATAGTGGCAGGCAAAAGCATGCATTTCAACATACAAATTCAAAATTGGAGTGACCTTTTATCCATTTCAGCCTTTTTGAGCACAAAAAACAGTTGACATGGGGTAATTTTTGAGGTCTAGTGTTCATTGTCATGGTTCCTTTTGAGCTTTTGCAATAAATCAATTTGTCTTGCTTTATTATTCGTGACCTTAATTTGCATTCAGCTAGGGACCTTAGGAAAAGTGTACTTGTAACCAAATCAAAATTAATAGTTATGAAAACTTCCCAACTTCAGAAAGAGCAGCAGTTATCTCCTCACAGACAAATTTATGATAATTTAAGAGAATAAAATTCCCATATTGATAATGAATGATCTCATAATCTCATTCGTGGTTGAATTTGTCCCACACTCCCATGATGACTAATACCTTCTTATTTTATATTGGTCAGCAGTTTTTTCCCAAATCTATGGGCGTCTTGAGACTCATAAGTTGGGAAAGTCCAGCTTCATGAGCAATAATAAATCAAGATGGAGGGGACGAAATCCAGCTCAATGTCCCCAAATGGTACTAAGACATTTGAATGAAATACACATCTGTCAGTTCAATTTAAAACAGGTAAAGAACCACATGAAATTTTCCAAGAGGTTGCAGTTAACCTATCTCGCATATAAAATTCAAGTTTTATTCACCCAAACTTATAAGTTCAACGACATCCACTGGATGCCAATTTTAACACAATTTTCAATCACAATCAACCATACTAGGGTTCATATCTCCACTTAGTTCTCTTTATTCAAGAACTTAACTTCGATTTGGGTCTGTGAAGAATTTGTTGATGGATAGCATAATTTCTGGGGACTTGTTGCGGACAAATTTTCTCAGGAAATGCTCAGCATACATCTCCCCCTCAGCAAAGTTGTCCAGCACTCCAGCAGCCCACTTCTCCTTGCTCACCCTGATATAAAGAAAAAAGAAAGCAAAACTATATATCACCTTGTGATTTTCCATTTTTTTTTTTTTTGAGAAAAAAACACACACACATACAAGGGAGAGGGAAAGAGGTTCTAACACAAAAGTACACCACAATTCTACTCAAAAGCCATGGTGACTTTTAAGGAAGGGTGGGGCAAGTTATGCTACACATAATACACTCTCTTAAGTAATGTGAAACAATTATCATTTTTTTTTTTTTTTTTTGAGAAACAAACACACATACACACACACATACAAGGGAGAGGAAAAAGGGTTTTAACACAAAGGCACACCATAACTCTACTCAAAAGGCATGGTAAATTTTGAGGGAAGGTGGAGCAACATTATATAATCATATTATTAGTAGGTAACTAGTCTGTAGTTCTGTGCATATGCACAAGTACAATTAAAAACAATCACAATTATATAGTTCAAACTATACATTTTTTTTAGAAGAGGTCAATATACATGGTATTAGCTTAATTACACTTTTTTTATGAATCATACATTTCTAGGGAGTATTTTGGTATTTTTTAGGTTTCGGGGGTATTATAGTCATTTTTTTAGGTTTTAGGAGTATTTCGGTTATATTTTAGATTTAGGGGGTAGTTTGGTAATTTTTAGTTTTCAAGAGTATTTTGGTCATTTTTTAGATTTCAGGGGTATTTTGGTAATTATTTAGGTTTAGAGGGGTAGTTTGGTCATTTTTAATTTTGGGGTATTTTTGTCATTTTATAGGTTTCAGTGGGTATTTTGAAAATATTTTATGTTTCAGGGGTATTTCGGTATTTTTTTTAGGTTTAGAGGGTATTTTGGTAATTTTAGGTTTCGGGAACTAGAGTATTTTGGTCATTTTTTAAGTTTTGGGGGTCATTTGGTCATTTTTTAGGTTTATGGGGTATTTTGGCAATTTTAAGGTTTCGGATGTATTTCGGTCATTTTTTAGGTTTAGGGTGCATTTCGGCAATTTTAGAGGATTTTAAGAGTACTTTGGTCATTTTCAAGTTTTAGAGGCAATTTGGTAGTTTTGATTATTGGGTGGGTTGGGATTTACCCAAAATATTTAAATCGAGTAGGGTTGGATATCCATTACCCAATGAGTATAGCCATCCCTAATTTGTGTCTTTTCTTTCTATAATTAGATAGAGTTGTTTTAGTACTGTATTTTTTTTGTCTTTTGTTTTATGGTACACGTAGGTTTATCCGCTATTTGCGGCCGTAGGAGCTGTAGTGGGGATCATCGCGTCCTAGCTCGTCTGCAATATCTGCATCTGCCTGAAGTCAGGCATATATGATTATGTGTATATATTGAAAAATTGTTTTTAATTTTTTATAAATTGAAATTGGTTAATGTTTATTTAGTTACTAGCCTCATCACACGCCCTTCACGCATGCAATGAGGCTCTCTCTCTTTTTTTTTTTCTTTTTTTTTTTAATTTATTTAAAAAAAAAAAAAAACCTGAGTTTTTATTTTATATATATAATTTTTATTTTGAGAGTCTTTTTTTTTTTTTTTTGAGAATTTAATTTATAAGTGGATAAAGAAATTTTAAAATTAATAGAAAAGTGGTCCTATTTTTTAGGCAATATTTTAGTGGGAGTTAGAATTATATTTTTATCGGGATTGTCCTTTAATTTTGTCTCTGCTTAAACATAGGGGTGTAGGGGCATTTTTAAACAAAAAAAATGAGGATCCCAAATAAGGAAAACCCTCTAAATAGTAGTATAGATATTCATTTAATTTGTTATTATGGATTATATCACTAACACTGCGTCTATGTTTGGAATTATTAAGAAAAAAATGAAATGAAATGAAAAAAAGGAAAGAAATATATGGGTTTAAAAAATATATATATATATATTAGAGTATTCCCATCTAGAAATGTCATCCTATCCTATTTTACCATCTCAAAAAATTACTTTATCAATTATACCATACCATTTTACAATACTTCTAACATCTCAACTTTTATTTTACAATACTTCACATTAAAATAATATAAATTATATAATAAAATAATATAAAGTTATCTACCACTTATTTCTAATTTCTATCTCTCTGTCACTCTGTCAGCAACCCCTCCACACAACAACCACCCTCTCATCCACACCACCTCCATACACCAACCACCGTGACCCCAAACCCACCACAATCCCAACAAATACCAACCCTCAAACCAACCAAGAACCAACCACAAACCCAGCCACAACCCATTATAAAAATTATCAAAAAACCCAGTTACCACCACATAGCAACCACCATGACCAAAAACCCACCAAATATCAAGGCACAAACCAACCAAAAAACGCCCACAAACCCAGCTACAAACCCATTAAAAAATAATCAAACAAACCCACATCAGCCACCACCATGCGCACTGCCTTCTACCCACCACCACCATGGCACCACAAACCCACATCAGCCACCACCATGGAAACCCTCCACCACCACGAACAGCAAATATAGAGAAACCCATAACCAAATCCATCACCATACCCATGCCAATCTCACTACTGCAAACCATGTCGGAAACCCATGAACACGTCATCGCAAACCACCATACCACGCCAATCTCGCCACAAAAAATACCTAGAAAATGACGCCGAAAGAGAGAGGGAGACCAAGCAGTGTTCGAACAGGCCCAACGCAGTGTTAACGGAATTCTTCGTTGTCCATCCAGTTCTGTTAGAAATCATGTATATCAACTTCCCCAGTCTCACCTCCACGTCATCGTCTCCGTCAATTTTCGTAACGGAGTTACCCTCGCTCTTTGTTGCTTCAACTGGAGGACGCTTTGCTTCCAATACTTGGACTTGCTGGTCTGGCAAGTCCAGCTTTTGCCCGGATCGAATTGTGCGAGCCCTCGACCACCGATTTAGCTGAGCGCTCCCCTTTAGTTTCTGAGCTTGTGGTACTGGTTTGGTGTCAGGTTCGGATGGGTTTTCATCGATAAAACCACCAGATCCACGGCGCCACCAGACCCACGCGGGACCTATGACCCATGCTAGGATGTTGTGGAGAGAGAAAGGAGATGAGAAACAGAGAAGAGAAAATAAAGTGAGAGAGAGAGTCAGATATGTGAATAAAAAAATATTATTTATTTTACAATTGTGCTAAAGTGCGATTCTAAATGTAGAATCACACTGTAGCACAATTGCAAATTTTTTTTGCAATAGTTAGATTTTGCAAGACCGACTGTGGAGGGGTTTTAGGGCTTAGTTGCTAAATACTAGCAACATATGACATATGCTATTCCCAATATGAATGCTCTAAGGTAACCTTGCTAGTAAAACCCATCTATCTCAACTAATGTACATTTTTACCCAAACCATAATTCTTTTTACATAGATAAATAAAACAGATACCAACATTCATTTACTAAAATAGTTACCTAAATAACATCTAAAGAAAGCACTCAACAAACATTTTACTATATAGCATTTGAGATAAGTTAGTTTTACTAGTTTCCGCAAAGCTAAAGTTTCATCTTGGCTCTGACTCTTTCAACTTGTGTTTGTTTACAACACAAAGAGAGACATAAAAAAGCTAAACAACATTGACACCCATAAATCACAAATAATTATACTATAATGTATATGCATACCATTTTGAATTCAAAAAATAGAATTGAAAGAAACATTACCATTTTGTCATAGCCTTCAATCAACTTAGAAAAATCAACTCTATCCCTATCTTTATCTTCACTTCTACTCTTCTTCGATCTTCTCCTCTTTCGCGGCGACACACTCCTCCTTCTCTTCTTGTCTCTGTCTTTGTCTTTGTCTTTGTCTCTATCTCTTTTTCTCTCTTTGCTCCTACTTCGCCTCCTTAAATGCTTATCTTTGTCGGTTTTCTTAGGAACCCTAGAGTGTTCTTCTTGTTTATCTGAGGTGGGTTTCTTCTTGAGCTTGTTTTGAATGGATTCGACTGAGCTTGCTTTTCAACCTTGGAGGGGCTGGAGGCTCTGACGAAGGAACTGAGGAAAGAGGAGGCAGAAGGCAAAGCTGAGCCTCAATGGCGGCTCTAGAAAATTTTTTGAGGATGGTCATTAAGAAACTCAAATTATACAAATTTAATAAAAAGAGAACTTCATATATTGACGATAAAACACACACACACACACACACATAAAGTCTTACAATTTCCTTCTACAAATTTTCTTATTTTGAAATAGTTACAAAATAGTCTCATTATTAATGTTGCAAGTTAAATCTCTTTCAAAATTTTTAGTTAAATAAATTTTTTCTTGAACTTTATTAATAACATTTGATTGATGACATAATTATTAATATTTGATCTTCTTGAAATTTTGTAAATAAAGAAGATATAAGAAGAAAATGTAATTGAATGGTGGATTTGTCAAAATTCATATCCAATAAAAAAATATTAAATGGAGTTGTAGCTTTAGCCTACAACCAAGTTTGTTGCCAAAAAAAAAGTTTGTTGCCAAATTTTATCCAAAAATTTAATTATGTTGGGCTTAAAAAAAAATTTAGGGTTGTTACAAAAGTTTTTTTAAGGATAAAAAATTCATAAATTTTGAAAATTTATACATGATAATAATTATTTTTTCAAGGATAGGGTGGTCCTGTGACCACATTGCACTCTATATGGAGCCGCCGGTGCTGTACCTCTCAATGGTGGAGCTTTGGACTCTGAGGCAGAAGAAGAGGAGGAAAAGCCGAGGCCTTGTTTGAACCTGGCGACGCCTTGGCCTTGACTACTCAGCTCGTCGCAGTCAGGGGCGGCTTGATGCATTTGGGGGCCTAAGGCGAAAATTGATCATCTTATTTAGATGCAAAATTACTACTAATTAACATGAACTACATAGAATTTTTTTTTTTTTTTGAATTTTTAAGACAAAAAAAATTTGACAAAATTTTTCATACTTTTTGATGTGGTAGATTGATAGTGGTAAGTAAAACAGTGGTATTAGTGGTAGATTTAGATGAAAACTAGTAAAAGTTTGCTAATTAAACTCTTATTATTATTCTTTTTTTTTTAGAAGTGCAACATTTACAATATTTTTTACAACAAATCCTAGATTTTAAACTGCTTTTTGTTTTTTATTTGAAAATATCACTATAATTATTTTTTTGCCATCAACAATAGCCTGTAATAACTTGCTACTTAGCATTAGTTGTAAAAATGTTGTGAAAAATATTGTGGACGACGTTGCATTTTTCTCTATTTTTTTATTTGTTTTTCATCTAATAAAAAAAATTATTTTATTTATTGATTATAAATAATCCTATTGGTTAAAATTTAGGGGCCTTTTTTTTACATGGGGCCTTAGGCGGTTGCATTTTTTGCTCCACCATAGAGCCGGCCCTGGTCGCAGTACGCTGCAGCTTTGTCTTCCTCCATTTTCTGCTGGTATTTTCGCTACTCTTCTCTCTGTAAAATGGTTTAAACTTTGTCGAAACGACGTTGCTGCTGTGGAAATTGTAATGAGGAAACTAAAAGGGCCTGAGCATAATCATTCATTGACAAATTAAGGCCAACACTGTATTTTAAAGCCCAGCTAGAAAGTGTGCATCTAACATGGCCCTTAAGGTGTGTGATTTCCTTATGGGCCCTTTCTTCTTGGGCCTAGCCTCCTAGGGGAGGGCTAACAAACCTTGGGAGACTTGTAGATTTCCTTGTGCGCCATTAGGTCTTGAATGTTTTCGATTGGCTATTTAGTAAGGGATTTTTTTTTTTTTTTTAATTTTATTTTATTGAAAATGTGTTAAAGTAAATTTTTACTTTAATAATGTAAGGAAAAAAAAAAAGGTTTTAAAATTTATTCATAAAAGCTAAAGACTAACCGAAAAAGTTGAACACAAACAGACATGAGTGACACATACCTTTAAGGTTTCAATTAATCCCAAATATATGGATACGAGAAGATATCCACTTCCATTGGTCGTCGATTGTTGGTTATGACTTATGAAGTAAGCAATGAACGAGTCAGCAATCATTTCCTAGGAGTGAATAGAGTTGTGCACCAGTTAATTGAACCATCGAAATGCCACAAACCAAAGGCTAGGAGGAAACATTCGACATATCAGTGCATAATGCTAATATTACAAGGCCATTATCTGAATACAATGGCTTATATACCCAACTAAGTCATTTCCTCCACTATAAAGGATAAGATTGAGAGTTTAAAACTTATATGGTAAGTTTGCCTTCTCTATCTTGATCGAAAATAACAATTTTGGGATTTGATGGAAAGCCTTCCAAATGGCATTATGAACTCCTCTTTACTTAGTGGGGACCCTTCATTTTTCCTCAGGGCATGCGTACCTTCATTCATTATCCCTTGAGTGCTTATAGGGCATGCCATTCTTTGAATTATGAGGAAATGAAATTGTTTTCCTTCTTTTGATTGATTGCTTCTTAGTGTGTGTTTGTTTCCACGTTTTCATTCCAAAAAGCACGTTTTGAAGAAAGCAAAGTGAAAATGGGCGTTTGGTAAACTTGAAACGCAACTTTTAGCAAAAAGTTGCGTTTTGTGATTGTGAAGAAAACGCGCAAGGAATAAAAGCTAGCTCAGCCTAGCATATTGGAAAAAGCCACTGCGCATTTTCAACTATCCATTGGAACATCTTGGGCAATTACCAAATTACCCTTCAATAAATTACCCTTCAATAGATCCGTGAGACGCCTGTTCCTCATTCCTCTCATCTCTTCTCTCTGCTCTGCCCTCTCCGTGGTAAAAGTCTCTCTTGCCTTTTGTCAAAAGGACCCAAAACTCTGCTAAAAAAAGCAATAATATCATGGTACAAGACTCATAAAATCACATTAAACTACACAAAAAAATAAGAGTTGAAGAAAAGCACACACCTTGTGAGGTTAGTTGAGAAAACAAGGAAGACCCAATTCTTGATTCAGCTAAAGAAATAGACCCAGATGAAGAAAACTAATGGAAGTGAGTGAAAACTTAGATGGGTTTTCTTCTTGGGGTTGAGAGCTTAACACAGTGTCAGCTAAGAAAGCAGAGCAAACAAAAAAAAAAAAAAAAACATAGAGGTGGCTTTGTGGTTTTGGGTGGACGAAGAAGTGTTATTTTATTGTTCTAATAGGGTCAAAGAAAGTGGTTTGTGGTTGATAAGTGAGGCTGAGAATTAGTGGTTGAGAGATCTCCATCTAAAAAAAAAAAAAGGAAAAAAGAAGAAGAAGAAGGAAATACGGATGAAAAGGAAAAAAAAGATAAGGAAAAAAATAAAATAAATAATAAGAAATTAAAATTGAGAAATGCTATCACCATATTTTTACAATACTTTCACAATAAATCTTAAGTAGTAGGTTATTATTAGCAAATATTGGTGAGAAAAAAATAATTGTAATAGTATGTTCAAATTAAAATCAGTATCAATTATCATAATAATTTCACAATACTTTCACAATAAATCTTAAGTAGTAGGTTATTATTAGCTAATATTGATGAGAAAAAAAAATATTTTTTTTTGAAAGAGAAAAATTGATTTAAGTATATGAAGTAGTTGATTTAAGTATGAAATAAACTCTCTTATATATACATTGTCCTTTTTGGTAATTTATCCCTTAAACTGTCACTTTTATAAGTGCTAGCCAAACATTCAGCTTTTTCAAAAAGCACTTTTTAACAGCTTTTATTAAACACTCAGCTTTTTGAAAATGCACTTTTTCATTATGCACTTTTGAAAACTCCACTTTTTCATTATGCACTTTTACAAAAAACTGAACCAAACTCACCCTTAGAGTCTAAACTAGAAGTTTGGTTAAGGAAATCTCTTAACTTGTCTTGCTCATGACGACTCGGTCCCCACTTATGTGCCCAAGGGCTATTTGGTAGTGTGATTTCTTGGTTTGCAGTTTAGGATACGAAGGGTTTTTTTCCCCTCCTATATGACATCCTAAAGCCTTTGGATTGGCTGCCTAAGATCGACTATCGCTCACTCATAGGTCAAGGTTGGGTTATTTGAGTTTGTCCCTTTGCTCAAGGACACTCCCCTTGCTCCAACTGTAGACAATTAATTTTGCACCCATGATTTAATCTTGAAAGATGACTAAAATGGTCGTTCTAAGTACCCAAAAATCATAATTACATTTCATGCATTAAATCATTCATCACATAACATAAAAATGATATTGAGATTCTAACGATCGCGATAATATGCCTGGTTCCCAAATTGGACCATTAGATTGAAATATATCATAAGATCAAATTTTTGTGGTCTGTATGCATTATTGGGTGGAATTGATCACATGTGATTAACTGAAATTAATTTTTATTGATGAATAATTAAAATTAATTAAATAAATTTTTGTGATTGGTTAAGTTGATTTGATTAAAAATAAGTCTGGTTTGCAGAGGAATAAAATGAATAATTTGATAATGTTAAAATTGGATTTATAATTAAAATTTTAAGATAATTATCTCTGAGATAATTATTTTTAAGATTTGATTATCAAGTTAAAATGGATTTTATTGAGAATACAAGTCCAAAATATGACCAAGTACGATTCCTAGCTCAGAAAAACACCAAAAAAAGAGTCTAAAATGCACAAGGAGACGAAATTGGGTGAAGCATTGAGGAGTGCCAATCGGCACTCCAATGGTGTCAATTGGCACTTGGGAAGTGCCAATTGACACAAATTTCAAATAGGGCCTAGATATGCTTGGTTCAGGTTTATGCCTATCAAATTTGATTTTTTAGGGATAAAAGCTTACCTACTTCTTATTTGATGATTTTCTAAGCAACCATACCTTATTTTTAAGTAGATACACCTTTGTAAATAGAGGAGACCACCCAAAATTCAGCACCCCTTTGCCCCTTAATGTTAAAGAAACTCTAGAAGTCTGACTTTAAAATTTTCTTTCCTATTAAGTGATAATTCTTTAGGACTTAGAGAGATTCACTCTCTCTAAATCTAAAGTAATCCCCCCTGTAGAATTTGTTCGTGTAATTGATGTAGGTATCACTTTTACTCCTTTATTAATAGATTAATGCTGCAGACATAAACTATTTTACAATATTTTTACAAACTACCGATGTGGCTTAGCATTTACCAAATAATTATTGGTAAATAAAAATGTGATATTAATGATGCCCCAGATTAGAACTAGTAAGAATTTTCCACATCAATAGTTTGTAAAAATGTTGTAAAATAATTTGTACCTGTAACATTACTCTTATTAATATGCATGTTTGAGTGTTCTTTCCTTTTATTAGCATGTGTATCTAACTATACTTTCCATGTTAATATGTGAAAAGTAATTGATATGATTTTTATTTTGAATCTTTGTTTCATCATAAAAAAAAATGCCATGATTGTTTGATTCACATGTTCAATGATCATATAGATTTAGGATGTTCATGATATAATCTTAGATCTATGGTTCTCTGATTATTTAAAAATCAGATCTGAAATTCTTCCTATAAAAATCATTCTTTTTCATAGTTAAAAATCAGATCTAAAATTCTTTCTTTAAAACTCATTCTTTTTCATAATTAAAAATCAGATTTGAAATTCTTTCTTTAAAAATCATTCTTTTTCATAATTAAAAATCAGATCTGAAATTCTTTCTTTAAAACTCATTTTATTTCATAATTAAATATAGATCTGAAATTCTTCCTTTAAAAATCATTCTTTTTCATAATTAAAAATCAGATATGAAATTCTTTCTTTAAAAGTCATTCTTTTTCATAATCAAAAATCAGATCTGAAATTCTTCCTTTAAAAATCATTCTTTTTCATAATAAAATCTGATTTGAAATTCTTTCTTTAAAACTCATCTTTGTTTTAATTTTTTTTTTTAAATAAAATTCAGATCTTAAATTTTCATTAAAAATTCATCTTTTCTTAGCTAAAATTAGATCTGAGTTTTTCTCATTGAAATTTATTGGAATGATGATCTCCATTTTGTCATCAAAAATCTTTTTTTTTTTTAATAAAAATTGGTATTAGATCTATTTTTTTTAACATTTTTTTCCATATTAAATATCAAATCTGATTTCTTTACACAGAAAAGTATACAGGTTTGAAGTCTTTAAATAACATTTGGCCATAGATCTAAAAAGCTTGCATAACATGTTGCATTTCATAATCTGTTGTATATCATTGTTTAAGGGTACTTAAACGATCATTTAAAGTCTAGAAGACCGGACTTTGTTTGGGTAAAATAGGCGCCTAACACCTTCCCATTCTGTAACCTAGCCCTCGAACCATAGGTTTTGGTTCGTAGAATAGTGTTTTGTCTTTATTTTTTTGGCAGATTGTATTTAGGACCAAAGCTTTGTATGTTTTTTTTTTATATAGATTGTATTTAGGACCAAAGCCTTGTAATTTTCTTCTACCAAGTTGTATTCATATATTCAATTAATGAAACTTAAGGTATTTCAGATATGTAAATCGTATATTGTAGTTTTTTTTTTTTGGGTAATAAAAAATAAGTGGAGACTCCACAAAACCGTAAAAGAGAGGTGTCGATGCCTATCTCTTTTGATTGAAAGCCCCCAAAAGTTCCGATTTCTCATAGTGGCGACTTTGCTGGGAATGTCGAGGGCTAAGCTTCGCATTAGACTTAAAATGATCAATTAAGTACCCTTGTTGTTTTATGATATTGTTTGTTTGCATGATAATGTGTGTATGATATTGTTTGTATGATATTGTATAAAATGTTTTATGAGATGCCATGTTGTTTGTTTTTAGCTTTTCCCAATTGTCATTGTGCATGCCATGAAACAACAGTTATGCATGAACCTATTTCAAAAATCTGGTAGTAGTAACTGATGATGCCAAAATCGTCAGTTGAGTCACTCGTCCAATCCGGAGCATTAGACGATCTTGTAGGACCTGCAAAATAAAGGAGAGATTGATTGAAGAGACTACCGGGTTGTGCCCGGTGGGGGAGCCTCCGATGCTTAAGTTAGTATCAACCCATATCTTTCATATATAGATAGTATTTTGTAGTAGTTTTGACGTATCTTAGCTAGTGAGACAGATTGTACTTTTTATAGGTGACTCAGGTAGCCGTTGGACATAAATGAGTGTGATTATTACCCTAATTGTAACGTTCTTTGTCTTGATGAGAGTTTAAGACCTTCGATGGCCATTATTGAATGTGTTGAGTGGTTACTCATCTTTTTCCATGATGGTCTACTAATGATGCAAGGTCGTCCATATTAATGGACGACCTTAATGATTTTTCTGGACTCATCAGTTGTGTTGGTCAAGCTTAGGGAATTTTCTTGACTTGTTTAGATTCAGACTTCTTAGTCTTTCTATTAATTTCTTCTTCGGGGATGGTGGTTTATCTATGACGACTTCTTAGTTTCTGCCTTTTGAATGTCCTTTTGGATGTTCGAAGGATCATTGCTTGATCTTGTGAGTAAGCTAATTTCTTTGGAAGATCATTTCTTATCACTGCCGATGAGAAAGCTAATTTCTTTGGACAACCATTTTTATTCACTTCTAAAGAGCAAGCTAATTTCTTTAGATGACCATTTTTTATCACTACTGAAGAGCGAGGTAATTTCTTTGGACGACCATTTTTGATCACTGCAGAAGAGCAAGCTAATTTCTTTGGACGATCATTTTTGAGTGCCCAATGTTGAAAATGTGGGTCTTTTTGAGTGCCCACTATATCAAATGGGTCTTTTATGTATATTCCATGTAATTAATGGTCTTTGTATGTGCATGCCACGTAATTAGTGGTCTTTGTATGCCACGTAATTAGTGGTCTTTGTTGGGTGAAGTTCAATGGCTTCTTTGGATGATGATCACTTGGATAGATTTTTCTCTTTGATGACCATTGCTTGAGTTGACCGACAATCGAGTGTGAAAGTTCAAATAGTGTAAAAACACCCTTGAACGTTTAGACCCCCAATTTACAAATTAACCAATTCAAGCTTTATGTCAAACAACTAGTGTGCAGAAAATGAACAAAAACTATAAAACAGAATTGGAAAACAATCTAAGCCAAATTAAAATCACAACCCACAGCAGATAATAAAAGGCAAAGATAAAAGGGAAGGAAGATGCAAACACAAGGACAACACGCGATGTGTTATCGAAGAGGAAACCGAAGTCCTCGGCGTAAAACCTCTCCGCCGCCCTCCAAGCGGTAAACAATCCACTAGAAAATGTAGTTGGGATGCATGGATAGCAATAGACCCTCCAAGCCTAATCTACCCAGTGCACCTAAGCCCTCCACTTCTTGCTCCAACGAGGTTGCGCCGAACCTATTTCTTTTCTAGCTTCCCGGATTCCGCTACTTGACCATAGCATCAACCAATGTAAATTGGTTCCTTCCTAATTGCTTCCCAGAACACCAAACAGCCCTCTCACAGTAATGGATATGGTGAGAAAAAGGTTTTGGTAAAATACCTCTCAAGGATTTGACAATGGAGAAGAAGAGAGTTGAGGAATTTGAAGAGACTCTTATGTAAAGATTGTAAATGAATCAATCTTGTTTTACTCTAGGGTTTCTCTCTCAAAATTCTCTCTCTGGAAGCTCTCTTTCTTTTGTGGGTATCAGGGGTATTTATACTGGGGTGAGAAAAGAATGTGAAACGTCAGGTTTTTCAAAACAGGGGTGGCTCGCGGCTTACAACAAAACCCACCTAAATACAGGGTTACTAAATGCTAAAATACAAGTAAATTTGGCACGGAATAAAACCAACAAGATGGTTGATTAAATTCAACCTTACAGAGTGGATCGGTTTTCTAGCTCCTTTGGAAATTATGTAGCCTTAGGCCTCTTTGGATCCCTTCATCATTCTTTTATCACTTTGCCTCATCATGTGTTTTACATCCCTCAAACTAGGGAATTTTATCACTTGGTCTCGTCATTTGTTTTACATCCCTCAGACTAGGGAATTTTATCACTTGGTCTCGTCATGTGATTTACATCCATTAGACTAGGGAATTTTATCACTTGGCCTCGTCATATGATTTACATCCCTTATTTACATCCCTTAGACTAGGCAATTTTATCACATGGTCTCGTCATGCGATTTACATCCCTTAGATTAGGGAATTTTATCACTGGCCTCGTCATGCGATTTACATGCCTTAGATTAGGGAATTTTATCACTTGCCTCGTCATCTGATTTACATCCCTTAGATTAGGGAATTTTATCACTAGCCTCGTCATGTGATTTACATTCCTTAGATGAGGGAATTTTATCACTAGCCTTGTCATATGATTTATATTCCCACTTATGGAATTTGTATCATTTTGCTCGTCGTATGATTTATATTCCCACTTGGGGAATTTGTATCACTTTGCCCGTCGCATGATTTATATTCTCATTGGGAGAATTTGTATCATCTTGCTCATCGTGTGATTTATATTCCCACTTAGGGAATTTATATCAATTTGTTCCTCGTATGATTTATATTTCCGCTTGGGGAATTTATATCAATTGTTGCTGGAAAGATTCCTTAATGCTATGTCGTTTTGAACCTTCTTTAGGCCATGTTGATATTTGCGTTAAGTAACACATGCACTTGCCAAGATTTGGTTAAACAAGAATTTTAGAACAATTCATACAAGAATAATAAGTTACCAATGGCCTAGGTGGGCCTTTTTCTTATTTTCTTGTAATCCTAAAGTTTTACCTCTTTTGTGATTTGTCTAGTAGTACATACACTTTTGCACGAAACCCTACTAGGTGTAAATTTTTATAGACGAATATAAAAGAGACAGAAATAAATGTGTTACCTTAAATGACAACATTATTTTGTCACATACCTCGATCTTTTTTATTGTTGGGATCTTTTTGACAAGCTCTTCTATTTTTAAGATGATGAGCTCTTCCCCTTTCAAGATTTTTTAAGCTCAACATGATACTTAATGTCTAAGGCCTAGATCTCTTTTGTTTCAATTTTTTGAAGGTGTAAAAACTAGGCCACATTGTTGCCCCCGTTCAAACATGAAAAGTGCAATTCTCGTTTGTTGACGACTAGAGGAGTGGTCTTTCATGATTGGAACCCTTTTTTTTTTGGCTTGCTTTGACGACTATGGTTATTGTTTGTAATAGCAATTTCCTCTTCCTTCTTCTCTAATTGTATGCTTAAGTCACTTCAATAGTGCTAGTTGCATGACAATGTATAAATATGCAATTGCATGCTATACAATTATGGATGTCATTTGATGAAGTGCATTCTATATGAATCATAGAGAAGTATTCTATGATATATAAAAATTGAAGCTATTTGACTATATGCTTCTTTAAACTGGTCTTTGTTAGGTGCTTGCATTGTACATAATTTTTAAAGAAATTTAAAAAGATTTTGGTGAGTTGATGGAGATAGCGGAAATTTATTGAGACTTAAATTCATGACCATATTGTGAACACAATCATCTAGCATTTTAAGTTTAGGAGACTTAATAGAACTTCTCAGATTCATGATGATAAAACATATGCTACTAATAATATAGTCATATTGGTTGTGAGAATTGTAACAATTTTACAGCAATATTTTCAACATGTTCCACATACACATTTGTAATGATCATGCAAGCTTGATATTTATTTAGTTCCAATGAAATAATCTCTCGCGTGGATAATTAAAAAGAAAGAAAGAAATGAGTTACCTTAATAGAAGACCTTAAATCTCGATACTATTTTGTACATACCTCGATCTTTTCATTGTTGTAGTCTTCTTGATGAACTCTTCGTCATTGAACTCTTACTTGTAGAGCTCTTCTTTGTTGGATTTGAAGTAGGCACCATAGTAAAAGCGGGTGCTATAAATTTTTTCATGTAAGATGCATATGCATTTTAAAAAGAAATAAATAAATGAGTTACCTGAATAAGAGACCTTAGATCATGACATTATTTTGACACGTACATTGATATTTTTACTTGGAGTCTCCTTGACGAGTTATTTTGACATGTACATTGATCTATTTACTATTGGAGCCTCCTTGACGAGTTCTCCTCCTTTGAGATCTTTATTGTTAAGCTTATCATGATATTTCATGTTGGAGGCCTAGATCTCTCTTGCTTCATTCATTTGAAGGGATGAGAATTAGGCCACATTGTTGTAATTCGTCGAGGTCGCTCCAAGGCTACATTTCATTTCTCAAAGGACGAAGGTCATCCTGAGTTCTTTTATCGTTGTTGTCCTTGGTATCTAAAGACGACCAAAGGGTTTGCCCCCGTTCAAACATGAAGGGTGCAAGTGTTTGTTTGATGATAACCAAAGGAATGACCTGTCATGGTTTGACCCTGTATATTTCTTTCTTAAGGCTTAATCTTAACTTTAATTGTGTACTCAAAATGAGTCACTTCAATAATGCTTGTTGCATTTTGTTAGGAATGACAATATCCAAATAGGCAAATTGCATGTTGTACTATAATAGATATCTTTTGATGAAGTGAACTAAATGTGAATCGTAGAGAAGTATACTATGATATATGAAAACTAAAGCTACTAACTATATGCTTCTTTAAAGTATCGAGGGACAAAACTTTGATCTTCTTCTTGGTAGGCTCTCTTAACAAGTTCTCATTCCTAATCCTGTGGACTTAAAGAATATATGTATAGTAGTTAGTCTAGTTGTTGTACTATAAGGTACTCTTACTGCAGAAAGTGTCAGATTTGGAGCAACATTGTCAAGCATAAATAATATTAACCACAAATGTCTGAATTTTTATTTATTTTTAAGGACGGTATATGTTGATGCATCCATGACATAGTCTTTAGCACAATATCCCTTCAAGTGACTATGTAACACAAATATGTATGTGTGTATAAAACAAAGGAAGCATAATTTAGTTCATATTGAGCACTAAAATAATGGCTCAATTTATGAAATTATGATGCATAGACATATAGATACCACTAAAGTTTTCATGAAATTGTATGGTGGGATGTATAAATGGAACAATTTAAATTCTTCATTCTCAAAGTCAAAGTAACATGCAATTATACATGGAAAAGTTTGAATAGTAAACTTTGTTCATTCTATGGTGGAACATTTCAAGATGTAAAATTTCATAACTTAGCAATGATCATGGAATTTATTTCAAGAAGAAATGTACTGATGCTAAATATCTTTATGTATATTGGCATAAATTCTAATGATTTTTGAATTATGAAATTTTACAAACTTGCATTCCTTGAATAATTGGATCCTTTGACCCAAAATTAATGCTATTAGCATATATTTTAAGAGTAATACTATAGATACAAACTATTTTACAATATTTTTACAAACTGCTGATGTGGCTTTAGCATTTTAAAAATAACTAGTAAGAATTTTCCACATCAGTAGTTTGTAAAAATATTGTAAAATAGTTTGTGTCTGTAGCATTACTCATTTTTTAAACCATCTTATATCAAATGATATTGACAACTCTAAAAGTAAAAACATAAAATGTTTTATACTTTTTATTGACTGCTCTAAGGAGCATTTATAAAATTAATTTCCATTAGGAAACTAGCTGTAGAAAGTAACCACCGCACACCCTTGGCGTTGTCGACGCCCGGCCTTGATCGGCTAGAAAACCGTCGGGCTTTCGTTCGACCACCTGCCATGGCGACGCTCTTGTGAGTGCGGGGCTCGTTGGAGGCCCTTTTCGATAATTGGTGTGGTTTGCGCGGAGCTTTAGGTGCTCTCTCTTTTGGGGGAGGAAGGTAGGTCTACCTTTGGAGGTGTGACATGAATCTTGGCCAAATTTTAGGTGATTACCAAAGGTAAGTGAAGTCGCCACCAATCATTGGGTTTTTCTAAGGTGTGATTGGTCACCTGTTTCTAGTTGATTTTATTACCAATCCTAAGCTAAGAAAAAGGGCATTTTTCCTAATCTAATGTGGAGGGAAAAAAATCTTGATTCTTAAGTCCAAAAGTTTGGTTACGTGTGGGGAAGGTGTTTGGCACCCTACAATGCTTGTCTAAGGACAATCCTTTGTTTTGATAAGACCTTAATTTTCGAAGATTGGCAGTAAAAAACATGATCTTGGCAATGGCTTTCGGGGCTTTGCATGCATGGGGGGCTTTAAGGTTTGGCTTTTGAATGGGTGTGGTCCCAATCTATACTTTCCTAAGGCATTCAAGCAAAGTACCAGATTTCCACAGCAAAATTCCGGTGACATGTCACCTTACTTTCGGGTAGAATTAGGCATCACTTTGCCTTAGGTGACATGGACTGTGACAATCACATCGGAAGGGGTGAGCAGGTATATATATACATACATCATGCACAATGCAAGCACATAGAGCAAGAAAGTAAATGCCTACATCCCTAGAGCATGACCCAAAATATAGGCGCAGGAAAGTAAATAGGGGTCACCATACTCTAGAGATGAGGACGAATGGTACATGGCATGATATACCTGATACAACCTATCTAAGAGAGAAAGGAGGGAGGAAGGAAGGGGGTTTAAAAGAATACATAACCAAATGGGAGAGGCTAGACCCCTAAATTTGTTGAATATAGCCACTTGGCTTATATCCACATGCTCGCATCCTTGCTCTTTTTGCTTGCGCTGGGGAGATCGTGCCTTAGCTCCATGCGTCCTCGCTCCATGTGTGTACATGCAAAGGCAAAAACAAGAAACCAGTAGACAAGTAATGGAAAGAAAGAGATGCGTAGAGCATCTGAAAGAGGCATAAAGCAGATAAGCATGATAGACATGGCAAGCAAAGAAACAAGAAAGTAAGCAAACAAGCGAGAAGGCAAACAAGCGAGAAAGCAAACAAAAGGTGGTGTCCGTGAGGGACAAATGTAGGTTTGGATCAAATGTCCATAACTTCATTGTGTTGAAACATGGACGACATACTAGCAAGCAAGACTCATGCATGGACATATGAGCAAGCGTGTAAAGATGCATAGAAAGCCAACATGTGGCGTGAACAAATATGGTAAGCATAGCATCGCATAGAGCGGAAAAGGGAAGGGTATGCACGAAGCAACCCGGCATCTAGAGATGCCTCCCAAATGGTTAAATCCAAACAAGACCTTATGGGCGTCGGATGTAACCAAACAAGATCAAGTCCACGGAGGGTGTCACTCATGGCAAAGCCTAGAACAAGAGAGGCTAGCACAAGCATAAATCATAGAAGCAAGCAAGTATAGACATGCAAATAGGATGATCCAAACCCTTTAATGTGGGCCTTGGTGTATGGACAATGACAAAGACCATAGGGTCTAGATTGGGTCCAAACCAATAGGTCAAAACACAAGAAAATGCTATAAAAGGAACAAAAGGGCTACAATAGCATATGACATGACAAACAAAGCCTAGGCCTAAACACATAAACATGGCAAGAAGCACGCAAGCATATTGATCTAACATGGGAAGTAGCATAGAGCATATAGAGAAGAAGCCCTAAGCACGCAAGCATGTGAAAACATAGATCTAGACATATAGGCATAGCAACATGCATGTAAACATGTAGATCTAAGCAAGGCATGGCCAAAAATGTGATGTCAAGCATGTAAGCATGTAGATCTAAACAACAATACAAGGAAAAGATAGATCTAAGCATGAAAACATGACATATGGCATGAAAACATGTAGATCTAAACAAATAAGCATGTAAGAATGTAGATCTAAGCATATGAAAAAAGAATCCAAACACATAAACATGTGAAGAAAAGGATCTAAGCATATAGACATGTAAACATAGGCATAAACACATGGGTCTAGACATGTGAGCATGGCATAAAGCATAAAAGCAAGTATAGGGACCCATAAATCTAGGCACAAGCATGGAGATAGGCATATAGACTAACATAGAACATGTAAATCAAGCCATAAACATGGAAAGCATGGAAACTTGTAGATCCAAACGCAAGCACCACATGGAAAAGATAGATCCAAGCATAAAACATGGCATAAGGCATAAAAAGTAAGGAGATTTAAGCTAGAAGCACAAATAAAGCAAGAAACATGCTAAAGAAAGCAATACATCATGTTATTCAAGCAAAAAGAAAGGATAAAAAGCTTGATGAAGCTTTATAGGAAAATGGGTATGGATTGTAGCCAAAATGCTACATCCATACCCTTATACCTCAAATCCAAGGTATAGAACCAAGGAGAGGAAGATGGAGGGTATGAACACTATCTTGTATTTTTGGAGAAGAGAGAAGAATCAAGAAACTTTGATGTGTTTTTATGTTTTTTGGGAGAGAAATATGGTGAGAAAAGAAAGAAAAAATGCCGAGAAAGATGCCCAAATAGCTCCCAAAATGTCTCCCCTTCAATTTGAGCTACCAGGAGCCTTTTATAGGCCCTGGCACACTTTTCGGGGCCCGGCGCACCTAGCAGCCCTTGTTGGTTGTCGGGTCAGGCTCGGTTGATGTCAACAATTTCATCCATATGCACTTTTTCAATTTTGACTTCAGACGCGCATTTGGAGGTCTTCCCAGACTCGGATTGAGGTGATCTTGGTGTCCTTGGAAAGATCTAGATGTCTTGTTTTCATAAAACTAAAGAC
The DNA here is from genome assembly GCF_001633185.2 of Quercus lobata. NCBI lineage: Eukaryota > Viridiplantae > Streptophyta > Magnoliopsida > Fagales > Fagaceae > Quercus > Quercus lobata. The sequence goes on from NC_044913.1 coordinate 27,853,117, forward strand.
ATCAAAATTCCAACGGTTGGATCAAATGTTATGACCTCAGGAATTGTGTTAATGTGCATTTCATAGTTTTCTCAATATCTCAACTGTTTGAACTCCGATTTCGACCCATGAATAGTCGTTGGAATGAAATTTGATTATCTTCGTAATGGCATATTTCTCAACTTGTTTTGATGATCGAATCAAGATTAGGGTTTCTAGGGCCTATCAAAAGTCAACTTTAGGTCAAACTTGGTCAAAGTTGCTAAAAATCTTCGAGGAGCTTGGGTTTGATATAAAACCATGAAAAATGTTGTTTTGTGAGGATTTTGACATTGTTTGACCTTCGGTCAACCTAGGGTTAACCAGGGGCATTTTGGTCATTTTAGCTAAAAAAGGCACTTTGAGCGCTCTGGTGTTCGAACGGGTTGTGCCACACCATTATATATGTTCTTGTGACCCCATGGAAAGAAAATGATATTTTTGGGTTTTTCAGGGTTCGGCACACAAATCAAGGGCAGACAAAATACGATATCAACAGGCGTGATGGTCACTTCACAAGTATTAAATACTTGTGGGGTGTGGGGGGTAAGGACCAAGGTTCAAGTCTCCATGAGGGAGCTTCACACACATATACACTTAGATTAGGATAGAGTAGAATTTCTATCTTGTAAAAAAAAAAAAAAAAAAACTGTAGAAAGTAAAAACATATAGGAGTATTCACTAACTTTCTTCATCCAAAAATTCTTTAACTTCAAAAATCGAAACTGAATAACTTTGTGTTTAATGCCTAAAGCAGATTAAAAAAAAAAAAAAAAATTAGACAGGCAATAAGATTTGGATCCACCTTTTTAGTGTTTAGAATTATGACACACTATAATTCTATTAAGATAATAAGTGTCGGTTTCACTTTTTCTAACGCAAAAAGTTAAGATTTATTATCTTTGGCAAAGAAATAATATTTGGCTTCCATCTTTCCTATCTTATCAAGATGTAATAGGAAAGAAAAGTAGTGATATAAAAAGCCATAATGCTTGAATATCAACTAGGATGTTATCTAAATATCAATTGAAGACACAAATGGTCTGTTACAATATTAGGAAAGGTAGTAAAACCCTTTCTAATGGCCATAAATTGGATTCAAGATCATAATGTTTGCTGGTATTTGGCCATGAATATTTTTTATTCCTCTTTCTTTTACTATATATTTATAGTGTGTTTCGTGTATAGGGTGTAGATTTTTAAACTTCATAGTTGTAAAAATATTTAAACCCACTTTTGGATAAGTGTATCTCTTTTGATTTCTGTGACTATTTGAAACAAGTAATATGAGATTTACACTATTCTTGTGAAATTATTCACTATTTTTGGTGTAGTGACGATTATGGTAAGTTTCTAAAAGAATTTGAATTGTTTATGCACTGTATCTATTATCTTTATAGTTGACCTCTTTAATAGGTGCTTTGCTTAATTGGAACCATTCCTTTTTTATAAGCAAATTTTCTAGAATACTTTCCTAAAATTAAGTTATGCAATACCAAATTGTAAATACACGATTTGATAGCTATAATTGTTTCCGAGAAAAATTTTATGCCTTATTTGGAGTCACCTAAACGGTAAGACTTTAAGATCTTTGGCAATACTTAATTCTACCAAATAAAAATATTACTATAGGGAGAATCAAGCCGTCAAACGTACCTGAGTGATTATAATCAATGGACGAATTAGTGGGTTAGCCCATGGAATGCATCCATTTACCATTCATTTATGAGAAGCATTTTTTTTTTTTTGGCATGTGTCCTTCACCAGCAAAACGATGAAGGTGCGTAGGGTATCAGATGGGAGGATTCCTTGATCTGAGTGATATTTTGGTACGATACTTGTTGTCCATTACTCCAAATTGAAAAGACCCTTTATCGGAGAAAGAGCTTAATAGATAATTTTTTTTTCCCACAGACGGCGCCAAACTGATGATGCCAAAATCGTTAGTTGAGTCACTTGTCTAATTTGGAGCATTAGAAGATCTTGTAGGACCTGCAAAATAAAGGAGAGATTGATCGAAGAGACCACCGGGTTGTGCCCGATAGGAAAGCATCCGATACTTAAGTTAGTATCAACCCATATCTTTCGTATATAGATAGTGTTTTGTAGTAGTTTTTGACGTACCTTAGCTACTGAGGCAGATTGTACGTTTTATAGGTGACTTAGGTAGTTGTTGGACATAAATGAGGGTGATTATTACCCTAATTGTAACATTCTTTGTCTTGATGAAAGTTTAAGACCTTTGATGGTTGTATTTGAATGTGTTGAGCGGTTACTCATCTTTTTCCATGATGTCTACTAATGATGCAAGGTTGTCCATATTAATGAACGACCTTAATGATTTTTTTGGACTCATCAGTAACCATGGATCACCGATCTTCCTTAGATTCGGATCCTTAGTGGTGAACTCACCAACTCATAGCCTAAAGTCAATTGATCACTTCTTGCTGACTGTAAAGGATAAACCATGCCATTTGGACCAATGCAACGTTCATTACATTACAAGTTAGGAGGTGTAATGTCCTAGCTATGGGAAACAGTAAAGCAACAAACCCACCCTATAATGTAATGATGTAGAACCCGTCCTTAGGTCGGTCCAAGTAAATGATGCATTGCATCTTGTGTGTGTTTGTTTTGATTGCTTGAATGATTGAAATAGATAGGGATGTAGCCTTGATTAAGCCAACCTACCTTTTCTTAGGGGAGAATCTGGTTAAGATCAGAGGGAAGACTTGAAAGAGAACCGAAGAGCGACAGCCAAGCAAATTCTAGTTTAGGCCTATTACGATATTGAAACCACTACTCATAGAAGGCACTCCACAGCTCCAACACTGCAACCCAGTGTTTGATTCACAAGATAGCCCAAATGCCGAATGATTAAAAGACTTTCTCACTATGGTAGAAGGAAATGAGCATCAGAATGCTGAAGAACAGATGAGTACCCAAGAGCTACTGAATACAAAGGTAGCCAACCAAATCCAACTAAGGGAGGATATGAATCTCATGGTGCAATAATTCCAGAATATGAAGAATGGCCAAGAAGTAGACAAGACTAATCAAACTTCCCTCATCACAGAACATGAAAAGAGGATCAATGAGAAGATGAGCAAGATGGAAGAAATGATCAAGAGGTCAAGGAGGCTGGATGATCTCATAGACTATCAATCACTTTCTCTCTTTCCAGATGTAAGACTACCTCCTAAGTTCAAGATGCTAGTCTTGGACAAATTTGATTGCACTAGCTGCCCTAAGTCCCAACTGAAGATGTACATGAGGGCCATATAGCCCTTGGGAGCTACTGAAGATATTTTAGCCCAAATGTTTTAGAATACTTTAACCGGAGCCGCCCTCAGATGACTCCTTGATGTGGAAGATACTAGAACTCAGAATTAGAAAGATATATGTTGGCAATTCCACAATCAATACAAGTACAATATAGAGGTAGATGTGATGAGAAGAGACTTAGAAACTACTAAGCAAGAACCTAAGGAGTCATTGTCAGCCTTTATAACTAAATGATGGTCTAAAGCTGCCCAGATGATGAATAGACCTAATGAAGAGGAACAATTGATAATGGTTGTAGAAATTTTGTTGCCTGTATATCATAAGTACTTATTTGCTCAATATTTTCCAAATTTTAAGGCCTTGATAGCGCTGGTACTTAAATTGAAGTGCTATAAATAATGAGACTACAAAAAATGAAGAAGCACGTAAATTTAAAGGGATTTTGGGCCTTCCAAGTCTAAAATTGTAGAAATATCCAACATATATAAAATTGATCCATACCAACTCATTGCCCCAGTGCAAGTATCACAAGGACCACCTCCAAGACCTAGGAGAGAATTCCATGAACTTTATATGCCATTAAGTCAAGTCTTTGAAAAGTTGAAAGCAAAAGGGTTATTAAAACCCTTGGACCAGAGACCAATCCCAAACCCCCTACCTGCTTAATTTGATGTGAACAAGAGGTGTGCCTACCATCAAGGCTTAGGATGTGACACTGATAGGTGTTATAAACTCCATCATGCAATTCAGGATTTAATAGACAATAAAGTAATTACACTACTTACAAGGCCCAATATCACCAACAATCCTTTACCTAATCATAATTTTGGGAGGGGACTAAGGATCGATTGCTTGTTTCCTGGAGAAGAAGAAGAAAAGGACCCATCTAATTTGATCTATGACATTCCAGAATGTTTTATGCTAACTTGGGAAGAATTAATGGGTATCTCATCTACAACAGGATATGACATATGGAATAAAGATAATCTAGAAATCGCAACACCTATATATGGGGGGAGACACTTCAAACCCCACTTAGGTAACTCAACACCCATATATGGGGGGAGACACTTCAAATCCCAAGATACTGAACCAAGAGACCCATAAAAAATTGCCCACATCACCGGGGGGGGGGGGGGGGAGACACTTCAAACCCCCCACATTTAGAAACAGATAACCCAGTAGAAGCCTTGAACAAAGTAACCTAACAAACACCCAATGAAGAGGATGAGGTTCTTAAACTATTGTAGAAGACACAAGCGAACATATCTCTATGGGGTTTGCTTATGGCCTCATACAAACACTGCCAGAATTTGGTGGATCTTCTCAATCAGTTTCAAGTCCCCACAACTATCAATTCTCAGGACTTGAACGCCATGATTGGATATATAAGTAAAGACCTTACTATTTCCTATTCTGACATGGATTTGACTAAAAAGGGGAAGCGCCATAATGATCCATTGCATATTACTGTAGATGCCAAGGGGAAGAAGATACCAATGGTCTTGATTGATGATGGAAAAACATTGAATGTATGCCCATTGAAAACCACAAGCTGTTTGGGTTTGAGGATCGAAGATTTTGTGCCATCTGATCAACATGTAAGAGCATATGATAATAGCAGAAGGGAAGTCTTAGGAACAGTGACACTTGAGCTCACCATAGGGCCTATGGTTCAAAAAGTGGAGTTTCGAGTATTAAACATAGCTTCATGTTTTAACATGCTTCTTGGGCAACCATGGATTCATGATGTAGAAGTTGTGCCTTCATATTTATACCAAAAAGTTCAATTTCCACATGAAGGAGCTATAGTTACTATATATGGGGACACCCTAAGTCCTTTGAAGCCTATTTTTGGTATCCAATCTGAAAAGGAACCTGTGACCCTAGATGGTTTTGAGATTGGGAAGCCTGGTTTTGAGAGAACGATAGAAGAAGTTGAAAAGATTCCTATGGATTTTGACCCCTATGGCAACAACAATGTTGTAGCAATGATGAGGAAGATGAGCTATTTTCCATGGATGAGCCTTGGAAAGACCATGAAAGGGCTAGCAGTCAAGTTCCTAACAATTGTCACAGCCACACCACCTTTTTGGGTTGGGCTATAAGTTTATAGATGAAGACTTGTTGGAAATGGAAGTGAAGAATATGGCTCGTGCAAAAGCTAAGGCAAAGGGGCTTCCTAGCCCTTCAGAGTCTTTAAGGTCGTATACTTCTACACTGAATGGGAAGTTTATCAAAGCTGGGGATTCCCAGTGTTATTAGGGGTTTCCTGAGCCAAGATATAATTCAGAGTTGAAAGGAATGTTGTCTGGATTTGAAATGTTCCTCGATTGCGACATAAAGCTTCCCGAAGAATAGGAAAGGAACACATATTGGGTCCCAGCTGACTGGGTAGATTATATGGATCCAGATGCTATGACTACTTTGTTAGAGAATGCTATTTCAACATAGAAGAGGAAGAATAGTGGGAAGCCTATCAACATGCGTTGAATGATACAAATGAAGGAGGAATGGATGATGAAGATGATGAAGTGGGAGAAGCTCCTAGTGATGACAGTGAATAAAGTGACAGTGAAGATAATGACAACAAAGATAGTGATAATGAAGATGATGATAGTGAAGGCAGCAACAGTGAAGATGATGATAGTGGAGAAAGTGATAGTGAAGATAATGATAGTAAAGACAGAAATGATGATAGGGGAGAAGCCTCTAGTGATGAAAATGGAGATGGAGATGGTGAGAATGGAGAAGCCTTTAATGAATAAAATTCTTATGAAGGAGAGGACTATTATGATGAAGATATATAAGATGATGAGGAAGCTGTAGGGGGTGAGTATGATGAATACCCTTATGGACGCCCTTTAGATTGAAGTTGCATTACAGATGTCAGTCCAAAATCGGGCCCTCACTATGATAAGTATGGTCGTGAGATTCCCGAATTCGGTTTAATTCATAACTCAGAGTTTGGCTCATTAACTACATACATTGATGAAGAAAATGATATAAATGAGAGGCTAGCTTTGCTTGACAGAAATCTAATGATCCATAGCTTTAGGAATTTGACCTTAGAGAGTCCTGAGGAAGATGATGAGGGAATGGGATGCAAAGAATCAGAGTACTTACCCTAATATGTTCGCCCAAGCACTAAAAGGAGGCATGATTTATTTGAAGAATGGATGGACAGCCTGGAAAGATTGGAGGATTGTGTATTTGACAAGCCCACTAATCTGGATGTTGGTGGAGAAGGTTAGGATTACATGGATGAAGACCCTAGAGTGCTGATACTGAGAGAAGAGGGAACCCACTAGGAACCAGCTGCCATCACCAAGGCCACAACTGGGTTGAAGAACTGGGCATGGGAGGGAGCCACCCACCCTATGGAAGACCCTCTGGAGAAGACCAAGACAACCAAACCATTTACCCCTATTAAAAGCATTATTTCTGTCCCTATTGATTTTGTCACTACTAATATTGCTATTCTTGTAGTGCCTATCCTCAATCATGTGTCTATTCCTATAGAGTTAGTTATTGTTGAGTTTGTCCAATATCCTATCCCCCATAAAATAATTTCTGATTCAGCTTATTTGTTGGCTTTGAATATTTTTATTCCAAAAATTAGTAAAGAAACTCTTAATAGTGGGGAATTAAAACAAGGGCACTTAAAACCTGTAAAAGAGGAAACTCAGTTAGTTAACTTGGGAACCAATGATGAACCTAAGATGGTCCAGATTGGCAACACTTTAAATTCCTCTGAGAAGGTCGTATTGGTTACACTGCTGAAAGAATTCAAGGAAGTGTTTGCATGGTCATACGAAAATATGCCGGGGATCGATACAGATATAGTGCAACATTGCATTCCTACAGACCCAATTGTGAAGCTGATCAAGTAGAAGCTGAGAAGAATGAAGCTGGAATGGACTCTTAAGATCAAAGAAGAAGTTGAGAAATAGTACAATACAGGATTTTTGAAAGTGGTTAACTACCCAAAATAGTTAGCCAATGTGGTTCCAATACCGAAGAAAGATGGGAAGGTGTGGATGTGTGTAGATTTTAGAGATCTTAACAAAGCTAGCCCTAAGGACAACTTTCCAGTGCCTCATATTGATATTCTAGTTGATAATACGGCAAAAGATGCATTACTGTCATTCATTGATGGTTTTTCAGGATATAATCAAATAAAGATGGCTCTAAAAGATATGGAAAAGGCGTCCTTTATCACTCCATGGGGGACCTATTGTTACAAGGTCATGTTATTTAGCCTTAAGAATGTTGGTGCCACTTACCAGTGGGTAGCCATTACTCTATTGCATGATTTGATACACAAAGAAGTTCAAGTTTATGTCGATGACATGATAGTAAAGTCCAAGGACCATGAAGGACACATACCGGCTTTACAAAAGTTCTTTGAGCGGGTCTGATTTTACAAGCTTCGGTTGAATTTGAAGAAGTGCACTTTCGGTGTGACATCAAGGAAGTTGTTGGGGTTTATGGTAAGCCCAAACTCTTAAGGTAGATCCCAAAAAAATTAAGGTGATTGTGGAGATGAAATCTCCAAGGACAAAAAAAAGAAATCCGTGGATTTTTAGGAAGGATACAATATATAAGCAGGTTCATAACCCAACTCATTTTGATATGTGAACCACTTTTTCGATTACTCAAGAAAGAATTTCCTATAGTATGGAATGAACAATGTCAATAAACCTTTGAAAAGATTAAGAGTTACTTGCTGAAGCCACCAATACTAGTTCCACCGATATCGAAAAGGCCACTGTTGCTCTATCTCACAACCATGGATACAACAATGGGGGCTTTACTAGCCCGATATCTAGAGGATTCTAGGAAGAAGAATGCAATTTACTACATTAGTAAGAAGATGATGGCTTATGAAGAAAAGTATCTCCACTAGAGAAGACATGTGTTGCACTTGTATGGGCCACCAGAAAACTTAGGCATTGTATGCTTGCTTTCAAAATCCTGCTAATAGCCAAAATGGATCCTCTGAAATATTTGATGGAAAAGCCGGTGCAAGATGGGAAGATAGCTAAATGGGATTTGCTTTTGTTAGAATTTGATATAAAGTATGTGACTCAGAAGTCCATAAAAGAAAGGGCAATTACTGACCACTTAGCTCATTGTTCACCTAAAGAAGCCAAAGAAGTTCAAGAAAGTTTTCTAGATGAAGATATTATGATAATAGAACCTGAATCACGGAAGATATATTTTAATGGAGCCATTAATCAAAATGGAAGTGGCATTGGAGTTCTCTTGATTTCTCCAAAAGGGACACATATCCCATTTTCTGGTAATCTTAATTTTCCCACTACTAATAATGCCACTGAATATGAAGCTTGCATTATGTGGTTACAAGCAGCCCTCAATCTTGGAGTTGAAGAATTGGAAGTATACGGAGACTTGTAGACACTGCATTTTGTACCTCTTATAACTTGGGCCCCCATTCCTCAATGATGCTTGAACTCTAAGGCCCAAGGCCAATTTAGAGCCCAATCAGATATTAAATTGACTTGAGGAGTGTTAAAATGGAAAATATAACATTTTAAATGAGCAAAAATTTATTTTTAGAAATAAACTGATCAAAGTGGCTTTCAACTTGCGTATGTGAGTCGCGACCTGCATACTCGAGCCAATGCATGCGTACGCAGGCATGTTCTTATGTACGCAGCTAGGGTTTCAGAAATATAAAAAAGGCAAGTTTTCTACAATAATGGTTGAGGTTTGGAATGAATCCCACATTGTCTGGGAGCCATTCCAAACCCCATTTTTTCCACTGTAAAAAGTCTTACATGGTACATTTTCAAGACACAGAAATCCCACTGGAAAAACCTAAGATTCACTAGAAAATAGTGAATCAAAAGAGTGTTTTTCACAAAACACCCTTAAGTCAATTTTATTTGATTGAGACCTTTTCTGGCCCCAATCCTTCTAGTTCAATGTTACTAATCACTCTTTTATTGGTTTGTGAATAGATTTGACTAAGGAAAATGGTTAAAATCAAGTTTGGAAAGCATTTGTTTAAGGTATTGAGTCTAACCCTTCTTTTTCTTTTTTCTTCCTTGTCTATTTTTCTTTTGTGTTCTAATCTTGTTTCTTGTTAAATTTATGTTTGTACATGTTTGCTTATATTAGCCCTTTAGTTCTTTTCATATTTTGTGTACGTGAGGTTGCTAGCTTCTTGTTTTAAAGTTCTACTCTGTTTTTGTGTTTTTAGGTTTTCTGGATAAGGATCTGCGTATGCATGATCTAGCTTGCGCACCCAGGCTTGATTCTGCATACGCAGACCTGTTCTAGCATGCGTGATGCCTTTGCCCAGAAACGCTAATTTTTGTTTGTTTTGTTTTTGTATTCACATGTTTGTTCTGTGTAACCTCTTCTTTATATGTTTTAAGTCCCATGAATTCTTGTTCACCTTTTAACATGCTTAGATTAGGGTTTTATGTTTGTTTCTTGCCTTGATGTCATGAACATGCATTCACATGCCCATTCATGATGCCATAGGTGCTTTGTTTCTGAGAGGTAAGTAGAAGGTAAGTCATGTGATAGGCCAAGAATGTATTGACCCCTTGTGATGAATTAACCAATTAATTAGCCAAGTTAATTAATTAATTAATTCAATTAGCATGCAATAAGCATGGTAGTACAAACAAATCACCAGCTAAGTTAAAATGCAACAGAAAATAAATAGACATGGTGATTTGTTTACGAATGGGGAAAACCTACATGGCAAAAACCCCATCGGGTGATTTTAAGGTCATCACTCCCGAGAATCCGCTATTATCACAACAAGAGGTTATAAGTGAAGGAATCCCAGTACCTTATACCAACTTACAGTTGAACCCTTACCTCAATACCCAATTGGACTTGTTCTGTAGTGACAATTTCTCCTTTTAATGCATGGCTCCCAATACATGACTAACCAATTTGATGCGCGGATCCCAGTACACGGCTTACTCATCAACTTGAGAAAGATGTTGGTTGCAAAGTTCTTTAGTTCATCAACACGATGAAGATCACGAAACTCTTTGGTTACAAAACTCTACGGTGTAAAACACAACAGCTTCTTAAAGAGAAAGATGAACTAGGGCATATGTCTTCGGTTCACACTATGCTTGTGAAAAACTTTTGCATTTAGTTGCATTAGCTCTAACGGCCCTTAAAATAATCCTTATATATGTTTAGGGTTGTGAGAAAAAAAAGTCCAAACATCTATTCATGGATTGGAGTGAAATTAGATCTGAAAAACTGATTTTCATAAACCTCGACAAATACCCTATCTATCAAGCAGCTGTTAAGCATCGAACTTAAACATCCTTTTAAACCTCGATAGATACTAGCTGTCGAGCTAGCTATCAAGCTTTAAAATTCAGCACTTCTTTATTTAATTCTTGGACAGACTTGCATAACTTTAACACTTGAACTTGAAACTTTGTTCCTTGAAGCATTAAACACATCCTAGATCTACCCAATTACAAGTAAAGTGTGTTTTGTCAAAGGATTAGCCAATTCTATATTGACATATGTTCTTAACATGATTCACATGTCCTAACATCATGCATTAGCAATGTCCATGCATTTGTGCTCTAGCATTAGTATGTGATGAAACATGCTTAAATCCATGATTAGGGTTTCTTAGGGGAGTTTGAGGTGTGGTGTGGTGCGGTTTTGGGCCATTTTTAACACTGAACTTTGCGGTGCGGTTTAGCTAAAATCATAACTGCACCGCACCTTATTTTTGCGGTCACATGTATGATATTATATATAAGATGAGATTTAAAGTTGGTATATTTTTCAAATTTTGGGCATTTCCTACCCATCCCAAAACTAATTTTTCCATTTTTTTGGGCCAAGTTTTAAATTAATTAACTAGTTTTTCTTTATTTTGGGTTGGCTTTTCTAGTCAACACTTGCTAGGGTTATCAAATTTTTTTTTTTTAAAAAAAACTAGGGTTATTAAACTATTAATAATATATTTAATATTAATAATAAATAAATATATTAATATATAGAGAGGGTGCGGTGCGATTTGTGCAGTTTTCTTATTATAAAACCGCAAACCGCACTACATCATGCGGTGTGGTATGATGCAGTGTATTATTACTTGCAGTGCAGTGTGGTGCGGTTATGCTATTTTGCGGGCAATTTTGGTGCGATTTTTAAGGTTTGTGCAGATTATGCGGTTTGGTGAACACCCCTAGGGTTTCTAGTTTGTTGACACTTGGTTTATGAGATGTATTAGATGTATGATAGGTTTTCATATGATAGATGAATGCTAGGGTTTCTTTGATATGTTTGGTTCTCTTTTGTTTGGGTAGATGGATAAGTATGTTGTTTTGGGATAAAGATGTCATATTGTTTGCTTAGATGTATGCTAGCGTGTGTGTGAGTATAGATGCAAGTGTTGAATATGCTTTCAATAAGGTTAAGACGTAAGACACAATGATGGGAGGCTTTGTTGTTTTAAAGTTCTGCTCTGTTTTTGTGTTTTTAGGTATTCTAGGTAAGGATCTGCGTACGCAAAACATGATCTGGCTTGCACATGCAGGCTTGATTCTGCGTACGCTGACCTATTCTAGCGTGTGTGATGCCGTTGCCCAAAAACCCTAGTTTTGTTTGTTTTGTTTCTATATTCACATGTTTGGTCTGTATAGCCTTTTCTTTATATATTTTAATCCTCATGAGTTCTTGCTCACCTTTTAACATGCTTGTTTGTCTTTAACATGCTTAGATTAGAGTTTTATGTTTGTTTCTTGCCTTGATGCCATGAACATGCATTCACATGCCCATTCATGATGCCATAGGTGCTGTGTTGCTAAGAGGTAAGTAGAACGTAAGTCATGCATTAGCAATGTCCATGCATTTGTGCTCTGGCATTGGGATGTGATGAAACATGCTTAAATCCATGATTAGGGTTTCTAGTTTGTTGACGCTTGGTTTATAAGATGTATTAGATGTATGATAGGTTTTCACATGATAGATGAATGCTAGGGTTTCTTTGATATGTTTAGTTCTCTTTTGTTTGGGTAGATGGATAAGTATGTTGTTTTGGGATAAAGATGTCATATTGTATGCTTAGATGTATGGTAGTGTGTGTGTGTGTGAGTGTAGATGCAAATGTTGAATATGCTTTTAATAAGGTTAAGACATAAGACATAGTGATGGGAGGCCAACCTTAGGGTAGGGCGATCTTGGGTGCCTAACACCTTGCCAAGAGGGTACCTAAACTCCAAACCCATACTCTGGTAGTAAGATCAAAGGTCCTTCCTCGAAAGGACGCTATATTCATGGTTTCTAAACCATATAACTAGGTGGTAACTCCTAAGACACCCCCCTGTGTCCACAAGACTCAGCTTTAATAATTTGTCAAATTCAAAATAGGTGGAAGATAAAGGAAGAGAAGTTGATGCCTTATCATGAATGCCTTCAGAAACTAGTGTCAAAGTTTGGGAAGATTCGATACCAGTACTTGCCAAGAATGCAAAATCAACTTGCAGATGCTTTAGCAACATTGGCCTTTATGGTGGATAGGCCTAAGGGAGCTCAAATCCTACCGATAGTGGTAGAACAAAAGGAAGAGCCAGCCTATTGTATGGTGATAGGGGGAGACGAAGGATAAAATGAGAAAGGTAAATGGTATTCAAATATTCTACAGTATCTCAAAAAGGGGACATACCTAAAGTCTGCAGATAAGAATGATCAGTTGACCATCCGGAGGTTGTCCACTAATTATATCATTTGTGGTGAGAGGTTGTATAGAAGTTCATACGACGAAATTCATCTTCTTTTTGTGAATACTAAGGAAGCACAATAGATTATTGAAGAGGTCCATGAGTCGAGTTATGGGCCATATATGAATGCACATATGTTGTCCCAAAAGATAATGAGACAGGGTTCTTATTAGACTACTATGGGAGCAGATAGCGGAGCTCATGTTTGAAAATGTCATCAGTGTCAGGTTCACAGAGATTTGAAGCACATGCCGCCAATGCCATTACATACAATGACTTCACTGTGACCATTCTCTCCATGAGGAATAGATATTATTGTAAAGATCCACCCAACTACATCAAACGGTCATGAATTCATACTAGTGGGCATTGATTACTTTACTAAATGGGTTGAAGCTGCCTCATACATGGTGTTGAACTCAAAGAAAGTTGCCCAGTTCATTCAGACTAATATCATTTGTCGATATGGGGTAACACATGAAATAATTTTAGATAATGGGCTGCATTTCAAAGGAGAGACGGATTCAAGAGTTCAATATTCAGCATCACAGATCATCACCATATCTCCCCCAAACAAATAGAGCGGTTGAAGCTGCAAATAAGAATATAGGGTGGATTTTGAAGAAGAGCACAAAAAATTACAAGGTTGCCATATGCACTCTAGGGGTATAGGACATCAATTCGATCATCCACATGAGCCACCACTTATTCGTTGGTGTATGGAATGGAGGCAATTCTTCCCATTGAAATGGGTATTCGTTCACTAAGGATAGTGCTGGAGAGTGATATCCTAGAAGTTGACTAGCTACAAAGTTGATATGATCAGTTGTGCATGATGGATGAGAAAAGGCTTAAAGCCTTGTATCACATCCAAAGTTACCAAAAGAGACTCAAAAAATCTTTTGACAAGAACGTAAGAGCTAGAGGTTTGAAGACAAGAGTTTTGGTGTTAAAGGAGATTCGAGCCCTAGTCCAAGAGACGAATGGAAAGTTTAAGCGGAATTGGGCAGGTCCATACATCATCAAGCAGATATATTTTGGAGGAGCAGTAAGGTTAATGGACCTAGATGGAAGCCCTTTTATAGAGCCAACCAATATGGACCAATTGAAGAAATACCACATTTGAGGTGGTTGTAAGTTATTTTTATTTTTTTAGGTTTGCAAAAGAAAAAAATAAAAAATAAAAAAGGTAGATTGAAAACCTAAAAGGGTGGTCTACGCAAAAGGAGTGAGAGAGCCTGCTAGGTTGAAAACCTGAAAAGGTGACCTAGGAAAAAATTCAGGCAAATAAAATGAACTATGTGATGACCTGATCCTTCTACCAATGAGGTATGTAGGCAACCGTATATTGGTTTGGTCACAACTTACCCAAACCCATCATTCATCCATCAAGTATTTGAGAAAATAAAAAAAGAAATTGTAGAATCAAACCATTTCATTCCATCAACACAAACACAAACCTTAAACAAGACATAAACCCCTAAACAAGACAATGAAATTAGAAGTCCTAAATAATTTCCAAAACTAAAAGGTTTCAAACAAATCCAAAACTAAAAGGTTTCAAACAAACTGCCTAAATAAACATGTTCAAAGCCAAAATAAAAGAATCAGATCTTCTTGAGTTTCCTATTCTTTGACTGGTCACTTGTTCCATCAATATCAATCACACCGTTATCTCTAACTTCTCTTGGATTTATTGTTGCTATCCTCTTGCTTGTCCTTGACATCCCCAAAAAATCTCTCTCATCAAAACCATGTTAGTTTCTCTATCCACAACTCAATCCACTAGCCAATTGGAGTATTCTACTTTCATCTTGTGAAAGTGAACCTTAACAAAGGTTTGATCCACTCAGTCAGCCATGTCCAAACCTAGCAGCATATTCCTTACAGAGTAGGAGTTGTGTCTATAAGGACAAAAGGTTTTTTCCCTCTACCACCAAGCATTCCTTGCTCATATAGGAATTGTCTTAAGAGCTTGTCAGCCTTGTAGAAAGTAGCCCTCCTTAAGCTAACTAAAAAGATATGATATGATCTAGGAAATCGTAACAGAGGGGGTGGGAACTTCCACCAATAACAGTCCTAATGAAATAAAAGGCTAGATTTCTTCTCTAAAAATTTGACCCAATCTTTTTCAGTTTGACACTTGGTCTTGATAATAGTCTTGCTGAGGAAGTTACTAGGACCATAATTAGAACAATAGGAATGACTATCATGTCCATTCTCTCCATCAACCATATTTACAAAGTCAGGGGACACCCAAGAAATTGCTGTGAATCTCCGCCAAGGAATACAGAGTCCAATCCTAAAAGTGTCTCTACTAAGATTAGAGAAGTAGGATTATCTCCATCTCTAATTTGATCTACGATTCCTATCGCTCGAGCATCCACAAAACCGAGTCTTCCAGAGCAAAGCAAAAATTCTCCCATGAAACAAAAAGCCAAAGCAAAGTTCTTCTACATGTTGTCGAATATACCATGAGCACGTCGATGAGTAAACCTTGTAGCAACTACATGGAGATTCACCATGTGACCCTCAATCATGCTACTGGTAATTGAAACTAAAAGACCTAGTGTATAAGATAAAATTTCTTTGTGCTTGGGATCACTAGAAATTGCCATAGATTTTTTGTTAAACTTATAACCCAAGATGGCAGAAAATTATTCAATGGTAGGACAAAGTTTGGCAGTGCTGAACCGGAAAACATGATATTCAGTATCCTAGAACTTTATTGCAGCGTGAAGAAACTCCTAGTTGATCTTGATATTCCTCAAAGATTTGATTCCTTCTAACTTGAAGGCAGAAAGATTGCTCTTGGTAGCAAAATCAAAACTATGAACCCATCTATTGATACAATTGAATTAAAAAGATTTTGATTGTTTGCCATGGATGATTTTTGTGTGTGATATCTCTTCCTTAGTTTTTTTTTCTTGATGCAGAATTTACTTTCAGAATTCTCCATTTGATTCTAGGAGAGGGCTTTGGATCTCTAATCATGTTTAAATAAGGTTTTAAGTTGCCAAGAGTTTGAAGTCAACTAGGAAAAGGTTGCACAGTGAAAAACAAATGAAAAGACTTTTTGAAAAGGCCTGAAAACACATCAAAAGCGCGAAATCTGAACCCAAAATTGGGTGTACCAATCGGCACTTGAGAAGTGCCAATTGGCACACTATTCTATTACCTTCAATTTTGATCAATTCTGCACTTTTGGTGTGTTTTTGGTCAGATTTTGCTCCAATTTGGCTCCAATAAAGGCTTTTGTACAATAAAATTTTTCAAAATTCACATTGATTGTCAAACTAGGGGTATTCAATCATGCCTCATTCATTTTTCAAAAAAAGAGATCATCATCATTATTTAAAAAAAAAAAAATCAAATCAAGATTTTCAAAATCATGCATCCACTTCCAAACTAGGGGCATTTGGCCATGCTCCATCCATTTTCTAAAAAAATCAAACATCTCTTTTTCTAAAAGAAATTTTTTTTTCTCTCAAAATCAATTAAAAAAAAAATCATCATGCATAAATTTCTAAACTAGGGGCATTCGACTATGCCTCATTCAGGTAAGATCACCCATGTCAAGACTTGTCAGGTAAATTCAAATCTTTGTACAACCAAGATTTTATCAGGTAAATTCTAAACTTGTCTGAATTAGATCCATACAAGACCAAAGTCATCAAAGATCAAGGAGCTAATGTTGAGAGTTAATACAAGTTATTTGACTAAGGTATTTTTTTTATTTTTGCAAGAAAATAAAAAATACAGTCAAGCATCATTTGGACTTCGAGTTCACCGACGGGAAGATCTTCTAGGCCCTCCTCTAGAAGAATCGCCATCTACATCCCTTTGCTACTCTTGGTCAGTATGAAGTTAAGGCTCTAGTTGCCTGTACTAAATTTTAGGTTTTTGATCCTTTCATCCAAAGCTCGTGCGTTGGCATTGGCATTTGCCATCCAATTATTCTGAAAAATCATTAAAGACAAGTGTCAAGTCCAACGCTATGAATTTCAAGAAAAAGTTCGTAAGGGAGGACCATCTCTTACCTAGTTCACTTCATTGAGCACATATTGGGAAGATTGGGTGCATGTAAACCCGCTACAAGCTTCCAATCATCCTCATACTCTTCTCCACAAGGTCGACACCAATCTAGAACACAAGACCTAAATTCAGAAACAGTCAAGAGGACAAAGAGCATGAGATGAAAGATCAAAAGGGTTTGAAAATATACCGGGCCGTTTCAAGAAACATTTGGAGTATATTCAGCCCGGCCTAAGTTCACAAAGCTGTAAGACCCATTAGGATTCATTATCTCATATTGCCATGCTGGAAAAGTGGGATATGTCTCCGCAAAGGAAGCATGAAGACCATCAACATTGCTGGGTAAAGGAGGATTAGCCCTACCCTGAAAAGAATCCCCCACTCCATGGGACGAAGCCTGAAGATGAAACATGTAGACACTTTAAAAATTCCTCAAGGATGACAAAACCAGTTTATAAAGTGGCTACCCACCTTGCCTTGAATGGTATGGGTTTTACTTGCCTTGTTGGGGAAATAGGGGAGCAGAGCAGGCTTTTTCCCATAACCCATTTTGGCAAGTTGAAAACAAGTCTTACCCAAACCTGATCCATATAGTAAAAAAAAACCCAAACTCTAAAATTTCTTTTTTTCTCTCTCTCACAGTGCCATAGCCAATTCATTTTACATCTCTTAAGCTCATAACCTAATCGAAAAGTTGAGTTATTTTTTCCATGATCCTGAAGCTCTCATCGTCCATTGCCATAGCCATCATCTCTCATTCTCAACCTTACTGTCAAATTGCCATAGCCATAGTTCTTTGTTTCTCTCAGCTCCATATGCCATAGTCGGCCATCAAAGTTTACAATGCTGACATTGAGTACCCCTATAGCATAGTCTTCAATTTCCAAAGATCATAAAACTCTCTCTCTCTCTCACTCTCTCTCTCTCTCTCTCTCTCTCTCTATTGATTTGGCATTGTTTGGTTGCCAAGAAACTTTGTAAAAACTGGAAAATCACTTGCCTCTCTTGCTTAATATGCTTATATATGAATTTGCAAATCTTTTTTGGATATGGGTCTTTGAAGGGCTTAAATGGGGCGGGGTGAAATTTAGGGGATCAATGTCAGGTCGGGTTTGGAGCAACCAAACCCAAAATTGACCCATGGCTATCCCTAACTCAGACCGACTGAAGATATGAGGCAATTAGGCAACTGCCTAAGGCCTTCCAATGAAAAATGACCCTAAAATTTTATCCAATTGAGATGACTATAACAATTTCCTTACTTGCCCCCTTCCCCCCCCCCCCCCCCTCCCTTGAATTTAAGACTCTGAAATCTCAAAATCTAGAATTTAGAACTTAAAAATTAATTCGGCCCTCAAATTTGTGAAGTTGTAAAGAATAACCTCAAAAAAATTAATTTGGTTCAAAAAAACCCCAAAAAATTAATTTGTATAAAAAAACCCAAAAAAGAATTACCGATATTCAAGCCCATTCCTTAGCCCGTGGCCTCTTTCAATGCTAACAAAACCCTAAAATTTTCCTTTAATAAATTTCAAATCGCCCAAAAAATTAAAACAAAAGGACAAAATTAATAAAACATATCTATGGTTACTGTGTGAACACCTTCCATATTGATTGTATCCTCATGCCACCACGCCGCCAATCACCTTGCCATGTTTTCATCTCATCGTTCGCTCGACTCTCATTCTAGTCAGGTAGCCACTGGTATCTCTCTCTCCATGTGTGTGTTCACTTTCTATTTCTCTTTGGGTGTGTTGCGTTAACTGCTCTAGGTTTTTTTTTTTTTTTTTTAATATTTTCATTGCTCTTCTTTACTTTGGAATATAGGGAAACTTACAACCTACCCAACTATGGTTTGGCTAAAATTTAAGTTGCCTACCTGTGATTTGAAATTTGACACTTTACTCACTTGAGATTAGCTCAGTTAGATTTCCTTAACTCAACTTTGTAAAAATAGGGCTAAATATGTAATTTTTCTCTATTTTTATGTCTCTCTCCTCCAAAAACACAAAAAACATAAAAATGCAAGATCAAATAAGATCAAAAAGAATCCAGTGGAATACTTGCATCATGAGATTTCAAACCACATGCATGTAGACAACTTAAATTTCGGTCAAACCTCAAGTGGGTAAAGTGTCAAATTTTAAACCATAAGTAAGCAATTTAAATTTCAGCCAAACCATAGGTGGGTAAATTGTAATTTATCCTTGGAGATATGTTTGTTGTTACTAGTTTACAGCTGTAAGCCTGTAACTTTCAACTTTGACGGACTCTCTATGTGCCAGTTTGGATGTACCACAATAGTCAAGCTATGTGTTTAATAATAAATAATATATTATAACAACTAATAACAGTTTTGTTGATTGTATGTTACTTAAAATATATGAGATATAATAGTGTTATGTGTTTAGATTGGGAAATGATGGTGTTATTTTTGAGTTATTAACTTAATATTTTAGATGTTGAACCTCCTAGAAAGGTTTAAAGATTTGAAATTAAACAGATAAACATAGCTTCTTTGAGTCAATGACTTTTTTTTTGAACTTAAAGAGTTTTGATATATTTAGCTTCCCCCCCCCCCCCCCCCCCAAGAAAAATTTCCTGCCTCTACCACTATACCTATGCTTCCTTTCAAATAATATTAAAACTTTCAATCAAAATTTTGGTTACTTCACTCAATGGATAGTGTTTATTTAAGTTGTATAATCATTGAGTAATACAATGGATTTGTTTTAATTTGTAATTTTGCATCTAAAAAATTAGATTTTAAATGAATAGAAATACCAAAAGTTAAACAAATATTTTACTAATGTTTAAAATATAAGAATAGACTCCACTTAAAGTAGCCACCTTAGGCTTTACAATACCTTGAGCTGGCCCTACCCTAACTTGGAAACTTAGTGTGCGTTTGGGTCCGGCTGACGCGTTTGCCTTTTTTTTTTTCTTTTTTTTTTCACGCGTTTTGGGACAAATTTTACTATTACGGCTACTGTTCATGAACAGTAGCCGCAAAGTTTGACTTGTCAAATAATTTTCAACCAATCAGTGCACACTGTGCACTGTTCACGGACTTACAAATTTCACTTTTCAGCAACTTTTTCATTAAAAATGGGTTCCACGGTACTATTCACACATTTAAAAATTATTTTGCTATAGTGTTTTTCAGTTTTTAGTTTTCAGCTGTAACCAAACGGACCCTTAGACTTTGAACTTTGTAGAATACTTGGACTCTTGGAGTGATTGTTTTGTGTGTGTGTGGGGGGGGGGGGGGGGTGGGAGAGCACTTATAAATGACATCTCTTGGGAATTTGGAGTCTTGCTATCATGAAAATGACTTCCTTTAGACACTCGAATTCTTGCAATCATGAAAATTACTTCTCACACGAATACTTTCTCAAGGCCAACCATCTGTAGGTCTAATTAGATATATGAATCTTATGAAACTTAATCTCTTATAAGTTTTGATGTTTGACCAAAATTAGTAATTTTTTCATAATGTTCGAATCAAATTAGGATCAACGATTAAATCTAACGAAGTCTAAAGAAATTTTGATATAATAAATTAGTATTGGAAAAAGTTGTCCTCCAAATTAGGTTTGAGAAATTTCCTCTAATCTATTATATGGCGATTTGTAAGATAGTCTATGTGTATATTAATTACATGACTCATTACATCAATTAAACAAGTTACACGACTATTAAATAGGTCATGTGATTAATTGTGGAAATATTTTAGTGAATGTAGGAACGCTTTTATTAGAAAACAAGTTTATCCGAATAATCAATAACAAGAACATAAACTAAGAATAAGTTTATGAACACTCTCGTAGAGCAATGGAATCATATGAATGTGTTGTTTTTAAAGGTTGACTAGTGACACCTAATGTAAAACTCGGTGCAAAATGGTTCTCAAGACTAACAACCCTGAAAATCAAATTATAGCATCGACCTCTATTTTGGACGCATTTTCACACACAAAAGTTGAATAATAGTCTTCTTTTAAAGTCTTTCCTTTTAATTGATCGATGAAGAAGAATATTTTGAGAGCAAGAGAGATTTGTGGGAGATTGCAAAAACAAACGTGGAAGGAAAAGAAAGCTGTTCACAAGTGGTTCACCACCCCCACCCCACCCCCCACCAAAAAAAAAAGTAGTAAAAATGATGTGAAAATACTTTGATAGTATGATAAGTAAGTCTCTAACTTGATCATATAATAGTAGATTAGCTTACAGAAGAAGCTAAGCACAGTAGGTCAGAATCCAATGGTCACAAATAGCTACAAAAGCCTAAAAGAGTCCTGAAAAAAAGAAGAAAAAAAAGGATAAAAGTAAAACAGATCCAAATTCATACATACAAGATAAAATGGGACGGATGTGTGTGATTTAGATAAGGTCTATGTCCAACTTAGCTAAGCCCCATATCAAAAGATATCAATAGAAGTCAAAAATAGTTTATAAACACATATAAGAGCATGCTCCTAAAGAATGTGTGACTTACAGCAAAAGATCAAGTGTTTCGAACACACACTAACAATTAAAGTATATATGGATGCTTGTTAAGTCAGTCACGTCATAATTTGAAGAATTTAAATTAAAAAAAAAAAAATTTTGAAGGAAAATTATGTACATTAATGTTTTTATAGAAAGATCTATTAAAAGAGCATCATGAGATTGTAAACTAAACTCTGTATTTGATCTGCTTCTCTAAGCAAGAGAACCTAACATACTTCGCATAAAAAATTTACTTAAATCTTATCGCAGAGAAAGCTACATATAGCTTGAGATGGATGGATTGGGCCAGTATGTTATGGGGCTTGAGTAAGCCCTAAAGCGTGCCTGGGATGCCTGCAATATCACAATGACGTTGGTGTTACGTAAAGCAAGCGGCAGCACCACATGCATTGCCATCAATACTGAGTTTCATTTATTAATTACCCCAATTAGACTTTTATTATCGCATTTGTAGTCTCATAATTAAGTGCAAAGAATCGCATAAGCACGATATAAGATTCTCAAGTTCCATTCATCACACTAAAAGTCTATGAGATTTTGAATGTTTTATGGACAAGTGGTGAAATAAAAGGCTAGGATACCACTTAAAAAAGAAAAAAGTGGTAACTAAAAGCTACCTTTACTAACTAGAATAGACTGTTTCTTGAAATGTAGTGCCGACAATCCTAGCCAGTCTCTCGATAATAAATATATATATATATAGATATATATATATATATATTTGTTTATGCTCTATATAGCTATGGCTGACAGGTAGAACTATATATATATTTAGTCATCTACCCAGGGTGTGTATTTGGTAGGAGGAAAATTGCCATAGACTGGAAGGTGGACTAGAAGTCATAGTCACACCCTTAGAAAACGAGAGCTCTATATGACTGACTGGCATGTCATACTAGGAGCTCCTTGTACCGGTAAGAATATCCATGGTTGTAAAGAGAGCTAAATGGAACAGACAGTTTTAATTAGTTGGGATTAAGGGGTTTCTAGATATGTTTGTTGGCAGCCTGATGAGTGGCACAATTGAAGTTGTCTTCGCCGCATGTAAGCCCTCTTCCTAAGTTATAATATTTTTGGGAGTACAATAAATAAAATGATGCCGCACCATTTTCATTATGCCATAACATTATTTTATTGGATAAACTAAATACGTGTTTTAAGGAGTAAAATTCAAATTCTAAAATTAAAAACCCCAAACTTGAGGAGTGTAGTTTGTATTTTAGCCTAAAAACTAATAGAGGAAGTTGCTGGCAACTGTTAGTATGAAATCTATATATATATATATATATATATATAGGTATCCATGAAATTGTATCATTAATATATATTAGAAAGAAAATTTTTGGTCATATCATTTCAATTGATACAGAGAGGAAAATTGCCCCTGCACTTCACGCAATCTTATTGGATTGGCTCCTGTCCAGTTGGCTCCCAAGCCCAAGGCCCAACCCCCATCCATTCAACGCAGTATCATCGATGATAGATGTTTAATCCTACTCTGCAAATCAAATTGCATATTAAATTCTACTGCCATTCTGCCAACCCTTGAAGTAGCTACAGAAAAAATTTAAATCATTCTCAGAGAACCCATTATTGTGTCTGAACAATTGGAACTTGGTGGAAGCACAAAACGTTGGGCTATTCTATAGCAAGAGTATTGTAATCCAATGACAATTTATTTTTTGAGTATAGACGTATGACTGTATGAGTGAAGTTCCACATTAAATAATGATAAGAAAAACGAGTAGTTAATATAACATAATTGAGTACATATTGTAGACATCGCATTTTGTACCCCTTAAGACTTGGGCCTCCATTCCCCAATGATGCTCAAATTATTTCCCTTGCACCCACACATACCCATTGGACTTAGGTCTTTTGGGTTAAAATGCATCTCAATATATTATATTAATTACTCAAGGAAATATCTCAAGGTGTTTATCTCCCCAACGGGAATAGAGTAAGCCTAAATGACCCACACACAAAGATCCTAGAGAAAAAACCCAATAAAGGAATGTTGCTGATGGTGCTAAATAATAGTGTGGTGCGAGGTTTCTATGGACATGGACGTGCAGGGTTTCCATGGATGTGTGTGTGGGGTTGACACATGGTTTCCATGGATAACATATGAGAGACCTATGGATGACGTGTTGATGAAGAATAAAAACAGTCAATAAGGCAAGGGAGAGTGAGTAAGACTTGTTCATGGTCCACAGAGAGGTTTTGAAACTCATAGAGCGGCGAAGACTCACACATAAAAGGGAGATTATTGGGTATACACATGTGAGTAAAATCTCACATTGAATAATGATGAGAAGAACAAGTGATTAATATAACATAATTGAGTACATACCTATTAAACTTAAGCCTTTTGGATTCAAGTGTCTTTATATGTTATATTAATTACTTGAGGAAGCTTTCTAAGGTATTTATCTTCCCAACACTGTTCTCTTTCATTAGGAGAACCAAAGTTTGAATCCTTCCTCCCTTACCTATTATAGCTATAATTTAATAATAATAAATAAATAAATAAATAAAAAACCAACCTGTAGGTTATGCTTGGATGCCATGTAACTTCGTTCACTTTCTATGCCATGGTGCTTCAACGCATAAGAAATTCCTGACCCAAATTTAATTACTATAATTTATCATGATTTTCTTGATTAATTCGCTTTCTATGGTACATTAAATCCAGTTCCACTATACACCCACCAAAATCCTAGAACGCTTAAGTTTATCAAGTGCAACATTTTCCTTGCACTCAAACCTGAAAATTAAAACAAGAATACAAGAAGTTTGACAGACAGCTGAGTCAAGCAAATCAGGTTTCGCAAATAATTCTAAAAGAAAAATAAGCAATAATATAAGATTGAAAAACTACACAACATTACATTACACCAGTGGCCTTTCTATCACTTTCAGAGGTCCACAAAAAAAGAAAAAAGAGAACACTAATTCAAATCCAACTTTCCCCCTTGGTACCATTACCACCAAAAATAAATAAAAATCACACCATGCAAAAGAAACAGGCACAAAAATGTCTTACAAGAAACCCCAAGCAGATGGGAAAAGATATGCTGAAATTCAGTTTGGTCTCCAGAACATCCAACAAATTAATTCCCATTATCAAGATGGGATCGCCTTCAATATTGAGACATTGTAGGTCAATGACTAAACAATTGGTTGAGACCTTTAGACTGATGATTTATGTTCAAAATGCACTATACAGAATCACCTAATTTTCATCACTAGCGACAAAAACACTAAGAACTCCAAGTAGCTAGGTCATTGCCCTTGACCAATCGTGACAAATCAGAAAATCAAAAGGCCCACTAAGCCCTATTGATGCTCCCAAATTCCTAGTCAAGAGAGGATTATTCTGTTCTCCCTCATTGCAAGCCAAACCCATAACAAACAAAACCCAATTCATAGAAAAATTCATGTTTTTGACCTTGATAGCCTCCATATATCTTTATGATTGTGGGGTTAACTTCCAAACACGAACACAAGCATCCTCACCAGAGCTCACAACACTGTACTGATCAGTGAAAGCTAATCCATAGACCCCACCCAGGTGAGCACCCTTTATTGTTAAACGGCTAGATGCTGGCTTGTCAACTTCATATATGATTACACACGTGTCGAGTGATCCAGTAGCAATCATGCTGCTATCAGGAGACCAAGCAAGGCAGTTTATGCGAGCAGTGTGGTACAACATGTTCTTAAGCTTCACCTGAAAAGAGATCATATGTCAAAAGGTCAAGAAATCCAAGATAACGTTGTTAATTGTATTTACATAAAATACTGATACCACTTTGAATAATATATCAAATTATATAAATAAAGTTCACAGGGCCCAATGCTGACAAAATTATTGAGATTCTGAAACCAAGTAAAGATTTACATAACATGCACACATTATGAAAGTGATACCAGTTGCAAACCCTACGCATCTTTTTTTCTATAGGTAATAGAACTTTTATTCAAAAAAGCTGAACATCATGTTCACAATGTGAACATTCTGATCAAGAAAAGATACAACAAGTTCAAAAACCTTATTGTGTATGAATTCAGAAATGGAAATACAATTCGTAAAACCCCCAAAGATGTGTGTATTACGTTCCTTCCAAACAAACCACATTAAACATCAATTATACTTTGTTGTTATTCTCCCCCCCAACCCCCCTCCTCTTTCCTGTCATCCAATATGAAGGAAATATGAGATTCAAAATTATCAAGAAAAATACCGCGGGGGGGGGGGGGGGGTGTTGGTGGGGGGTTGGTCTTACAGGCAAAGTATATTCAACTTTCCAATGGTCGTAGACTTGTTCCATCTGTCTGCATCTTGGGACTGCTACCTTTACACAAATCCCTTCAGCTGAACTAAGGGGACAACTAGCGAGCAAGCCTTCTGCCTAGTTTAAGGATGGTTGGGGCTGCTGCCCTGATACACCCTGACAGGACGACCAGATAGCAGGTCTAATGCTAGGGCTTAGGTCCATTTCCTGCCAAAATCCTATCCTCATGGTCTATAAATACCCCACTCAACAAAACAAGGTATGCCTAGCAAGCCTTATGCATTGTAACTTAACCATTGGAGCCTCATTGGCCATCCCCCTTTGGGTGGTCTTGGTTGGTCTGAGGGTTTTTTTTAGCAGGTGACCCTGGTTGGTTAGGAGGGTCATCACAGTCCAGTTGGATTAGAAGTCCTTGTTGTGGTTCTGTCTAGTCCCCAAATTTCATCCCCCACAAATACCAAAGCTCCTTTGCAAGAAAGGTGATGGGATAAATCATGTAAAAATGTACCCTATATCAAGGACCAAGGTCTAATTCCGCGTTGCAATAGCAGTCAGACTTTGCTTGTTTAAACCAAATGCTAGTTGTTTTGTAAGTCACGTGTATTGCCCTTGAATCTTTAAATACTAAAAGAATAGTATAGGAAACAGAAGAGGAGAGAGAGGGGGGGCGCACAGGGGAAGTGCCACGTTAAAAGTTATAATTAAAAAATAAATAAATAAAAGAAAAAAAAAGGCTAACAAATAGTCGCCTACTGGAAAAGTTATCAGTTAATTAGAGTGTAGTGGCAACTTCAAAAGTTCACCTAGCTGATGCAAACACAACAGCCAGTTTGATCAAGCCCCATATGCTATGAAACAAAACATCAAGTCAGAACCACGCGAATGTGCCTTCCTAAATTATGCTTTACAGCCTGGAAAACTTTATGATATCTGGAAATACTATCATATCCAATTTTAAGTGCAGATTCCTTAACAAAGTAAATTCAATTTCTAGGATGACACATAGTTAGGTCTAACTGCCACAAAACGAAAAATAAAAACTAGCTTGAGCCCATGCCAGAAGTAATAGCAACATGTAATATAAATGTGAGCCCATTTGTAAAATGGCTCCTATATACAGCTTTAATTTCATAAGAAACCCAAGTTGTAAGCTTTAACTATTAAGTCTTACCATTTCCATGTATTTGCAGCAAGAAATAGTTTCTTATGGTAAGAAAAATAACCATAAAAGCATTAGTTGTCATAGTGCAGTGTTCATAAATATTAGATGAAGAAATGAACCTCTCCAAGATTCTGTCATAGCACGATTGCATTCCTTTGCAAAACCTCCATTAAAACTAACTTTTCAACAAAACATGCATCGCATATAATTTGGTCAAACAGAAAATCGGGAAAAATTACACTTTACCCCCCTAAACTATGAGAATGCACACTTATCCCCCTAAACTATTATTACCCATGGGATGGGGTGTCAAGTGTTACAAGAATAATAGTTTAAGGGGGGTAAGTGTACACTCATAGTTTAGGGGGGCAAGTGTTACACAAATAATAGTTTAGATCAGTAAATGTGCATTCTCATAATTTAGGGGGTAAATGTAAAAGGGGGTAAAGTTTAGGGGGGTAAAGTTTAATTTCTCCCAGAAAATTATAATTGATTCCTTGCTTCCATATGCTTTCCTTACTAAAAAGAATGTGATGGAATCCTAACAGTTTCAATTTAATCCAAACTTAAGGCAGTAAAATGAAGCAATTGAAAGTTTGTGGACTAAATTGTTACAAGGTCAAACCACAAGGGGGAAAATTGTAATTACCCTTTATTTTTTATTGGTAAGTTATATACACTCTCTCTGTGTGTCTTGAACCTATGACATCACCCTCCACCTTGTTCTTATAAGGGGAGGAAATGCTATTTGAGCTAAAGCACATTGGCAAACACACAGAGCTGGAGAAAGAAAACAACTTTTTCAAATAGTATAAATGTCAGATATATGCTTTTCATGTACAAGGGCAAAGTCATATGTAAAATTTTAGAAAGGTGATCAAACTACCTCTCGGGAGTCACGATCCCAAACAACAGCCTCTCGATTGACATCCCCTGATGCAAACATGGAAACATCTGGAGAGTAACATATGACACTAATGGCACCCCGATGTTTCTCAAGGACTGCTTCTTCATTAAGTGTATCACCTGTGACAGAATATATGTGCAATTTACCATCCTGCCCACCGACAATTGCTTCAGTTCCATCAGGTGAAATTGCAGATGCTGTCACAGTAAACCCAAGGTTAATAGTGGACACAATCTTTGCACCACGGAGCAGGACAACTCCAGAATCAGTTGAAACCAAAGCAAGATCAGGAGAGAGGAGGGCAAGGTTCAAGTCTTTTGGTTGACTGCCAATATCAACTGAGTCTGCATCTCCACATTGGTCCCCATGCACTGAAATTCTCCATATCTAGGAAATCGAGAGAACAAATGAGAAAAAATAGAAGCATTATGTAGGAAAACACCATAAATTTTTTCTGGATATATAGATCAATTCTGAATAAATTATACAAAATTAATACAAATGAAGCAGAATATGGTAGGAGAATGAGAGAAAGATGAAATAATACTATAAAAGTATATTCAGGCCTATCTACGCATTGCCAGGATTGAAATTCATAAATAGATTAGTAGAAAACACATTAAATTTGCAACCTACATTTCCCATTGAATGCCACAGCTGAAATTAGTAGTACATCATGGTGCTGATAATGTCATACTAAAGTTCATTTCCTAATCAATAGTATTAAAAGAATAACTCCCTAAGAGTTATATAAAATTGAAATTAAACACACCCAAAAAAAAAAAAAATTGAGTTAACTTAGAAGATAAAATACCGATCACAATAACAAACTAAGGAAATATAAAGTTAACCTTCATCATCCACCACCAAAATTCTGTGCCTATTGAACAAAATGACCTTGCTAGCATAATCAGATTTAGGAGACAAGGAATACGATTTTAATCTAAGAGGTTACAATCAGGTTTAACCAAAACAAATATCATTGTGTAAGGTTTTTAACCAGATATTTCGAAGATAAATTTCAATACTTCCCACAAAACTTTGTTATGAATTATCCATAGAGAGAGAGAGAGAGAGAGAGAGAAGCAACAAATTCAATACTATTTCTTATTGGTAATTTAAACAGGCACCAAGTGAGTTTTGAACTAACAAGGGAGGAGGAGGTGGCATTAATGCTAAAGCTCATTTGCATCATGAATGTAGTATTTATTAGCATATTGCAATCCATGTTTAATATTAAGTAAATGGAGTAAGAGAAAGCAGGTTCATTTGTTTATTTAATAATCAACCATCAATTATTTTTGTTTCCATATCAGGAATTGCAAGTAAACTATAGCAAACTAGTAGATATAAGTTCACTACTATTAGAGTATGCATAGAATATAAGAATACAGGGAACCTCTATTTACAAAATTAAAAAGATGTAAGCATGTTTCTTACCTTATTGTCAAATCCAGATGTTACAATCTCTTCTTCAACAGCTGCAAAACATTTTATTTGAGAATTCTCTTTCCTCTGTAGTCTGCCACTATATCCAATACCTTGAATCCATTTTATTATTAAACCATCATAGCTAGTCGACCATATCATTTTCGGGTCACTTTTGAGAACAGCTAATGATGTAACATTTTTCATGTGTCCAGACAATAGTAGTGGGGCTTTATCAAGATCAGTTGCTGAGAATAAGCTAATTGTACCACCAAGAGATACTGTCACAAGATGATCATTCTGCCAGAGACAACCAACTAGCATGTCATCCACTCCACCAGAACCAGGACTAGCCAAAGTTTTCTTCACCTTCCCATTACCATCCTCAGATATCTCCCATACCTTTGCCGACTTGTCAGCAGACGCAGTCAGCACCTAAAAGAAAATTTAAAAGCAAATTTCAGTGCATCATATCACACTATATGCTTTTAAGTAGTTTAAAGTTGAACTTAAACAAAGATGCATAGCATGAAGTAAGAATATAAAGCATTTACATTTATGCATGCAGGCATTTTCATAGGTTTATTCAAGCCATCTTTTCAAAAAGAATTAAGAAAGAAAAGTTCCTACAATATTCTTAACGTGATTTTCAAATTTTAGAGAGTTGAATTTTCCACCAGTATGGATATGTGACAACTGGCACCTTGACTGAGGTAAATCTACAGTTTATAGAATTACTTGAAGAAAAAGTCAGAAAAATAACTGAATAATATTTATGACCATTGAGGAACATTTTTACTGATTTCTTTTATTCCAATATATATATTGGTCAATTTTCTATATAGACGATGTCCTCATCTACTCTAAATCAATAGAAGAACATTGAACATTTAAACACATTCCTTGTAATCATCAAAATTAATGGTTTAGTTGTTTCTGCGCCCCGAGTCCAAATATTCCAAACAAAAGTCAGATTTTTAGGATACATCAGTCAAGGATTGATCAACCCTATTGATCGAGTTATCCAATTTGCAGAAAATTTCCCAGATGAAATCCTAGACAAAACTCAACTTCAGATAGATATATATATATATATATATATTCTAATTCTTTTATCATGGGGATCAGTTACAGCTGCATTCTGACTCAATTCATACTTGCTTAATTTCAGAAATAAATAAAGTCCTTTCAAACTAAAATTTGATGTTTTTCTTGCAACCTCATTTTTCATGTTCAAGAAACAATTGATATCTGTTAATGATTTTCGATCAAATAGATCCACTTTCTGTCAAATTTTGTGTAATTTAAATAAAATCAACTAGAAGTAGTTTTTAAAAAAGGCCAGAAATTGAAAGGCAACGCTAACCTGTTTGCCATCAGGACTCCAACTAACAGCATAAATGCTGCCCTTGTGGCCATCTTCAGAGGATAGCTCTCCCATCTTCTCTGCAGTTTTTGCATCATATATTAAACCTTTCTTATCAGAGCTTACACTGATGAACTTACTGCCATCTGGAGAAAATCTTACACAATTAACAAAATTTGAATGATCCCTGCAAATCAACAAACCAAAGGCTTTTTCAGTGTAAATTCAAACATGCATGTGTTTTTTTTCAACGTCTCTTAACACATATTTACAAATCAAAGGGTTTGGAAAAAGAAAAAAATATTTAAAAAAAAAAAAAAAAGGCTAGATTCTAAATTACACCCTTTAAGTTTTGGTGAATTGTCAATTTCATCCCTAGAGTTTATTTTTTGTCATTTTAGTCCTCAAAACTTTAACATTGGTGTCAAATTGGTATAAAACTGACACTATTCACATATGTGATGACATCATTTTGCTAGGCTTAACGACAATGGGCAGGTGGAATGACCAATTTGACAGAAATGTTAAAAGATTAGTTTAGGGACTGAAATGACAAAAATTAAAGATTAAGGATGAAAATAACAATTCACCCAAACTTAAAAGGTGTAATTTGGATTTTGGGATGTGACTTATGTCCAATCCTCTAGTACATCACTAGACATGACACAATGCTAACATGTGATGACATAGTGTCCCCCGTCTAATGCATTGAATGTAGACATGGCAAAATGGGTCAGAATTTTTCTAACTTGACCCGAACCTGATTTTTTGACCCGAAGCAAAAACGGGTTGACCCGCGACCCGACCTGTGACCCGAACCATTTTTTAAAACTTTTTTTTGGTAAAATAAAATAAAGACATTATTGATTTAATTGTTTGTTGTGAGTTTTAAGGAAACAATTGAGACATTTACATAACTGCATGCAAATGAATTGAAAGATGAATAGTTGAGCATTCTATAATGAGTAAAGATTTTTAGATATTAAATAACAAAGTACATGTCAAGATAATCTGGTTACAATAGAGTCAAAAACATAGATTTAAAATTGTAGACATATGTGAGAAACATTCATAAGTGTGAAAATAGTGAAACCAAAGTATCAAATATATATATATATATATATATAAGCAGAGACGTCAGGCGAGAGAGCATGTGGTTATGCTATATGAAAAAATTGAAATACTTTTAAGCCAAATCAGAGATAAGAATAAATATAAAAATAAGGGCTCTTTATTTCTTTTGGTTCAATGTTTCAAGACTAATTTTTATTACATTTTTTATTCAATGTTTTAAGACTACTATTTGTTTCATTTGGTTGTTTCAAGACTTCCTCTTTCTCACACACAAAAAACTTTTTGCATTTCCATTCACCCTTTTAACTTCTACTCCTTTATATACACATGCCCACAGCCCTTGGCTTTATGCCATCCCATCTCAAATACACTAAGACAAAAAACGATACCATTTACCTTCAAACTTTCAACGACATCTATATAACTCCAACATTGCAGTACTATTTGATCCTAACCCGTATGAGTAGGCTTTGACCAAGGAAAGGGGCTTGAGTTTTTATTTAGTGACGGAAGCTTACGGTTTTGATGTTATAGTCGGACATTGTGGATTTTGTAAAGGTTGTGATTTGCTTTGAGTCTTTGGATGTTTGAGATTTTGGTTTGGAAAAGTCATAAATGTATTTTGTTTTAGGGGAAAAAAAAAATTCTAATTGATTATTTATGAAGTTAGCTTTTTTTTTCTTTTTAAATTCTGTGTTAGAATTCATAATTTGTAGGTTTTTTACTACTATTTTGTGTAGTATGAGCCATATTGAATTCCAATAAAGACAATTAAATTTTGATAAAATCTTATTTTATGCTTTAAATTCGTATCTAAAGATTTCAAAATCATTTAATTAGTTTAAAAAATAAAATATATTTTTAACATAAATATTATAATCTGTTATAGTGTTATAGTGTTATACAGTTTTTAAAAAATAAAATACGAATTAAGAAAATCAAGTTTCAAAGTATTCAACAATTTTGTGGGCAAACATAAATATTATTATACAACAAAGAAAAGTATTATATGTATGTCTTAATATATATAAAAATGATTTTAAATGAAATTATAAAGTAATCCGCGCATCGCGCGAGATATCATCTAGTTAGCATAAATTATGAATGCTTAGACCTATTTTTTAATAATTTATGTCCAAAATAAATGGTTTTTCAAAATATATTATGATATTTCCTAAAGTGTGTGTTGCTTAATAATGATATAATATTTATAAAATAGGTCATGTATAAATAAGTAAACAATCAAACTTTAATGTATATTTTTAAATTGAAATAGAGTGTCAATCACAATTGATAATAGATTATAAAATTAATTTTCAAGATTGTAAATTTCTTATGTATTTTTATTCTTTATAAAATGAGTTATCCAATAAATCATTTGTAATTTTGTTTTATATCTTGAGAAGTTGATATTATGTAGAAACAAAACTTGTGTATTTATTTTACTTATCTTTGTGTTATTTTGTTTTAGTTAGCAATGTTGGGATTTGTATAATTTTAAAATTATTGAATAAATATTAATAAGTTTAACTGAATTCATTCTTGATATAAGTTTCAAAATAATGCATTTTACATCAGATAATTTGTTACATGACTTTCCAAATGACAAATACAAGTTTTCTTTATAAATAAATAAAAAATAAAAATAAAAACATGTGAAAAATACGGGACCCACCACTCGATTGACCCGAACCCGTTTTAATCCGCAACCTGTTTGACCAGCAACCCGATTGACCCGACCCAAACCCGACCCGAATGGACTGTTTTTCCATGTCTAACTGGGTGGAAGCTTTGCCTTGAATCTTGTCCAAAAAAACTGATTAGGATGGGGTAGGTCAGGGGCGGAGGGAAGGGGGGGCGAGAGAGGGCAGGTGCCCCCCCTGAACTTTCAATTTTTTTTACTGATATGCGATGATAATAATAATGCATTGAACTGAAATGTGTTATTTGCCCCCCTTACATAAAAGACAAAAAAAAATTTTCTATTTATTAGGAACAACCTACAGCTAGCTACATGGTTCAGAGCTCAACAATAACTCTAAAATTACTGTAACTTTAATATAAAACTATTGATCCCACCTAGTAATGATTAAAAAAAAAAAAAAAATACTGCTAATGCTATATGCCTATACAGAATAGGAATCACGGCAGCTTAATACTAATAGAACTCTGTCAAAATATATATATATATATATATATTTATATAATACTGTATAAAGCACGCCTCCCCTTAAAAAAAAAAAAAAAGTATTCTTTTAAAATTAAGTAAGAGGGGATAATTAACTTTTTATAGTTCGTTATTTTGTTAATATAATAAGGGTAAATTTGATAATTCATTTGGCTCAGTACTTCTAAGTTCTACTCTTCCTCAAAATCTTTCCAATTTTGGAGAATTAAAAATGAAGGGTTAAAAGTAATTAGAACCCTTCTAAATCTCTCACCCTCTTAAAAAAATCCAAATAAGGTAATTTAACTTACTCTCCCTCTCTTTACTTTACTTCCCTATACTCCCCCTCCATCCAAACAAGCTATTAGAGTTTCTGTTGCATTTTTAAAAGCATTCAAGCTAAGTTTTTAAAAGCATTCAAGTCATTAAGTCACGTTTAAATATTCACAGATATATTGCGTACTTTAAATATTCATGTTTAATTTTTTTTTAGATTAGTTTTTTACTTTCAATCTTATCTTTTAATCTTGCCCCCCTAAACTACATTCCTGGCTTCGCTACTGGGGTAGGTATTGCAATGGATGCAAGTCACCCTTTTCCCTCTCACAAAAAATATTTTACCACTTAACTTTTAACTTTTTTACTTCTTTTTTTTAAATATTTTTTATTAAATGATTGAGATTTAAAGTTGTTTTCTTTCAACTTTCAATCTCAATCTCAATCTCAGCCATTGAATGCATATGTTGCTATACCTAAACATATATTCTATGATTTCTATCCCTCCATTTTTAGAATATCCAATGCAACAATTTTGGCAACATTCGTAACAACTCACAAGGCAAATATAGTAGTAGTACAACACAAGTTTCTTTTTAACCTGATTAAATTTTTTTTTTTTTTAAAGGTTTCTTTTTAACCACTAAGAAGAAGAAACATTAAATACACGTGAAAATAATAGCAGAAAATAAGGAAGAGCCAACCTGTGAGATAGCTTGAATTTGAAAGGCGGTCCTTCGTAGAAATTAACGAGGAAATCCTCTCCACACGTGACGATCCGAAACGGCCTGGTCGGCTTAAACGCACAGCTTAACACTCTTCTTGAATGCCCATCAAACTCCCCAACATTCGTCCCTGAATCCCACCTAAACAACCACAAACGACGTCGTATTTTCATTTTAATTATTAAAAAAAAAAAAAAAACGATTTTTTTTTCTTTGGCCAAACAGAGCCTTACATGAAAGCGCGAACTAAGGACTTGCCCTTGCCATCGCCGCAAGCCACGATTCTCATCCCATCGGGTGACCATTGAAGATCGTCGATCCGACCCGAAAGGACTTTGAACTCTTTCTTCAAAACGAACTCGTTTCGGGTCCCCCAGATCCGGACTGTGCCGGACACGTCAGCAGAGGCGATCCACTCGCCGTTGGGAGAGTACCGTGCCACGGTGGCAGGGTAAGCGTGCTCGGCGTAGACCGACACGTCGAGTGGGTTGTCGAGGTTGATCATAATTACGGATCTGCCATTGGTGTATGTAATGGTATTGGATTTGGGGTTGCCGGAGATTAGAATTCCTCGGCCGCGCTCCGTCGTGGGAACACACGCGTAAGTCTCTGCGAGTTGGGACATTTTTTTTTCCTTCTTTTTTCTTTTGGGGTTGAGAAAAAGAGACTGGAAAGTGCGGAATTTGAAAAGTTTTGGGTTATATAATTTGGGAAAGTGGAGTGCACGAAGTAGGAATGAATGATGATGGAGAATGGTTAGAGTGTGTGTGTGGGGGGGGGGGGGGGGGGGGAGAAATGGTAAAAGCGACAGTTGGGCGGTGTCAGCGGTCGAGGTGCGAAGCTACTTAAAATCAGTTAAATTTACAATCAGTTAGGGACAATCAAACCATTCCACGAGGGTGTTTTTTTTGTTTTTTTAGGTAAAACTATTAGGAGGTTGGTTCCAACTAAAGACATGGAGCACCATAAAAAAAATGGTATTATTACTTGACTATCATTTCAATCGTACTTGAACAGGTTTATTACTTTGAATAAGTTAATTTGAAGTAAACTTGAGTGTAGTTGAAATCAATGTTATGAATTCCGTTCCGTTCCATTTTATTCTAGTCGAAACAGTTAGAATTTCTCGTAATAGTATGCAACCTGGAATGGTAACCTCATTTCGCATCGAATCAAATTTTGGTTAGCTTCGACTGTGTCAATCAATTTTGGTAAATTTTGAGGGGAATGCAAATTTTGGCTTTTTTTTATTTAATATATATAAAAAAGTCCTAAACTATGTCATTTTGTCACTTCTAAAAAACCTAATTATTTCATTCTCACTTCTTAGTTCTTACTGCCTCTTCTTCTCTCACTCTCACTTTTTGGCTCCCTTATCTCTCTAATTGTCTCTCTTCTTCTCTCACTCTCTGTCTTTCACCCTTTCTCAATCTCTCATCTCTATCTCTCTCGCTCGTTGCCTCTCCACTACCCATTTCTTTCATTTCTACCCATCTCAAATATGGACTCTTTTCTTTCTATTTAATTTTTTTTTTCTTATGATTTCTGGTTAAGAGTCTTAAGACCTAAGATATGTCATTTGTGGTAACTAAGATTCTAAATGTAATAATTTATTATAAAAGAGTAATACTAAGGACATAAAATGGCACAACTTGTGCCATAACTCGCCCATATGGTGAATTGTAAATGGTAAAGGTGTAATGGTGGGTCTATGTGAGGACACACCTCTACCACTCACAACTCACCTCATAGGCGAGTTGTGGCACAAATTGTGACATTTTATGTGTCTCTAGCACTACTCATTATAAAATCCTCTTATTGTGTGATGTGATATTGATGTTCTTTTAAGAAATGTAATATTGATGTTAAGACTTAAGACTAAATAATTTGTATTATTTGATATTTACTTCTTTGAATCCCAAATTAGAGGATGCACACAATGATGACACGTGTCCCTTAATCAATGCATAAAACAAGGGCACATCATCTTTTTCTTATTGCTTTCAATGTCTATAAACTACTTTTCACCAAAAAAAAAAAAAAAATCTAATCATATATACATATATATATATATATATATTGGTAGGTTATAAATATTTTTTGTTTAATAATATTAAGGTTAATTGAGTATTTATTATTATTTTTTAATCAATTTTAACCATTCCTTTTTCATAAAAAAAAAAAAAAATACAAAACAAAAAGTATAACTTTCTAATTATATATATATAGACAATGAATGTGAAAATATGGAATAGAAAATTATAATTCTCATTTATAATAGGCTATTATTTTTTCTCCATAAACATTTTTAGTAAAAAAATAATAATGAATATGGAAAGTCTCAAATTTCTAGAAACCTATATGGTAGGCCAAAAGTCTTTTTTAATTCATGAGACTAGCTATTATGCTACCACATTAGATTGGATGAGTTTTATTATTATTATTATTATTATTATTATAAAAAATCATCATATTAAGTATGCAACTTGCCAGTTACAAATACATTTTTTCAATTACCAAAACACACATGGCCTCTTCCTCTTTCCCAAACTTTCCCCACCCTTAACACCTTTGTATCATAAACACTTTTTTTTTCTTCCACTACATATTTTCATAATTATATATGTGCTCTTTTAATCTCTCTTACAACCAACAAGCTTGGTATTTGTGATGGGAAAAAGTGCAGGTTTGTTTTTTATCTCTACTATCAAAAGTACCTCTCTCTCTCTCTCTCTTTCTCTCATTTGATTTCTCTAAAATCTTGATCTTCAATTTTTTTAATGCTATGTGTTTCAAGTTTCATAGATTGCTTTCTTTATTTTGTATATGGAAACTGAGGTTGAATGATCATGTTGTAGCTAAAGATTGATTATTATTTTTACAAACACAAAAGATTGTTACTTTTTTGAGTTTAATGTTAATTTTGATTGTTATACTTTGGATTAGTCTTTTTGGAGGAGGTGCAAGTGTGCATCCAACTTCATATGCATGCTATGGAGAGCAAGAGCCGCAATTTTTTTGAGTTCTTCATGCTTAATGATTGACCCACCACTAAGCATAATGACTTGAAGTTCACATGTGAGAAATAAGAAATGATTTGGACATTAAGAAAAAAAAATTCTCTCTTTAAATTTGATGATGCAAGAGAATCAGTAGACTGAATGCTCTGGGATATAGTGATGGCTTGAGAACCTGAAGAGAAAAAAGAATGTCAAGGGCGACTGGTGTGAACCGGCCAAGGCCCTCTGATGGTTAAGTTAGTTTTCTATCTAAAACACAAGGATGGTGAATTGTGAATAGTAGAACTTACCTTGGTAAAATGAGACTTGATCCTTTTATAGAGAGTTAGAAGTAGGTCTACTTGTTCGAATCCACTAACATCATGGGAGATGTATGAAGTTAATGGAGAAAATGGAGCAAATTTTGGGGAATCCTCCCCATGTTCAAGAGTGACAGATCATGGTTTGATTGCTAGAGCTTTTAGAGAATTCCTCTAAAATTTACCAAGTGTAGTATGGTCGTCCATACCCTTATGAGCCATGGACAACCATCCTGATTTGGACGGTTGTAATATTTTATGGAGGGATTCTATTCATGTTTGGGGTGCTTCTATTGGGCTTCATTTCTTGTAAAACCTTTTTGGACGACCTATCCATGGACAACTATCATGGATGATCCTGACTTAATTTAGATTTCTATAAGTTGCCCCCTTGTCCTTGTGTCATTGATACTATTGTTACTATCACACGTGGCAGCCTTTCACAGGTCGAAGAATTCTCCAGGTGCCATGCCAAGGCTATTAAGGATCTAACATTCTGGATTTTGACATGTGGCACAATCCTATCGATTTAAAGGTCGTGTCATTTCATTTTTCAAAAAATTGCCACATGGCACACTCTGGTTGGTTCATATCGCTTCAGTGTCCCACCTTGTTTTCTTCCCATATTTCTCATATTTTCTTCTCTGATCTTAGTCGTCCTAAGCAACATCTAGAAGTTTCCTTCTATCCTTAGTCATCTTCATTTAGAGTCAAGTATCCTCTCTTTTCTTCTTCTGTAGGTTTTTCTTTAGAATTCTTTACAAAATGGCTGAGATAGTGATGTCTTCGTCTAGTAATAGGGATGAGAGGGAGATAGACGAGTACCATGACAAGAGTAATGGTAGTGGTAGTAGTAGTTGTGATAGTGGTTCTACGGACGAACAATACTCGTTTGGGGTTCCTAGGATTCCCTTAGAGGTTCTCCAAAAGGAGTTGAGGCAGAAGACAACATTTGGGTCCTTCACTGGTCCGTCACCATCCATCCCCTCCCCTAGTAAGGAGGAGGACATTTTGTATTGTTATGCCATAGGTATTCCTTCAAAGATAGAGGAGAAAAGACTTAATTCACTTAGGAGCAAATATCAAATTCCGAACGAGCTTAATCCCTAACTTGCTACTCCTGGTGAATGGTGTTGTACTCCAAACTCAGGGGTTGCCATATATGAGGCTTACCTATTAGGGGGTCTTAGGTTGCCACTCAACGTTTTTGCTAGGGAGATCCTCCATAGGTTATGTGTAGGAGCAAACCAACTTAACCCCAATGCATAAAGGATCACTATATCCATGCAAGTGTTATGGAAAGAGGTCTTTGATGGGAATCGTCCTCTTACTGTGGATGAGTTCCTATATTGTTATAAACTCTCCAAAATAAGCCAATCCCTAGGTTTCAACCAGTTTTCAACTAGGGGTTCTAGCTGTAGGTTGATATGGTCCCTTCCTTCATTTGATAAGAGGTGGAAGACGGAGTTCTTCTTCGTCTCAAGGTTTTGGGCAGGGAACCCTGTTGAGGTAGGCAAGGACCCATTCCCTCCCTACATCGATGAGATGGGTTGTCTACGTCCTAAGGGTACGTTCCTTTTTATAGCTCATCTTGCTTATTCCATTATACTTACCTAACTTCAATTTCATTTCTTTTTTTTTTTTTTTTTTAGCTGTAAGACGACCCTCC
This sequence comes from Quercus lobata, assembly GCF_001633185.2. NCBI lineage: Eukaryota > Viridiplantae > Streptophyta > Magnoliopsida > Fagales > Fagaceae > Quercus > Quercus lobata. The sequence goes on from NC_044913.1 coordinate 27,893,100, forward strand.
CTGACTAACTTCTTCCTAGACCACGTCCAACGAGCACGCTCCTTTGTAGATAGGACTTTTCACTCTTTGGTGACACTACACCGTCTAGCGACTTGGGGGATGATGGTTGTCTACCCTTAAGTTTATCTATAAATATATTTATGTCCATGTTTGAACGTTTGTTTTTGTTTCTGTTGCCAATTTTAGTATCCAAGTATTTTCTTGTCCATAGTTAGGACTTTACTTTGGAATGGCCAAGTATTTCCTCGCCCATAATTTGGACTTATTTTAGGAATTTTGAATTGGCTGAGTTTTTTCTTGTCCATAATTTGGATTACTCAGGGGCTTGGACATTTGTTGTCCTTAGAAATTGACTATTTATTACATTCATGCCTTTCTTCGTTTTTTATCATTGGACAAATGTATGAGGAGGTGTCTATTCCTTCCCTTTGCACTTCTGTTTTTACCTTAAGGTTTTATATATGATAATTTTCCTTTTCCTTGTCTAAGGATGACTCACGACAATACATCTCTGCGTCCAGAGATTTTACATGTCTATAACTTTTTATGGACTTTAGTTTCATAAAGAATCATCAACACTTAAGTTAGAAAATTCAAAATGCTTTATATACAATAGAGAACCTTGTACATAACATCGTTCATAGACAATAGAGAACGTTGTACATAACATCGTCCATAGACATGGCTTATGCCAATAACTAGTTTTGTTTATGGAATTCAAACTTCCTTATATACAAACGAACTTTGCTCATGACATCATCCATAAACATTGCACATACCTGTAGCTAGTGCCTTTTAGGGAATTCAAATGCTAGAAAACATAAGTGCTGAAAGAAAATATAAATAGGCTGCTAGTGGTCACTAGTAGTCTTTAGTCTCATCCATGCTGACCTCCCTGACGGGCCTTCATTGGTAGTACTTCCTCAAATGCTCTACATTCCATGGGTGCTCTAGCCTTTGTCCATCCAAGGCCTCCAGATAATACAATCCTTGTCTCTTGTAGTTGATGAATTTGTATGGTCCTTCTCAATTAGGTCCCAACTTTCCATGAGCGGGGTCCCTAGTAGCTAGGGACACCATTTTCAAGATGAGGTCCCCAATGTTGAGCTGCATTGGTTTGACCAACACATCATGATGCTTAGTCATCAAATTCTTGTAACATGCCAGCCTCTGTTCCGCATCCATCCTTACCTTGTTAATGAGATCGGGGCTTAGATGAAGTTGTTTCTTATTTTCCTCATCCTTATAGTGGGTCACCCTATAGCTAGTCAAACCAACCTCTGCGAGTATCACTGCATCACTTTCATATGCTAGCTTAAAAGGAGTTTCTCCAGTAGGAGTCCTCACTATCATCCTGTATGCCCAAAGGACGCTGGGTAATTCATCTGGCCATATCCCTTTTGCCCCCCAAGCCAAGTCTTGATGATCTTTAGCAAGGATTGGTTTGCAACTTCTGCCTATCCATTGGCTTATGGGTGGGAGGGTGAGGAGTAGTGATTCCTGTTTCCCAATTGTTTGTAGAACTCTCTAAAGGGTGTGTTATCAAACCGGTGTCTGTTGTCTGATACAAGCACCCTAAGGATTCTAAAACGGCAAATAATGTTTTTTCAAACAAAGTTTTTGACGTTTTGCTCGGTGATCTTTGCTAATGGCTCTGCTTCTACCCATTTAGTAAAATAATCGATCTCTACCACCAAAAACTTCAATTGCCTTGTCCCCATGGGAAAGAGACCAAGGATGTCAAGTCCCCACTGAGCGAATGGCCAAGTGGTCACCATTGGAGTGAGGCATTCTGATGGTCGTCTAGGTATGTTGTTGTAGCGTTGACACTTGTCACATGCTTTGACATAAGTTTCGACGTCTGCTTGCATGGATAGCCAGTAGTACCTTGCGCGAATTATCTTATGGACGAGGGATCTTGCCCCTGAATGATTTTCACAGGCTCCTTCGTGGATGTCCTTCATAACATAGTGGGACTTATCTAGAGTCAAACACCTCAAGTAGGGCTGAGAGAAACCCCTTTTATATAGTACCTCATCTCTAAGGACAAATTTTACTGTTCTTACCCTTAAATTCCTTGCTTCTTCTTTATTTTTCAGGGAGGTATCCGTCCTTGAGGTAAGACATGATAGGAGTGGTCCAGTTGGCTTCTCCATCTATTTGATGTACTCTTGAAACGTCTATACTTGGGATGTATTGGACTTTAATCTGGTCACCAACAAATTCGTTTGCAGATGCTGCCTTGGCTAAGACGTCAGCTTCCATGTTTTCCTCCTTTAGGATCTGCTGAAACTGGGCCATTTTGAAGCCCTTGATGCATTGCTTAAGTTTTCTCAAATACCTCTTTATTTGTTCTTCCTTGGCTTTACACGTTCCATTCACTTGGCCTATTACCAACAGAGAGTCTCCTTGGATGAGAACTGAATCTGCTCCAAGTAACTTAGCTAATTCTAAACCTTGGAGGAAGGCTTCATATTCAACTTCATTATTGGTCGTTTGGAACTATAAACGGATAACATACTCTAGACAATCCCCTTTTGGTGATTGCAATACTATTCCAATTCCTTCTGCATGTTGTGTGGATGAACCATCCACATGGACGACCTAGTCTTTTGTCCCCTGGTCTTTACTCTGCTGATCATAAGTAGGAGTGAATTCTACAATGAAGTCTGCAATGGCTTGGGCTTTTATTGCTTCCCTTGGTTGATATCTTACGTTAAACTCACTAAGTTTAACCACCCACTGAATCAATCGTCCAGCGGCTTCCAACTTATTCATAGCCTTCTTGAGCGAATGGTCTGTCAAGACGTTGATGATATAAGCTTGGAAACAAAGCTTGAGCTTTCTTACTATTGTTACCAATGAGAAAGCTAACTTTCCCATTGGTAGATACTGTCCTTTAGCTCCTTTTAAGGCCCTGCTGGTGTAATAGACAAGCCTCTACACCTTTTCTTCTTCCCTGATTAAGGCTGAGCTTACTGCATAAAGGGACACTACCAGGTACAAATATAACTCTTCGCTTGGTTTGGACGGGCTCAACAACAAAGTTGAAGTGAGATAAGCCTTAAGGTCTTCAAATGCCCATTGACACTCGACCATCCATTGAAATGCTTTCCTTAATATTCTAAAAAATGGTAAACACTTGTCAGTAGCTTTTGAGACGAACTTGTTGAAGGCTGCTACTTGTCCAGTGAGACTTTGGACTTCTTTGACATTCTTTGGGGGCTCCATGCTCAGTATTGCTTGGATTTTGTCAAGATTTGCTTCAATCCCCCTTTGTGAAACTAGATAACCAAGGAACTTCCCCTGATGAAACTTCGAAGGCACATTTGCTTGGAATTAACTTCATGTTGTATTGTCTAAGTGTGTCAAAAGTCTCCTAAAGGTCGTCCAAGTGTTGCGTTTCCTTGACGCTTTTGACCAACATGTCATCCACATATATTTCAACATTTCACCCAATTTGTGGACGAAACATGTGGTTGACCAGTCTCTGATAGGTAGCTTCTGCATTTTTCAGACCAAAAGACATTACTTTGTAACAGAACAAACCTTAGTTTGTGATGAAGGATGTTTTCTCCTGGTCTACCTCGCCCATCTTGATCTAGTTTTACCTTGAGAATGCGTCCATGACAATGAGTAAGCACAGTTAGGTCAATCCTATGCATGTCTTTGTGGCTCCAAGCAAAAACATCTGTGCTCTTCTTGAAGAATTGGACGAGGTCTTGCTTCCTCTTCTCTTCCATGCTTGTCCCGATTTTAGTAAACTTTTCCAGGCTAGATTCATCCAGTGGAACATCTTCCAATACTTCAATTGGTTCAACCTCTGCTCTTCTTTCTTCAATGTTCATTGTCTACATCTGCTCGTCCATCACTAACATCGCTAAGTACATTCTCTAGCAGCTAGCTGGTCTCCTTGTACTTCTCCAATGCCATATTTTGTTAGGAATTTAACGGACAAGTGATAAGTGGACGTTGCAGCCTTCCAACTGGTCAAAGTTGGTCATCCTATGATGTCATTATATGAAGATGAACAATCTACAACTTTTACTTCCTTATTGATTTGCCGTGGGTAAGAGCCGACCATGACTTGTAAGGAGATAGTGCCTATTGGTGGAACTTTCATTCCTCCAAACCCAATCAAGGGCACATTCACTAGACGAAGTAAATTCTTGTTAATTCTCATTTGCTGGAAGGTTGGATAGTAGAAGATATCAGCTGAACTCCCATTATCCACTAACACTCTTCTAGTTGTATAATTTACAATCTTCAAAGTAATAACAATTGCATCATTATGAGGATGATGTAGTTGCCTCACATCTTCGTCTGTGAAAGTAATGGCAGGCTCGTTTTCTCAGAACGTCCTTGGTGGGCGGCCAATGAGTTGAACATTTTAGACTATTCGCAAGTAAGTCCTTTTGGCTTTGGACGAGCTCCCAGTTGACATTCCTCCTATGATGACCCTTATTTCTCCAAGTGGATAACATAGTGGTTCTTTTGCTTTGCCTTCCAATGGTTGTCTTTCATCTTTGTGGTCTCGTCCAAGGAAATTCCTCAACTTTCCCTGCTTAATAAGGACTTCAATTTGCTGCTTCAAGTCGTAGCACTCGTCAATTTCATGTCCATGATCTCGGTGGAAATGATAGTACTTACTCTTGTTCTATTTGCTGGGATCTCCTTTCATCTTCTCTGGCCATTTCAATGATGGATTGCCTTTGATCTGCATCAGTACTTGGTCAAGTAGGGTATTTAAAGGAGTGTAGTTCAAATATTGTCCTGAGGACGATCCTGCTTTTTTGTCGGCTCAATCTCTTTTCTCTCCCATCTTTGCCTTCTTTGGACAAGGGCCTTGCTCTGGATGGTGTAAATAACCAGTTTCCACTCATTTAGTCATCTTCTTTTTCTTGGCAATTATCGTGTCCTCGGCATTCATGAAACTTTGGGCTAAGTGTATCAACTCAGCCATCGTTTGTGGCTCTTGGTCATATAGTTTGTGAATGAACAAATCTAAAATAACCCCATTGTAGAGGGTTTCCAAGAGGATCTTGTCGTCCATCTCGTCTACCAACAGGGCTTCCCTGTTAAAACGACTAATGAAAGCTCGAAGACTCTCATTTTCTCCTTGCTCTATGTTAAGTAAACTAGACGAGGAATGCTTATGCCTTAGGCATCCAACGAAATTGTTGATGAACAACTTAGTTCTTGGAACAAAGTTATGGTGTTGGGCGGTAGCTTACCAAACCACACCCTGGCTATGCTTTTCAATGTGGTAGGAAAGACCTTGCACATGATTTCATCTGGAATGCCTAGAAGGTGCATAGTCGTTTTAAATGTGGCAATATGATTGCAAGGATCTCGTGTTTCATCATATGAGTCTAAGGTAGACATCTTGAAATTGGAGGGTAAATGATGACTTATGATAGACGCGGTGAAGGGAGAATCAGTTCTGTGGACAAGGTCATCCACATGATTTTCCCTCCTCATAAAGTCCTTCATCTCCTCCATTGCTCTTTTCATCTGGTCCATTTCTCTCTCCAAGTGTGGTACCCTACGAGTGACGGGTATCTTTGGACTGATCTCTTTCTTTGGCACAGTTCTCCGCCCCTCCATTCTCTGAATTTCACCCATACTCCTCGCCACGTTGTTGTCGGCGTTGTCTGTTGACTTCTCTAGTTAACTCTTGGTTTTGTTGCGTCGAGTCTGCCATTGCAGCCACCATGGATTGTAACTATTGCTGGACGGTCAATGGTGGTGGTTCAGGTGCACGATTTAGGTGACATGAGGCATTTCCACTCTTCTAGTGTTCTGGACTTATGGCCATCAACCTAGTCCGAACCATACAACCTTTTTTGTCTTGGATAATAAGGCTATTAACAATTAGAAACTTTGTTTAGCCTTCTCCTCCCCACAGACGACACCAACTGATGATGCATGAAAATCAGTAGGTCGAATGCTCCGGGCTACGGTGATGTCTTGAGGACTTGAAGAGAAAAAAAAATATCAAGGGTGACCGGTGTGAACTGGCCAAGGACTCTCCAACGGTTAAGTTAATTTTCTCTCTAGAACACAAGGATGGTGAATTATGAATAGTAGAACTTACCTTGGTAGAATGAGACTTGATCCTTTTATAGAGAGTTAGGAGTGGGTCTACTTGTTCGGATCCACTAACATCATGGGAGATGTGTGGAGTTAATGGAGAAAATGGAGTGGATTTCAGGGAATCCTCCTCACATTCAAGAGTGACAGATTGTGGTTTGATTGTGTAAAGCTTTTAGAGAATTCCTCTAAAATTTGCCAAGCGTTGTATGGTCATCCATACCCTTGTGAGCCATGGACGACCATCCTGATTTGGACGGTTGTAATATTTTATGGAGGAATCCTATTCATGTTTGGGATGCTCCTATTGGGCTTCCTTTCTTGTAAAACCTTTTTGGACGACCTATCCATGGACGATCTTGACTTAATTTAGATTCCTATCAAAATTTATTTGTTTTTAGATTTAATTTGCATTTGAATTTATATGTTGTGTGTGTGGTGATAATGTGGGAGGTTTTGGTACTTGCAGGCACAATAATTGATCATTTGAGGAATACTCTTTGGCCTAGCTCTTTCTTTCTTCCATGATTCCAATCTTATGTTAATACAAGGTGTTTCTTTTATCATGGATGTACTAGAAAATGAGAGGAAAAGAAAAGTCTTCCATGATTGAATTATTAGCGTATTTTCCTAAAATAATACTTGATCATCGTTTTTTGTCCCAATCTTTTCCTTTTATAATTTGTTTAACGGGTCATTATCATTACTAGTCATTGGCCCATGCTTTGCACGTTTTTTTTTTTCTTTAATTTAATAATTTCTAAATTATAAGTAGACATGTTATAAAAAAGCATTCTTCATTTAAAAGTAAATGTATTATTATTATTATTATATAAATAAGGTTTTTTTTTTTTTTTAATGTTACCCTCTTTTAATTTGTGACTAAATTTGATTTTTTTTCTCCTATTGAAAGCAAAAGTTGTAAATATTATAAAGAGAAAACTAATTGAGAAATTTTCAGTTAACCACTTACATAAACTTTATAAATAAATTTAAAAAAAGTCTACATACCGATAGTTAATAACATCAATGGCATCAGATTTCCTATTTAACCAAAAAAAAACAATTGGAAGCTTAGCTATTGAGAATATCAACAAGTAATTAGAACTCCATCTACATA